>NC_068333.1:24857441-25472747 GCF_000147395.1 Oryza glaberrima | reverse complement strand
TTTTCTAGAAAGTACTTACCAATAGGCCACGAAGTAGCCGTTGTTTCGATGAAAGCGTCGAATATCTGAGGGTCCACAACTGGTTTTCAACGAGGTGGTTAGTACAGGAATGGCACATAGGACGTTAGGGTGGATAGCTTAGACGATGTCGGTGTAAAGCGCGTCGACTAACCGCACCGTTAAGGTAGGTGGCGGGCGCGACACTGTGCACTGCCGATGGAGAATTCTGGGCGAAATTAAAACCTTGATAACTTTGCCTTCCGGTCATGGAATCGAGCTGGGTTTTTTTTGATGGCCGTAGAATCACGGGCCACACCCTAGAGAGACTGGATTTGGAGAAGTGGACCCGCAGTGATTTTTCTAGAAAATACTTACCATAGGCCACGAAGCAGCGGTTGTTTCGACGAAACGTCGAATATCTGAGGGTCCACAACTGGTTTTCAACGAGGTGGTTAGTACAGGAATGGCACATAGGACGTTAGGGTGGATAGCTTAGATCATGTCGGTGTCAAGCGCGTCGACTAACCGCACCGTTAAGGTAGGTGGCGGGCGCGACACTGTGCACTGCCGATGGAGAATTCTGGGCGAAATTAAAACCTTGATAACTTTGCCTTCCGGTCATGGAATCGAGCTGGGTTTTTTTTTATGGCCGTAGAATCACGGGCCGCACCCTGGAGAGACTGGATTTGGAGAAGTGGACCCCCAGTGATTTTTCTAGAAAGTACTTACCATAGGCCACGACGTAGCCGTTGTTTCGATGAAACGTCGAATATCTGAGGATCCACAACTGGTTTTCAACGAGGTGGTTAGTACAGGAATGGCACATAGGAAGCTAGGGTGGATAGCTTAGACGATGTCGGTGTAAAGCGCGTCGACTAACCGCACCGTTAAGGTAGGTGGCGGGCGCGACACTGTGCACTGCCGATGGAGAATTCTGGGCGAAATTAAAACCTTGATAACTTTGCCTTCCGGTCATGGAATCGAGCTGGGTTTTTTTTGATGGCCGTAGAATCACGGGCCACACCCTAGAGAGACTGGATTTGGAGAAGTGGACCCCCAGTGATTTTTCTAGAAAATACTTACCGTAGGCCACGAAGCAGCGGTTGTTTCGACGAAACATCGAATATCTGAGGGTCCACAACTGGTTTTCAACGAGGTGGTTAGTACAGGAATGGCACATAGGACGTTAGGGTGGATAGCTTAGATCATGTCGGTGTCAAGCGCGTCGACTAACCGCACCGTTAAGGTAGGTGGCGGGCGCGACACTGTGCACTGCCGATGGAGAATTCTGGGCGAATTTAAAACCTTGATAACTTTGCCATTCCGGTCATGGAATCGAGCTGGTTTTTTTTGATGGCCGTAGAATCACGGGCCGCACCCTAGGAGACTGGATTTGGAGAAGTGGACCCCCAGTGATTTTTCTAGAAAGTACTTACCATAGGCCACGAAGCAGCGGTTGTTTCGATGAAACGGTCGAATATCTGAGGGTCCACAACTGGTTTTCAACGAGGTGGTTAGTACAGGAATGGCACATAGGAACGTTAGGGTGGATAGCTTAGACGATGTCGGTGTCAAGCGCGTCGACTAACCGCACCGTTAAGGTAGGTGGCGGGCGCGACACTAGTGCACTGCCGATGGAGAATTCTGGGCGAAATTAAAACCTTGATAACTTTGCCATTCCGGTCATGGAATCGAGCTAGGTTTTTTTTGAGCGCCGCAGAATCATGGGCCTCACCGTAGGGAGATGGATTTGGAGAAGTGGACCCCCAGTGATTTTTCTAGAAATACTAACCATAGGCCCAGAAGCAGCGGTTGTTCGGCGAAAGTTCGAATATCTGAGGGTCCACGAGTGGTTTTCAACGAGGTGGTTAGTATATGAATGGCACATAGGACGTTAGGGTGGATAGCTTAGACGATGTCAGTGCTCAAGCGCGTCGACTAATTGCACCGTTAAGGTAGGCTGGCGTGGGCGCGACACTGTGCACTGCCGATGGAGACCATTCTGGGCGAATTTAAAAACCTTGATAACTTTGCCATCGGGTCAATGGAATCGAGCCAGGTTTTTTTTGACGGCTGCAGAATCACGGGCCTCACCCTAGGGAGATTGGATTTGGAGAAGTGGACCCCCAGTGATTTTTCTAGAATTACTTACCCTAGGCCACGAGCAGCGGTTGTTTTGGCGAAAGGTTGATTATCTGAGGGTCCACGAGTGGTTTTCAGCGAGGTGGTTAATATAGGAATGGCACATGGGACGTTAGGGTGGATAGCTTAGACGATGTCGGTGTCAAGCGCGTCGACTAACCGCGCCGTTAAGGCAGGATGGCGGGCGCGACACTATGCACTGCCGATGGAGAATTCTGGGCGAATTTAAAACCTTGATAACTTTGCCATCTGGTCATGGAATCGAGCTAGGTTTTTTTTGACGGCCGCAGAATCACGGGCCTCACCGTAGGGAGATTGGATTTGGAGAAGTGGACCCCCAGTGATTTTTCTAGAAATTACTTACCATAGGCCACGAAGCAGCGGTTGTTTCGGCGAAAGGTCGATTCTCTGAGGGTCCACGAGTGGTTTTCAACGAGGTGGTTAGTATAGGAATGGCACATAGGACGTTAGGGTGGATAGCTTAGACGATGTCAGTGTCAAGCGCGTCGACTAACCACACCGTTAAGGCAGGCTGGCGGGCGCGACACTGTGCACTGCCGATGGAGAATTCTGGGCGAATTTAAAACCTTGATAACTTTGCCATCCGGTCATGGAATCGAGCTAGGTTTTTTTTGGCGGCTGCAGAATCACGGGCCTCACCCTAGAGAGACTGGATTTGGAAAAGTGGACCCGCAGTGATCTTTCTAGAAATTACTTACCATAGGCCACGAAGCAGCGGTTGTTTTGGCGAAAGGTCGAATATCTGACGGTCCACAAGTGGTTTTCAACGAGGTGGTTAGCATAGGAATGGCACATAGGACGTTATGGTGGATAGCTTAGACGATGTCGGTGTCAAACGCGTCGTCTAACCGCGCCGTTAAGGTAGGCTGGTGGGCGCGACACTGTGCACTGCCGATGGAGAATTCTGGGCGAATTTAAAACCTTGATAAGTTTGCCATCCGGTCATGGAATCGAGCCAGGTTTTTTTTGACGGCCGCAGAATCACGGGCCTCACCCTAGAGAGACTGGATTTCGAGAAGTGGACCCCCATTGATTTTTCTAGAAATTACTTAACATTGGCCACGAAGCAGCGGTTGTTTCGGCGAAAGTTCGAATATCTGAGGGTCCACAAGTGGTTTTCAACGAGGTGGTTAGTATAGGAATGGCACATAGGACGTTAGGGTGGATAGCTTAGACGATGTCGGTGTCAAGCGCGTCGTCTAACCGCACCGTTAAGGTAGGCTGGCGGGCGCGACACTGTGTACTGCCGATGGAGAATTCTGGACGAATTTAAAACCTTGATAACTTTGCCATCTGGTCATGGAATCGAGCTAGGTTTTTTTTGACGGCCGCAGAATCACGGGCCTCACCGTAGGGAGATTGGATTTGGAGAAGTGGACCCCCAGTGATTTTTCTAGAAATTACTTACCATAGGCCACGAAGCAGCGGTTGTTTCGGCGAAAGTTCGAATATCTGAGGGTCCACGAGTGGTTTTCAACGAGGTGGTTAGTATAGGAATGGCACATAGGACGTTAGGGTGGATAGCTTAGACGATGTCAGTGTCAAGCGCATCGACTAATTGCACCGTTAAGGTAGGCTGGCGGGCGCGACACTGTGCACTGCCGATGGAGAATTCTGGGCGAATTTAAAACCTTGGTAACTTTGCCATCCGGTCATGGAATCGAGCTAGGTTTTGTTTGGCGGCCGCAGAATCACGGGCCTCACCCTAGAGAGACTGGATTTGGAGAAGTGGATCCCCAGTGATTTTTCTAGAAATTACTTACCATAGGCCAAGAAGCAGCGGTTGTTTTGTCGAAAGGTCGAATATCTGAGGGTCCACCAGTGGTTTTCAACGAGGTGGTTAGTATAGGAATGGCACATAGGACGTTAGGGTGGATAGCTTAGACGATGTCGGTGTCAAGCGCGTCGTCTAACCGCGCCGTTAAGGTAGGCTGGCGGGCGTGACACTGTGCACTGCCGATGGAGAATTCTGGGCGAATTTAAAACCTTGATAACTTTGCCATCTGGTCATGGAATCGAGCTAGGTTTTTTTTGACGGCCGCAGAATCACGGGCCTCACCCTAGAGAGACTGGATTTGGAGATGTGGACCCCCAGTGATTATCAAAGGAGAGCAAGAGTGGTTCATTTGAATAAAGCGAGCATTTATAAACAGAAGTTGAAAGAATTAAACAGTTGCAATAATTAATTAATATTGATCATCCGCTGTCCAACGCTATCCCACGTTGCAACAGGGCCAGCCATCCATCTATACTATCCAATTTCATTAGACTACACTAGGGTGAGACTAATCACGGTGAATCTGGTTGACCGCCCATAACCGCGAGCATGGCTATTCGAATAGTTTTACTCTGATCAGAGGTGTACAACTGTACCCAGAAGACACAGCCCCACGACACGTTTCCGTGCGCCGACATGCCACCACGACATACCGGAAAGTGGCCGTGACAGGACCCTTCGCATAACCCCCTCTAACCAAGCACACCACACCTCAGGTTTCACCCCCACTCCTCGCAAGGTAGCGGGCAGTCCCCTCTCGTGCCTAGGTGAATCCGAAAGCGACAGAGGCCGTCGCAGGGCCCGCCCCGCTCCATCATGCCCACCCTTGCCTGGATGCGTCAGCTAGAGGAAAGCTACACTACAAAACCAGCCGTTGCCAACGCTGGCTTGTGGTAAGTACAATAAGTTCTTCCAGGGCATCCCGCGAACCGGTCCTTAACTGCCATGGGTGCGACTAGCAAAACCATGCACCCACAGCCCACCATGTGATTCATTTTAATTAACCAACACCAAAACGTTGGTACTAAACCAACCTTACCAAATGAATCTAAAGTCTATAGTTTAGTGACCTTTCCCCATTGTGTGCTAGTGGAACTAAGCATGGCTAAGCAATTCCTAGTCCAAAATCTATTCATGTTATAACCCAAGCTAACAAAGGAGCATGATATCAAAATGGCATGGCTGTAACAATAGGTAAACACCCCATAGTAACATTATAAAACAATGCAATATTTGAAGAAAAACAATAGAGCATTTGCAATATAGGATCAACATGTTTAAGTGACAAGCATGACTTGCCTTGCTCTGCTGCTGGAGAAACCTCGGTGACTATCTCGAAGTACACCGGAGCGTTGGAAGAACCGGAATCTAGCGACATACAAGGCAAACATTGCAAACAGGCTATAAGACTACTGAAACAGAGAACAAAACCATTTTAATGGATTCTACACATTTTCTTGATTTACTGAGACTTCAATGGGCTTAAACGGAGCACGGATGAATTAGTTATGAATTTTAGAAGATACACTGTGTTTATTACTATAACAAAAGTCCTTAAATCATTTATTGCGCAATAATTCCCAGGGCTGACGTCATCAAGGAGGGGGGCGGCGCCGACATGCGGGGCCCATCGGTCAGCGGCTCGGGAGAGAGGAAAAAGGGGCGCCGGCACGCGGGCCCCACTCGGCAGCGGCTCAAGGGGCGGGGAACGGTCCACCGTGGACCGGGACAACGCGGGTGGTCCACCGCCGGTCCACGGGACCGATGGCCCAGATCACCCCCGTGGTTGATCGGACGGGCGGCGGCGACCCAGCTCAGCTCGGCTCAAGGCCGGCCGACCGGCCACGGCGATGGCGACGGCGCGCGCGCGCACGCGTTGCCGGGGACGGCAAACGGCGGCGGAGGCGGCAGCCACCGAGAGTGGCCGGCGTGGAGGAAGACGACGGCGAACGGCGACAGCGACCACGGGCAAACGGCGGCGACGGGCGGACGAGGTTCGGAATGCCCAAAGGGAGGAAAAGAGAGAGGTTAGAGGGAGAGAGATGAACCACGGCGATAGGAAACCATGGCCGAAGGCGGCGGACATGGCGGCTCTCACCGTCGCACGGTGGGAACGGCGCTCCGGCGGCGAACCTCGACGAAGGAGGGGTGAACGGGGTGGAGTTCGTCCTTGCGAACCCGATGGCGGCGACGGCGCGGTGCGGCGGCGAGCCTAGCGGCGGCTAGCGGCGGCTAGAGCGGCGGGAAAGGCGGCGGCGGGTGGGTGCACGGTGCGGGAGCTATGGAGAGCTCGGGAGAGTTCGACGAAATGGGGAAAAAGAGAGAGGGGTTGGTGGCGGAGCTTAAATAGGGAGAGAGGGGGCCGGACGTGGCCGGGAGAGGCGGGAATCGCCGGCCAACGCGAGAGACTGGGAGAGGAGAGAGAGAGGCGGTATTCGAAAATCGACTCCCGGCCATCTCGGGCGCGGGCGCGGGCTGGAGAGAGAGGGGAGTGGGCGCGGGAGGTGCGGCGCATGCGCGGGCGTGACCGACGTGGCCCGGAGGAGGCGGAGGCATGGGCGCGGCGGCGGTTGCGGCGGGGTGGTGACCGGCGCGGGCGGCGGGAGGTTGGGAGAGGACCCGACAGGTGGGCCCCAGCTGTCGGCGACCCCGGGGGAGGAGGGAGGCAGGGCGGCCTGGCTGGGCCTTGGCCTTCGGCCAGCCCAGCGGAGGGGAGGGGAGGAAGGAGAATGGGCCGGCGGCCCACTCGAAAAGAAAAAGAAAAAGAAATAGGAAGAAAAGGATTTTCCCTGGAAATAAAATATTGCTTGCTCAATTTTAATTGGTTAAAATATTATTTCTAGGGCTCTGAAAATTCCACTAAAAATCCTGTTAGTGAATTTCGACAGGTAGAACTCAAGAAAAGTTCCACATGCTAGATTCGAATATTATTTGTATTACTTTCTTAGGGTTTTCTCTTGATTTGCATCGGCATTTTCTTAGGGTCATTTATAAATTTAATTTTAGGCTTAGGAGGAGAACTTCAGGGTGTGACAAACCTACCCCCCTTGAACGGAATCTCGGCCCCGAGATTCGGAGGAGCTGGCGAAGAGGTGCGGATGGGCGGCTTTCAACTCATGTTCCCTTTCCCAGGTTGCTTCCTCCTCTGAATGGTGACTCCACTGAACTCGGCAAAACCTGGTGACCTTGTTTCTGGTTCTTCTTTCGTTGGTATCGAGTATACGAACCGGCTTCTCCACATATGTCAGGTCCTTTTGAATATCAATATGCTCCGAATCAGCTTGTTCTTCGGGTACTCTTAAGCACTTCTTTAATTGGGACACGTGGAACACGTCATGGATGCCGATCATATTGGATGGAAGTTCTAGCTGATAAGCAACTTCCCCTCTTCGTTCCAAGATTTTGTATGGTCCCACGAAGCGTGGTGCCAACTTGCCTTTCGTCTGAAAACGGTGTACTCCTCGGAGCGGAGTGACACGAAGATACACGTAATCCCCTGCTTCAAAAGTGAGCTCCCTTCGGCAGTTGTCCGCGTAGCTCTTCTGTCGAGACTGGGCAATCCTCAACCTTTCCCTGATGGTTCTGACTTTCTCTTCTGCTTCCGCTAATACCTCTGTCCTGAACAGTTGACGCTCGCCTGTCTGATCCCAGAAGAGAGGTGTGCGGCACTTCCGGCCATATAAAGCTTCAAACGGTGCCATCTGTAGACTGGCCTGGTAGCTGTTGTTGTACGAGAATTCCGCATATGGCAAGCTTTTGTCCCAAGCTCCACCAAAATCAAGAGCGCAAGCTCTCAACATATCTTCCAAGATTTGATTGACTCGCTCGGTCTGACCATCAGTTTGCGGGTGATAGGCCGTGCTGAAATTTAAACGGGTCCCCAATTCTTCCTGCAGCTTCTGCCAGAATTTTGAGGTGAACTGACTCCCTCGATCAGATACAATCTTTTTGGGTACTCCATGTAGACACATGATTCTCGAGAGGTAGAGCTCCGCTAACCTTTTGCCCGTATACGTGGTATGTACTGGTATGAAGTGAGAAACCTTAGTGAGTCGATCCACGACTACCCAGATTGAATCGTGACCCGACGATGTCCGGGGCAGTCCTGTCATAAAGTCCATTCCAATCTCCTCTCGTTTCCATTCCGGGATTTGAAGAGGTTGGAGTAAACCTGCTGGCCTTTGGTGCTCTGCCTTCACTCGTTGGCAAACATCGCAGAGTGCAAAGAATTCAGCTATTTCTCTCCTCATGCTGACCCACCAAAACTTTTCTTTGAGGTCTTGATACATTTTGGTGCTGCCTGGATGAATGGAGTACTGGGTCTGATGTGCCTCGGTGAGTATCAGATCCTTCAGTTCCTTGTCATCAGGTACACACAATCTTTCTCCCAAACCAGATTGTGTCGTGTTCATCCTCAAGGAAATCCCGAGCCTTTCCGACTCTCATGTTCTTTTTCAACTCTGCTATTTCAGGATCATTCACTTGAGCTGCTCTGACTTGATCCACGAGCGTAGGCCGTGCCTCCAGAGCGGCTACGAACCCATGTTCAACAATTCCCACGTTGAGATGCTTAAACTCCTGCTGCAATTCCTCACACATGCCCTCGATGCATAGGGCAGTGCAGTAACACTTCCTGCTTAATGCGTCTGCCACTACATTGGCTTTCCCCGGGTGGTAGTGAATGCTCATATCATAGTCTTTGATTAATTCCAACCATCTTCGTTGTCGGAGATTTAGGTCCGGTTGGGTGAAGATGTATTTCAGACTCTTATGGTCCGTATATACTTCGCAGCGGTTGCCAATCAGATAGTGCCTCTAGATCTTCAAAGCATGAACCACTGTTGCCAATTCCAGGTCATGAGTTGGATAATTCCCTTCGTGTGGACGCAACTGCCGCGAGGCATACGCAACCACTATGCCCTCTTGCATTAGGACACATCCAAGCCCGTGGCGGGATGCATCGCAATAGACTTGGAAGTCTTTCATCTGGTTGGGCAGAATCAAAACTGGTGCGGATACTAATTTCTTCTTGAGCTCCTCAAAACTCTTATCGCACTCAGTTGTCCATTTAAACTTCTCATCTTTCTTAAGCAACTGAGTAATGGGTCGGGCGATCCTGGAGAAGTTTTTGATGAATCGGCGGTAATAACCTGCAAGTCCAAGAAAACTTCGAATCTGCGACACGGTCTTCGGTGGGGTCCATTTGGTAACTGACTCCACGTTCGATGGATCAATTGCCACACCCTGAGCTGTAATGACATGGCCCAGAAATTTGACTTCCGTCAACCAGAAGTCAGACTTCCTGAACTTGGCGTATAGCTGGTGCTCCTTCAACTTCTCGAGTACCAGACGGAGATGTTGCTCATGTTCTTCTTCGGACTTTGAATAGATAAGTATGTCGTCGATGAAAATGACAACAAACTTGTCCAGAAATTCCATGAACACTTTGTTCATCAGATTCATCAAGAATGTAGGTGCGTTGGTAAGTCCGAAAGACATAACCGTGCACTCATACAGCCCATACCGAGTGGTGAAGGCCGTCTTTGGAATATCCTCTTCCCGAATTCTCAACTGGTAGTAGCCTGATCGCAGGTCTATCTTAGAAAACACTTTAGCTCCTTTCAGTTGATCAAACAAATCATCGATCCGCGATAAAGGATATTTATTCTTGATTGTGACCTCGTTGAGTGCGCAATAATCAACGCACATCCTCTTCGTCTTATCCTTTTTCTCTACAAAAATGACCGGAGCACCCCAAGGTAAAGTACTTGGTCGAATGTACCCTTTCTGCAGCTGCTCATCAACCTGCTTCTTGACCTCTGCTAGTTCGTTGGCCGCCATTCTGTACGGTCTCTTGTAAATTGGAGCGGTTCCCGGTGCCAAATCAATCCGGAATTCAATGTCTCTCTTGGGTGGCATGGTAGTGAGGTCTTCGGGAAACACTTCTGGGTACTCGCAGACTATGGGAATCTCTTCCAATTTCCTCGAATTCTTCTCCTTGGTGACCACTCGGATTTCCACCTCAATCTGATTCAAAGAGACCCCTTGCTTTGGTGAGTCTGGTGATTTGTACACTACTGTTTCTCCCTTCTCGTTCGTCAAGGTGACTGTGCGATTCGCACAATCAATGACTCCCTTGAACTTGGTCAGCCAATCCATCCCAAGAATGGCATCTAGGTCTTTGGATTCGAGAAGAATGAGGTTGGCTAGAAATGGTGATCTTTGAATTTCAATTGTTATAGAAGGGCTGAATTGAACCGAAGTGGAGCTATTCCCTGGGCTATGAACCCGCATTGGTGTGCTAAGTTCCTCTCTTATTAACCCATGCATCCCGACAAACTTCTCTGAAATGAACGAATGCGTTGCACCAGAATCAAAAAGTACTGTTGCAGGGATTGAGTTAATAGGAAACGTACCCAGTACGACCTCTGGTGCTGCTTGTGCCTCCTCCGCAGATGCGTGGTTAACACGAGCCTGGACAAACCTTGGCCCGGCACGCCTAGGCTTCGGGCATTTGTCAGCGAAGTGGCCAAGCTCGCCACAGTTGAAGCAGGACCCTGGTTTTGTTCCAGTCTCCTTCTTGGCTTGCGCGGACGGGCCTGACTGTGCCGGTGCCACTAGTAGGCGTGGAGCTGCACCGCGGTTGGGTTGACCTCCATGGTGGTTCTGACTGCCGCTGGCGCCCTGGTGGAAGTTGCTAGGGTTAAACGGGTGGTACTGGCGGACGATCATGGTGGTAGGTCCACCCTGCAGTCCAGGAGCGAAGCGCGGCCTCTAGTGACTTCCCTGATGTGCCCTGAACTGAGCGGCCTTCCTCTTCCTGTCCATCTTGTTGCGTTGATCCTCCTGACGGATTGCCTTGTCAACCAGCCTCTCAAAGTCAGCGTAGTCCCCAGATATCAGTTGGTTGGTCAGCTTGTTATCCAGACCTGCCATGAACTTTTCCTGCTTCTCGACGTCGGTGCGGACATCCTCTGGTGCATATCGCGCGAGGCGATTGAACTCATGGAGATACTCTGTCACAGTCCTGTTGCCCTGATGGAGTGCCCGGAATTCTCTCTTCTTTTGTGCCACGACCCCGTCTGGCACCTACGCCTTCCTGAAGCTACGGCAGAACTCTGCCCAAGTGACTTCAGTACCTGGTGGGCGGGTGGCCATGTGATTGTCCCACCAAGCTAACGCAGGACCTTGAAGCTGGTGTGTGGCGAAAGCAACCTTCTCCTGATCATTGCACTGCAGGAGATTAAGCTTCTTCTCTATGGCATGGAGCCAGTCATTCGCCTCCATGGGGTTGGTGGTGCTGGAGAAAGTGGGTGGCCTGACACGTAGAAACTCTGGTTACTTGGACTGAGGGGGAGGGGGACCAAACTGCTGGTGCTGCTGTTCGGCGTGCTGCAGCATCCTCTGGTGCATCTGCTGGTGCTACTGCTGCATCTGCTGCATCATGGCTGCCATCATCTGAGTCTGATGTGCCATCACTTGGGCTAGCGTCGGATTCTCGGGAAGTGGTGGCGGACCATTGCCGGAATCGCTGTTGGGAAGCACACCATCAGTGCGCTCTTCGCCGTTGCTGCCCTCGCCTGTTGTACGGCTACCATTCCTGGTGTAGACCATCTGGAGGAAGAGCAGACGGAGAAAAGAAGAAAAACAGAGGCTCAAGAACTAAGCTTTATTATATAGGAATTTAAACTGCAATTGTTCTGATCTGAATTAAAACACTTAAAAAGCAAGCAAAAAATCCTTATTAAGACAGCCATATCATAGGCACATGATACCGACCGTCGATTGACCCACGAGCAAGCAAGCTAAACACACAAACTAACAAACAAATGCTAGACAGTCGATAAACTAATGGAAAACGAGCCTAATGCTCAGAACGGCTCCTGCGGTCGGTGGAGTCAAAGGCGTCCTCGTGCTCGTCACCAGGTCCCTCTAAGCGACTCCTGGAGCCTAGCAGATAAGTCTCGCCGCTGTCCGGCTCTGAGCCACTGGAGCTGCTACCGCTGAGGTCGCGACTGCTACTGGGAGTAGCAGACAACCAACCTCCGTTGCCACTGGCTGGACCCCTGGTGGCTGATGCCGGAGTGAAGGAGAGAGCGGACGCGGGAGCTGACGCGGGAACAGGAGCTGGAGCTGGCGCTGGAGCTGCGGGCGGAACTGGAGCTGCGGGAACTGCGGGCGAAGGTGGGTTCCTGGGCGCAAGCTGGATGCGCATGGGTGCAGTCGTCGTCTTGCGGGGCGTAGTGTGGATCCGGACTCCTCCTGGCGTGGGAAGACCCTTTAACTAAGCATTCTCCCTCTTCAGGCGTGCTATCTCGTCCTTCAGAGCGACGATCCTTATGAGCTTCCCATCATTCATGGCCTTGGACGCCTTGTGCAGGTCCGAGTGCATCCTGTCCATCCCCCTCATCACAGCGCACATGTGACCAAAGGTGGTGTCGTTCTCGCCGGCTGTCGGACGGAAAGTACTGACATCATCACCGCTGGCTCGACGAGGGTGAAATCGGTACGCCGTGTCGTGGAAGATGTAGTTGTGGCGCTCCCGTAGTCTGGCCATCATCAGGTATGCTGCCTCCTGACAAGCGTGATCGGCTGTGCCTCCGGATGCCTCAACCACCATATTAGCTAGGCAGGTGCCCACATAGCCATGGACCTCCAGGCGGACACGGTGAGGAAGCTCGCCACTGATCGGTGGAACAGTTGTGTACTTTGGCGCGTTGGGGTAGCCCACCACCAGCGTCATACGTGCTAACTCTGCCACAAAGTCAATCATGCCTTCTCCGTGGTGGTTGGGTGGGTGGCCGGCCATCTAGAGAAGACAAAGGAGTAGGATCAATGCATGCTCAAATCCAAATTTAAATAAAGCAATAAAGGACTCAAATAAGAGAATCAAATAAGAGCGAAATTTTATGCATAGATCATTTTGCATGAGAGCGAATAAATAAGACAGACTTGCATGATAAAATAATGGGGAAATTAAATACATACTAATAATAACAATAAAGGCAGAAATACCTTGCAACCCATATTCCTGAGCTATGACCCAATGCATTTCACCCATCAAATCCCAACTGACTGACGAATAAATCTCAATAATTTTACTAAAACCCTAGACTGACTTGTTTTGACAAATCTCACTTAAACAAGCGACCAAAATTTTTCCCTTGAACCACAAGAACAGATCCCAATTTTCCCGGAACAAATCCAATTGCAAAGAACATATGCAATGAAAAGGATTCAGAGGGCTCTTAGGTTTTTTCATTTGGCTTGTCCTACGGTCATGGTCGGCTCTGATACCAACTTGTCACGCCCAGAAATTCCCGAATAGAATTCCAAGCAGAATGTGCATTAAAATCCCCGTCCAGGACCGGCCAGGGTACACAAACGATAATGTTGACATTCAGATCCACGTCTTACAAACATCATAAAAGTCTTACATAAATGCAGCGGAAAAACGAAAGACAACAGGAGCTAAGCCTTGACTAGAACTGCAGCGGGAGCACCACTCCACAGGCATCCTCGACGGCACGGACGAAGCCTACTTCTCGGAGAAACCTCCATCTGACACATACTCATACTCTGGGGCTGGGAAAAAATAGAGCAAGACTGAGTACTACCCACTGTACTCAGCAAGTCATACCGGAATAGGGGTATGATGCAAGGAATTATCAAAGGAGAGCTAGAGTGGTTCATTTGCATAAAGCGAGCATTTATAAACAGAAGTTGAAAGAATTAAACAGTTGCAATAATTAATTAATACTGATCATCCGCTGTCCAACGCTATCCCACGTTGCAACAAGCCCAACCATCCATCTATACTATCCAATTTCATTAGACTACACTAGGGTGAGACTAATCACGGTGAATCTGGTTGACCGCCCATAACCGCGGGCACAGCTATTCGAATAGTTTTACTCTGTTCAGAGGTGTACAACTGTACCCATAAGACACAGCCCCACGACACGTTTCCGTGCGCCGACATGCCACCACGACATACCGGAAAGAGGCCGTGACAGGACCCTTCGCATAATCCCCTCTAACCAAGCACACCACACCTCAGGTTTCACCCCCACTCCTCGTGTCACACCCTAAAAATCCTAAATATATAAATTGTTGTTTAATTGGAATTATTAGAAATGATTTTAAAAAGCCTAGAAGAGAAGATCTAATTTTAAATAATAAATTCCAATAAAAAATGGGGCCAGATAAAATTTCATTAAATACTTTTCTTAATTCTATAATTCCTAGATTTTTTCTGGGATTTATTTGAGCTAAGGAAGTATTTTTAATAAATGGAATTGCATTTCATGAATAATTTAAATGGAAAAAGGTTTTTCAAAATCCTCTTTTGGCTTTGGGCCGAAAGTCGGCCCAAAACCCTCTCTCTCTCTCCGGCCCAAGCCGGCCCAGTCCGCAGCTCAGCCGCCGCTCGCGCGCGCGTCCGCTCGCTGACAGGTGGGGCCCGCCTGTCAGGTCGTCGTCTACCTCCGGCCGGTCGCCACCCGAAACCCTAGCGCCGCGCCGCCGCTGTCTCCTTCCAAATCCGGCCGCGCCTTTCCTTCTCCGGTGAAATCAATAGAGGGGAAATGATCTTCGGGGCCTCCTCTACCTTTTCCCTTTTGGAAACTTCATCTAAATCGCTTTGGATATTCGTGGATTCGATCTTGAATCGGATTCGTCTCTCTCTCCCGAACCCTAGACCTTTCCTTCACGTCGCCGGCCGCCGTGGGCCTTCGCCGCCATCTCCTTGCCCCTATAAAAGGATCCCCAGGTCCTCCGCTACCCGTCGCCACCCTCGCCTTCACCTCTCGTCGCCGGTAGAGCCCGAGCACCGTGTAGCTTAGCGCCGCCGTCGTCGCGCTGCTCCAGCCGTGCGCCGCCGTCGCTCCAGTCGTCGTCGTCGCTCGGGGATGCCGCCGTCGTGATCGCCAAGCCGTCGCCGACCTCGTCCGCCCCTCCGTCATCGCCGTAGACCGCCGGAGCACCATCGCCGTCGTCAAGCCGAAGGTCGCCGCCGCTTCTTCCTCATCACCGTCGCTGTCCGTTGATCTTCCGCCGCCGCTTTGGTCACCGGTGAGTTCGCCGTGCCGTCCGCTACCCGTAGGTGCCTTCCGTTTGCGTCATCACGCCGTCATTCGCCGGCGAGCTTGCGCGCCTGCGCCGCCGCCGGTGGTCCGTCGTCGTCGTCGTCGTCTCCCGTGGTCTGGCCGTGGACCGATTGATCTCGGCCGTCCGTTTTGGATGGATCGATCTCGGCCGTCCAATCTTGTGAACCGTCGCCGTGCGCCCGGTCCATCGCGAACCCTAGCCGCTGACGCAATAATTCCCTTTTTCTTTTCAAAAATAATTCATTATTGCGTCATAATTCAATTAAAATCCATATAAGTGTTTTAAACCGATTCAATCTTTGAAAATTCATAATTAATTCATCTTAGCTCGGATTTAGTTGGTTCAAGTCTCTAAATTTTTCTAAAATTGAGATCTACATGTTAAAAATATCCACATGTACTGTTCATGCTTGTTTATGTGTTGTTTTGGTGTTTTTGCTCTTTTCTGTTTAGATTCCGACGTTTCCGGAGAGTTCGTTTTTGCAGGAGAAGAATTTGAAAAGTCCCAAGGCTAGCAAGGCAAGTCACACAGATCCCAAACAATCCTTTGAGCATGTTGATCCCGTTTAAAGCTATTGTTTCTATTCAACTATTGCATTTATTTTCGAATGCCATTGGGTGGAATTAACCTATTGTTTGTTATAGCCATTTTGTTCTTGATTACCTTATTCCTTGATACCTTGGGTTATTATAACCTGACTAGTTGGGCTTTATATATTGGTTCAGCTAGATATTAGATATGATTGCTTAGCCATGCTTAGAAACATTAGCACACTATTGGGATAACTTATGACTCACTATTATTTAATGATGGCTTAATGATAGCTCATGATGGTTAATCATGATTGGTTAATTAATTAATTTGCCAACTAAAACCTGATAATGGTGGGTTGTGAGCACATGGTTTTGATGGTCGTGCTCATGACAATTAAGGACCGGTTCACGAGTTTCGGTTGTGAAACATTAACCGTGCCAACCACAAGCCAGCGTGGGCAACGGCTTTACCTTTTGTATAGCATGGTTCATTGCGGGGCACCAGACTGAGAAGTGGCGGAGATAAGCCCACTGGGGTCGCTGGGGAGTCCATGCCTTGTTTATAAGGGGGTGATTATGATCCAGGAACGGTGCGCTGTGGTGGATTGTGTTTTGCGAGGGGTACTGTCACAGCTCCTTTCCAAGGTACCGTGGTGGTATCAAGGCGCATGGTGACATGTCATGGGGCTGTGTCTTGTGGGTACAGTGGTACACCTCTGGCCAGAGTAAAACTATTTGAATAGCCGTGCTCGCGGTTATGGGCGGGTCTAACAATGTCCTTCGTGATTAGTTTCACCCTTCTCATCATAATAAAATATGCTATAACTGGTAATAATTTGATTAGCTCCTGGTTTGGAATGGTATATTCCTGGTTTGGAGATAGAACTGGGTAGCCGGGATGGTTGTTCAGAATGGTTGGGCCTATGCAACAGGGTATGTTGTATAGTGTTGGATTAATATTATTACTTAACTGTTTTATTAAATTCTGA
Source organism: Oryza glaberrima (assembly GCF_000147395.1). Lineage (NCBI taxonomy): Eukaryota > Viridiplantae > Streptophyta > Magnoliopsida > Poales > Poaceae > Oryza > Oryza glaberrima. Next base: position 25,456,176 of record NC_068333.1, on the reverse strand, counting down.
AATGTTTATTAAATGCTGTTTATGCAAATGAAACCCTACTATGCTATCCTTTGTTATCCTGTGCACTTGCATATTTGCTGCGTGGCTTGCTGAGTATGTCATATACTCACCTTGCAATCATTCATTAGAGGAGGAGTTCTACAGTGATGCTGATGGTGTGGAGGATTAGGTGTAGCCCTGGTCAAGCTGCCTGTGGAGTGGAGTCGTCTGCGCCGTTTATCTTATTTTTTCCGCTGCTTAGATCTTTATTGATTGAGAGGAACTATCTAGCTCTGTAATGACATTTTATTCGCTTATTAATTAGAGTAATAATTGTACTCTATTATCAATTTGTTATTGTGTGCCTCGGCTGATTCCTGGACGAGGGTTCACACACATGTAAGCGTTTGGAATTTTGAATAGAAATTCTGGGCGTGACACCTCGCAAGGCAGCGGGCAGTCCCCTCTCGTGCCTAGGTGAATCCGGAAGCGACAGAGGCCGTCGCAGGGCCCGCCCCGCTCCATCACGCCCACCCTTTCCTGGATTCGTCAGCTAGAGGAAAGCTACACTACAAGCCTAGCCGTTACCCACGCTGGCTTGTGGTAAGTACGATAAGTTCTTCCAGGGCATCCCGCGAACCGGTCCTTAACTGCCATCAGTGCGACTAGCAAAACCATGCACCCATAGCCCACCATGTGATTCATTTTAATTAACCAACACCAAAACGGTTGTACTAAACCAACCTTACCAAATGAACCTAAAGTCTATATTTTAGTGAGCTTTCCCCATTGTGTGCTAGTGGAACTAAGCATGGCTAAGCAATCCTAGTCCAAAATCTATTCATGTTATAACCCAAGCTAACAAAGGAGCATGATATCAAAATGGCATGGCTGTAACAATAGGTAAACACCCCATAGTAACATTATAAAACAATGCAATATTTGAAGAAAAACAATAGAGCATTTGCAATATAGGATCAACATGTTCAAGTGACAAGCATGACTTGCCTTGCTCTGTTGCTGGAGGAACCTCGGCGACTATCTCGAAGTACACCGGAGCGTTGGAAGAACCGGAATCTAGCGACATACAAGGCAAACATTGCAAACAGGCTATAAGACTACTGAAACAGAGAACAAAACCATTTTTAATGGATTCTACACATTTTTCTTGATTTATTGAGACTTGAATGGGCTTAAACAGAGCACGGATGAATTAGTTATGAATTTTAGAAGATTCATTGTGTTTATTACTATAACAAAAAGTCCTTAAATCATTTATTGCGCAATAATTCCCAGGGCTGACGTCATCAAGGAGGGGGGCGGCGCCGACATGCGGGGCCCACCGGTCAGCGGCTCGGGAGAGAGGAAAAAGGGGCACCGGCACGCGGGCCCCACTCGGCAGCGGCTCAAGGGGGGGAACGGTCCACCGTGGACCGGGACCATGCGGGTGGTCCACTGCCGGTCCACGGGACCGATGGCCCAGATCGCCCCCTGGGCTGATCGGACGGGCGGCGGCGACCCGGCTCAGCTCGGCTCAAGGCCGGCCGACCGGCCACAGCAATGGCGACGGCGCGCGCGCGCGCACGCGTTGTCGGCGACGGCAAACGGCCGCGGAGGCGGCGCCGCGAAGGCGACTCGAAGGCGGCGGCGCTAAGCGGCGGCTAGGAAGGAGAGGGAGGGGAATAGAGGGAAGAGGGATGCCTCACTGAGAGTGGCCGGCGTGGAGGAAGACGACGGCGAACGGCGACGGCGACCACGGGCAAACGGCGGTGACGGGCGGACGAGGGTCCGGAATGCCCTAAGGGAGGAAAAGAGAGAGGTTAGAGGGAGAGAGATGAACCACGGCGATCGGAAACCATGGCCGAAGGCGGCGGACATGGCGGCTCTCACCGTCGCACGGTGGGAGTGGCGCTCCGACGGCGAACCTCGACGAAGGAGGGGTGGACGGGGTGGAGTTCGTCCTTGCGAACCCGACGGCGGCGACGGCGCAGTGCGGCGGCGAGCCTAGAGGCGGCTAGCGGTGGCCGGAGCGGCGGGAAAGGCGGCGGTGGTTGGGTGCACGGTGCGGGAGCGATGGAGAGCTCGGGAGAGTTCGGCGAAATAGGGAAAAAGAGAGAGGGGGTGGCGGCGGAGCTTAAATAGGGAGAATGGGGGCCGGACGTGGCCGGGAGAGGCGGGAATCGCCGGCCAACGCGGGGGAGTGGGAGAGGAGAGAGAGAGGCGGGATTCGAAAATCGAATCCCGGCCATCTCGGGCGCGGGCGCGGGCGGGACAGAGAGGGGAGTGGATGCGGGAGGTGCGGCGCATGCGCGGGCGTGACCGACGTGGCCCGGAGGAGGCGGAGGCGTGGGCGCGGCGGCGGTTGCGGCGGGGTGGTGACCGGCGCGGGCGGCGGGAGGATGGGGGAGGACCCGACAGGTGGGCCCCACCTTTCGGCGACCCCGGGAGAGGAGGGAGGCAGGGCGGCCTGGCAGGGCCTTGACCTTCGGCCGGCCCAGCGGAGGGGAGGGGAGGAAGGAGAATGGGCCGGCGGCCCACTCGAAAAGAAAAGGGGGAAAAAGAAAAAGAAAAAGGAAGAAAAGGATTTTCCCTGGAATTAAAATATTGCTTGCTCAATTTTAATTGGTTAAAATATTATTTCTAGGGCTCTGAAAATTCCACTAAAAATCCTGTTAGTGAATTTCGACAGGTAGAACTCAAGAAAAGTTCCACATGCCAGATTCGATTATTATTTGTATTACTTTCTTAGGGTTTTCTCTTGATTTGCACCGGCATTTTCTTAGGGTCATTGATAAATTTAATTTTAGGCTTAGGAGGAGAACTTCAGGGTGTGACATCCACTGCTCCAAATCCGGTCTCTCTAGGGTGAGACCCGTGATTCTGCAGCCGTCAAAAAAAACCTAGCTCGATTCCATGACCAGAAGGCAAAGTTATCGAGGTTTTAAATTCGCCCAGAATTCTCCATCGGCAGTGCACAGTGTCGCGCCCGCCACCTACCTTAACAGTGCGGTTAGTCGACGCGCTTGACACCGACATCGTCCAAGCTATCCATCCTAACGTCCTATGTGCCATTCCTGTACTAACCACCTTGTTGAAAACCAGTTGTGGACCCTCAGATATTCGACGTTTTGTCGAAACAACCGATACTTCGTGGCCTATGGTAAGTAATTTCTAGAAAAATCACTGGGGTCCACTTCTCCAAATCCTGTCTCTCTAGGGTGAGGCCCGTGATTCTACGGCCGTCAAAAAAAACCTAGCTCGATTCCATGACCAGAAGGCAAAGTTATCAAGGTTTTAAATTCGCCCAGAATTCTTCATCGGCAGTGCACAGTGTCGCGCCCGCCACCTACCTTAACGGTGCGGTTAGTCGATGCGCTTGGCACCGACATCGTCTAAGCTATCCACCCTAACGTCCTATGTGCCACTCCTATACTAACCACCTCGTTGAAAACCAGTTGTGAACCCTCAGATATTCGACCTTTCGCCGAAACAACCGATGCTTCATGGCCTATGGTAAGTAATTTCTAGAAAAATCACTAGGGGTCCACTTCTCCAAATCCAGTCTCCCTAGGGTGAGGCCCGTGATTCTGCGGCCGTCAAAAAAAACCAGGAGTAGGCTTCGTCCGTGCCGTCGAGGATGCCTGTGGAGTGGTGTTCCCGCTACAGATCAAGTCAAGGCTTAGCTCCAGTTATCTTTCGTTTTTCCGCTGCATTTATGTAAGACTTTTATGATGTTTGTAAGACGTGGATCTGAATGTCAACATTGTCGTTTGTGTACCCCGGCCGGTCCTGGACGGGGATTTTAATGCACATTCTGCTTGGAATTCTATTCGGGAATTTCTGGGCGTGACAAGTTGGTATCAGAGCCGACCTTGACCGTAGGACAAGCCAAATGGGAAATCCTAAGAGCCCTCTGAATCCTTTTTATTGCATATGTTCTTTGCAATTGGATTTGTTCCGGGAAAATTGGGATATGTTCTTGTGGTTCAAGGGAAAAATCTTGGTCGCTCGTTTCAGTGAGATTTGTCAAAACAAGTCAGTCTAGGGTTTTAGTAAAATTATTTGAGGTTTATTCGTCAGTCAATTGGGATTTGATGGGTGAAATGCATTGGGTCCTAGCTCAGGAATATGGGTTGCAAGGTATTTATGCTTTTATTGTTATTATTAGTATGTATCTTATTTCCCCATTATTTTATCGTTATGTAAGTCTGTCTTATTTATTCGCTCTCATGCAAAATGATCTATGCATAAAATTTCGTTCTTATTCGCTTCTCTTATTTGAGTTTTTATTGCTTTATTTAAAATTGGGTTTGAGCATGCATTGATCCTACTCCTTTGTCTTCTCTAGATGGCCGACCACCCACCCAACCACCGCGGAGAAGGCATGGATGATTTCGTGGTAGAATTGGCTCGCATGACACTGGTGGTGGGCTACTCCAACGCGCCAGAGTACACGACTGTTCCACCGCTCAGTGGCGAGCTTCCTCACCGTGTCCGCCTGGAGGTCCATGGCTATGTGGGCACCTGCCTAGCTAATATGGTGGTTGAGACGTCCGGAGGCACAGCAGATCACGCCTGTCAGGAGGCAGCATACCTGATGATGGCCAGACTATGGGAGCGCCACAACTACATCTTCCACGACACGGCGTACCGATTTCACCCTCGTCGAGCAAGTGGCGACGACGTCAGCACCTTCCGTCCAATAGCCGGTGAGAACGACACCACTTTTGGTCACATGTGCGCCGTGATGAGGGGAATGGACAGGATGCACTCGGATCTGCACAAGGCGTCCAAGGCCTTGAACGATGGGAAGCTCGTGAGGATCATAGCTCTGAAGGATGAGATAGCACGCCTGAAGAAGGAGAATGCTCAGTTGAAGGGTCTCCCAGTGCCAGGAGGAGTCCGGATCCGCACCACGCCCCGCAAGACGACAACTGCACCTGTGCGCATTCAGCTTGCGCCCAGGAACCCACCTCTGCCCGCAGCTCCAGCAGTTCCCGCAGCTCCTGCAGCTCCAGCGCCAGTTCCAGCTCCCGTTCCCGTGTCAGCTCCCACATCCGCTCTCTCCTTCGCGCCAGCATCAGCCGTCAGGGGCCCCGCCAGTGGCAATAGAGGTTGGTTGCCTGCTACTCCCAGTGGCAGTCGTGACCACAGCAGCAGCAGTTCCAGTGGCACAGAGCCGGGCAGTGGCGAGACGTATCTGCCAGATTCCAGGAGCCGCTCAGAGGGACCTGGTGACGAGCAGGAGGACGCCTTCGACTCCACCGACCGCAGGAGCCGTTCCGAGCATTAGGCTCGCTTTCCATTAGTTTATCGACTGTTTAGCTGTTGCCTGTTAGTTTGTGTGTTTAGGTCTGCTTGCTTGTAAGTCAGTTGACGGTCGATATCATGTGCCTATTATATGGCTGTCTTAATAAGCATTTTTGCTTGTTGTTTTAAGTGTTTTAATTCAGATCAGAACAATTGCAGTTTAAATTCCTATATAATAAAGCTTAGTTCTTGAGCATCTGCTTTTCTTCTTTTCCCCCCCCGTCTGCTTTTCCACCAGATGGTCTACACCAGGAATGGCACCCGCACCACGGGCGAGGGCAGCAACGGCGAAGAGAGCACTGATGGTGTGCACCACAACAGCGATTCCGGCAATGGTCCGCCACCACTCCCCGAGAATCCGACCCTTGCCCAAGTAATGGCTCATCAGACGCAGATGATGACAGCCATGATGCAGCAGATGCAGCAGCAGCACTAGCAGATGTACCAGAGGATGCAGCAGCAAGTCGAGCAGCAGCAGCAACAGTTTGGTCCCCCTTCCCCTCAGTCCAAACTGCCGGAGTTTCTACGCGTCAGACCACCCACCTTTTCTAGCACCACCAATCCTATGGAGGCAAACGACTGGCTCCATGCCATAGAGAAGAAGCTAAATCTCCTGCAGTGCAATGATCAGGAGAAGGTCGCCTTCGCCACATACCAGCTTCAAGGTCCCGCGTCAGCTTGGTGGGACAATCTCATGGCCACACGCTCGCCAGGCACGGAAGTCACTTGGGCGGAGTTCTGCCGCAGCTACAGGAAGGCGCAGGTGCCAGATGGGGTCGTGGCACAAAGGAAGAGGGAATTCCGAGCACTCCACCAGGGCAACAGGACAGTGACGGAGTATCTCCATGAGTTCAATCACCGGAGGATGTCCGTTGATATCTGGAGATTACGCCGACTTTGAGAGGCTGGTTGACAAGGCAATCCGTCAGGAGGATCAGCGCAACAAAATGGATAGGAAGAGGAAGGCGGCGCAGTTCCGGTCCAACCAAGGGAGCCACCAGCGTCCGCGCTTCACTCCCGGACAGCAGGGTGGACCTACCACCCTGATCGTCCGCCAACACCGCCCTTTCAATGCCAGCAACTTCGATCAGGGCGCTAGTGGCAGCCAAAACCACCATGGCGGTCAGCCCAACCGCAGTGCAACTCGATGCCCACCAATGGCACCAGCACAGTCAGCTCCGTCCGTGCAAGCCAAGAAGGAGACTGGGACAAAGCCAGGATTTTTTGCTTGCTTTTTAAGTGTTTTAATTCAGATCAGAACAATTGCAGTTTAAATTCCTATATAATAAAGCTTAGTTCTTGAGCCTCTGTTTTTCTTCTTTTCCCCGTCTGCTCTTCCTCCAGATGGTCTACACCAGGAATGGTAGCCGTACAACAGGCGAGGGTAGCAACGGCGAAGAGCGCACTGATGGTGTGCATCCCAACAGCGATTCCGGCAATGGTCCGCCACCACTTCCCGAGAATCCGACGCTAGCCCAAGTGATGGCACATCAGACTCAGATGATGGCAGCCATGATGCAGCAGATGCAGCAGCAGCACCAGCAGATGCACCAGAGGATGCTGCAGCACGCCGAACAGCAGCACCAGCAGTTTGGTCCCCCTCCCCCTCAGTCCAAGTAACCAGAGTTTCTACGTGTCAGGCCACCCACTTTCTCCAGCACCACCAACCCCATGGAGGCGAATGACAGGCTCCATGCCATAGAGAAGAAGCTGAATCTCCTGCAGTGCAATGATCGGGAGAAGGTTTCTTTCGCCACACACCAGCTTCAAGGTCCTGCGTCAGCTTGGTTGGACAATCACATGGCCACCCGCCCACCAGGTACTGAAGTCACTTGGGCAGAGTTCTGCCGTAGCTTCAGGAAGGCGCAGGTGCCAGACGGGGTCGTGGCACAAAAGAAGAGGGAATTCCGGGCACTCCATCAGGGCAACAGGACTATGACAGAGTATCTCCATGAGTTCAATTGCCTCACACGATATGCACCAGAGGATGTCCGCACCGACGTCGAGAAGCAGGAAAAGTTCATGGCAGGTCTGGATGACGAGCTGACCAACCAACTGATATCTAGGGACTACGCTGACTTTGAGAGGCTGGTTGACAAGGCAATCCGTCAGGAGGACCAACGCAACAAGATGGATAGGAAGAGGAAGGCCGCTCAGTTCAGGGCACATCAGGGAAGTCACTAGAGGCCGCGCTTCACTCCCGGACTGTAGGGTGGACCTACCACCATGATCGTCTGCCAGTACCGCCCGTTCAACCCTAGCAACTTCCACCAGGGCGCCAGTGGCAGTCAGAACCACCATGGAGGTCAACCCAACCGCGGTGCAGCTCCACGCCCACTAGTGGCACCGGCACAGTCAGGCCCGTCCACGCAAGCCAAGAAGGAGACTGGAACAAAACCAGGGTCCTGCTTCAACTGTGGCGAGCTTGGCCACTTCGCTGACAAATGCCCGAAGCCTAGGCGTGCCGGGCCAAGGTTTGTCCAGGCCCGTGTCAACCACGCGTCTGGGGAGGAGGCACAAGCAGCACCAGAGGTCGTACTAGGTACGTTTCCTGTTAACTCAATCCCTACAACAGTACTTTTTGATTCTGGTGCAACGCATTCGTTCATTTCAGAGAAGTTTGTCGGGATGCATGGGTTAATAAGAGAGGAACTTAGCACACCAATGCGGGTTCATAGCCCAGGGAATAGCTCCACTTCGGTTCAATTCAGCCCTTCTATAACAATTGAAATTCAAAGATCACCATTTCTAGCCAACCTCATTCTTCTCAAATCCAAAGACCTAGATGTCATTCTTGGGATGGATTGGCTGACGAAGTTCAAGGGAGTCATTGATTGTGCGAATCGCACAGTCACCTTGACGAACGAGAAGGGAGAAACAGTAGTGTACAAATCACCAGACTCACCAAAGCAAGGGGTCTCTTTGAATCAGATTGAGGTGGAAATCCGAGTGGTCACCGAGGAGAAGAATTCGAGGAAATTGGAAGAGATTCCCATAGTCTGCGAGTACCCAGAAGTGTTTCCCGAAGACCTCACTACCATGCCACCCAAGAGAGAGATTGAATTCCGGATTGATTTGGCACCGGGAACCGCTCCAATTTACAAGAGACCGTACAGAATGGCAGCCAACGAGCTAGCAGAGGTCAAGAAGCAAGTCGATGAGCAGCAGAAGAAAGGGTACATTCGACCAAGTACTTCACCTTGGGGTGCACCGGTCATTTTTGTGGAGAAAAAGGATAAGACGAAGAGGATGTGCATCGACTATCGCGCACTCAATGAGGTCACAATCAAGAACAAATATCCTTTACCGCGGATCGACGATTTGTTTGATCAGCTGAAAGGAGCTAAAGTGTTTTCTAAGATAGACCTGCGATCAGGCTACCACCAGTTGGGAATTCGGGAAGAGGATATTCCAAAGACGGCCTTCACCACTCGGTATGGGTTGTATGAGTGCACGGTTATGTCTTTCGGACTTACCAACGCACCCGCATTCTTCATGAATCTGATGAACAAAGTGTTCACGGAATTTCTCGACAAGTTTGTTGTGGTGTTCATCGACGACATACTTATCTATTCAAAGTCCGAAGAAGAACATGAGCAACATCTCCGTGTGGTACTCGAGAAGTTGAAGGAGCACCAGTTATATGCCAAGTTCAGCAAGTGTGACTTCTGGTTGTCGGAAGTTAAATTTCTGGGTCACGTTATTACAGCTCAGGGCGTGGTAGTTGATCCATCGAACGTGGAGTTAGTTACCAAATGGACCCTACCGAAGACCGTGTCGCAGATTCGGAGTTTTCTTGGACTTGCAGGTTATTACCGCCGATTCATTGAAAACTTCTCCAAGATCGCCCGACCCATGACTCAGTTTCTTATGAAAGATGAGAAGTTTAAATGGACAGCTGAGTGCGATAAGAGTTTTGAGGAGCTCAAAAAGAAATTAGTATCCGCACCAGTTTTGATTCTGCCCGACCAGATGAAAGACCTCCAAGTCTATTGCGACGCATCCCGCCACGGGCTTGGATGTGTTCTAATGCAGGAAGGTAGAGTGGTCGCGTATGCCTCGCGACAGTTGCGTCCACATGAAGGGAATTATCCAACTCATGACCTGGAATTGGCAGCAGTGGTCCATGCTTTGAAGATCTGGAGGCACTATCTACTTGGCAACCGCTGCGAAGTGTATACGGACCACAAGAGTCTGAAATACATCTTTACCCAACCGGATCTAAATCTCCGACAGCGAAGATGGTTGGAGCTAATCAAAGATTATAACATGAGCATTCATTACCATCCGGGAAAAGCCAATGTGGTGGCAAATGCATTAAGCAGGAAAAGCTACTGCAATGCCCTATGCACCGAGGGCATGTGTGAAGAATTGCAGCAGGAGCTCGAGCGTCTCAACGTGGGAATCGTTGAAATCGGGTTCATAGCCGCTCTGGAAGCACGGCCTACGCTCGTGGATCAAGTCAGAGCAGCTCAAGTGACGGATCCTAAGATAGCTGAACTGAAAAAGAATATGAGGGTCGGAAAAGCCCGGGACTTCCTTGAGGATGAACATGGCACAATCTGGATGGGAGAAAGATTGTGTGTACCTGACGACAAGGAACTGAAGGATCTGATACTCACCGAGGCTCATTAGACTCAGTACTCAATTCATCCAGGCAGCACCAAAATGTATCAAGACCTCAAAGAAAAGTTTTGGTGGGTCAGCATGAGAAGAGAAATAGCTGAATTCGTCGCACTCTACGAAGTTTGCCAGCGAGTGAAGGCAGAGCATCAGAGACTAGCAGGTTTACTCCAACCTCTTCAAATCCCGGAATGGAAATGGGAGGAGATTGGAATGGACTTCATAACAGGAATGCCCCGGACATCATCGGGTCACGATTCAATTTGGGTTGTCGTGGATCGACTCACTAAGGTTGCTCACTTCATACCAGTACATACCACCTATACGGGAAAGAAATTGGCAGAGCTGTACCTGGCAAGGATCATGTGTCTGCATGGGGTACCCAAGAAGATTGTATCTGATCGAGGGAGTTAGTGGGGTACCCAAGAAGATTGTATCTGATCGAGGGAGTCAGTTCACCTCAAAATTTTGGCAGAAATTGCAGGAAGAATTGGGGACCCGTTTAAATTTCAGCACCGCCTACCATCCACAGACAGATGGTCAGACCGAGCGAGTAAATCAAATCTTGGAAGATATGTTGAGAGCTTGTGCTCTTGATTTTGGTGGAGCTTGGGACAAAAGCTTGCCGTATGCGGAGTTCTCCTACAACAATAGTTATCAGGCTAGTCTCCAAATGGCACCATTCGAAGCTTTATACGGCCGGAAGTGCCGCACACCTCTCTTCTGGGATCAGACAGGCGAGCGTCAACTGTTTGGAACGGAGGTGTTAACGGAAGCAGAAGAGAAAGTCAGAATCATCAGAGAAAGGTTGAGAATTGCCCAGTCTCGACAGAAGAGCTACGCGGACAACCGCTGACGAGAGCTCACTTTTGAAGCAGGGGATTACGTGTATCTTCGTGTTACTCCGCTCCGGGGAGTGCACCGTTTTCAAACCAAAGGCAAGTTGGCACCACGTTTCGTGGGACCATACAAAATCTTGGAACGAAGGGGAGAAGTTGCTTATCAGCTAGAGCTTCCTTCCAACATGATCAGCATTCATGACGTGTTCCACGTATCCCAATTAAAGAAGTGCTCGAGGGTACCCGAAGAACAGGCCGATTCGGAGCACATCGATCTCCAGGAGGATCTGACCTACATGGAGAAGCCAGTTCGCATCCTTGAGACCAGCGAAAGGAGGACTAGAAACAAGGTCACCAGGTTTTGCCGGATTCAGTGGAGTCACCATTCAGAGGAGGAAGCAACCTGGGAAAGGGAAGATGAGTTGAAGGCCGCCCATCCGCACCTCTTCGCCAGCTCCTCCGAATCTCGGGGCCGAGATTCTGTTTAAGGGGGGTAGGTTTGTCTCACCCCGAAGTTCATTCCCAAGCCTAAATTGGAGTTTTAAATGGTCTCAAGAAAATACCAGTGTAAAGCAAGAGTAAACCTTAATAAACTAATGCAAATAACAATCGGAATTGGCATGTGGAATTTTTCTTGAGTTCTACATGTCGAAATTCGCTAACAAGATTTTTAGTGGAATTTTCAGAGCTCTAGAAATAATTTTAACCAATTAAAAATGAGCACAAGCAATATTTAATCCCAGGAAAATCCTTTTTCCTTCTTTTTCTTTTTCTTTTCTCTTTTCCTTCAATTGGGCCGCCGGCCCATTCTCCTTTTTCCTCCCCCTCTTCCCGCTGGGCCGGCCGCAGGTCGAGGCCCAGTCAGGCCGGCCGCCTCCCCTCTCTCCCCGGGACGTGCGACAGGTCGGCCCCACCTATCGGGGTCGTCCCCTTCCTCCGGCCGCCCGCCCCCACGTCGCCACCACCGCCGAAACCGCCGCCGCGCCCACGTCCCCGCCTCCTCCGGGCCACGCCGGCCACGCCCGCGCATGCGCCGTGCCTCCCGCACCCACTCCTCCTCCCTCTCGCCCGCACCCGCGCCCGAGATGGCCGGGATTCGAAATTCGAATCCCGCCTCTCTCTCTCTCCCTCCCCACTCCCCACGTCGGCCGGCGAATCCCGCCCCTACCAGCCACGTCCGAGTTCCCCCTCCCCTATTTAAGCTCCGCCGCCACCCCCTCTCTCTTTTTCCCCATCTCGCCAAACTCTCCCAAGCTCTCCATCGCTCCCGCACCGTGCCTCCACCCGCCGCCGCCTTTCCTGCCACTCCGGCCGCCGCTAGCCGCCGCTAGACTTGCCGCCGCGCCGCGCCATCGCCGCCGTTGGGTTCGTGCGGCCGAGGTCCACCCCGTCCGCCCCTCCTCCATCGAGGTCCGTCGCCGGAACCCGCATTCCCTCGCACTCCGGTGAGCACCACCTGCATCGCCGCCTTCGGCCGTGGTTTCCGATCGCCGTGGTTCATCTCCCTCCCCCTAATCTCTCTCTTTTCCTCTCTTAGGGCATCCCGGAGCTCGTCCGCCCGTCGCCGCCGTCCTCCCATGGCTCACCGTCGCCGTTCGCCGTCATCTCCCTCCGCGCCGGCCACTCTCGGTGAGGCATCCCTCCTCCTCTATTCCCCTCCCTCTTCCTCCTAGCCGAGCCGAGTCGAGCCGCCGCCCCGGTCGTGCGCCGCCGCCTTTCCGCCGCCGTCCACGTCGCCAGTTGCCGTCGCCGGCAACACGCACGCGCCGCCGCCTTTGCCATGACCGGTCGGCCGGCTTTGTGCCGAGCCGAGCCGAGCCAGGCCGCCGCCGCACCGTCCGATCGGCCTCGGGCCGATCCGGGCCGTCGATCCCGTGGACCGGCGGTGGACCACCCGCGTCGGTCCACGGTAGACCGGCCACCCGTGCGCCGCTAACATGCGGGTCCCGTCTGTTGGCGCCGCCCCCGTTTTTGATGACATCAGCCCTGGGATTTATTGCGCAATAAATGATTTAAGGATTTTTTTTATAGTAATAAACACAAAGAATCTTCTAAAATTCATAACTAATTCATCCGTGCTCCGTTTAAGCCCATTCAAGTCTCAGTAAATCAAGAAAAATGTGTAGAATCCATTAAAAATGGTTTTGTTCTCTGTTTCAGTAGTCTTATAGCCTGTTTGCATTGTTTGCCTTGTATGTCGCTTAGATTCCGGTTCTTCCGACGCTCCGGTGTACTTCGAGTTAGTCGCCAACGTTCCTCCAGCAGCAGAGCAAGGCAAGTCATGCTTGTCACTTGAACATGTTGATCCTATATTGCAAATGCTCTATTGTTTTTCTTCAAATACTACATTGTTTTATAATGTTACTATGGGATGTTTACCTATTGTTACAGCCATGCTATTTTGGTACCATGTTCCTTTGTTAGCCTGGGATATAACATGACTAGAGATTGGACTAGGAATCGCTTAGCCATGCTTAGTTCAACTGGCACACATTGGGGAAAAATCCTATTAAAGTATAGATTGCAGGTTCTAATGGTAATGTTGGATTAGTACCACCGCTTTGGTGTTGATTAATTAAAATGAATCACATGGTGGGCTGTGGGTCCATGGTTTTGCTAGTCGCACCCATGGCAATTAAGGACCGGTTCGCGGGAAACTCTAGAAGAATTTATCGTGCTTACCACAAGCCAGCGTGGGCAACGGCAGGGCTTGTAGTGTAGCTTTCCTCTAGCTGACGCATCCAGGCAAGGGTGGACGTGATGGAGCGGGGCGGGCCCTGCGACGGCCTCTGTCGCTTCCGGATTCACCTAGGCACGAGAGGGGACTGCCCGTCGCCCGCTGGGGACGGGGGTGAAACCTGAGGTGTGGTGTGCTTGGCTAGAGGGGGTTATGCGAAGGGTCCTGTCACGGCCTCTTTCCAGTATGTCGTGATGGCATGTCGGCGCACGGTTACGTGTCGTGGGGCTATGTCTTGTGGGTACAGTTGTACACCTCTGATCAGAGTAAAACTATTCGAATAGCCGTGCCCGCGGTTATGGGCGGTCAACCAGATTCACCGTGATTAGTTTCACCCTAGTTTAGTCTAATGGAATTGGATAGTTTAGGTGGATGGTTGGGCCTGTTGCAACGTGGGATAGCGTTGGACAGTGGATGATTAATATTGATTAATTATTACAACTGTTTAATTCTTTCAACTTCTGTTTATAAATGATTGCTTTACGCAAATGAACCACTCTAGCTCTCCTTTGATAATTTCCTGCATCATACCCCTATTCCAGTATGACTTGCTGAGTATAGTGGGTAGTACTCAGTCTTGCTCTATTTTTTTCCCCAACCCCAGAGTATGAGTATGTGTCAGACGGTGGTTTCTCCGAGGAGTAGGCTTCGTCCGTGCCGTCGAGGATGCCTGTGGAGTGGTGTTCCCGCTGCAGATCAAGTCAAGGCTTAGCTCCAGTTATCTTTCATTTTTCCACTGCATTTATGTAAGACTTTTATGATGTTTGTAAGACGTGGATCTGAATGTCAACATTGTCGTTTGTGTACCACGGCCGGTCCTGGACGGGGATTTTGATGCACATTCTGCTTGGAATTCTATTTGGGAATTTCTTGGCGTGACAGGCCTCACCCTAGAGACACTGGATTTGGAGAGGTGGACCCCAGTGATATTTCTAGAAATTACTTACCATAGGCCACGAAGCTGTGGTTGTCTCGACGAAACGTCGAATATCTGAGGGTCCACAACTGGTTTTCAACGATGTGGTTAGTATAGGAATGGCACATAGGACGTTAGGGTGGATAGCTTAAACGATGTCGGTGTCAAGCGCGTCGACTAACCGCACCGTTAAGGTAGGCTGGCGGGCGCGACACTGTGGACTGCCAATGGAGAATTCTTGGCGAATTTAAAACCTTGGTAACTTTGCCTTCCGGTCATGGAATGGGGCTAGGCTTTTGTTGACGGCCGCAGAATCACGGGCCTCACCCTAAAGAGACTGGATTTGGAGAACTGGACCCCTAGTGATTTTTCTAGAAATTACATACCATAGGCCACGAAGGTGTGGATGTTTCGGCGAAACGTCGAATATCTGAGGGTCCACAATTGGTTATCAACGAGGTGGTTAGTATAGGAATGGCACATGGGACGTTAGGGTGGATAGCTTAGACGATGTCGGTGTCAAGCGCGTCGACTAACCGCACCGTTAAGGTAGGTGGCGGGCGCGACACTGTGCACTGCCGATGGTGAATTCTGGGCGAATTTAAAACCTTTATAACATTGCCTTCCGGTCATGGAATCGAGCTTGGTTTTTGTTGACGGCCGCAGAATCACGGGCCTCACCCTAGAGAGACTGGCTTTGAAGAAGTGGACCCCCAGTGATTTTTCTAGAAATTACATACCATAGGCCACGAAGCTGTGGTTGTTTCGGCGAAACGTCGAATTCTTGAGGGTGCACAACTGGTTATCAACGACATGGTTAGTATAGGAATGGCACATAGGACGTTAGGGTGGATAGCTTAGATGATGTCGGACTCAAGCGCGTTGACTAACCGCACCGTTATGGTAGGTGGCGGGCGCGACACTGTGTACTGCCGATGGAGAATTCTGGGCGAATTTAAAACATTGATAACATTGCCTTCCGGTCATGGAATCGGGCTAGGCTTTTGTTGACGGCCACAGAATCACGGGCCTCACCCTAGAGAGACTGGATTTGGAGAAGTGGACCCCTAGTGATTTTTCTAGAAATTACATACCATAGGCCACGAAGGTGTGGATGTTTCGGCGAAAAATCAAATATCTGAGGGTCCACAACTGGTTTTCAACGAGGTGGTTAGTATAGGAATGGCACATAGGATGTTAGGGTGGATAGCTTAGACGATGTCGGTGTCAAGCGCGTCGACTAACCGCACCGTTAAGGTAGGTGGCGGGTGCGACACTGTGCACTGCCGATGGTGAATTCTGGGCGAATTTAAAACCTTGATAACATTGCCTTCCGGTCATGGAATCGAGCTTGGCTTTTGTTGACGGCCGCAGAATCACGGGCCTCACCATAGAGAGACTGGATTTGAAGAAGTGGACCCCCAGTGATTTTTCTAGAAATTATTTACCACAGGCCACGAAGCTGTGGTTGTTTCGGCGAAACATCGAATTCTTGAGGGTGCACAACTGGTTATCAACGACATGGTTAGTATAGGAATGGCACATAGGACGTTAAGGTGGATAGCTTAGATGATGTCGGAGTCAAGCGCGTCGACTAACCGCACCGTTAAGGTAGGCTGGCTGGCGCGACACTATGGACTGCCGATGGAGAATTCTGGGCGAATTTAAAACCTTGATAGTTTTGCCTTCCGGACATGGAATCGAGCTAGGTTTTTTTTGACAGCCGTAGAATCACGGGCCTCACCCTAGAGAGACTGCATTTGGAGTGGTGGACCCCTAGTGATTTTTCTTGAAATTACATACCTTAGGCCACGAAGCTATGGTTGTTTCGACGAAACGTCGAATATCTGAGGGTCCACAACTGGTTTTCAACGAGGTGGTTAGTATAGGAATGGCACATAGGACGTTAG
Organism: Oryza glaberrima; assembly: GCF_000147395.1. Classification (NCBI taxonomy): domain Eukaryota; kingdom Viridiplantae; phylum Streptophyta; class Magnoliopsida; order Poales; family Poaceae; genus Oryza; species Oryza glaberrima. The sequence continues at coordinate 25,439,862 of NC_068333.1, read as the reverse complement.
GGTGGATAGCTTAGACGATGTCGGTGTCAAACATCGACTAACCGCACCGTTAAGGTAGGCTGGCGGGCGCGACAATGTGGACTGCCGATGGAGAATTCTGAGCGAATTTAAAACCTTGATAACTTTGCTTTCCGTTCATGGAATCGAGCTAGGTTTTTTTTGACGGCAGCAGAATCACGGGCCTCACCCTAGAGAGACTGGATTTGGAGAGGTGGGCCCCAGTGATTTTTCTAGAAATTACTTACCGTAGGTCACGAAGCTGTGGTTGTTTCGACGAAACGTCGAATATCTGAGGGTCCACAACTGGTTTTCAACGAGGTGGTTAGTATAGGAATGGCACATAGGACGTTAGGGTGGATAGCTTAGATGATGTCGGTGTGAAGCGCGTCGACTAACCGCACTGTTATGGTAGGTGGCGGGCGCGACACTATGCACTGCCGATGGAGAATTCTAGGCGAATTTAAAACATTGATAACATTGCCTTCCGGTCATGGAATTGAGCTTCGTTTTTGTTGGCGGCCGCAGAATCACGGGCCTCACCCTAGAGAGATTGGATTTGAAGAAGTGGACCCCCAGTGATTTTTCTACAAATTACTTACCATAGGCCATGAAGATGTGGTTGTTTCGGCGAAATGTCAAATTCTTGAGGGTGGATAGCTTAGATGATGTCGGTGTCAAGCGCGTCGACTAACCGCACCGTTAAGGTAGGCTGGCAGGCGCGACACTGTGGACTGCCGATGGAGAATTCTTGGCGAATTTAAAACCTTGATAACTTTGCCTTCCGGTCATGGAATCGAGCTAGGTTTTTTTTGACGGCCGCAGAATCACGGGCCTCACCCTAGAGAGACTGGATTTGGAGAACTGGACCCCTAGTGATTCTTCTAGAAATTACATACCATAGGCCACGAAGGTGTGGATGATTCGGTGAAACGTCGAATATCTGAGGGTCCACAACTGGTTATCAACGAGGTGGTTAGTATAGGAATGGCACATAGGACGTTAGGGTGGATAGCTTAGACAATGTGGGTGTCAAGCGCGTCGACTAACCGCACCGTTAAGGTAGGTGGCGGGCGCGACACTGTGCACTGCCGATGGTGAATTCTGGGCGAATTTAAAACCTTGATAACATTTCCTTCCGGTCATGGAATCGAGCTTGGTTTTTGATGACGGCCACAGAATCACGGGCCTCACCCTAGAGAGACTGGATTTGAAGAAGTGGACCCCCAGTGATTTTTCTAGAAATTCCTTACCATAGGCCATGAAGCTGTGGTTGTTTTGGCGAAACGTCAAATTCTTGAGGGTCCACAACTGGTTTTCAACGAGGTGGTTAGTATAGGAATGGCACATAGGAATTTAGGGTGGATAGCTTAGACGATGTCGGTGTCATGCGTGTCGACTAACCGCACCGTTAAGGTAGGTGGCCGGCGCGACACAGTGCACTGCCGATGGAGAATTCTGGGCGAATTTAAAACCTTGATAACTTTGCCTTCCGCTCATGGAATCGAGCTGGGTTTTTTTTGACGGCCGCAGAATCACGGGCCTCACCCTAGAGAGACTGGATTTGGAGAAGTGGACCCCTATATATTTTTCTAGAAAGTACTTACCATATACCACGAAGCAGCTGTTGTTTCGACGAAACGTCGAATATCTGAGGGTCCACAACTGGTTTTCAACGAGGTTTTTAGTACAGGAATGGCACATAGGACGTTAGGGTGGATAGCTTAGACGATGTTGGTGTCAAGCGCGTCAACTAACCGCACCGTTAAGGTAGGTGGCGGGCGCGACACTGTGGACTGTCGATGGAGAATTCTGGGCGAATTTAAAACCTTGATAACTTCGCCTTCTGGTCATGGAATCGTGCAAGGTTTTTTTTGATGGCCGCAGATTCATGGGCCTCACCCTAGAGAGACTGGATTTGGAGAAGTGGACCCCCAGTGATTTTTCTAGAAATTACTTACCATAGGCCACGAAGCAGCTGTTGTTTCGACGAAACGTTGAATATCTGAGGGTCCACAACTGGTTTTCAACGAGGTGGTTAGTACAGGAATGGCACATAGGACGCTAGGGTGGATAGCTTAGACGATGTCGGTGTCAAGCGCGTCGACTAACCGCACCGTTAAGGTAGGTGGCGGGCGCGACACAGTGCACTGCCGATGGAGAATTCTGGGCGAATTTAAAACCTTGATAACTTTGCCTTCCGGTCATGGAATCGAGCTAGGTTTTTTTTGACGGCCGCAGAATCACGGGCCTCACCCTAGAGAGACTGGATTTGGAGAAGTGGACCCCTAGATATTTTTCTAGAAAGTACTTACCATAGGCCACGAAGCAGCTGTTCTTTCGACGAAACGTCGAATATCTGAGGGTCCACAACTGGTTTTCAACGAGGTGGTTAGTACACGAATGGCACATAGGACGTTAGGGTGGATAGCTTAGACGATGTCGGTGTCAAGCGCGTCAACTAACCGCACCGTTAAGGTAGGTGGCGGGCGCGACACTGTGGACTGTCGATGCAGAATTCTGGGCGAATTTAAAACCTTGATAACTTCGCCTTCTGGTCATGGAATCGAGCTAGGTTTTTTTTGACGGCCGCAGATTCACGGGCCTGACCCTAGAGAGACTGGATTTGGAGAAGTGGACCCCCAGGGATTTTTCTAGAAATTACTTACCATAGGCCACGAAGCAGCTGTTGTTTCGACGAAACGTTGAATATCTGAGGGTCCACAACTGGTTTTCAACGAGGTGGTTAGTACAGGAATGGCACATAGGACGCTAGGGTGGATAGCTTAGACGATGTCGGTGTCAAGCGCGTCGACTAACCGCACCGTTAAGGTAGGTGGCGGGCGCGACACAGTGCACTGCCGATGGAGAATTCTGGGCGAATTTAAAACCTTGATAACTTTGCCTTCCGGTCATGGAATCGAGCTAGGTTTTTTTTGACGGCCGCAGAATCACGGGCCTCACCCTAGAGAGACTGGATTTGGAGAAGTGGACCCCTAGATATTTTTCTAGAAAGTACTTACCATAGGCCACGAAGCAGCTGTTCTTTCGACGAAACGTCGAATATCTGAGGGTCCACAACTGGTTTTCAACGAGGTGGTTAGTACACGAATGGCACATAGGACGTTAGGGTGGATAGCTTAGACGATGTCGGTGTCAAGCGCGTCAACTAACCGCACCGTTAAGGTAGGTGGCGGGCGCGACACTGTGGACTGTCGATGCAGAATTCTGGGCGAATTTAAAACCTTGATAACTTCGCCTTCTGGTCATGGAATCGAGCTAGGTTTTTTTTGACGGCCGCAGATTCACGGGCCTGACCCTAGAGAGACTGGATTTGGAGAAGTGGACCCCCAGGGATTTTTCTAGAAATTACTTACCATAGGCCACGAAGCAGCTGTTGTTTCGACGAAACGTTGAATATCTGAGGGTCCACAACTGGTTTTCAACGAGGTGGTTAGTACAGGAATGGCACATAGGACGCTAGGGTGGATAGCTTAGACGATGTCGGTGTCAAGCGCGTCGACTAACCGCACCGTTAAGGTAGGTGGCGGGCGCGACACAGTGCACTGCCGATGGAGAATTCTTGGCGAATTTAAAACCTTGATAACTTTGCCTTCCGGTCATGGAATCGAGCTAGGTTTTTTTTGACGGCCGCAGAATCACGGGCCTCACCCTAGAGAGACTGGATTTGGAGAACTGGACCCCTAGTGATTCTTCTAGAAATTACATACCATAGGCCACGAAGGTGTGGATGTTTCGGCGAAACGTCGAATATCTGAGGGTCCACAACTGGTTATCAACGAGGTGGTTAGTATAGGAATGGCACATAGGACGTTAGGGTGGATAGCTTAGACAATGTGGGTGTCAAGCGCGTCGACTAACCGCACCGTTAAGGTAGGTGGCGGGCGCGACACTGTGCACTGCCGATGGTGAATTCTGGGCGAATTTAAAACCTTGATAACATTTCCTTCCGGTCATGGAATCGAGCTTGGTTTTTGTTGACGGCCGCAGAATCACGGGCCTCACCCTAGAGAGACTGGATTTGGAGAAGTGGACCCCCAGTGATTTTTCTAGAAATTACTTACCATAGGCCACGAAGCAGCTGTTGTTTCGACGAAACGTTGAATATCTGAGGGTCCACAACTGGTTTTCAACGAGGTGGTTAGTGCAGGAATGGCACATAGGACGCTAGGGTGGATAGCTTAGACGATGTCGGTGTCAAGCGCGTCGACTAACCGCACCGTTAAGGTAGGTGGCGGGCGCGACACAGTGCACTGCCGATGGAGAATTCTGGGCGAATTTAAAACCTTGATAACTTTGCCTTCCGGTCATGGAATCGAGCTAGGTTTTTTTTGACGGCCGCAGAATCACGGGCCTCACCCTAGAGAGACTGGATTTGGAGAAGTGGACCCCTAGATATTTTTCTAGAAAGTACTTACCATAGGCCACGAAGCAGCTGTTCTTTCGACGAAACGTCGAATATCTGAGGGTCCACAACTGGTATTCAACGAGGTGGTTAGTACACGAATGGCACATAGGACGTTAGGGTGGATAGCTTAGACGATGTCGGTGTCAAGCGCGTCAACTAACCGCACCGTTAAGGTAGGTGGCGGGCGCGACACTGTGGACTGTCGATGGAGAATTCTGGGCGAATTTAAAACCTTGATAACTTCGCCTTCTGGTCATGGAATCGAGCTAGGTTTTTTTTGACGGCCGCAGATTCACGGGCCTGACCCTAGAGAGACTGGATTTGGAGAAGTGGACCCCCAGGGATTTTTCTAGAAAGTACTTACCATAGGCCACGAAGCAGCTGTTGTTTCGACGAAACGTCGAATATCTGAGGGTCCACAATTGGTTTTCAACGAGGTGGTTAGTACAGGAATGGCACATAGGACGTTAGGGTGGATAGCTTAGATGATGTCGGTGTCAAGCGTGTCGACTAACCGCACCGTTAAGGTAGGTGGCGGGCGCGACACTGTGGACTGTCGATGGAGAATTCTGGGCGAATTTAAAACCTTGATAACTTCGCCTTCTGGTCAAGGAATCGAGCTGTGTTTTTTTGACGGCCGCAGAATCACGGGCCTCACCCTAGAGAGACTGGATTTGGTGAAGTGGACCCCCAATGATTTTTCTAGAAATTAATTACCATAGGCCACGAAGCAGCGATTGTTTCGACGAAACGTCGAATATCTGAGGGTCCACAACTGGTTTTCAACGAGGTGGTTAGTACAGGAATGGCACATAGGACGTTAGGGTGGATAGCTTAGACGATGTCGGTGTCAAGCGCATCGACTAACCGCACCGTTAAGGTAGGTGGCGGGCGCGACACAGTGCACTGCCGATGGAGAATTCTTGGCGAATTTAAAACCTTGATAACTTTGCCTTCCGGTCATGGAATCGAGCTAGGTTTTTTTTGACGGCCGCAGAATCACGGGCCTCACCCTAGAGAGACTGGATTTGGAGAACTGGACCCCTAGTGATTCTTCTAGAAATTACATACCATAGGCCACGAAGGTGTGGATGTTTCGGCGAAACGTCGAATATCTGAGGGTCCACAACTGGTTATCAACGAGGTGGTTAGTATAGGAATGGCACATAGGACGTTAGGGTGGATAGCTTAGACAATGTGGGTGTCAAGCGCGTCGACTAACCGCACCGTTAAGGTAGGTGGCGGGCGCGACACTGTGCACTGCCGATGGTGAATTCTGGGCGAATTTAAAACCTTGATAACATTTCCTTCCGGTCATGGAATCGAGCTTGGTTTTTGTTGACGGCCGCAGAATCACGGGCCTCACCCTAGAGAGACTGGATTTGGAGAAGTGGACCCCCAGTGATTTTTCTAGAAATTCCTTACCATAGGCCATGAAGCTGTGGTTGTTTTGGCGAAACGTCAAATTCTTGAGGGTCCACAACTGGTTTTCAACGAGGTGGTTAGTATAGGAATGGCACATAGGACTTTAGGGTGGATACCTTAAACGATGTCGGTGTCATGCGCGTCGACTAACCGCACCGTTAAGGTAGGTGGCCGGCGCGACACAGTGCACTGCCGATGGAGAATTCTGGGCGAATTTAAAACCTTGATAACATTGCCTTCCGCTCATGGAATCGAGCTGGGTTTTTTTTGACGGCCGCAGAATCACGGGCCTCACCCTAGAGAGACTGGATTTGGAGAAGTGGACCCCTAGATATTTTTCTAGAAAGTACTTACCATAGACCACGAAGCAGCTGTTGTTTTCACGAAACGTCGAATATCTGAGGGTCCACAACTGGTTTTCAACGAGGTGGTTAGTACAGGAATCGCACATAGGACGCTAGGGTGGATAGCTTAGACGATGTCGGTGTCAAGCGCGTCGACTAACCGCACCGTTAAGGTAGGTGGCGGGCGCGACACAGTGCACTGCCGATGGAGAATTCTTGGCGAATTTAAAACCTTGATAACTTTGCCTTCCGGTCATGGAATCGAGCTAGGTTTTTTTTGACGGCCGCAGAATCACGGGCCTCACCCTAGTGAGACTGGATTTGGAGAACTGGACCCCTAGTGATTCTTCTAGAAATTACATACCATAGGCCACGAAGGTGTGGATGTTTCGGCGAAACGTCGAATATCTGAGGGTCCACAACTGGTTATCAACGAGGTGGTTAGTATAGGAATGGCACATAGGACGTTAGGGTGGATAGCTTAGACAATGTGGGTGTCAAGCGCGTCGACTAACCGCACCGTTAAGGTAGGTGGCGGGCGCGACACTGTGCACTGCCGATGGTGAATTCTGGGCGAATTTAAAACCTTGATAACATTTCCTTCCGGTCATGGAATCGAGCTTGGTTTTTGTTGACGGCCGCAGAATCACGGGCCTCACCCTAGAGAGACTGGATTTGGAGAAGTGGACCCCCAGTGATTTTTCTAGAAATTCCTTACCATAGGCCATGAAGCTGTGGTTGTTTTGGCGAAACGTCAAATTCTTGAGGGTCCACAACTGGTTTTCAACGAGGTGGTTAGTATAGGAATGGCACATAGGACTTTAGGGTGGATAGCTTAGACGATGTCGGTGTCATGCGCGTCGACTAACCGCACCGTTAAGGTAGGTGGCCGGCGCGACACAGTGCACTGCCGATGGAGAATTCTGGGCGAATTTAAAACCTTGATAACATTGCCTTCCGCTCATGGAATCGAGCTGGGTTTTTTTTGACGGCCGCAGAATCACGGGCCTCACCCTAGAGAGACTGGATTTGGAGAAGTGGACCCCTAGATATTTTTCTAGAAAGTACTTACCATAGACCACGAAGCAGCTGTTGTTTTCACGAAACGTCGAATATCTGAGGGTCCACAACTGGTTTTCAACGAGGTTTTTAGTACAGGAATGGCACATAGGACGTTAGGGTGGATAGCTTAGACGATGTTGGTGTCAAGCGCGTCAACTAACCGCACCGTTAAGGTAGGTGGCGGGCGCGACACTGTGGACTGTCGATAGAGAATTCTGGGCGAATTTAAAACCTTGATAACTTCGCCTTCTGGTCATGGAATCGTGCTAGGTTTTTTTTGATGGCCGCAGATTCATGGGCCTCACCCTAGAGAGACTGGATTTGGAGAAGTGGACCCCCAGTGATTTTTCTAGAAATTACATACCATAGGCCACGAAGCAGCTGTTGTTTCGACGAAACGTTGAATTTCTGAGGGTCCACAACTGGTTTTCAACGAGGTGGTTAGTACAGGAATGGCACATAGGACGCTAGGGTGGATAGCTTAGACGATGTCGGTGTCAAGCGCGTCGACTAACCGCACCGTTAAGGTAGGTGGCGGGCGCGACACAGTGCACTGCCGATGGAGAATTCTGGGCGAATTTAAAACCTTGATAACTTTGCCTTCCGGTCATGGAATCGAGCTAGGTTTTTTTTGACGGCCGCAGAATCACGGGCCTCACCCTAGAGAGACTGGATTTGGAGAAGTGGACCCCTAGATATTTTTCTAGAAAGTACTTACCATAGGCCACGAAGCAGCTGTTCTTTCGACGAAACGTCGAATATCTGAGGGTCCACAACTGGTTTTCAACGAGGTGGATAGTACACGAATGGCACATAGGACGTTAGGGTGGATAGCTTAGACGATGTCGGTGTCAAGCGCGTCAACTAACCGCACCGTTAAGGTAGGTGGCGGGCGCGACACTGTGGACTGTCGATGGAGAATTCTGGGCGAATTTAAAACCTTGATAACTTCGCCTTCTGGTCATGGAATCGAGCTAGGTTTTTTTTGACGGCCGCAGATTCACGGGCCTGACCCTAGAGAGACTGGATTTGGAGAAGTGGACCCCCAGGGATTTTTCTAGAAATTACTTACCATAGGCCACGAAGCAGCTGTTGTTTCGACGAAACGTTGAATATCTGAGGGTCCACAACTGGTTTTCAACGAGGTGGTTAGTACAGGAATGGCACATAGGACGCTAGGGTGGATAGCTTAGAAGATGTCGGTGTCAAGCGCGTCGACTAACCGCACCGTTAAGGTAGGTGGCCGGCGCGACACAGTGCACTGCCGATGGAGAATTCTTGGCGAATTTAAAACCTTGATAACTTTGCCTTCCGGTCATGGAATCGAGCTAGGTTTTTTTTGACGGCCGCAGAATCACGGGCCTCACCCTAGAGAGACTGGATTTGGAGAAGTGGACCCCTAGATATTTTTCTAGAAAGTACTTACCATAGGCCACGAAGCAGCTGTTCTTTCGACGAAACGTCGAATATCTGAGGGTCCACAACTGGTTTTCAACGAGGTGGCTAGTACACGAATGGCACATAGGACGTTAGGGTGGATAGCTTAGACGATGTCGGTGTCAAGTGCGTCAACTAACCGCACCGTTAAGGTAGGTGGCGGGCGCGACACTGTGGACTGTCGATGCAGAATTCTGGGCGAATTTAAAACCTTGATAACTTCGCCTTCTGGTCATGGAATCGAGCTAGGTTTTTTTTGACGGCCGCAGATTCACGGGCCTGACCCTAGAGAGACTGGATTTGGAGAAGTGGACCCCTAGATATTTTTCTAGAAAGTACTTACCATAGACCACGAAGCAGCTGTTGTTTCGACGAAACGTCAAATATCTGAGGGTCCACAACTGGTTTTCAACGAGGTTTTTAGTACAGGAATGGCACATAGGACGTTAGGGTGGATAGCTTAGACGATGTCGGTGTCAAGCGCGTCAACTAACCGCACCGTTAAGGTAGGTGGCGGGCGCGACACTGTCGACTGTCGATGGAGAATTCTGGGCGAATTTAAAACCTTGATAACTTCGCCTTCTGGTCATGGAATCGAGCTAGGTTTTTTTTGACGGCCGCAGATTCACGGGCCTGACCCTAGAGAGACTGGATTTGGAGAAGTGGACCCCGAGTGATTTTTCTAGAAATTACTTACCATAGGCCACGAAGCAGCTGTTGTTTCGACGAAACGTTGAATATCTGAGGGTCCACAACTGGTTTTCAACGAGGTGGTTAGTACAGGAATGGCACAAAGGACGCTAGGGTGGATAGCTTAGACGATGTCGGTGTCAAGCGCGTCGACTAACCGCACCGTTAAGGTAGGTGGCGGGCGCGACACAGTGCACTGCCGATGGAGAATTCTGGGCGAATTTAAAACCTTGATAACTTTGCCTTCCGGTCATGGAATCGAGCTAGGTTTTTTTTGACGGCCGTAGAATCACGGGCCTCACCCTAGAGAGACTGGATTTGGAGAAATGGACCCCCAGTGATTATTCTAGAAATTACTTACCATAGGCCACGAAGCAGCTGTTGTTTCGACGAAACTTTGAATATCTGAGGGTCCACAACTGGTTTTCAACGAGGTGGTTAGTACAGGAATGGCACATAGGACGTTAGGGTGGATAGCTTAGACGATGTCGGTGTCAAGCGCGTCGACTAACTGCACCGTTAAGGTAGGTGGCGGGCGCGACACTGTGGACTGTCGATGGAGAATTCTGGGCGAATTTAAAACCCTGATAACTTCGCCTTCTGGTCATGGAATCGAGCTAGGTTTTGTTTGATGGCCGCAGATTCATGGGCCTCACCCTAGAGAGACTGGATTTGGAGAAGTGGACCCCCAGTGATTTTTCTAGAAATTACTTACCATAGGCCACGAAGCAGCTGTTGTTTCAACGAAACGTTGAGTATCTGAGGGTCCACAACTGGTTTTCAACGAGGTGGTTAGTACAGGAATGGCACATAGGACGCTAGGGTGGATAGCTTAGACGATGTCGGTGTCAAGCGCGTCGACTAACCGCACCGTTAAGGTAGGTGGCGGGCGCGACACAGTGCACTGCCGATGGAGAATTCTGGGCGAATTTAAAACCTTGATAACTTTGCCTTCCGGTCATGGAATCGAGCTAGGTTTTTTTTGACGGCCGCAGAATCACGGGCCTCACCCTAGAGAGACTGGATTTGGAGAAGTGGACCCCTAGATATTTTTCTAGAAAGTACTTACCATAGGCCACGAAGCAGCTGTTCTTTCGATGAAATGTCGAATATCTGAGGGTCCACAACTGGCTTTCAACGAGGTGGTTAGTACACGAATGGCACATAGGACGTTAGGGTGGATAGCTTAGACGATGTCGGTGTCAAGCGCGTCAACTAACCGCACCGTTAAGGTAGGTGGCGGGCGCGACACTGTCGACTGTCGATGGAGAATTCTGGGCGAATTTAAAACCTTGATAACTTCGCCTTCTGGTCATGGAATCGAGCTAGGTTTTTTTTGACGGCCGCAGATTCACGGGCCTGACCCTAGAGAGACTGGATTTGGAGAAGTGGACCCCGAGTGATTTTTCTAGAAATTACTTACCATAGGCCACGAAGCAGCTGTTGTTTCGACGAAACGTTGAATATCTGAGGGTCCACAACTGGTTTTCAACGAGGTGGTTAGTACAGGAATGGCACATAGGACGTTAGGGTGGATAGCTTAGACGATGTCGGTGTCAAGCGCGTCGACTAACTGCACCGTTAAGGTAGGTGGCGGGCGCGACACTGTGGACTGTCGATGGAGAATTCTGGGCGAATTTAAAACCCTGATAACTTCGCCTTCTGGTCATGGAATCGAGCTAGGTTTTGTTTGATGGCCGCAGATTCATGGGCCTCACCCTAGAGAGACTGGATTTGGAGAAGTGGACCCCCAGTGATTTTTCTAGAAATTACTTACCATAGGCCACGAAGCAGCTGTTGTTTCAACGAAACGTTGAGTATCTGAGGGTCCACAACTGGTTTTCAACGAGGTGGTTAGTACAGGAATGGCACATAGGACGCTAGGGTGGATAGCTTAGACGATGTCGGTGTCAAGCGCGTCGACTAACCGCACCGTTAAGGTAGGTGGCGGGCGCGACACAGTGCACTGCCGATGGAGAATTCTGGGCGAATTTAAAACCTTGATAACTTTGCCTTCCGGTCATGGAATCGAGCTAGGTTTTTTTTGACGGCCGCAGAATCACGGGCCTCACCCTAGAGAGACTGGATTTGGAGAAGTGGACCCCTAGATATTTTTCTAGAAAGTACTTACCATAGGCCACGAAGCAGCTGTTCTTTCGATGAAATGTCGAATATCTGAGGGTCCACAACTGGCTTTCAACGAGGTGGTTAGTACACGAATGGCACATAGGACGTTAGGGTGGATAGCTTAGACGATGTCGGTGTCAAGCGCGTCAACTAACCGCACCGTTAAGGTAGGTGGCGGGCGCGACACTGTCGACTGTCGATGGAGAATTCTGGGCGAATTTAAAACCTTGATAACTTCGCCTTCTGGTCATGAAATCGAGCTAGGTTTTTTTTGACGGCCGCAGATTCACGGGCCTGACCCTAGAGAGACTGGATTTGGAGAAGTGGACCCCGAGTGATTTTTCTAGAAATTACTTACCATAGGCCACGAAGCAGCTGTTGTTTCGACGAAACGTTGAATATCTGAGGGTCCACAACTGGTTTTCAACGAGGTGGTTAGTACAGTAATGGCACAAAGGACGCTAGGGTGGATAGCTTAGACGATGTCGGTGTCAAACGCGTCGACTAACCGCACCGTTAAGGTAGGTGGCGGGCGCGACACAGTGCACTGCCGATGGAGAATTCTGGGCGAATTTAAAACCTTGATAACTTTGCCTTCCGGTCATGGAATCGAGCTAGGTTTTTTTTGACGGCCGCAGAATCACGGGCCTCACCCTAGAGAGACTGGATTTGGAGAAGTGGACCCCTAGATATTTTTCTAGAAAGTACTTACCATAGGCCACGAAGCAGCTGTTCTTTCGACGAAACGTCGAATATCTGAGGGTCCACAACTGGTTTTCAACGAGGTGGTTAGTACACGAATGGCACATAGGACGTTAGGGTGGATAGCTTAGACGATGTCGGTGTCAAGCGCGTCAACTAACCGCACCGTTAAGGTAGGTGGCCGGCGCGACACTGTCGACTGTCGATGGAGAATTCTGGGCGAATTTAAAACCTTGATAACTTCGCCTTCTGGTCATGGAATCGAGCTAGGTTTTTTTTGACGGCCGCAGATTCACGGGCCTGACCCTAGAGAGACTGGATTTGGAGAAGTGCACCCCCAGTGATTTTTCTAGAAATTACTTACCATAGGCCACGAAGCAGCTGTTGTTTCGACGAACCGTTGAATATCTGAGGGTCCACAACTGGTTTTCAACGAGGTGGTTAGTACAGGAATGGCACATAGGACGCTAGGGTGGATAGCTTAGACGATGTCGGTGTCAAGCGCGTCGACTAACCGCACCGTTAAGGTAGGTGGCGGGCGCGACACAGTGCACTGCCGATGGAGAATTCTGGGCGAATTTAAAACCTTGATAACTTTGCCTTCCGGTCATGGAATCGAGCTAGGTTTTTTTTGACGGCCGCAGAATCACGGGCCTCACCCTAGAGAGACTGGATTTGGAGAAATGGACCCCCAGTGATTTTTCTAGAAATTACTTACCATAGGCCACGAAGCAGCTGTTGTTTCGACGAAACTTTGAATATCTGAGGGTCCACAACTGGTTTTCAACGAGGTGGTTAGTACAGGAATGGCACATAGGACGTTAGGGTGGATAGCTTAGACGATGTCGGTGTCAAGCGCGTCGACTAACCGCACCGTTAAGGTAGGTGGCGGGCGCGACACAGTGCACTGCCGATGGAGAATTCTGGGCGAATTTAAAACCTTGATAACTTTGCCTTCCGGTCATGGAATCGAGCTAGGTTTTTTTTGACGGCCGCAGAATCACGGGCCTCACCCTAGAGAGACTGGATTTGGAGAAGTGGACCCCTAGATATTTTTCTAGAAAGTACTTACCATAGGCCACGAAGCAGCTGTTCTTTCGACGAAACGTCGAATATTTGAGGGTCCACAACTGGTTTTCAACGAGGTGGTTAGTACACGAATGGCACATAGGACGTTAGGGTGGATAGCTTAGACGATGTCGGTGTCAAGCGCGTGAACTAACCGCACCGTTAAGGTAGGTGGCCGGCGCGACACTGTCGACTGTCGATGGAGAATTCTGGGCGAATTTAAAACCTTGATAACTTCGCCTTCTGGTCATGGAATCGAGCTAGGTTTTTTTTGATGGCCGCAGATTCATGGGCCTCACCCTAGAGAGACTGGATTTGGAGAAGTGGACCCCCAGTGATTTTTCTAGAAATTACTTACCATAGGCCACGAAGCAGCTGTTGTTTCAACGAAACGTTGAGTATCTGAGGGTCCACAACTGGTTTTCAACGAGGTGGTTAGTACAGGAATGGCACATAGGACGCTAGGGTGGATAGCTTAGACGATGTCGGTGTCAAGCGCGTCGACTAACCGCACCGTTAAGGTAGGTGGCGGGCGCGACACAGTGCACTGCCGATGGAGAATTCTGGGCGAATTTAAAACCTTGATAACTTTGCCTTCCGGTCATGGAATCGAGCTAGGTTTTTTTTGACGGCCGCAGAATCACGGGCCTCACCCTAGAGAGACTGGATTTGGAGAAGTGGACCCCTAGATATTTTTCTAGAAAGTACTTACCATAGGCCACGAAGCAGCTGTTCTTTCGACGAAACGTCGAATATCTGAGGGTCCACAACTGGTTTTCAACGAGGTGGTTAGTACACGAATGGCACATAGGACGTTAGGGTGGATAGCTTAGACGATGTCGGTGTCAAGCGCATGAACTAACCGCACCGTTAAGGTAGGTGGCCGGCGCGACACTGTCGACTGTCGATGGAGAATTCTGGGCGAATTTAAAACCTTGATAACTTCGCCTTCTGGTCATGGAATCGAGCTAGGTTTTTTTTTATGGCCGCAGATTCATGGGCCTCACCCTAGAGAGACTGGATTTGGAGAAGTGGACCCCCAGTGATTTTTCTAGAAATTACTTACCATAGGCCACGAAGCAGCTGTTGTTTCAACGAAACGTTGAGTATCTGAGGGTCCACAACTGGTTTTCAACGAGGTGGTTAGTACAGGAATGGCACATAGGACGCTAGGGTGGATAGCTTAGACGATGTCGGTGTCAAGCGCGTCGACTAACCGCACCGTTAAGGTAGGTGGCGGGCGCGACACAGTGCACTGCCGATGGAGAATTCTGGGCGAATTTAAAACCTTGATAACTTTGCCTTCCGGTCATGGAATCGAGCTAGGTTTTTTTTGACGGCCGTAGAATCACGGGCCTCACCCTAGAGAGACTGGATTTGGAGAAGTGGACCCCTAGATATTTTTCTAGAAAGTACTTACCATAGGCCACGAAGCAGCTGTTCTTTCGACGAAACGTCGAATATCTGAGGGTCCACAACTGGTTTTCAACGAGGTGGTTAGTACACGAATGGCACATAGGACGTTAGGGTGGATAGCTTAGACGATGTCGGTGTCAAGCGCGTGAACTAACCGCACCGTTAAGGTAGGTGGCCGGCGCGACACTGTCGACTGTCGATGGAGAATTCTGGGCGAATTTAAAACCTTGATAACTTCGCCTTCTGGTCATGGAATCGAGCTAGGTTTTTTTTGACGGCCGCAGATTCACGGGCCTGACCCTAGAGAGACTGGATTTGGAGAAGTGCACCCCCAGTGATTTTTCAAGAAATTACTTACCATAGGCCACGAAGCAGCTGTTGTTTCGACGAAACGTTGAATATCTGAGGGTCCACAACTGGTTTTCAACGAGGTGGTTAGTACAGGAATGGCACATAGGACGCTAGGGTGGATAGCTTAGACGATGTCGGTGTCAAGCGCGTCGACTAACCTCACCGTTAAGGTAGGTGGCGGGCGCGACACAGTGCACTGCCGATGGAGAATTCTGGGCGAATTTAAAACCTTGATAACTTTGCCTTCCGGTCATGGAATCGAGCTAGGTTTTTTTTGACGGCCGCAGAATCACGGGCCTCACCCTAGAGAGACTGGATTTGGAGAAGTGGACCCCTAGATATTTTTCTAGAAAGTACTTACCATAGGCCACGAAGCAGCTGTTCTTTCGACGAAACGTCGAATATCTGAGGGTCCACAACTGGTTTTCAACGAGGTGGTTAGTACACGAATGGCACATAGGACGTTAGGGTGGATAGCTTAGACGATGTCGGTGTCAAGCGCGTGAACTAACCGCACCGTTAAGGTAGGTGGCCGGCGCGACACTGTCGACTGTCGATGGTGAATTCTGGGCGAATTTAAAACCTTGATAACTTCGCCTTCTGGTCATGGAATCGAGCTAGGTTTTTTTTTATGGCCGCAGATTCATGGGCCTCACCCTAGAGAGACTGGATTTGGAGAAGTGGACCCCCAGTGATTTTTCTAGAAATTACTTACCATAGGCCACGAAGCAGCTGTTGTTTCAACGAAACGTTGAGTATCTGAGGGTCCACAACTGGTTTTCAACGAGGTGGTTAGTACAGGAATGGCACATAGGACGCTAGGGTGGATAGCTTAGACGATGTCGGTGTCAAGCGCGTCGACTAACCGCACCGTTAAGGTAGGTGGCGGGCGCGACACAGTGCACTGCCGATGGAGAATTCTGGGCGAATTTAAAACCTTGATAACTTTGCCTTCCGGTCATGGAATCGAGCTAGGTTTTTTTTGACGGCCGCAGAATCACGGGCCTCACCCTAGAGAGACTGGATTTGGAGAAGTGGACCCCTAGATATTTTTCTAGAAAGTACTTACCATAGGCCACGAAGCAGCTGTTCTTTCGACGAAACGTCGAATATCTGAGGGTCCACAACTGGTTTTCAACGAGGTGGTTAGTACACGAATGGCACATAGGACGTTAGGGTGGATAGCTTAGACGATGTCGGTGTCAAGCGCGTGAACTAACCGCACCGTTAAGGTAGGTGGCCGGCGCGACACTGTCGACTGTCGATGGAGAATTCTGGGCGAATTTAAAACCTTGATAACTTCGCCTTCTGGTCATGGAATCGAGCTAGGTTTTTTTTGACGGCCGCAGATTCACGGGCCTGACCCTAGAGAGACTGGATTTGGAGAAGTGCACCCCCAGTGATTTTTCAAGAAATTACTTACCATAGGCCACGAAGCAGCTGTTGTTTCGACGAAACGTTGAATATCTGAGGGTCCACAACTGGTTTTCAACGAGGTGGTTAGTATAGGAATGGCACATAGGACGCTAGGGTGGATAGCTTAGACGATGTCGGTGTCAAGCGCGTCGACTAACCGCACCGTTAAGGTAGGTGGCGGGCGCGACACAGTGCACTGCCGATGGAGAATTCTGGGCGAATTTAAAACCTTGATAACTTTGCCTTCCGGTCATGGAATCGAGCTAGGTTTTTTTTGACGGCCGCAGAATCACGGGCCTCACCCTAGAGAGACTGGATTTGGAGAAGTGGACCCCTAGATATTTTTCTAGAAAGTACTTACCATAGGCCACGAAGCAGCTGTTGTTTCGACGAAACGTCGAATATCTGAGGGTCCACAACTGGTTTTCAACGAGGTGGTTAGTACAGGAATGGCACATAGGACGTTAGGGTGGATAGCTTAGTCGATGTCGGTGTCATGCGCGTTGACTAACCGCACCGTTAAGGTAGGGTACCGGGCGCGACACTGTGGACTGCCGATGGAGAATTCTGGGCGAATTTAAAACCTTGATAACTTTGCCTTCCGGTCATGGAATCGAGCTAGGTTTTTTTTGACGGCCGCAGAATCACGGGCCTCACCCTAGAGAGACTGGATTTGGAGAAGTGGACCCCTAGATATTTTTCTAGAAAGTACTTACCATAGGCCACGAAGCAGCTGTTCTTTCGACGAAACGTCGAATATCTGAGGGTCCACAACTGGTTTTCAACGAGGTGGTTAGTACACGAATGGCACATAGGACGTTAGGGTGGATAGCTTAGACGATGTCGGTGTCAAGCGCGTGAACTAACCGCACCGTTAAGGTAGGTGGCCGGCGCGACACTGTCGACTGTCGATGGAGAATTCTGGGCGAATTTAAAACCTTGATAACTTCGCCTTCTGGTCATGGAATCGAGCTAGGTTTTTTTTGACGGCCGCAGATTCACGGGCCTGACCCTAGAGAGACTGGATTTGGAGAAGTGCACCCCCAGTGATTTTTCAAGAAATTACTTACCATAGGCCACGAAGCAGCTGTTGTTTCGACGAAACGTTGAATATCTGAGGGTCCACAACTGGTTTTCAACGAGGTGGTTAGTATAGGAATGGCACATAGGACGCTAGGGTGGATAGCTTAGACGATGTCGGTGTCAAGCGCGTCGACTAACCGCACCGTTAAGGTAGGTGGCGGGCGCGACACAGTGCACTGCCGATGGAGAATTCTGGGCGAATTTAAAACCTTGATAACTTTGCCTTCCGGTCATGGAATCGAGCTAGGTTTTTTTTGACGGCCGCAGAATCACGGGCCTCACCCTAGAGAGACTGGATTTGGAGAAGTGGACCCCTAGATATTTTTCTAGAAAGTACTTACCATAGGCCACGAAGCAGCTGTTGTTTCGACGAAACGTCGAATATCTGAGGGTCCACAACTGGTTTTCAACGAGGTGGTTAGTACAGGAATGGCACATAGGACGTTAGGGTGGATAGCTTAGTCGATGTCGGTGTCATGCGCGTTGACTAACCGCACCGTTAAGGTAGGGTACCGGGCGCGACACTGTGGACTGCCGATGGAGAATTCTGGGCGAATTTAAAACCTTGATAACTTTGCCTTCCGGTCATGGAATCGAGCTGGGTTTTTTTTGACGGCCGCAGAATCACGGGCCTCACCATAGAGAGACTGGATTTGGAGAAGTGGACCCCCAGTGATTTTTCTAGAAATTACTTACCATAGGCCACGAAGCAGCTATTGTTTCGACGAAACGTTGAATATCTAAGGGTCGACAACTGGTTTTCAACGAGGTGGTTAGTACAGGAATGGCACATAGGACGCTAGGGTGGATAGCTTAGACGATGTCGGTGTCAATCGCGTCGACTAACCGCACCGTTAAGGTAGGTGGCGGGCGCGACACAGTGCACTCCCGATGGAGAATTCTGGGCGAATTTAAAACCTTGATAACTTTGCCTTCCGGTCATGGAATCGAGCTAGGTTTTTTTTGACGGCCGCAGAATCACGGGCCTCACCCTAGAGAGACTGGATTTGGAGAAGTGGACCCCCAGTGATTTGTCTAGAATTACTTACCATAGGCCACGAAGCAGCTGTTGTTTCGACGAAACTTTGAATATCTGAGGGTCCACAACTTGTTTTCAACGAGGTGGTTAGTACAGGAATGGCACATAGGACGGTAGGGTGGATAGCTTAGACGATGTCGGTGTCATGCGCATCGACTAACCGCACCGTTAAGGTAGGGTACCGGGCGCGACACTCTGGACTGCCGATCGAGAATTCTGGGCGAATTGAAAACCTTGATAACTTTGCCTTCCGGTCATGCAATCGAGCTAGGTTTTTTTTGACGGCCGCAGATTCACGGGCCTCACCCTAGAGAGACTGGATTTGGAGAAGTGGACCCCCAGTGATTTTTCTAGAAATTACTTACCATAGGCCACGAAGCAGCTGTTGTTTCGACGAAACTTTGAATATCTGAGGGTCCACAACTGGTTTTCAACGAGGTGGTTAGTATAGGAATGGCACATAGGACGTTTGGGTGGATAGCTTAGACGATGTCGGTGTCAAGCGCATCGACTAACCGCACCGTTAAGGTAGGTGGCGGGCGCGACACTGTGGACTATCGATGGAGAATTCTGGGAAATTTTAAAACCTTGATAACGTTGCCTTCCGGTCATGGAATCGAGCTAGCTTTCTTTTGACAGCCGCAGAATCACAGGCCTCACCCTAGAGAGACTGGATTTGGAGAAGTGGACCCTCAGTGATTTTTCTTGAAATTTCTTAGCATAGGCCACGAAGCAGCTGTTGTTTCGACGAAACGTCGAATATCTGAGGGTCCACAACTGGTTTTCAACGAGGTGGTTAGTACAGGAAGGGCACATAGGACGTTAGGGTGGATAGCTTAGACGATGTCGGTGTCATGCGCGTTGACTAACCGCACCGTTAAGGTAGGGTACCGGGCGCGACACTGTGGACTGCCGATGGAGAATTCTGGGCGAATTTAAAACCTTGATAACTTTGCCTCCGGTCATGCAATCGAGCTAGGATTTTTTTAACGGCCGCAGATTCACGGGCCTCACCCTAGAGAGACTGGATTTGGAGAAGTGGACCTCTAGTGATTTTTCTAGAAATTACTTACCATAGGCCACGAAGCAGTTGTTGTTTCGACGAAACGTTGAATATCTGAGGGTCCACAACTGGTTTTCAACGAGGTGGTTAGTACAGGAATGGCACATAGGACGCTAGGGTGGATAACTTAGGTGATTTCTGTGTCAAGCGCGACGACAAACCACACCGTTAAGGTAGGTGGCGGGCGCGACACTATGCACTGCCGATGGAGAATTCTGGGCGAATTTAAAACCTTGATAACTTTGCCTTCCGGTCATGGAATCGAGATAGGTTTTTTTTGACGGCCGCAGAATCACGGGCCTCAGCCTAGAGAGACTGGATTTGGAGAAGTGGACCCCTAGATATTTTTCTAGAAAGTACTTACCATAGGCCACGAAGCAGCTGTTGTTTCGACGAAACGTCGAATATCTGAGGGTCCACAACTGGTTTTCAACGAGGTGGTTAGTACAGGAATGGCACATAGGACGTTAGGGTGGATAGCTTAGATGATGTCGGTGTCAAGCGCGTCGACTAACCGCACCGTTAAGGTAGGTGGCGGGCGCGACACTGTGGACTGTCGATGGAGAATTCTGGGCGAATTTAAAACCTTGATAACTTCGCCTTCTGGTCAAGGAATCGAGCTGGGTTTTTTTGACGGCCGCAGAATCATGGGCCTCACCCTAGAGAGACTGGATTTGGTGAAGTGGACCCCCAATGATTTTTCTAGAAATTAATTACCATAGGCCACGAAGCAGCGATTGTTTCGACGAAACGTCGAATATCTGAGGGTCCACAACTGGTTTTCAACGAGGTGCTTAGTATAGGAATGGCACACAGGATGTTAGGGTTGATAGCTTGGACGATGTCGGTGTAAAGCGCGTCGACAAACCGCACCGTTAAGGTAGGTGGCGGGCGCGACACTATGGACTGTAGATGGAGAATTCTGGGCAAATTTAAAACCTTGATAATTTGCCTTCCGGTCATGGAATCGAGCTAGGTTTTTCTTGACAGCCGCAGAATCACGGGCCAAACCATTGAGAGGTTGGATTTGGAGAACTGGACCCCCAGTGATTTTTCTAGAAATTACTTACCATAGGCCACGAAGCAGTTGTTGTTTCGACGAAACGTTGAATATCTGAGGGTCCACAACTGGTTTTCAACGAGGTGGTTAGTACAGGAATGGCACATAGGACGCTAGGGTGGATAACTTAGATGATGTCGGTGTCAAGCGCGTCGACTAACCGCACCGTTAAGGTAGGTGGCGGGCGCGACATTGTGCACTGCCGATGGAGAATTCTGGGCGAATTTAAAACCTTGATAAGTTTGCCTTCCGGTCATGGAATCAAGATAGGTTTTTTTTGACGGCCGCAGAATCACGGGCCTCACCCTAGAGAGACTGGATTTGGAGAAGTGGACCCCTAGATATTTTTCTAGAAAGTACTTACCATAGGCCACGAAGCAGCTGTTGTTTCGACGAAACGTCGAATATCTGAGGGTCCACAACTGGTTTTCAACGAGGTGGTTAGTACAGGAATGGCACATAGGACGTTAGGGTGGATAGCTTAGATGATGTCGGTGTCAAGCGCGTCGACTAACCGCACCGTTAAGGTAGGTGGCGGGCGCGACACTGTGGACTGTCGATGGAGAATTCTGGGCGAATTTAAAACCTTGATAACTTCGCCTTCTGGTCAAGGAATCGAGCTGGGTTTTTTTGACGGCCGCAGAATCATGGGCCTCACCCTAGAGAGACTGGATTTGGTGAAGTGGACCCCCAATGATTTTTCTAGAAATTAATTACCATAGGCCACGAAGCAGCGATTGTTTCGACAAAACGTCGAATATCTGAGGGTCCACAACTGGTTTTCAACGAGGTGCTTAGTATAGGAATGGCACACAGGATGTTAGGGTTGATAGCTTGGACGATGTCGGTGTAAAGCGCGTCGACAAACCGCACCGTTAAGGTAGGTGGCGGGCGCGACACTGTGGACTGTCGATGGAGAATTCTGGGCAAATTTAAAACCTTGATAACTTTGCCTTCCGGTCATGGAATCGAGCTGGGTTTTTTTTGACAGTCGCAGAATCACAGGCCTCACCCTAGAGAGACTGGATTTGGAGAAATGGACCCTCAGTGATTTTTCTTGAAATTTCTTACCATAGGCCACGAAGCAGCTGTTGTTTCGACGAAACGTTGAATATCTGAGGGTCCACAATTGGTTTTCAACGAGGTGGTTAGTACAGGAATGGCACATAGGACGCTAGGGTGGATAGCATAGACGATGTCGGTGTCAAGCGCGTCGACTAACCGCACCGTTAAGGTAGGTGGCGGGCGCGACACTGTGCACTGCCGATGGAGAATTCTGGGCGAATTTAAAACCTTGATAAGTTTGCCTTCCGGTCATGGAATCAAGATAGGTTTTTTTTGACGGCCGCAGAATCACGGGCCTCACCCTAGAGAGACTGGATTTGGAGAAGTGGACCCCTAGATATTTTTCTAGAAAGTACTTACCATAGGCCACGAAGCAGCTGTTGTTTCGACGAAACGTCGAATATCTGAGGGTCCACAACTGGTTTCAACGAGGTGCTTAGTAAAGGAATGGCACATAGGACGTTTGGGTGGATAGCTTAGACGATGTCGGTGTCAAGCGCGTCGACTAACCGCGCCGTTAAGGTAGGTGGCGGGCACGACACTGTGCACTGCCGATGGAGAATTCTGGGTGAAATTAAAACCTTGATAACTTTGCCTTCCGGTCATGGAATCGAGCTGGGTTTTTTTTGATGGCCACAGAATCACGGGCCTCACCCTAGAGAGACTGGACTTGGAGAAGTGGACCCCTAGTTATTTTTCTAGAAATTACTTACCATAGGCCACGAAGCAGCTGTTGTTTTAACGAAACTTTGAATATCTGAGGGTCCACAACTGGTTTTCAACGAGGTGGTTAGTACAGGAATGGCACATAGGACGTTCGGGTGGATAGCTTAGACGATGTCGGTGTCATGCGCATTGACTAACCGCACCGTTAAGGTAGGGTACCGGGCGCGACACTGTGGACTGCCGATGGAGAATTCTGGGCGAATTTAAAACCTTGATAACTTTGCCTTCCGGTCATGGAATCGAGCTGGGTTTTTTTTGACGGCCGCCATTGAGTCGTCATGGTTTTCTGAGGACGTCCACCTTCCTTCCTCTTAGGAAGTGGCTCCATCAGCATAAAAATCATCATGCAATATCCCATCCCACATAGGTTAAGAATTTAGAGTCTAGCCAAGTGTAATACATGTCCCGGTGCTCAATAACCGCGAGCACGGCTATTCGAATCGATTTGGTTTACTCACACTGCAGTGGATGTACACTTTACCCGCACTCCGCAACTGCCCAACACATGAGCCTCGTCCCAACACATGAGACGCGTCACGGCAAAGCTTTTCGATAACCTCGCATTGGCAGTACCCGCTCCATGAACTTAAATCCTCATGCACTCTAGGTGTCCATGTTTCTAGCAGTGAGAGGAGTTCTGGCGCTCCCGGGAAAGAGAAGTCTCACACACACATTAAATTATAGTTCAAGTTAAGTTCTCTCTCTCACACACTCATGGCAGTCCTACTAATGGCGACACCGATGTAGGGCACGCCTCTCGGCCCTACCTCAACGGCTGTCCCATCGTAGCGCACCTGCCTTACTCAGGGGTGAACCATCTATGCAGGGATACTGCCTCCACTCGGCTATCTAATCCGCTAGGTCTATACCCATTCGAGAAGTACGGTTGTACGGGGGTCGTTTCATGCTTAACTTCATGGCTCGGTCCTTAATTGACCGGGGACGGTACTAGCCTTTTCCAGATACCACCCAAATCCTCCGTCCGCCCCAGTCGAAAATAGTTGTTTAGTTTTATTTTTCCTTTCACAAATCATGTCATCAATATCATGGCAATATGGCGCTCATGTCTCCACATGCCGCATCTCAATTACCTTCCCAAAGGTAATTGCCCAGGCATATAGCATTTGATAAATATGAGTATGCATAATTCTAGAATAGCATTTCTAAGCAATTTTCATAATTGACTAGGGACTCATACGTAAACATGGTTACGAAGGAATAAGGGCAAACAATAATCAAGGCATGGCATAATCACAAGTAGGATGTTCATCATTGCATGCAATTTTATTTGTAAACAAAATAATTTCGCAATTGGGATCAACATGTTCAAGGAATAGTGATGACTTGCCTTGCTCAATGTCTTGCGGGTCTTGACCTTCGCTTGGATCCGCAACTCCCTCGGGCTCTATAGTTACGTGCGAAAATTGATTTGAATTCGGTTAGAATTCAAATTAAAATCCAAATAAATCCAAATGAAAGTCGAATGCGAAAGTCGATTTCTTTATATTAACTTTATTATTCGCGAACTAAGGCAAACCCAATTTCGATTCAAACTATTTTGCGGGTATAAATATTTTGTTGTCATAAGTTTTTAATTTAATCTAACCGAGCATTATATCCATATAATAGGTTAGAAATTTCTATCGCGAGCTAAATATCGGACGGAATCCTAGAAATATTATACGATTTAATTTAGTCTATGACTAAATGATTAAATATAATACACGGGTAAAATCCCTAGTAGTTAAATCCGAATTTCTACTGTGAATCAATTACTTATAGGGATTACCCAAAAATAATCTATAATAATCTATAAGAATTCATCTATTTGTTTAGTTATTAACCACATCTAAATTATTACCGCGAATTGATTTCTTATAGAAATTGCCAAGAATAATCCATAATTTATATTAAATTTTGCAATTCTACGACTATAATTAATCTATAATTAATTTCCAATTATTTTAAATTTTCTAAACTTCCTAATCTCCCTCTAATTTCCTATTTATTTCCTTTTTCTTTTTCTCCCTTTCCTTTTCTTTTCTTTTTTTTCTCTTTTTCTTTCTCCTTTCTTTTCTTTCTTCTCTCCCGGCTCCTTTCTCCTTTCCTCTCTTTTCTTTTTCTCTCCTCCCTCCCGGCTTCTTTCTATCTCTCTCTCTCAGCTCTTTGCTTCCCCGGGCGGCGACGGCGGTGGGCGCGAGGTGGAGGGGGGAGGGAGACGGCTCACCGGCGGCGGCGGTGGCGGCGACGACGGCGACGGCGGCGCAAGGCGGCGACGCACGGCGCGGCGGCTCCGGGGCGACGGCGCGGCGGCTTCGAAGGTGGCGGCGCGGCGGCACGACAACGGCGGCGCGGCGGCGCGACGACGGCGGTGCGTGGAGAAGGGGAAGAGGGAGAGGAGGAGGGAATGGAGTGGGGTGGAGGAGGGGATTGGGCCGGGGTTTTTATAGGGGAGAGGGGAAGAAAGAGAGGGGAAGGAGGGGGAAGGGTGAAACGACGGCGGCGCGGGGCGCGAGGCGGCGGGCTCGCGGCGCGAGGCAACGAGACGGCGCGCGGCGCGGCAGCGGCGATGGGACGCGCGCGGCGACGGGACGTCGATGGCGACGGCGACAGCGGTGGCGCGCGGCTCGGGGCAGGATGCGATGGGCGGCGACACGACGGCACGGCGCGACAGCGACGGCGCGGCGCGGGCTTGACGGCGACGGGCGGCGACGCGGCGACGGGACGGCTGCGCGGGGCTCGAGGCGACGCGGCAACGGGACGGCAGCACGCGCGGCACGGGGTGGCGATGTCGGCGCGGGCTCGGGGCGGCTCGGCGACGTCGGCGCGGCGGCAGGCGGCGATGGCGACGGGTGGGCGGCGAGGCGACGACGGCATGCGCGGTGATGGCGACGGCGACGGCATAGGGGAGGCGGAGCGGCGCGCGGCGTGCGGGGCGCGAGGGCAACACGGCAGAGGAGGGGCTAGGGCTAGGGAACGCGATCGAACACCTAGGGGGCAATGAATAGTGACTTTTCCTATTTATCCCGATTTTAGTGTATTTCCCATATAAATTTGATTCCACAATTCCTAATTTTTGCATATATGCATTTTACTCAATATTTGTGTTATCTCAACTAATGAATTCACCCTAGATTAATATTACTCATATTTTATTTTTATATAATTTATTTGAGTTTTAATTAGGGTTAATTCTTATCCCATCGTATTTAAATTTAATTGATCCAAATATGGTCGCGATAATATTTTATTTATTTCTATCCACACCTAATCTTTATTTTAGTTTATATTTATTTTACTAACTTGTTTTTATGGTTTATTCCTAATTAACTATTCTTTACTCACGGTTAATAAACTTCGAGATCAAATCCAAATAAAATAGGCGAATAGGATCGGCATGATGCAATTAATTTAAAAAGTTTTTGAAAATCCGTATTTTTAGAGTTTAGATTTTTGTCGGTCGAATTTTCAGGGTGTTACAAGTGGACCCCTAGTTATTTTTCTAGAAAGTACATACCATAGGCCACGAAGCAGCTGTTCTTTCGACGAAACGTCGAATATCTGAGGGTCCACAACTGGTTTTCAACGAGGTGGTTAGTACACGAATGACACATAGGACGTTAGGGTGGATAGCTTAGACGATGTCGGTATCAAGCGCGTCAACTAACCGCACCGTTAAGGTAGGTGGCGGGCGCGACACTGTGGACTGTCGATGGAGAACTCTGGGCGAATTTAAAACCTTGATAACTTTGCCTTCTGGTCATGGAATCGAGCTAGGTTTTTTTTGACGGCCGCAGATTCACGGGCCTCACCCTAGAGAGACTGGATTTGGAGAAGTGGACCCCCAGTGATTTTTCTAGAAATTACTTACCATAGGCCACGAAGCAGCTGTTGTTTCGACGAAACATTGAATATCTGAGGGTCCACAACTGGTTTTCAACGAGGTGGTTAGTACAGGAATGGCACATAGGACGCTAGGGTGGATAGCTTAGACGATGTCGGTGTCAAGCACGTCGACTAACCGCACCGTTAAGGTAGGTGGCGGGCGCGACACAGTGCACTGCCGATTGAGAATTCTGGGCGAATTTAAAACCTTGATAACTTTGCCTTCCGGTCAAGGAATCGAGCTGGGTTTTTTTTGACGGCCGCAGAATCACGGGCCTCACCCTAGATAGACTGGATTTGGAGAAGTGGACCCCCAGTGATTTTTCTAGAAATTACATACCAGAGGCCACGAAGCAGCTGTTATTTCGACGAAACGTCGAATATCTGAGGGTCCACAACTGGTTTTCAACGATGTGGTTAGTAAAGGAATGGCACATAGGACGTTTCGGTGGATAGCTTAGACGATGTCGGTGTCAAGCGCGTCGACTAACCGCACCGTTAAGGTAGGTGGCGGGCATGACACTGTGCACTGCCGATGGAGAATTCTGGGCGAAATTAAAACCTTGATAACTTTGCCTTCCGGTCATGGAATCGAGCTGGGTTTTTTTTGATGGCCGCAGAATCACGGGCCTCACCCTAGAGAGACTGGACTTGGAGAAGTGGACCCCTAGTTATTTTTCTAGAAATTACTTACCATAGGCCACGAAGCAGCTGTTGTTTCGACGAAACGTCGAATATCTGAGGGTCCACAACTGGTTTCCAACGAGGTGCTTCGTACAGGAATGGCACATAGGATGTTAGGGTGGATAGCTTAGACGATGTCGGTGTAAAGCGCGTCGACTAACCGCACCGTTAAGGTAGGTAGCGGGCGCGACACTGTGCACTGCCGATGGAGAAATCTGGGCGAATTTAAAACCGTGATAACTTTGCCTTCCGGTTATGGAATCGAGCTTGGTTTTTTTTGACGGCCGCAGAATCACGGGCCTCACCCTAGAGAGACTGGACTTGGAGAAGTGGACCCCTAGTTATTTTTCTAGAAATTACTTACCATAGGCCACGAAGCAGCTGTTGTTTCGACGAAACGTCGAATATCTGAGGGTCCACAACTGGTTTCCAACGAGGTGCTTCGTACAGGAATGGCACATAGGATGTTAGGGTGGATAGCTTAGACTATGTCGGTGTAAAGCGCGTCGACTAACCGCACCGTTAAGGTAGGTAGCGGGCGCGACACTGTGCACTACCGATGGAGAATTCTGGGCGAATTTAAAACCGTGATAACTTTGCCTTCCGGTTATGGAATCGAGCTAGGTTTTTTTTTGTTTTGACGGCCGCAGAATCACGGGCCTCACCCTAGAGAGACTGGATTTGGAGAAGTGGGCCCCCAGTGATTTTTCTAGAAATTACTTACCATAGGCCACGAAGCAGCTGTTGTTTCGACGAAACGTCGAATATCTGAGGGTCCACAACTGGTTTTCAACGAGGTGCTTCGTACAGGAATGGCACACAGGACGTTAGGGTGGATAGCTTAGACGATGTCGGTGTAAAGCGCGTCGACTAACCGCACCGTTAAGGTAGGTAGTGGGCATGACACTGTGCACTGCCGATGGAGAATTATGGGCGAAATTAAAACCTTGATAACTTTGCCTTCCGGTGATGGAATCGAGCAAGGTTTTTTTTGACGGCCGCAGAATCACGGGCCTCACCCTAGATAGACTGGATTTGGAGAAGTGGACCCCCAGTGATTTTTCTAGAAATTACTTACCATAGGCCACGAAGCAGCTGTTGTTTCGACGAAACGTCGAATATCTAAGGGTCCACAACTGGTTTTCAACGAGGTGCTTAGTAAAGGAATGGCACATAGGACGTTTGGGTGGATAGCTTAGACGATGTCGGTGTCAAGCGCGTCGACTAACCGCACCGTTAAGGTAGGTGGCGGGCGCGATACTGTGCACTGCCGATGGAGAATTCTGGGCGAATTTAAAACCTTGATAACTTTGCCTTCCGGTCATGGAATCAAGTTAGGTTTTTTTTGACGGCCGCAGAATCACGCGCCCCACCCTAGAGAGACTGGATTTGGAGAAGTGGACCCCAGTGATTTTTCTAGAAATTACTTACCATAGGCCACGAAGCAGCTGTTGTTTCGACGAAACGTCGAATATCTGAGGGTCCACAACTGGTTTTCAATGAGGTGGTTAGTACAGGAATGGCACCGAGGACGTTAGGGTGGATAGCTTAGACGATGTCGGTGTCAAGCGCGTCGACTAACCGCACCGTTAAGGTAGGTGGCGGGCACGACACTGTGCACTGCCGATGGAGAATTCTAGGCAAAATTAAAACCTTGATAACTTTGCCTTCCAGTCAAGGAGTCGAGCTGGGTTTTTTTTGACGGCCGCAGAATCACGGGCCTCACCCTAGATAGACTGGATTTGGAGAAGTGGACCCCAGTGATTTTTCTAGAAATTACTTACCAGAGGCCACGAAGCAGCTGTTATTTCGACGAAACGTCGAATATCTGAGGGTGCACAACTGGTTTTCAACGATGTGGTTAGTAAAGGAATGGCACATAGGACGTTTCGGTGGATAGCTTAGACGATGTCGGTGTCAAGCGCGTCGACTAACCGCACCGTTAAGGTAGGTGGCGGGCACGACACTGTGCACTGCCGATGGAGAATTCTGGGCGAAATTAAAACCTTGATAACTTTGCCTTCCGGTCATGGAATCGAGCTGGGTTTTTTTTGATGGCCGCAGAATCACGGGCCTCACCCTAGAGAGACTGGACTTGGAGAAGTGGACCCCTAGTTATTTTTCTAGAAATTACTTACCATAGGCCACGAAGCAGCTGTTGTTTCGACGAAACGTCGAATATCTGAGGGTCCACAACTGGTTTCCAACGAGGTGCTTCGTACAGGAATGGCACATAGGATGTTAGGGTGGATAACTTAGACGATGTCGGTGTAAAGCGCGTCGACTAACCGCACCGTTAAGGTAGGTAGCGGGCGCGACACTGTGCACTGCCGATGGAGAAATCTGGGGGAATTTAAAACCGTGATAACTTTGCCTTCCGGTTATGGAATCGAGCTTGGTTTTTTTTGACGGCCGCAGAATCACGGGCCTCACCCTAGAGAGACTGGATTTGGAGAAGTGGGCCCCCAGTGATTTTTCTAGAAATTACTTACCATAGGCCACGAAGCAGCTGTTGTTTCGACGAAACGTCGAATATCTGAGGGTCCACAACTGGTTTTCAACGAGGTGCTTCGTACAGGAATGGCACACAGGACGTTAGGGTGGATAGCTTAGACGATGTCGGTGTAAAGCGCGTCGACTAACCGCACCGTTAAGGTAGGTAGTGGGCACGACACTGTGCACTGCCGATGGAGAATTATGGGCGAAATTAAAACCTTGATAACTTTGCCTTCCGGTGATGGAATCGAGCAAGGTTTTTTTTGACGGCCGCAGAATCACGGGCCTCACCCTAGATAGACTGGATTTGGAGAAGTGGACCCCTAGTGATTTTTCTAGAAATTACTTACCATAGGCCACGAAGCAGCTGTTGTTTCGACGAAACGTCGAATATCTGAGGGTCCACAACTGGTTTTCAACGATGTGGTTAGTAAAGGAATGGCACATAGGACGTTTGGGTGGATAGCTTAGACGATGTCAGTGTCAAGCGCGTCGACTAACCGCACCGTTAAGGTAGGTGGCGGGCGCGACACAGTGCACTGCCGATGGAGAATTCTAGGCGAATTTAAAACCTTGATAACTTTGCCTTCCAGTCATGGAATCGAGCTAGGTTTTTTTTGACGGCCGCAGAATCACGTGCCTCACCCTAGAGAGACTGGATTTGGAGAAGTGGACCCCCAGTAATTTTTCTAGAAATTACTTACCATAGGCCACGAAGCAGCTGTTGTTTCGACGAAACGTCGAATATCTGAGGGTCCACAACTGGTTTTCAACGAGGTGGTTAGTATAGGAATGGCACATAGGACGTTAGGGTGGATAGCTTAGACGATGTCGGTGTCAAGCGCATCGACTAACCACACCATTAAGGTAGGTAGCGGGCACGACACTGTGCACTGCCGATGGAGAATTATGGGCGAAATTAAAACCTTGATAACTTTGCCTTCCGGTGATGGAATCGAGCTAGGTTTTTTTTACGGCCGCAGAATCACGGGCCGCACCCTAGAGAGTCTAGATTTGGGGAAGTGGACCCCCAGTGATTTTTCTAGAAATTACTTACCATAGGCCACAAAGCAGCCGTTGTTTCGACGAAACGTTGAATATCTGAGGGTCCACAACTGGTTTTCAACGAGGTGGTTAGTAAAGGAAGGGCACATAGGACGTTAGGGTGGATAGCTTAGACGATGTCGGTGTCAAGCGCGTCGACTAACCGCACCGTTAAGGTAGGTGGCGGGCACGACACTGTGCGCTGCCGATGGAGAATTCTGGGCGAAATTAAAACCTTGATAACTTTGCCTTCCGGTCAAGGAATCGAGCTGGGTTTTTTTTTACGGCCGCAGAATCACGGGCCTCAACCTAGATAGACTGGATTTTGAGAAGTGGACCCCCAGTGATTTTTCTAGAAATTAATTACCATAAGCCACGAGGCAGCGATTGTTTCGACAAAACGTCGAATATCTGAGGGTCCACAACTGGTTTCCAACGAGGTGCTTAGTACAGGAATGGCACACAGGACATTACGGTTAATAGCTTAGACGATGTCGGTGTAAAGCGCGTCGACTAACCGCACCGTTAAGGTAGGTAGCAGGCGCGACACTGTGCACTGCCGATGGAGAATTCTGGGCGAAATTAAAACCTTAATAACTTTGTCTTCCGGTCATGGAATCGAGCTGGGTTTTTTTTGATGGCCGCAGAATCACGGGCCTCACCCTAGAGAGACTGGACTTGGAGAAGTGGACCCCTAGTTATTTTTCTAGAAAGTACTTACCATAGGCCACGAAGCAGCTGTTGTTTCGACGAAGCGTCGAATATCTGAGGGTCCACAACTGGTTTTCAACGAGGTGGTTAGTACAGGAATGGCACATAGGACGTTTGGGTTGATAGCTTAGACGATGTCAGTGTAAAGCGCGTCGACAAACCGCACGTTAAGGTAGGTGGCAGGCGTGACACTGTGCACTGCCGATGGAGAATTCTGGGCGAAATTAAAACCTTGATAACTTTGCCTTCCGGTCATGGAATCGAGCTGGGTTTTTTTATGGCCGTAGAATCACGGGCCTCACCCTAGAGAGACTAGATTTGGAGAAGTGGACCCCTAGTTATTTTTGTAGAAAGTACTTACCATAGGCCACGAAGCAGCTGTTGTTTCAACGAAACGTCGAATATCTGAGGGTCCACAACTGGTTTTCAACGAGGTGGTTAGTACAGGAATGGCACATAGGACATTAGGGTGGATAGCTTAGACGATGTCGGTGTCAAGCGCGTCGACTAACCACACCGTTAAGGTAGGTGGCGGGCGCGACACTGTGGACTGTCGATGGAGAATTCTGGGCGAATTTAAAACCTTGATAACTTTGCCTTCCGGTCATGCAATCGAGCTAGGTTTTTTTTGACAGCCGCAGAATCACAGGCCTCACCCTAGAGAGACTGGATTTGGAGAAGTGGACCCTCAATGATTTTTCTTGAAATTTCTTACCATAGGCCACGAAGCAGCTGCTGTTTCGACGATCGTCTAAGCTATCCACCCTAGCGTCCTATGTGCCATTCCTGTACTAACCACCTCGTTGAAAACCAGCTGTGGACCCTCAGATATTCGACGTTTCGTCGCAACAACAGCTGCTTCGTGGCCTATGGTAAGTAAATTCTAAAAAAATCACTGGGCGTCCACTTCTCTAAATCCAGTCTCTCTACGGTGACACCCGTGATTCTGCATCCGTCAAAAAAAACCCAGCTCGATTCCATGACCGGAAGGCAAAGTTATCAAGGTTTTAACTTCGCCTAGAATTCTCCATCGGCAGTGCACAGTGTCGTGCCCGCCACCTACCTTAACGGTGCGGTTAGTCGGCGCGCTTGACACCGACATCGTCTAAGCTATCCACCCTAGTGTCCTATGTGCCATTCCTGTACTAACCACCTCGTTGAAAACCAGTTGTGGACCCTCAGATATTCGACGTTTCGTCGAAACAACAGCTGATTCGTGGCATATGGTAAGTAATTTCTAGAAAAGTCACTGGGGGTCCACTTCTCCAAATCCAGTCTATCTAGGGTGAGGCCCGTGATTCTGCGGCCGTAAAAAAAACCTAGCTCGATTCCATGACCGGAAGGCAAAGTTATCAAGGTTTTAATTTCGCCTAAAATTCTCCATCGGCAGTGCACAGTGTCGCGCCCGCCACCTACCTTAACGGTGCGGTTAGTTGACGCGCTTTACACCGACGTCGTCTAAGCTATCCAACCTAACGTCCTGTGTGCCATTCCTGTACTAAGCACCTCGTTGAAAACTAGTTGTGGACCCTCAGATATTCGACGTTTCGTCGAAACAACAGCTACTTCACGTCCTATGGTAAGTAATTTCTAGAAAAATCACTGCGGGTCCACTTCTCCAAATCCAGTCTCTCTAGGGTGAGGCCCGTGATTTTGCGGCCGTCAAAAAAAACCCAGCTCGATTCCATGACCGGAAGGCAAAGTTATCAAGGTTTTAATTTCGCCCAGAATTCACCATCGGTAGTCCACAGTGTCGCGCCCGGTACCCTACCTTAACGGTGCGGTTAGTCGACGCGCATGACACTGACATCATCTAAGCTATCCACCCTAACGTCCTATGTGCCATTCCTGTACTAACCACCTCGTTGAAAACCAGTTGTGGACCCTCAGATATTCGACGTTTCGTCGAAACAACAGCTGCTTCGTGGCCTATGGTAAGAAATTTCAAGAAAAATCACTGAGGGTCCACTTCTCCAAATCCAGTCTCTCTAGGGTGAGGCCTGTGATTCTGCGGCTGTCAAAAAAAACCTAGCTCGATTCCATGACCGGAAGGCAAAGTTATCAAGGTTTTAATTTCGCCCAGAATTCTCCATCGGCACTGCACAGTGTCGTGCCCGCCACCTACCTTAACGGTGCGGTTAGTCGACGCGCTTGGCACCGACATCGTCTAAGCTATCCACCCTAGCGTCCTATGTGCCATTCCTGTACTAACCACCTCGTTGAAAACTAGCTGTTTACCCTCAGATATTCGACGTTTCGTGGAAACAACAGCTGCTTCGTGGCCTATGGTAAGTACTTTCTACAAAAATAACTAGGGGTCCACTTCTCCAAATCCAGTCTCTCTAGGGTGAGGCCCGTGATTCTACGGCCATCAAAAAAAACCCAGCTCGATTCCATGACCGGAAGGCAAAGTTATCAAGGTTTTAATTTCGCCCAGAATTCTCCATCGGCAGTGCACAGTGTCGTGCCCGCCACCTACCTTAACGGTGCGGTTAGTCGACGCGCTTGACACCGACATCGTCTCAGCTATCCACCCTAGCGTCCTATGTGCCATTCCTGTACTAACCACCTCGTTGAAAACCAGTTGTCGACCCTCAGATATTCGACGTTTCGTCGAAACAACAGCTCCTTCGTAGCCTATGGTAAGTAATTTCTAGAAAAATCACTGCGGGTCCACTTCTCCAAATCCAGTCTCTCTCGGGTGAGGCCCGTGATTCTGCGACCGTCAAAAAAAACCCAGCTCGATTCCATGACCGGAAGGCAAAGTTATCAAGGTTTTAATTTCGCCCAGAATTCACCATCGGTAGTCCACAGTGTCGCGCCCGGTACCCTACCTTAACGGTGCGGTTAGTCGACGCGCATGACACTGACATCATCTAAGCTATCCACCCTAACGTCCTATGTGCCATTCCTGTACTAACCACCTCGTTGAAAACCAGTTGTGGACCCTTAGATATTCGACGTTTCGTGGAAACAACAGCTGCTTCGTGGCCTATGGTAAGTACTTTCTAGAAAAATAACTAGGGGTCCACTTCTCCAAATCCAGTCTCTCTAGGGTGAGGCCCGTGATTCTACGGCCATCAAAAA
This sequence comes from Oryza glaberrima, assembly GCF_000147395.1. Taxonomy (NCBI): domain Eukaryota; kingdom Viridiplantae; phylum Streptophyta; class Magnoliopsida; order Poales; family Poaceae; genus Oryza; species Oryza glaberrima. The sequence goes on along the minus strand of NC_068333.1, from coordinate 25,405,455 downwards.
AAACCCAGCTCGATTCCATGACCGGAAGGCAAAGTTATCAAGGTTTTAATTTCGCCCAGAATTCTCCATCGGCAGTGCACAGTGTCGCGCCTGCCACCTACCTTAACGGTGCAGTTTGTCGACGCGCTTTACCTTAACTGTGCACTGCCGACGGTGTGGTTTTCAACGAGGTGGTTAGTACAGGAATGGCACATAGGACGTTAGGGTGGATAGCTTAGACGATGTCGGTGTCAAGCGTGTCGAGTAACCGCACCGTTAAGGTAGGTGGCGGGCGCGACACTGTGGACTGTCGAGGGAGAATTCTGGGCGAATTTAAAACCTTCATAACTTTGCCTTCCGGTCATGGAATCGAGCTAGGTTTTTCTTGACAGCCGTAGAATCACGGGCCTCACCATTGAGAGGTTGGATTTGGAGAAGTGGACCCTCAGTGATTTTTCTTGAAATTTCTTACCATAGGCCACGAAGCAGCTGTTGTTTCGACGAAACGTCGAATATCTGAGGGTCCACAACTGGTTTTCAACGAGGTGGTTAGTACAGGAATGGCACATAGGACGTTAGGGTGCATAGCATAGACGATGTCGGTGTCATGCACGTCGACTAACCGCACCGTTAAGGTAGGGTACCGGGCGCGACACTGTGGACTGCCGATGGAGAATTCTGGGCGAATTTAAAACCTTGATAACTTTGCCTTCCGGTCATGCAATCGAGCCAGGTTTTTTTTGACGGCCGCAGAATCACGGGCCTCACCCTAGAGAGACTGGATTTGGAGAAGTGGACCCCCGGTGATTTTTCTAGAAAGTACTTACCATAGGCCACGAAGCAGCTGTTGTTTTGACGAAACGTCGAAGATCAGAGGGTCCACAACTGGTTTCAACGAGATGGTTTGTACAGGAATGGCACATAGGACGTTAGGGCGGATAGCTTAGACGATGTCGATGTCAAGCGCGTCGACTAACCGCACCGTTAAGGTAGGTGGCGGGCACGACACTGTGCACTGACGATGGAGAATTCTGGGCGAAATTAAAACCTTGATAACTTTGCCTTCCGGTCATGGAATCGAGTTGGGTTTTTTTTGACGGCCGCAGAATCACGGGCCCCACCCTAGAGAGACTGGATTTGGAGAAGTGGACCCCCAGTGATTTTTCTAGAAATTAATTACCATAGGCCACGAAGCGGCGATTGTTTCGACGAAACGTCGAATATCTGAGGGTCCACAACTGGTTTCCAACGAGGTGCTTAGTACAGGAATGGCACACAGGATGTTAGGGTTAATAGCTTAGACGATGTCGGTGTAAAGCGCGTCGACTAACCGCACCGTTAAGGTAGGTGGCAGGCGCGACACTGTGCACTGCCGATGGAGAATTCTGGGCGAAATTAAAACCTTGATAACTTTGCCTTCTGGTCATGGAATCGAGCTGGGTTTTTTTTTATGGCTGCAGAATCACGGGCCTCACTCTAGAGAGACTGGAGTTGGAGAAGTGGACCCCTAGTTATTTTTCTAGAAAGTACTTACCATAGGCCACGAAGCAGCTGTTGTTTCGACGAAACGTCGAATATCTGAGGGTCCACAACTGGTTTTCAACGAGGTGGTTAGTACAGGAATGGCACATAGGATGTTTGGGTGGATAGCTTATATGATGTCGGTGTCAAGCGCGTCGACTAACCGCACCGTTAAAGTAGGTGGCGGGCGCGACACTGTGCAGTGCCGATGGAGAATTCTGGGCTAATTTAAAACATTGATAATTGTGCCTTCCGGTCATGGAATCGAGCTGGGTTTATTTTTACGATCGCAGAATCACGGGCCTCACCCTAGAGAGACTGGATTTGGAGAAGTGGGCCCTCAGTGATTTATCTAGAAATTACTTACCATAGGCCACGAAGCAGCTGTTGTTTCGATGAAACGACGAATATCTGATGGTCCACAACTAGTTTTCGACTTGGTGGTTAGTATAGGAATGGCACATAGGATGTTAGGGTGGATAGCTTAGACGATGTCGGTGTCAAGCGCGTCGACTAACCGCACCGTTAAAGTCGGTGGCGGGCGTGACACTGTGCACTGCCGATGGAGAATTCTGGGCGAAATTAAAACCTTGATAACTTTGCCTTCCGGTCATGGAATCGAGCTGGGTTTTTTTTGACGGCCGCAGAATCACGGGCCTCACCCTAGAGAGACTGGATTTGGAGAAGTGGACCCCCAGTGATTTTTCTAGAAATTACTTACCATAGGCCACGAAGCAGCTGTTGTTTCGACGAAACGTCGAATATCTAAGGGTCCACAACTGGTTTTCAACGAGGTGGTTAGTACAGGAATGGCACATAGGATGCTAGGGTGGATAGCTGAGACGATGTCGGTGTCAAGCGCATCGACTAACCGCACCGTTAAGGTAGGTGGCGGGCACGACACTGTGCACTGCCGATGGAGAATTCTGGGCGAAATTAAAACCTAGATAACTTTGCCTTCCGGTAAAGAAATCCAGCTGGGTTTTTTTTGACGGCCGTAGAATCACGGGCCTCACCCTAGAGAGACTGGATTTGGAGAAGTGGACCCCCAGTGATTTTTCTAGAAATTAATTACCATAGGCCACGAAGCAGCGATTGTTTCGACGAAACGTCGAATATCTGAGGGTCCACAACTGGCTTTCAACGACGTGCTTTGTACAGGAATGGCACACAGGACGTTAGGGTTGATAGCTTAGACGATGTCGGTGTAAAGCGCGTCGACAAATCGCACTTTAAGGTAGGTGGCAGGCGCGACACTGTGCACTGCCGATGGAGAATTCTGGGCGAAATTAAAACCTTGATAACTTTGCCTTCCGGTCATGGAATCGAGCTGGGTTTTTTTTGATGGCCGTAGAATCATGGGCCTCACCCTAGAGAGACTGGATTTGGAGAAGTGGACCCCTAGTTATTTTTCTAGAAAGTACTTACCATAGGCCACGAAGCAGCTGTTGTTTCGACGGAACGTCGAATATCTGAGGGTCCACAACTGGTTTTCAACGAGGTGGTTAGTACAGGAATGGTACATAGGACGTTAGGATGGATAGCTTAGACGATGTCAGTGTCAAGCGCGTCGACTAACAACACCGTTAAGGTAGGTGGCGGGCGCGACACTGTGGACTGTCGATGGAGAATTCTGGGCGAATTTAAAACCTTGATAACCTTGCCTTCCGGTCATGCAATCGAGCTAGGTTTTTTTTGACGGCCGCAGATTCACGGGCCTCACCCCGGATTTGGAGAAGTGTACCCCCAGTGATTTTTCTAGAAATTACTTACCATAGGCCACGAAGCAGCTATTGTTTCGACGAAACGTCGAATATCTGAGCGTCCACAACTGGTTTTCAACGAGGTGGTTAGTACAGGAATGGCACATAGGACGCTAGGGTGGATAGCTTAGACGATGTCGGTGCCAAGCGCGTCGACTGACCGCACCGTTAAGGTAGGTGGCGGGCACGACACTGTGCATTGCCGATGGAGAATTCTGGGCGAAATGAAAACCTTGATAACTTTGCCTTCCGGTCATGGAATCGAGCTAGGTTTTTTTTTGACAGCCGCAGAATCACAGGCCTCACCCTAGAGAGACTGGATTTGGAGAAGTGGACCCTCAGTGATTTTTCTTGAAATTTCTTACCATAGGCCACGAAGCAGCTGTTGTTTCGACGAAACGTCGAATATCTGAGGGTCCACAACTGGTTTTCAACGAGGTGGTTAGTACAGGAATATCTGAGGGTCCCGCCTCTCTCTCTCCTCTCCCACTCCCCCGCGTTGGCCGGCGATTCCCGCCTCTCCCGGCCACGTCCGGCCCCCATTCTCCCTATTTAAGCTCCGCCGCCACCCCCTCTCTCTTTTTCCCTATTTCGCCGAACTCTCCCGAGCTCTCCATCGCTCCCGCACCGTGCACCCAACCACCGCCGCCTTTCCCGCCGCTCCGGCCACCGCTAGCTGCCTCTAGGCTCGCCGCCGCACGGCGCCGTCGCCGCCGTCGGGTTCGCAAGGACGAACTCCACCCCGTCCACCCCTCCTTCGTCGAGGTTCGCCGTCGGAGCGCCACTCCCACCGTGCGACGGTGAGAGCCGCCATGTCCGCCGCCTTCGGCCATGGTTTCCGATCGCCGTGGTTCATCTCTCTCCCTCTAACCTCTCTCTTTTCCTCCCTTAGGGCATTCCGGACCCTCGTCCGCCCGTCACCGCCGTTTGCCCGTGGTCGCCGTCGCCGTTCGCCGTCGTCTTCCTCCACGCCGGCCACTCTCAGTGAGGCATCCCTCTTCCCTCTATTCCCCTCCCTCTCCTTCCTAGCCGCCGCTTAGCGCCGCCGCCTTCGAGTCGCCTTCGCGGCGCCGCCTCCGCGGCCGTTTGCCGTCGCCGACAACGCGTGCGCGCGCGCGCGCCGTCGCCATTGCTGTGGCCGGTCGGCCGGCCTTGAGCCGAGCTGAGCCGGGTCGCCGCCGCCCGTCCGATCAGCCCAGGGGGCGATCTGGGCCATCGGTCCCGTGGACCGGCAGTGGACCACCCGCATGGTCCCGGTCCACGGTGGACCGTTCCCCCCCTTGAGCCGCTGCCGAGTGGGGCCCGCGTGCCGGTGCCCCTTTTTCCTCTCTCCCGAGCCGCTGACCGGTGGGCCCCGCATGTCGGCGCCGCCCCCCTCCTTGATGACGTCAGCCCTGGGAATTATTGCGCAATAAATGATTTAAGGACTTTTTGTTATAGTAATAAACACAATGAATCTTCTAAAATTCATAACTAATTCATCCGTGCTCTGTTTAAGCCCATTCAAGTCTCAATAAATCAAGAAAAATGTGTAGAATCCATTAAAAATGGTTTTGTTCTCTGTTTCAGTAGTCTTATAGCCTGTTTGCAATGTTTGCCTTGTATGTCGCTAGATTCCGGTTCTTCCAACGCTCCGGTGTACTTCGAGATAGTCGCCGAGGTTCCTCCAGCAACAGAGCAAGGCAAGTCATGCTTGTCACTTGAACATGTTGATCCTATATTGCAAATGCTCTATTGTTTTTCTTCAAATATTGCATTGTTTTATAATGTTACTATGGGGTGTTTACCTATTGTTACAGCCATGCCATTTTGATATCATGCTCCTTTGTTAGCTTGGGTTATAACATGAATAGATTTTGGACTAGGATTGCTTAGCCATGCTTAGTTCCACTAGCACACAATGGGGAAAGCTCACTAAAATATAGACTTTAGGTTCATTTGGTAAGGTTGGTTTAGTACAACCGTTTTGGTGTTGGTTAATTAAAATGAATCACATGGTGGGCTATGGGTGCATGGTTTTGCTAGTCGCACTGATGGCAGTTAAGGACCGGTTCGCGGGATGCCCTGGAAGAACTTATCGTACTTACCACAAGCCAGCGTGGGTAACGGCTAGGCTTGTAGTGTAGCTTTCCTCTAGCTGACGAATCCAGGAAAGGGTGGGCGTGATGGAGCGGGGCGGGCCCTGTGACGGCCTCTGTCGCTTCCGGATTCACCTAGGCACGAGAGGGGACTGCCCGCTGCCTTGCGAGGTGTCACGCCCAGAATTTCTATTCAAAATTCCAAACGCTTACATGTGTGTGAACCCTCGTCCAGGAATCAGCCGAGGCACACAATAACAAATTGATAATAGAGTACAATTATTACTCTAATTAATAAGCGAATAAAATGTCATTACAGAGGTAGATAGTTCCTCTCAATCAATAAAGATCTAAGCAGCGGAAAAAATAAGATAAACGGCGCAGACGACTCCACTCCACAGGCAGCTTGACCAGGGCTACACCTAATCCTCCACACCATCAGCATCACTGTAGAACTCCTCCTCTAATGAATGATTGCAAGGTGAGTATATGACATACTCAGCAAGCCACGCAGCAAATATGCAAGTGCACAGGATAACAAAGGATAGCATAGTAGGGTTTCATTTGCATAAACAGCATTTAATAAACATTTCAGAATTTAATAAAACATTTAAGTAATAATATTAATCCAACACTATACAACATACCCTGTTGCATAGGCCCAACCATTCTGAACAACCATCCCGGCTACCCAGTTCTATCTCCAAACGAGGAATATACCATTCCAAACCAGGAGCTAATCAAATTATTACCAGTTATAGCATATTTTATTATGATGAGAAGGGTGAAACTAATCACGAAGGACATTGTTAGACCCGCCCATAACCGCGGGCACGGCTATTCAAATAGTTTTACTCTGGCCAGAGGTGTACCACTGTACCCACAAGACACAGCCCCACGACATGTCACCATGCGCCTTGATACCACCACGGTACCTTGGAAAGGAGCTGTGACAGTACCCCTCGCAAAACACAATCCACCACAGCGCACCGTTCCTGGATCATAATCACCCCCTTATAAACAAGGCATGGACTCCCCAGCGACCCCAGTGGGCTTATCTCCGCCACTTCTCAGTCTGGTGCCCCGCAATGAACCATGCTATACAAAAGGTAAAGCCGTTGCCCACGCTGGCTTGTGGTTGGCACGGTTAATGTTTCACAACCGAAACTCGTGAACCGGTCCTTAATTGTCATGAGCACGACCATCAAAACCATGTGCTCACAACCCACCATTATCAGGTTTTAGTTGGCAAATTAATTAATTAACCAATCATGATTAACCATCATGAGCTATCATTAAGCCATCATTAAATAATAGTGAGTCATAAGTTATCCCAATAGTGTGCTAATGTTTCTAAGCATGGCTAAGCAATCATATCTAATATCTAGCTGAACCAATATATAAAGCCCAACTAGTCAGGTTATAATAACCCAAGGTATCAAGGAATAAGGTAATCAAGAACAAAATGGCTATAACAAACAATAGGTTAATTCCACCCAATGGCATTCGAAAATAAATGCAATAGTTGAATAGAAACAATAGCTTTAAACGGGATCAACATGCTCAAAGGATTGTTTGGGATCTGTGTGACTTGCCTTGCTAGCCTTGGGACTTTTCAAATTCTTCTCCTGCAAAAACGAACTCTCCGGAAACGTCGGAATCTAAACAGAAAAGAGCAAAAACACCAAAACAACACATAAACAAGCATGAACAGTACATGTGGATATTTTTAACATGTAGATCTCAATTTTAGAAAAATTTAGAGACTTGAACCAACTAAATCCGAGCTAAGATGAATTAATTATGAATTTTCAAAGATTGAATCGGTTTAAAACACTTATATGGATTTTAATTGAATTATGACGCAATAATGAATTATTTTTGAAAAGAAAAAGGGAATTATTGCGTCAGCGGCTAGGGTTCGCGATGGACCGGGCGCACGGCGACGGTTCACAAGATTGGACGGCCGAGATCGATCCATCCAAAACGGACGGCCGAGATCAATCGGTCCACGGCCAGACCACGGGAGACGACGACGACGACGACGGACCACCGGCGGCGGCGCAGGCGCGCAAGCTCGCCGGCGAATGACGGCGTGATGACGCAAACGGAAGGCACCTACGGGTAGCAGACGGCACGGCGAACTCACCGGTGACCAAAGCGGCGGCGGAAGATCAACGGACAGCGACGGTGATGAGGAAGAAGCGGCGGCGACCTTCGGCTTGACGACGGCGATGGTGCTCCGGCGGTCTACGGCGATGACGGAGGGGCGGACGAGGTCGGCGACGGCTTGGCGATCACGACGGCGGCATCCCCGAGCGACGACGACGACTGGAGCGACGGCGGCGCACGGCTGGAGCAGCGCGACGACGGCGGTGCTAAGCTACACGGTGCTCGGGCTCTACCGGCGACGAGAGGTGAAGGCGAGGGTGGCGACGGGTAGCGGAGGACCTGGGGATCCTTTTATAGGGGCAAGGAGATGGCGGCGAAGGCCCACGGCGGCCGGCGACGTGAAGGAAAGGTCTAGGGTTCGGGAGAGAGAGACGAATCCGATTCAAGATCGAATCCACGAATATCCAAAGCGATTTAGATGAAGTTTCCAAAAGGGAAAAGGTAGAGGAGGCCCCGAAGATCATTTCCCCTCTATTGATTTCACCGGAGAAGGAAAGGCGCGGCCGGATTTGGAAGGAGACAGCGGCGGCGCGGCGCTAGGGTTTCGGGTGGCGACCGGCCGGAGGTAGACGACGACCTGACAGGCGGGCCCCACCTGTCAGCGAGCGGACGCGCGCGCGAGCGGCGGCTGAGCTGCGGACTGGGCCGGCTTGGGCCGGAGAGAGAGAGAGGGTTTTGGGCCGACTTTCGGCCCAAAGCCAAAAGAGGATTTTGAAAAACCTTTTTCCATTTAAATTATTCATGAAATGCAATTCCATTTATTAAAAATACTTCCTTAGCTCAAATAAATCCCAGAAAAAATCTAGGAATTATAGAATTAAGCAAAGTATTTAATGAAATTTTATCTGGCCCCATTTTTTACTGGAATTTATTATTTAAAATTAGATCTTCTCTTCTAGGCTTTTTAAAATCATTTCTAATAATTCCAATTAAACAACAATTTATATATTTAGGATTTTTAGGGTGTGACACGAGGAGTGGGGGTGAAACCTGAGGTGTGGTGTGCTTGGTTAGAGGGGATTATGCGAAGGGTCCTGTCACGGCCTCTTTCCGGTATGTCGTGGTGGCATGTCGGCGCACGGAAACGTGTCGTGGGGCTGTGTCTTATGGGTACAGTTGTACACCTCTGAACAGAGTAAAACTATTCGAATAGCTGTGCCCGCGGTTATGGGCGGTCAACCAGATTCACCGTGATTAGTCTCACCCTAGTGTAGTCTAATGAAATTGGATAGTATAGATGGATGGTTGGGCTTGTTGCAACGTGGGATAGCGTTGGACAGCGGATGATCAGTATTAATTAATTATTGCAACTGTTTAATTCTTTCAACTTCTGTTTATAAATGCTCGCTTTATGCAAATGAACCACTCTAGCTCTCCTTTGATAATTCCTTGCATCATACCCCTATTCCGGTATGACTTGCTGAGTACAGTGGGTAGTACTCAGTCTTGCTCTATTTTTTCCCAGCCCCAGAGTATGAGTATGTGTCAGATGGAGGTTTCTCCGAGAAGTAGGCTTCGTCCGTGCCGTCGAGGATGCCTGTGGAGTGGTGTTCCCGCTACAGTTCTAGTCAAGGCTTAGCTCCTGTTGTCTTTCGTTTTTCCGCTGCATTTATGTAAGACTTTTATGATGTTTGTAAGACGTGGATCTGAATGTCAACATTATCGTTTGTGTACCCCGGCCGGTCCTGGACGGGGATTTTAATGCACATTCTGCTTGGAATTCTATTCGGGAATTTCTGGGCGTGACAAGTTGGTATCAGAGCCGACCATGACCGTAGGACAAGCCAAATGAAAAAACCTAAGAGCCCTCTGAATCCTTTTCATTGCATATGTTCTTTGCAATTGGATTTGTTCCGGGAAAATTGGGATCTGTTCTTGTGGTTCAAGGGAAAAATTTTGGTCGCTTGTTTAAGTGAGATTTGTCAAAACAAGTCAGTCTAGGGTTTTAGTAAAATTATTGAGATTTATTCGTCAGTCAGTTGGGATTTGATGGGTGAAATGCATTGGGTCATAGCTCAGGAATATGGGTTGCAAGGTATTTCTGCCTTTATTGTTATTATTAGTATGTATTTAATTTCCCCATTATTTTATCATGCAAGTCTGTCTTATTTATTCGCTCTCATGCAAAATGATCTATGCATAAAATTTCGCTCTTATTTGATTCTCTTATTTGAGTCCTTTATTGCTTTATTTAAATTTGGATTTGAGCATGCATTGATCCTACTCCTTTGTCTTCTCTAGATGGCCGGCCACCCACCCAACCACCACGGAGAAGGCATGATTGACTTTGTGGCAGAGTTAGCACGTATGACGCTGGTGGTGGGCTACCCCAACGCGCCAAAGTACACAACTGTTCCACCGATCAGTGGCGAGCTTCCTCACCGTGTCCGCCTGGAGGTCCATGGCTATGTGGGCACCTGCCTAGCTAATATGGTGGTTGAGGCATCCGGAGGCACAGCCGATCACGCTTGTCAGGAGGCAGCATACCTGATGATGGCCAGACTACGGGAGCGCCACAACTACATCTTCCACGACACGGCGTACCGATTTCACCCTCGTCGAGCCAGCGGTGATGATGTCAGTACTTTCCGTCCGACAGCCGGCGAGAACGACACCACCTTTGGTCACATGTGCGCTGTGATGAGGGGGATGGACAGGATGCACTCGGACCTGCACAAGGCGTCCAAGGCCATGAATGATGGGAAGCTCATAAGGATCGTCGCTCTGAAGGACGAGATAGCACGCCTGAAGAGGGAGAATGCTTAGTTAAAGGGTCTTCCCACGCCAGGAGGAGTCCGGATCCACACTACGCCCCGCAAGACGACGACTGCACCCATGCGCATCCAGCTTGCGCCCAGGAACCCACCTTCGCCCGCAGTTCCCGCAGCTCCAGTTCCGCCCGCAGCTCCAGCGCCAGCTCCAGCTCCTGTTCCCGCGTCAGCTCCCGCGTCCGCTCTCTCCTTCACTCCGGCATCAGCCACCAGGGGTCCAGCCAGTGGCAACGGAGGTTGGTTGTCTGCTACTCCCAGTGGCAGTCGCGACCTCAGCGGTAGCAGCTCCAGTGGCTCAGAGCCGGACAGCGGCGAGACTTATCTGCTAGGCTCCAGGAGTCGCTTAGAGGGACCTGGTGACGAGCACGAGGACGCCTTTGACTCCACCGACCGCAGGAGCCGTTCTGAGCATTAGGCTCGTTTTCCATTAGTTTATCGACTGTCTAGCATTTGTTTGTTAGTTTGTGTGTTTAGCTTGCTTGCTCGTGGGTCAATCGACGGTCGGTATCATGTGCCTATGATATGGCTGTCTTAATAAGGATTTTTTGCTTGCTTTTTAAGTGTTTTAATTCAGATCAGAACAATTGCAGTTTAAATTCCTATATAATAAAGCTTAGTTCTTGAGCCTCTGTTTTTCTTCTTTTCTCCGTCTGCTCTTCCTCCAGATGGTCTACACCAGGAATGGTAGCCGTACAACAGGCGAGGGCAGCAACGGCGAAGAGCGCACTGATGGTGTGCTTCCCAACAGCGATTCCGGCAATGGTCCGCCACCACTTCCCGAGAATCCGACGCTAGCCCAAGTGATGGCACATCAGACTCAGATGATGGCAGCCATGATGCAGCAGATGCAGCAGTAGCACCAGCAGATGCACCAGAGGATGCTGCAGCACGCCGAACAGCAGCACCAGCAGTTTGGTCCCCCTCCCCCTCAGTCCAAGTAACCAGAGTTTCTACGTGTCAGGCCACCCACTTTCTCCAGCACCACCAACCCCATGGAGGCGAATGACTGGCTCCATGCCATAGAGAAGAAGCTGAATCTCCTGCAGTGCAATGATCAGGAGAAGGTTGCTTTCGCCACACACCAGCTTCAAGGTCCTGCGTTAGCTTGGTGGGACAATCACATGGCCACCCGCCCACCAGGTACTGAAGTCACTTGGGCAGAGTTCTGCCGTAGCTTCAGGAAGGCGTAGGTGCCAGACGGGGTCGTGGCACAAAAGAAGAGAGAATTCCGGGCACTCCATCAGGGCAACAGGACTGTGACAGAGTATCTCCATGAGTTCAATCGCCTCGCGCGATATGCACCAGAGGATGTCCGCACCGACGTCGAGAAGCAGGAAAAGTTCATGGCAGGTCTGGATAACAAGCTGACCAACCAACTGATATCTGGGGACTACGCTGACTTTGAGAGGCTGGTTGACAAGGCAATCCGTCAGGAGGATCAACGCAACAAGATGGACAGGAAGAGGAAGGCCGCTCAGTTCAGGGCACATCAGGGAAGTCACTAGAGGCCGCGCTTCGCTCCCGGACTGCAGGGTGGACCTACCACCATGATCGTCCGCCAGTACCGCCCGTTTAACCCTAGCAACTTCCACCAGGGCGCCAGCGGCAGTCAGAACCACCATGGAGGTCAACCCAACCGCGGTGCAGCTCCACGCCTACTAGTGGCACCGGCACAGTCAGGCCCGTCCGCGCAAGCCAAGAAGGAGACTGGAACAAAACCAGGGTCCTGCTTCAACTGTGGCGAGCTTGGCCACTTCGCTGACAAATGCCCGAAGCCTAGGCGTGCCGGGCCAAGGTTTGTCCAGGCTCGTGTTAACCACGCATCTGCGGAGGAGGCACAAGCAGCACCAGAGGTCGTACTGGGTACGTTTCCTATTAACTCAATCCCTGCAACAGTACTTTTTGATTCTGGTGCAACGCATTCGTTCATTTCAGAGAAGTTTGTCGGGATGCATGGGTTAATAAGAGAGGAACTTAGCACACCAATGCGGGTTCATAGCCCAGGGAATAGCTCCACTTCGGTTCAATTCAGCCCTTCTATAACAATTGAAATTCAAAGATCACCATTTCTAGCCAACCTCATTCTTCTCGAATCCAAAGACCTAGATGCCATTCTTGGGATGGATTGGCTGACCAAGTTCAAGGGAGTCATTGATTGTGCGAATCGCACAGTCACCTTGACGAACGAGAAGGGAGAAACAGTAGTGTACAAATCACCAGACTCACCAAAGCAAGGGGTCTCTTTGAATCAGATTGAGGTGGAAATCCGAGTGGTCACCAAGGAGAAGAATTCGAGGAAATTGGAAGAGATTCCCATAGTCTGCGAGTACCCAGAAGTGTTTCCCGAAGACCTCACTACCATGCCACCCAAGAGAGACATTGAATTCCGGATTGATTTGGCACCAGGAACCGCTCCAATTTACAAGAGACCATACAGAATGGCGGCCAACGAACTAGCAGAGGTCAAGAAGCAGGTTGATGAGCAGCTGCAGAAAGGGTACATTCGACCAAGTACTTTACCTTGGGGTGCTCCGGTCATTTTTGTAGAGAAAAAGGATAAGACGAAGAGGATGTGCGTTGATTATTGCGCACTCAACGAGGTCACAATCAAGAATAAATATCCTTTATCGCGGATCGATGATTTGTTTGATCAACTGAAAGGAGCTAAAGTGTTTTCTAAGATAGACCTGCGATCAGGCTACTACCAGTTGAGAATTCGGGAAGAGGATATTCCAAAGACAGCCTTCACCACTCGGTATGGGCTGTATGAGTGCACGGTTATGTCTTTCGGACTTACCAACGCACCTACATTCTTGATGAATCTGATGAACAAAGTGTTCATGGAATTTCTGGACAAGTTTGTTGTCATTTTCATCGACGACATACTTATCTATTCAAAGTCCGAAGAAGAACATGAGCAACATCTCCGTCTGGTACTCGAGAAGTTGAAGGAGCACCAGCTATACGCCAAGTTCAGCAAGTCTGACTTCTGGTTGACGGAAGTCAAATTTCTGGGCCATGTCATTACAGCTCAGGGTGTGGCAGTTGATCCATCGAACGTGGAGTCAGTTACCAAATGGACCCCACCGAAGACCGTGTCGCAGATTCGAAGTTTTCTTGGACTTGCAGGTTATTACCGCCGATTCATCGAAAACTTCTCCAGGATCGCCCGACCCATTACTCAGTTGCTTAAGAAAGATGAGAAGTTTAAATGGACAACTGAGTGCGATAAGAGTTTTGAGGAGCTCAAGAAGAAATTAGTATCCGCACCAGTTTTGATTCTGCCCAACCAGATGAAAGACTTCCAAGTCTATTGCGATGCATCCCGCCACGGGCTTGGATGTGTCCTAATGCAAGAGGGCATAGTGGTTGCGTATGCCTCGCGGCAGTTGCGTCCACACGAAGGGAATTATCCAACTCATGACCTGGAATTGGCAACAGTGGTTCATGCTTTGAAGATCTAGAGGCACTATCTGATTGGCAACCGCTGCGAAGTATATACGGACCATAAGAGTCTGAAATACATCTTCACCCAACCGGATCTAAATCTCCGACAACGAAGATGGTTGGAATTAATCAAAGACTATGATATGAGCATTCACTACCACCCGGGGAAAGCGAATGTAGTGGCAGACGCATTAAGCAGGAAGTGTTACTGCACTGCCCTATGCATCGAGGGCATGTGTGAGGAATTGCAGCAGGAGTTTAAGCATCTCAATGTGGGAATTGTTGAACACGGGTTCGTAGCCGCTCTGGAGGCACGGCCTACGCTCGTGGATCAAGTCAGAGCAGCTCAAGTGAATGATCCTGAAATAGCAGAGTTGAAAAAGAACATGAGAGTCGGAAAGGCTCGGGATTTCCTTGAGGATGAACACGACACAATCTGGTTTGGGAGAAAGATTGTGTGTACCTGATGACAAGGAACTGAAGGATCTGATACTCACCGAGGCACATCAGACCCAGTACTCCATTCATCCAGGCAGCACCAAAATGTATCAAGACCTCAAAGAAAAGTTTTGGTGGGTCAGCATGAGGAGAGAAATAGCTGAATTCTTTGCACTCTGCGATGTTTGCCAACGAGTGAAGGCAGAGCACCAAAGGCCAGCAGGTTTACTCCAACCTCTTCAAATCCCGGAATGGAAACGAGAGGAGATTGGAATGGACTTTATGACAGGACTGCCCCGGACATCGTCGGGTCACGATTCAATCTGGGTAGTCGTGGATCGACTCACTAAGGTTTCTCAGTTCATACCAGTACATACCACGTATACGGGCAAAAGGTTAGCGGAGCTCTACCTCTCGAGAATCATGTGTCTACATGGAGTACCCAAAAAGATTGTATCTGATCGAGGGAGTCAGTTCACCTCAAAATTCTGGCAGAAGCTGCAGGAAGAATTGGGGACCCGTTTAAATTTCAGCACGGCCTATCACCCGCAAACTGATGGTCAGACCGAGCGAGTCAATCAAATCTTGGAAGATATGTTGAGAGCTTGCGCTCATGATTTTGGTGGAGCTTGGGACAAAAGCTTGCCATATGCGGAATTCTCGTACAACAACAGCTACCAGGCCAGTCTACAGATGGCACCGTTTGAAGCTTTATATGGCCGGAAGTGCCGCACACCTCTCTTCTGGGATCAGACAGGCGAGCGTCAACTGTTCAGGACAGAGGTATTAGCGGAAGCAGAAGAGAAAGTCAGAACCATCAGGGAAAGGTTGAGGATTGCCCAGTCTCGACAGAAGAGCTACGCGGACAACTGCCGAAGGGAGCTCACTTTTGAAGCAGGGGATTACGTGTATCTTCGTGTCACTCCGCTCCGAGGAGTACACCGTTTTCAGACGAAAGGCAAGTTGGCACCACGCTTCGTGGGACCATACAAAATCTTGGAACGAAGAGGGGAAGTTGCTTATCAGCTAGAACTTCCATCCAATATGATTGGCATCCATGACGTGTTCCACGTGTCCCAATTAAAGAAGTGCTTAAGAGTACCCGAAGAACAAGCTGATTCGGAGCATATTGATATTCAAAAGGACCTGACATATGTGGAGAAGCCGGTTCGTATACTCGATACCAACGAAAGAAGAACCAGAAACAAGGTCACCAGGTTTTGCCGAGTTCAGTGGAGTCATCATTCAGAGGAGGAAGCAACCTGGGAAAGGGAACATGAGTTGAAAGCCGCCCATCCGCACCTCTTCGCCAGCTCCTCCGAATCTCGGGGCCGAGATTCCGTTCAAGGGGGGTAGGTTTGTCACACCCTGAAGTTCTCCTCCTAAGCCTAAAATTAAATTTATAAATGACCCTAAGAAAATGCCGATGCAAATCAAGAGAAAACCCTAAGAAAGTAATACAAATAATATTCGAATCTAGCATGTGGAACTTTTCTTGAGTTCTACCTGTCGAAATTCACTAACAGGATTTTTAGTGGAATTTTCAGAGCCCTAGAAATAATATTTTAACCAATTAAAATTGAGCAAGCAATATTTTAATTCCAGGGAAAATCCTTTTCTTCCTATTTCTTTTTCTTTTTCTTTTCGAGTGGGCCGCCGGCCCATTCTCCTTCCTCCCCTCCCCTCCGCTGGGCTGGCCGAAGGCCAAGGCCCAGCCAGGCCGCCCTGCCTCCCTCCTCTCCCGGGGTCGCCGACAGCTGGGGCCCACCTGTCGGGTCCTCTCCCAACCTCCCGCCGCCCGCGCCGGTCACCACCCCGCCGCAACCGCCGCCGCGCCCACGCCTCCGCCTCCTCCGGGCCACGTCGGTCACGCCCGCGCATGCGCCGCACCTCCCGCGCCCACTCCCCTCTCTCTCCAGCCCGCCCGCGCCCGAGATGGCCGGGAGTCGATTTTCGAATACCGCCTCTCTCTCTCCTCTCCCAGTCTCTCGCGTTGGCCGGCGATTCCCGCCTCTCCCGGCCACGTCCGGCCCCCTCTCTCCCTATTTAAGCTCCGCCACCAACCCCACTCTCTTTTTCCCCATTTCGTCGAACTCTCCCGAGCTCTCCATAGCTCCCGCACCGTGCACCCACCCGCCGCCGCCTTTCCCGCCGCTCTAGCCGCCGCTAGCCGCCGCTAGGCTTGCCGCCGCACCGCGCCGTCGCCGCCATCGGGTTCGCAAGGACGAACTCCACCCCGTTCACCCCTCCTTTGTCGAGGTTCGCCGCCGGAGCGCCGTTCCCACCGTGCGACGGTGAGAGCCGCCATGTCCGCCGCCTTCGGCCATGGTTTCCTATCGCCGTGGTTCATCTCTCTCCCTCTAACCTCTCTCTTTTCCTCCCTTTGGGCATTCCGAACCTCGTCCGCCCGTCGCCGCCGTTTGCCCGTGGTCGCTGTCGCCGTTCGCCGTCGTCTTCCTCCACGCCGGCCACTCTCGGTGGCCGCCGCCTCCGCCGCCGTTTGCCGTCGCCGGCAACGCGTGCGCGCGCGCGCCGTCGCCATCGCCGTGGCCGGTCGGCCGGCCTTGAGCCGAGCTGAGCTGGGTCGCCGCCGCCCGTCCGATCAACCACGGGGGTGATCTGGGCCATCGGTCCCGTGGACCCGCGGTGGACCACCCGCGTTGTCCCGGTCCACGGTGGACCGTTCCCCGCCCCTTGAGCCGCTGCCGAGTGGGGCCCGCGTGCCGGCGCCCCTTTTTCCTCTCTCCCGAGCCGCTGACCGATGGGCCCCGCATGTCGGCGCCGCCCCCCTCCTTGATGACGTCAGCCCTGGGAATTATTGCGCAATAAATGATTTAAGGACTTTTTGTTATAGTAATAAACACAGTGTATCTTCTAAAATTCATAACTAATTCATCCGTGCTCCGTTTAAGCCCATTGAAGTCTCAGTAAATCAAGAAAAATGTGTAGAATCCATTAAAATGGTTTTGTTCTCTGTTTCAGTAGTCTTATAGCCTGTTTGCAATGTTTGCCTTGTATGTCGCTAGATTCCGGTTCTTCCAACGCTCCGGTGTACTTCGAGATAGTCACCGAGGTTTCTCCAGCAGCAGAGCAAGGCAAGTCATGCTTGTCACTTGAACATGTTGATCCTATATTGCAAATGCTCTATTGTTTTTCTTCAAATATTGCATTGTTTTATAATGTTACTATGGGGTGTTTACCTATTGTTACAGCCATGCCATTTTGATATCATGCTCCTTTGTTAGCTTGGGTTATAACATGAATAGATTTTGGACTAGGAATTGCTTAGCCATGCTTAGTTCCACTAGCACACAATGGGGAAAGGTCACTAAACTATAGACTTTAGATTCATTTGGTAAGGTTGGTTTAGTACCAACGTTTTGGTGTTGGTTAATTAAAATGAATCACATGGTGGGCTGTGGGTGCATGGTTTTGCTAGTCGCACCCATGGCAGTTAAGGACCGGTTCGCGGGATGCCCTGGAAGAACTTATTGTACTTACCACAAGCCAGCGTTGGCAACGGCTGGTTTTGTAGTGTAGCTTTCCTCTAGCTGACGCATCCAGGCAAGGGTGGGCATGATGGAGCGGGGCGGGCCCTGCGACGGCCTCTGTCGCTTTCGGATTCACCTAGGCACGAGAGGGGACTGCCCGCTACCTTGCGAGGAGTGGGGGTGAAACCTGAGGTGTGGTGTGCTTGGTTAGAGGGGGTTATGCGAAGGGTCCTGTCACGGCCACTTTCCGGTATGTCGTGGTGGCATGTCGGCGCACGGAAACGTGTCGTGGGGCTGTGTCTTCTGGGTACAGTTGTACACCTCTGATCAGAGTAAAACTATTCGAATAGCCATGCCCGCGGTTATGGGCGGTCAACCAGATTCACCGTGATTAGTCTCACCCTAGTGTAGTCTAATGAAATTGGATAGTATAGATGGATGGCTGGCCCTGTTGCAACGTGGGATAGCGTTGGACAGCGGATGATCAATATTAATTAATTATTGCAACTGTTTAATTCTTTCAACTTCTGTTTATAAATGCTCGCTTTATTCAAATGAACCACTCTTGCTCTCCTTTGATAATCACTGGGGGTCCACATCTCCAAATCCAGTCTCTCTAGGGTGAGGCCCGTGATTCTGCGGCCGTCAAAAAAAACCTAGCTCGATTCCATGACCAGATGGCAAAGTTATCAAGGTTTTAAATTCGTCCAGAATTCTCCATCGGCAGTACACAGTGTCGCGCCCGCCAGCCTACTTTAACGGTGCGGTTAGACGACGCGCTTGACACCGACATCGTCTAAGCTATCCACCCTAACGTCCTATGTGCCATTCCTATACTAACCACCTCGTTGAAAACCACTTGTGGACCCTCAGATATTCGAACTTTCGCCGAAACAACCGCTGCTTCGTGGCATATGTTAAGTAATTTCTAGAAAAATCACTGGGGGTCCACTTCTCCAAATCCAGTCTCTCTAGGGTGAGGCCCGTGATTCTGCGGCCGTCAAAAAAAACCTGGCTCGATTCCATGACCGGATGGCAAAGTTATCAAGGTTTTAAATTCGCCCAGAATTCTCCATCGGCAGTGCACAGTGTCACGCCCGCCAGCCTACCTTAACGGCGCGGTTAGACGACGCGCTTGACACCGACATCGTCTAAGCTATCCACCCTAACGTCCTATGTGCCATTCCTATACTAACCACCTCGTTGAAAACCACTGGTGGACCCTCAGATATTCGACCTTTCGACAAAACAACCGCTGCTTCTTGGCCTATGGTAAGTAATTTCTAGAAAAATCACTGGGGATCCACTTCTCCAAATCCAGTCTCTCTAGGGTGAGGCCCGTGATTCTGCGGCCGCCAAACAAAACCTAGCTCGATTCCATGACCGGATGGCAAAGTTACCAAGGTTTTAAATTCGCCCAGAATTCTCCATCGGCAGTGCACAGTGTCGCGCCCGCCAGCCTACCTTAACGTTGCAATTAGTCGATGCGCTTGACACTGACATCGTCTAAGCTATCCACCCTAACGTCCTATGTGCCATTCCTATACTAACCACCTCGTTGAAAACCACTCGTGGACCCTCAGATATTCGAACTTTCGCCGAAACAACCGCTGCTTCGTGGCCTATGGTAAGTAATTTCTAGAAAAATCACTGGGGGTCCACTTCTCCAAATCCAATCTCCCTACGGTGAGGCCCGTGATTCTGCGGCCGTCAAAAAAAACCTAGCTCGATTCCATGACCAGATGGCAAAGTTATCAAGGTTTTAAATTCGTCCAGAATTCTCCATCGGCAGTACACAGTGTCGTGCCCGCCAGCCTACCTTAACGGTGCGGTTAGACGACGCGCTTGACACCGACATCGTCTAAGCTATCCACCCTAACGTCCTATGTGCCATTCCTATACTAACCACCTCGTTGAAAACCACTTGTGGACCCTCAGATATTCGAACTTTCGCCGAAACAACCGCTGCTTCGTGGCATATGTTAAGTAATTTCTAGAAAAATCACTGGGGGTCCACTTCTCCAAATCCAATCTCCCTACGGTGAGGCCCGTGATTCTGCGGCCGCCAAAAAAAACCTGGCTCGATTCCATGACCGGATGGCAAAGTTATCAAGGTTTTAAATTCGCCCAGAATTCTCCATCGGCAGTACACAGTGTCGCGCCCGCCAGCCTACCTTAACGGTGCGGTTAGACGACGCGTTTGACACCGACATCATCTAAGCTATCCACCATAACGTCCTATGTGCCATTCCTATGCTAACCACCTCGCTGAAAACCACTCGTGGACCCTCAGATAATCAACCTTTCGCCAAAACAACCGCTGCTTCGTGGCCTATGGTAAGTAATTTCTAGAAAAATCACTGGGGGTCCACTTCTCCAAATCCAATCTCCCTAGGGTGAGGCCCGTGATTCTGCGGCCGTCAAAAAAAACCTGGCTCGATTCCATGACCGGATGGCAAAGTTATCAAGGTTTTAAATTCGCCCAGAATTCTCCATCGGCAGTGCACAGTGTCACGCCCGCCAGCCTACCTTAACGGCGCGGTTAGACGACGCGCTTGACACCGACATCGTCTAAGCTATCCACCCTAACGTCCTATGTGCCATTCCTATACTAACCACCTCGTTGAAAACCACTGGTGGACCCTCAGATATTCGACCTTTCGACAAAACAACCGCTGCTTCTTGGCCTATGGTAAGTAATTTCTAGAAAAATCACTGGGGATCCACTTCTCCAAATCCAGTCTCTCTAGGGTGAGGCCCGTGATTCTGCGGCCGCCAAACAAAACCTAGCTCGATTCCATGACCGGATGGCAAAGTTACCAAGGTTTTAAATTCGCCCAGAATTCTCCATCGGCAGTGCACAGTGTCGCGCCCGCCAGCCTACCTTAACGTTGCAATTAGTCGATGCGCTTGACACTGACATCGTCTAAGCTATCCACCCTAACGTCCTATGTGCCATTCCTATACTAACCACCTCGTTGAAAACCACTCGTGGACCCTCAGATATTCGAACTTTCGCCGAAACAACCGCTGCTTCGTGGCCTATGGTAAGTAATTTCTAGAAAAATCACTGGGGGTCCACTTCTCCAAATCCAATCTCCCTACGGTGAGGCCCGTGATTCTGCGGCCGTCAAAAAAAACCTAGCTCGATTCCATGACCAGATGGCAAAGTTATCAAGGTTTTAAATTCGTCCAGAATTCTCCATCGGCAGTACACAGTGTCGTGCCCGCCAGCCTACCTTAACGGTGCGGTTAGACGACGCGCTTGACACCGACATCGTCTAAGCTATCCACCCTAACGTCCTATGTGCCATTCCTATACTAACCACCTCGTTGAAAACCACTTGTGGACCCTCAGATATTCGAACTTTCGCCGAAACAACCGCTGCTTCGTGGCATATGTTAAGTAATTTCTAGAAAAATCACTGGGGGTCCACTTCTCCAAATCCAATCTCCCTACGGTGAGGCCCGTGATTCTGCGGCCGCCAAAAAAAACCTGGCTCGATTCCATGACCGGATGGCAAAGTTATCAAGGTTTTAAATTCGCCCAGAATTCTCCATCGGCAGTACACAGTGTCGCGCCCGCCAGCCTACCTTAACGGTGCGGTTAGACGACGCGTTTGACACCGACATCATCTAAGCTATCCACCATAACGTCCTATGTGCCATTCCTATGCTAACCACCTCGCTGAAAACCACTCGTGGACCCTCAGATAATCAACCTTTCGCCAAAACAACCGCTGCTTCGTGGCCTATGGTAAGTAATTTCTAGAAAAATCACTGGGGGTCCACTTCTCCAAATCCAATCTCCCTAGGGTGAGGCCCGTGATTCTGCGGCCGTCAAAAAAAACCTGGCTCGATTCCATGACCCGATGGCAAAGTTATCAAGGTTTTAAATTCGCCCAGAATTCTCCATCGGCAGTGCATAGTGTCGCGCCCGCCATCCTGCCTTAACGGTGCGGTTAGTCGACGCGCTTGACACCGACATCGTCTAAGCTATCCACCCTAACGTCCTATGTGCCATTCCTATATTAACCACCTCGTTGAAAACCACTCGTGGACCCTCAGATAATCGACCTTTCGCCAAAACAACCGCTGCTTCGTGGCCTATGGTAAGTAATTTCTAGAAAAATCACTGGGGGTCCACTTCTCCAAATCCAATCTCCCTTGGGTGAGGCCCGTGATTCTGCAGCCGTCAAAAAAAACCTGGCTCGATTCCATGACCCGATGGCAAAGTTATCAAGGTTTTAAATTCGCCCAGAATTCTCCATCGGCAGTGCACAGTGTCGCGCCCGCCAGCCTACCTTAATGGTGCAGTTAGTCGACGCGCTTGACACCGACATCGTCTAAGCTATCCACCCTAACGTCCTATGTGCCATTCCTGTACTAACCACCTCGTTGAAAACCAATTGTGGACCCTCAGATATTCGATGTTTCGTCGAAACAACCGCTGCTTCGTGGCCTACGGTAAGTATTTTCTAGAAAAATCAATAGGGGTCCACTTCTCCAAATCCAGTCTCTCTAGGGTGAGGCCCGTGATTCTGCGGCCGTCAAAAAAAACCTGGCTCGATTCCATGACCGGATGGCAAAGTTATCAAGGTTTTAATTTCGCCCAGAATTCTCCATCGGCAGTGCACAGTGTCACGCCCGCCAGCCTACCTTAACGGCGCGGTTAGACGACGCGCTTGACACCGACATCGTCTAAGCTATCCACCCTAACGTCCTATGTGCCATTCCTATACTAACCACCTCGTTGAAAACCACTGGTGGACCCTCAGATATTCGACCTTTCGACAAAACAACCGCTGCTTCTTGGCCTATGGTAAGTAATTTCTAGAAAAATCACTGGGGATCCACTTCTCCAAATCCAGTCTCTCTAGGGTGAGGCCCGTGATTCTGCGGCCGCCAAACAAAACCTAGCTCGATTCCATGACCGGATGGCAAAGTTACCAAGGTTTTAAATTCGCCCAGAATTCTCCATCGGCAGTGCACAGTGTCGCGCCCGCCAGCCTACCTTAACGTTGCAATTAGTCGATGCGCTTGACACTGACATCGTCTAAGCTATCCACCCTAACGTCCTATGTGCCATTCCTATACTAACCACCTCGTTGAAAACCACTCGTGGACCCTCAGATATTCGAACTTTCGCCGAAACAACCGCTGCTTCGTGGCCTATGGTAAGTAATTTCTAGAAAAATCACTGGGGGTCCACTTCTCCAAATCCAATCTCCCTACGGTGAGGCCCGTGATTCTGCGGCCGTCAAAAAAAACCTAGCTCGATTCCATGACCAGATGGCAAAGTTATCAAGGTTTTAAATTCGTCCAGAATTCTCCATCGGCAGTACACAGTGTCGTGCCCGCCAGCCTACCTTAACGGTGCGGTTAGACGACGCGCTTGACACCGACATCGTCTAAGCTATCCACCCTAACGTCCTATGTGCCATTCCTATACTAACCACCTCGTTGAAAACCACTTGTGGACCCTCAGATATTCGAACTTTCGCCGAAACAACCGCTGCTTCGTGGCATATGTTAAGTAATTTCTAGAAAAATCACTGGGGGTCCACTTCTCCAAATCCAATCTCCCTACGGTGAGGCCCGTGATTCTGCGGCCGCCAAAAAAAACCTGGCTCGATTCCATGACCGGATGGCAAAGTTATCAAGGTTTTAAATTCGCCCAGAATTCTCCATCGGCAGTACACAGTGTCGCGCCCGCCAGCCTACCTTAACGGTGCGGTTAGACGACGCGCTTTGACACCGACATCGATCTAAGCTATCCACCCTAACGTCCTATGTGCCATTCCTGTACTAACCACCTCGTTGAAAACCAGTTGTGGACCCTCAGATATTCGACCTTTCGTCGAAAACAACCGCTGCTTCGTGGCCTATGGTAAGTAATTTCTAGAAAAATCACTGGGGGTCCACTTCTCCAAATCCAGTCTCTCCTAGGGTGGGCCCGTGATTCTACGGCCATCAAAAAAAAACCCAGGCTCGATTCCATGACCGGAAGGCAAAGTTATCAAGGTTTTAATTTCGCCCAGAATTCTCCATCGGCAGTGCACAGTGTCGCGCCCGCCACCTACCTTAACGGTGCGGTTAGTCGACGCGCTTGACACCGACATCGTCTAAGCTATCCACCCTAACGTCCTATGTGCCATTCCTGTACTAACCACCTCGTTGAAAACCAGTTGTGGACCCTCAGATATTCGACGTTTCGTCCGAAACAACCGCTGCTTCGTGGCCTATGGTAAGTAATTTCTAGAAAAATCACTGGGGGTCCACTTCTCCAAATCCAATCTCCCTACGGTGAGGCCCATGATTCTGCGGCCGTCAAAAAAAACCTAGCTCGATTCCATGACCAGATGGCAAAGTTATCAAGGTTTTAAATTCGCCCAGAATTCTCCATCGGCAGTGCATAGTGTCGCGCCCACCATCCTGCCTTAACGGTGCGGTTAGTCGACGCGCTTGACACCGACATCGTCTAAGCTATCCACCCTAACGTCCTATGTGCCATTCCTATATTAACCACCTCGTTGAAAACCACTCGTGGACCCTCAGATAATCGACCTTTCGCCAAAACAACCGCTGCTTCGTGGCCTATGGTAAGTAATTTCTAGAAAAATCACTGGGGGTCCACTTCTCCAAATCCAATCTCCCTTGGGTGAGGCCCGTGATTCTGCAGCCGTCAAAAAAAACCTGGCTCGATTCCATGACCCGATGGCAAAGTTATCAAGGTTTTAAATTCGCCCAGAATTCTCCATCGGCAGTGCACAGTGTCGCGCCCGCCAGCCTACCTTAATGGTGCAGTTAGTCGACGCGCTTGACACCGACATCGTCTAAGCTATCCACCCTAACGTCCTATGTGCCATTCCTGTACTAACCACCTCGTTGAAAACCAGTTGTGGACCCTCAGATATTCGATGTTTCGTCGAAACAACCGCTGCTTCGTGGCCTACGGTAAGTATTTTCTAGAAAAATCACTAGGGGTCCACTTCTCCAAATCCAGTCTCTCTAGGGTGAGGCCCGTGATTCTACGGCCATCAAAAAAAACCCAGCTCAATTCCATGACCGGAAGGCAAAGTTATCAAGGTTTTAATTTCGCCCAGAATTCTCCATCGGCAGTGCACAGTGTCGCGCCCGCCACCTACCTTAACGGTGCGGTTAGTCGACGCGCTTTACACCGACATCGTCTAAGCTATCCACCCTAGCTTCCTATGTGCCATTCCTGTACTAACCACCTCGTTGAAAACCAGTTGTGGACCCTCAGATATTCGACGTTTCATCGAAACAACAGCTACTTCGTGGCCTATGGTAAGTACTTTCTAGAAAAATCACTGGGGGTCCACTTCTCCAAATCCAGTCTCTCCAGGGTGCGGCCCGTGATTCTACGGCCATCAAAAAAAACCCAGCTCGATTCCATGACCGGAAGGCAAAGTTATCAAGGTTTTAATTTCGCCCAGAATTCTCCATCGGCAGTGCACAGTGTCGCGCCCGCCACCTACCTTAACGGTGCGGTTAGTCGACGCGCTTGACACCGACATGATCTAAGCTATCCACCCTAACGTCCTATGTGCCATTCCTGTACTAACCACCTCGTTGAAAACCAGTTGTGGACCCTCAGATATTCGACGTTTCGTCGAAACAACCGCTGCTTCGTGGCCTATGGTAAGTATTTTCTAGAAAAATCACTGCGGGTCCACTTCTCCAAATCCAGTATCTCTAGGGTGTGGCCCGTGATTCTACGGCCATCAAAAAAAACCCAGCTCGATTCCATGACCGGAAGGCAAAGTTATCAAGGTTTTAATTTCGCCCAGAATTCTCCATCGGCAGTGCACAGTGTCGCGCCCGCCACCTACCTTAACGGTGCGGTTAGTCGACGCGCTTTACACCGACATCGTCTAAGCTATCCACCCTAACGTCCTATGTGCCATTCCTGTACTAACCACCTCGTTGAAAACCAGTTGTGGACCCTCAGATATTCGACGTTTCATCGAAACAACAGCTACTTCGTGGCCTATGGTAAGTACTTTCTAGAAAAATCACTGGGGGTCCACTTCTCCAAATCCAGTCTCTCTAGGGTGCGGCCCGTGATTCTACGGCCATCAAAAAAAACCCAGCTCGATTCCATGACCGGAAGGCAAAGTTATCAAGGTTTTAATTTCGCCCAGAATTCTCCATCGGCAGTGCACAGTGTCGCGCCAGCCACCTACCTTAACGGTGCGGTTAGTCGACGCGCTTTACACCGACATGATCTAAGCTATCCACCCTAACGTCCTATGTGCCATTCCTGTACTAACCACCTCGTTGAAAACCAGTTGTGGACCCTCAGATATTCGACATTTCGTCGAAACAACCGCTGCTTCGTGGCCTATGGTAAGTATTTTCTAGAAAAATCACTGCGGGTCCACTTCTCCAAATCCAGTCTCTCTAGGGTGTGGCCCGTGATTCTACGGCCATCAAAAAAAACCCAGCTCGATTCCATGACCGGAAGGCAAAGTTATCAAGGTTTTAATTTCGCCCAGAATTCTCCATCGGCAGTGCAGAGTGTCGCGCCCGCCACCTACCTTAACGGTGCGGTTAGTCGACGCGCTTTACACCGACATCATCTAAGCTATCCACCCTAACGTCCTATGTGCCATTCCTGTACTAACCACCTCGTTGAAAACCAGTTGTGGACCCTCAGATATTCGACGTTTCGTCGAAACAACCGCTGCTTCGTGGCCTATGGTAAGTATTTTCTAGAAAAATCACTGGGGGTCCACTTCTCCAAATCCAGTCTCTCTAGGGTGAGGCCCGTGATTCTACGGCCATCAAAAAAAACCCAGCTCGATTCCATGACCGGAAGGCAAAGTTATCAAGGTTTTAATTTCGCCCAGAATTCTCCATCGGCAGTGCACAGTGTCGCGCCCGCCACCTACCTTAACGGTGCGGTTAGTCGACGCGCTTTACACCGACATCGTCTAAGCTATCCACCCTAGCGTCCTATGTGCCATTCCTGTACTAACCACCTCGTTGAAAACCAGTTGTGGACCCTCAGATATTCGACGTTTCATCGAAACAACAGCTGATTCGTGGCCTATGGTAAGTAATTTCTAGAAAAATCACTGGGGTCCACTTCTCCAAATCAAGTCTCTCTAGGGTGAGGCCTGTGATTCTGCGGCTGTCAAAAAAAACCAGGCTCGATTCCATGACCGGAAGGCAAAGTTATCAAGGTTTTAATTTCGCCCAGAATTCTCCATCGGCAGTGCACAGTGTCGTGCCCGCCACCTACCTTAACGGTGCGGTTAGTCGACGCGCTTGACACGGACATCGTCTAAGCTATCCACCCTAGCGTCCTATGTGCCATTCCTGTACTAACCACCTCGTTGAAAACCAGTAGTGGACGCTCAGATATTCGACGTTTCGTCGAAACAATAGCTGCTTCGTGGCTTATGGTAAGTAATTTCTAGAAAAATCACTGGGGGCCCACTTCTCCAAATCCAGTCTCTCTAGGGTGAGGCCCGTGAATCTGCGGCCGTCAAAAAAAACCTAGCTCGATTGCATGACCGGAAGGCAAAGTTATCAAGGTTTTAATTTCGCCCAGAATTCTCGATCGGCAGTGCACAGTGTCGCGCCCGCCACCGACCTTAACGGTGCGGTTAGTCGACGCGCTTGACACCGACATCGTCTAAGCTATCCACCCTAACATCCTATGTGCCATTCCTATACTAACCACCAAGTCGAAAACCAGTTGTGGACCATCAGATATTCGACGTTTCGTCGAAACAACTGCTGCTTCGTGGCCTATGGTAAGTAATTTCTAGATAAATCACTGGGGGCCCACTTCTCCAAATCCAGTCTCTCTAGGGTGAGGCCCGTGATTCTGCGATCGTAAAAACAAACCCAGCTCGATTCCATGACCGGAAGGCACAGTTATCAATGTTTTAAATTAGCCGAGAATTCTCCATCGGCAGTGCACAGTGTCGCGCCCGCCACCTACCTTAACGGTGTGGTTAATCGACGCGCTTGACACCGACATCATATAAGCTATCCACCCAAACGACCTATGTGCCAGTCCTGTACTAACCACCTCGTTGAAAACCAGTTGTGGACCCTCAGATATTCGACGTTTCGTCGAAACAACAGCTGCTTCGTGGCCTATGGTAAGTACTTTCTAGAAAAATAACTAGGGGTCCACTTCTCCAAATCCAGTCTCTCTAGGGTGAGGCCCGTGATTCTACGGCCATCAAAAAAAACCTAGCTCGATTCCATGACCGGAAGGCAAAGTTATCAAGGTTTTAATTTCGCCCAGAATTCTCCATCGGCAGTGCACAGTGTCGCGCCCGCCACCTACCTTAACGGTGCGGTTAGTCGACGCGCTTTACACCGACATCGTCTAAGCTATCCACCCTAACGTCCTATGTGCCATTCCTGTACTAACCACCTCGTTGAAAACCAGTTGTGGACCCTCAGATATTCGACGTTTCGTCGAAACAACAGCTGCTTCGTGGCCTATGGTAAGTAATTTCTAGAAAAATCACTGGGGGTCCACTTCTCCAAATCCAGTCTCTCTAGGGTGAGGCCCGTGATTCTACGGCCGTCAAAAAAACCCAGCTCGATTCCATGACCGGAAGGCAAAGTTATCAAGGTTTTAATTTCGCCCAGAATTCTCCATCGGCAGTGCACAGTGTCGCGCCCGCCACCTACCTTAACGGTGCGGTTAGTCGACGCGCTTGACACCGACATGATCTAAGCTATCCACCCTAACGTCCTATGTGCCATTCCTGTACTAACCACCTCGTTGAAAACCAGTTGTGGACCCTCAGATATTCGACGTTTCGTCGAAACAACCGCTGCTTCGTGGCCTATGGTAAGTAATTTCTAGAAAAATCACTGGGGGTCCACTTCTCCAAATCCAGTCTCTCTAGGGTGAGGCCCGTGATTCTACGGCCATCAAAAAAAACCCAGCTCGATTCCATGACCGGAAGGCAAAGTTATCAAGGTTTTAATTTCGCCCAGAATTCTCCATCGGCAGTGCACAGTGTCGCGCCCGCCACCTACCTTAACGGTGCGGTTAGTCGACGCCCTTGACACCGACATCGTCTAAGCTATCCACCCTAACGTCCTATGTGCCATTCCTGTACTAACCACCTCGTTGAAAACCAGTTGTGGACCCTCAGATATTCGACGTTTCGTCGAAACAACAGCTGCTTCGTGGCCTATGGTAAGTAATTTCTAGAATAGTCACTGGGGTCCACTTCTCCAAATCCAGTCTCTCTAGGGTGAGGCCCGTGATTCTGCGGCTCGTCAAAAAAAACCCAGCTCGATTCCATGACCGGAAGGCAAAGTTATCAAGGTTTTAATTCGCCCAGAATTCTCCATCGGCAGTGCACAGTGTCGCGCCCGCCACCTACCTTAACGGTGCGGTTAGTCGACGCGCTTGACACCGACATCGTCTAAGCTATCCACCCTAACGTCCTATGTGCCATTCCTGTACTAACCACCTCGCTGAAAACCAGTTGTGGACCCTCAGATATTCGACGTTTCGTCGAAACAACAGCTGCTTCGTGGCCTATGGTAAGTACTTTCTAGAAAAATCACTAGGGGTCCACTTCTCCAAATCCAGTCTCTCTAGGGTGAGGCCCGTGATTCTGCGGCCATCAAAAAAAACCTAGCTCGATTCCATGACCGGAAGGCAAAGTTATCAAGGTTTTAATTTCGCCCAGAATTCTCCATCGGCAGTGCACAGTGTCGCGCCCGCCACCTACCTTAACGGTGCGGTTAGTCGACGCGCTTGACACCGACATCGTCTAAGCTATCCACCCTAACGTCCTATGTGCCATTCCTGTACTAACCACCTCGTTGAAAACCAGTTGTGGACCCTCAGATATTCGACGTTTCGTCGAAACAACGCTGCTTCGTGGCCTATGGTAAGTAATTTCTAGAAAAATCACTGGGGGTCCACTTCTCCAAATCCAGTCTCTCTAGGGTGAGGCCCGTGATTCTGCGGCCGTCAAAAAAAACCCAGCTCGATTCCATGACCGGAAGGCAAAGTTATCAAGGTTTTAATTCGCCCAGAATTCTCCATCGGCAGTGCACAGTGTCGCGCCCGCCACCTACCTTAACGGTGCGGTTAGTCGACGCGCTTGACACCGACATCAGTCTAAGCTATCCACCCTAACGATCCTATGTGCCATTCCTGTACTAACCACATCATTAAAAACCAGCTGTGGACCCTCAGATATTCGATGTTTCGCCGAAACAACAGCTGCTTCGTGGCCTATGGTAAGTAATTTCTAGAAAAATAACTAGGGGTCCACTTCTCCAAATCCATTCTCTCTAGGGTGAGGCCCGTGATACTACGGCCATAAAAAAAAACCCAGCTCGATTCCATGACCGGAAGGCAAAGTTATCAAGGTTTTAATTTCGCCCAGAATTCTCCATCGGCAGTGCACAGTGTCGCGCCCGCCACCTACCTTAACGGTGCGGTTAGTCGACGCGCTTGACACCGACATCGTCTAAGCTATCCACCCTAGCGTCCTATGTGCCATTCCTGTACTAACCACCTCGTTGAAAACCAGTTGTGGACCCTCAGATATTCGACGTTTCGTCGAAACAACAGCTGCTTCGTGGCCTATGGTAAGTAATTTCTAGCAAAATCATTGGGGTCCACTTCTCCAAATCCAGTCTCTCTAGGGTGAGGCCCGTGATTCTGCGGCCGTCAAAAAAAACCCAGCTCGATTCCATGACCGGAAGGCAAAGTTATCAAGGTTTTAATTTCGCCCAGAATTCTCCATCGGCAGTGCACAGTGTCGCGCCCGCCACCTACCTTAACGGTGCGGTTAGTCGACGCGCTTGACACCGACATCGTCTAAGCTATCCACCCTAACGTCCTATGTGCCATTCCTATACTAACCACCTCGTTGAGAACCAGTTGTGGACCCTCAGATATTCGACATTTCGTTGAAACAACCGATGCTTCGTGGCCTATGGTAAGTAATTTCTAGAAAAATCACTAGGGGTCCACTTCTCCAAATCCAGTCTCTCTAGGGTGAGGCCCGTGATTCTGCGGCCGTCAAAAAAAACCTAGCTCGATTCCATGACCGGAAGGCAAAGTTATCAAGGTTTTAAATTCGCCCAGAATTCTCCATCGGCAGTGCACAGTGTCGCGCCCGCCACCTACCTTAACGGTGCGGTTAGTCGACGCGCTTGACACCGACATCGTCTAAGCTATCCACCCTAACGTCCTATGTGCCATTCCTGTACTAACCACCTCGTTGAAAACCAGTTGTGGACCCTCAGATATTCGACGTTTCGTCGAAACAATCGCTGCTTCGTGGCCTATGGTAAGTAATTTCTAGAAAAATCACTGGGGGTCCACTTCTCCAAATCCAGTGTCTCTAGGGTGAGGCCCGTGATTCTGCGGCCGTCAAAAAAAACCCTAGCTCGATTCCATGACCGGAAGGCAAAGTTATGAAGGTTTTAATTTCGCCCAGAATTCTCCATCGGCAGTGCACAGTGTCGCGCCCGCCACCTACCTTAACGGTGCGGTTAGTCGACGCGCTTGACACCGACATCGTCTAAGCTATCCACCCTAACAGTCCTATGTGCCATTCCTATACTAACCACCTCGTTGAAAACCAGTTGTGGACCCTCAGATATTCGACGTTTCGTCGAAACAACAGCTGCTTCGTGGCCTATGGTAAGTAATTTCTAGATAAAATCACTAGGGGTCCCACTTCTCCAAATCCAGTCTCTCTAGGGTGAGGCCCGTGATTCTGCGGCCGTCAAAAAAAACCCAGCTCGATTCCATGACCGGAAGGCAAAGTTATCAAGGTTTTAAATTCGCCCAGAATTCTCCATCGGCAGTGCACAGTGTCGCGCCCGCCACCTACCTTAACGGTGCGGTTAGTCGACGCGCTTGACACCGACATCGTCTAAGCTATCCACCCTAACGTCCTATGTGCCATTCCTATACTAACCACCTCGTTGAAAACCAGTTGTGGACCCTCAGATATTCGACGTTTCGTCGAAACAACCGCTGCTTCGTGGCCTATGGTAAGTAATTTCTAGAAAAATCACTAGGGGTCCACTTCTCCAAATCCAGTCTCTCTAGGGTGAGGCCCGTGATTCTGCGGCCGTCAAAAAAAACCCAGCTCGATTCCATGACCGGAAGGCAAAGTTATCAAGGTTTTAATTTCGCCCAGAATTCTCCATCGGCAGTGCACAGTGTCGCGCCCGCCACCTACCTTAACGGTGCGGTTAGTCGACGCGCTTGACACCGACATCGTCTAAGCTATCCACCCTAACGTCCTATGTGCCATTCCTATACTAACCACCAATCGTGAAAACCAGTTGTGGACCCTCAGATATTCGACGTTTCGTCGAAACAACTGCTGCTTCGTGGCCTATGGTAAGTAATTTCTAGATAAATCACTGGGGGTCCACTTCTCCAAATCCAGTCTCTCTAGGGTGAGGCCCGTGATTCTGCGGCCGTCAAAAAAAACCCAGCTCGATTCCATGACCGGAAGGCAAAGTTATCAAGGTTTTAATTCGCCCAGAATTCTCCATCGGCAGTGCACAGTGTCGCGCCCTGCCACCTACCTTAACGGTGCGGTTAGTCGACGCGCTTTACACCGACATCGTCTAAGCTATCCACCCTAACGTCCTATGTGCCATTCCTAGTACTAAGCCACCTCGTTGAAACCAGTTGTGGACCCTCAGATATTCGACGTTTCGTCGAAACAACTCGCTGCTTCGTGGCCTATGGTAAGTAATTTCTAGAAAAATCACTGGGGGTCCACTTCTCCAAATCCAGTCTCTCTAGGGTGAGGCCCGTGATTCTGCGGCCGTCAAAAAAAACCCAGCTCGATTCCATGACCGGAAGGCAATGGTATCAAGGTTTTAATTTCGCCCAGAATTCTCCATCGGCAGTGCACAGTGTCGCGCCCGCCACCTACCTTAACGGTGCGGTTAGTCGACGCGCTTGACACCGACATCGTCTCATCTATCCACCCTAGCGTCCTATGTGCCATTCCTGTACTAACCACCTCGTTGAAAACCAGTTTTTGACCCTCAGATATATGACGTTTCGTCGAAACAACAGCTGCTTCGTGGCCTATGGTAAGTAATTTCTAGAAAAATCACTAGGGGTCCACTTCTCCAAATCCAGTCTCTCTAGGGTGAGGCCCGTGATTCTGCGGCCGTCAAAAAAAACCCAGCTCGATTCCATGACCGGAAGGCAATGGTATCAAGGTTTTAATTCGCCCAGAATTCTCCATCGGCAGTGCACAGTGTCGCGCCCGCCACCTACCTTAACGGTGCGGTTAGTCGACGCGCTTGACACCGACATCGTCTAAGCTATCCACCCTAACGTCCTATGTGCCATTCCTATACTAACCACCTCGTCGAAAACCAGTTGTGGACCCTCAGATATTCGACCGTTTCGTCGAAACAACCTGCTGCTTCGTGGCCTATGGTAAGTAATTTCTAGAAAAATCACTAGGGGGTCCACTTCTCCAAATCCAGTCTCTCTAGGGTGAGGCCCGTGATTCTGCGGCCGTCAAAAAAAACCCTAGCTCGATTCCATGACCGGAAGGCAAAGTTATCAAGGTTTTAATTTCGCCCAGAATTCTCCATCGGCAGTGCACAGTGTCGCTGCCCGCCACCTACCTTAACGGTGCGGTTAGTCGACGCGCTTGACACCGACATCGTCTAAGCTATCCACCCTAACGTCCTATGTGCCATTCCTGTACTAACCACCTCGTTGAAACCAGTTTTGGACCCTCAGATATTCGACGTTTCGTCGAAACAACAGCTGCTTCGTGGCCTATGGTAAGTAATTTCTAGAAAAATCACTAGGGGTCCACTTCTCCAAATCCAGTCTCTCTAGGGTGAGGCCCGTGATTCTGCGGCCGTCAAAAAAAACCCTAGCTCGATTCCATGACCGGAAGGCAATGGTATCAAGGTTTTAATTTCGCCCAGAATTCTCCATCGGCAGTGCACAGTGTCGCGCCCGCCACCGACCTTAACGGTGCGGTTAGTCGACGCGCTTGACACCGACATCGTCTAAGCTATCCACCCTAACAGTCCTATGTGCCATTCCTATACTAACCACCATCGTCGAAAACCAGTTGTGGACCATCAGATATTCGACCGTTTCGTCGAAACAACCTGCTGCTTCGTGGCCTATGGTAAGTAATTTCTAGAAAATCACTAGGGGGTCCACTTCTCCAAATCCAGTCTCTCTAGGGTGAGGCCCGTGATTCTGCGGCCGTCAAAAAAAACCTAGCTCGATTCCATGACCGGAAGGCAAAGTTATCAAGGTTTTAATTTCGCCCAGAATTCTCCATCGGCAGTGCACAGTGTCGCTGCCCGCCACCTACCTTAACGGTGCGGTTAGTCGACGCGCTTGACACCGACATCGTCTAAGCTATCCACCCTAACGTCCTATGTGCCATTCCTAGTACTAACCACCTCGTTGAAAACCAGTTTTGGACCCTCAGATATTCGACCTTTCGTCGAAACAACAGATGCTTCGTGGCCTATGGTAAGTAATTTCTAGAAAAATCACTAGGGGTCCACTTCTCCAAATCCAGTCTCTCTAGGGTGAGGCCCGTGATTCTGCGGCCGTCAAAAAAAACCCTAGCTCGATTCCATGACCGGAAGGCAATGTTATCAAGGTTTTAATTTCGCCCAGAATTCTCCATCGGCAGTGCACAGTGTCGCGCCCGCCACCTACCTTAACGGTGCGGTTAGTCGACGCGCTTGACACCGACATCGTCTAAGCTATCCACCCTAACATCCTATGTGCCATTCCTATACTAACCACCAAGTCGAAAACCAGTTGTGGACCATTAGATATTCGACGTTTCGTCGAAACAACTGCTGCTTCGTGGCCTATGGTAAGTAATTTCTAGAAAAATCACTGGGGGGGTCCACTTCTCCAAATCCAGTCTCTCTAGGGTGAGGCCCGTGATTCTGCGGCCGTCAAAAAAAACCCAGCTCGATTCCATGACCGGAAGGCAAAGTTATCAAGGTTTTAATTTCGCCCAGAATTCTCCATCGGCAGTGCACAGTGTCGCTGCCCGCCACCTACCTTAACGGTGCGGTTAGTCGACGCGCTTGACACCGACATCGTCTAAGCTATCCACCCTAGCGTCCTATGTGCCATTCCTGTACTAACCACCTCGTTGAAACCAGTTTGTGACCCTCAGATATATGACGTTTCGTCGAAACAACAGCTGCTTCGTGGCCTATGGTAAGTAATTTCTAGAAAAATCACTAGGGGTCCACTTCTCCAAATCCAGTCTCTCTAGGGTGAGGCCCGTGATTCTGCGGCCGTCAAAAAAAACCCAGCTCGATTCCATGACCGGAAGGCAAAGGTATCAAGGTTTTAATTTCGCCTAGAATTCTCCATCGGCAGTGCACAGTGTCGCGCCCGCCACCGACCTTAACGGTGCGGTTAGTCGACGCGCTTGACACCGACATCGTCTAAGCTATCCACCCTAACATCCTATGTGCCATTCCAATACTAACCACCAAGTCGAAAACCAGTTGTGGACCATCAGATATTCGACGTTTCGTCGAAACAACTGCTGCTTCGTGGCCTATGGTAAGTAATTTCTAGATAAATCACTGGGGGCCCACTTCTCCAAATCCAGTCTCTCTAGGGTGAGGCCCGTGATTCTGCGGCCGTAAAAACAAACCCAGCTCGATTCTATGACCGGAAGGCAAAGTTATCAAGGTTTTAATTTCGCCCAGAATTCTCCATCGGCAGTGCACAGTGTCGCGCATGCCACCTACCTTAACGGTGCAGTTAGTCGACGCGCTTGACACCGACATCGTCTCAGCTATCCACCCTAGCGTCCTATGTGCCATTCCTGTACTAACCACCTCGTTGAAAACCAGTTTTTGACCCTCAGATATATGACGTTTCGTCGAAACAACAGCTGCTTCGTGGCCTATGGTAAGTAATTTCTAGAAAAATCACTGGGGGTCCACTTCTCCAAATCCAGTCTCTCTAGGGTGAGGCCCGTGATTCTGCGGCCGTCAAAAAAAACCCAGCTCGATTCCATGACCGGAAGGCAATGGTATCAAGGTTTTAATTTCGCCCAGAATTCTCCATCGGCAGTGCACAGTGTCGCGCCCGCCACCGACCTTAACGGTGCGGTTAGTCGACGCGCTTGACACCGACATCGTCTAAGCTATCCACCCTAACATCCTATGTGCCATTCCTATACTAACCACCAAGTCGAAAACCAGTTGTGGACCATCAGATATTCGACGTTTCGTCGAAACAACTGCTGCTTCGTGGCCTATGGTAAGTAATTTCTAGATAAATCACTGGGGGCCCACTTCTCCAAATCCAGTCTCTCTAGGGTGAGGCCCGTGATTCTGCGGCCGTAAAAACAAACCCAGCTCGATTCCATGACCGGAAGCAAAGTTATCAAGGTTTTAATTTCGCCCAGAATTCTCCATCGGCAGTGCACAGTGTCGCGCCTGCCACCTACCTTAACGGTGCGGTTAGTCGACGCGCTTTACACCGACATCGTCTAAGCTATTAACCCTAACGTCCTGTGTGCCATTCCTGTACTAAGCACCTCGTTGAAACCAGTTGTGGACCCTCAGATATTCGACGTTTCGTCGAAACAATCGCTGCTTCGTGGCCTATGGTAAGTAATTTCTAGAAAAATCACTGGGGGTCCACTTCTCCAAATCCAGTCTCTCTAGGGTGAGGCCCGTGATTCTGCGGCCGTCAAAAAAAACCCAGCTCGATTCCATGACCGGAAGGCAATGGTATCAAGGTTTTAATTTCGCCCAGAATTCTCCATCGGCAGTGCACAGTGTCGCGCCCGCCACCGACCTTAACGGTGCGGTTAGTCGACGCGCTTGACACCGACATCGTCTAAGCTATCCACCCTAACATCCTATGTGCCATTCCTATACTAACCACCAAGTCGAAAACCAGTTGTGGACCATCAGATATTCGACGTTTCGTCGAAACAACTGCTGCTTCGTGGCCTATGGTAAGTAATTTCTAGAAAAATCACTGGGGGGGTCCACTTCTCCAAATCCAGTCTCTCTAGGGTGAGGCCCGTGATTCTGCGGCCGTCAAAAAAAACCCAGCTCGATTCCATGACCGGAAGGCAAAGTTATCAAGGTTTTAATTTCGCCCAGAATTCTCCATCGGCAGTGCACAGTGTCGCTGCCCGCCACCTACCTTAACGGTGCGGTTAGTCGACGCGCTTGACACCGACATCGTCTCAGCTATCCACCCTAAGCGTCCTATGTGCCATTCCTGTACTAACCACCTCGTTGAAACCAGTTTTGGACCCTCAGATATTCGACGTTTCGTCGAAACAACAGCTGCTTCGTGGCCTATGGTAAGTAATTTCTAGAAAAATCACTAGGGGTCCACTTCTCCAAATCCAGTCTCTCTAGGGTGAGGCCCGTGATTCTGCGGCCGTCAAAAAAAACCCTAGCTCGATTCCATGACCGGAAGGCAAAGTTATCAAGGTTTTAATTCGCCCAGAATTCTCCATCGGCAGTGCACAGTGTCGCGCCCGCCACCTACCTTAACGGTGCGGTTAGTCGACGCGCTTGACACCGACATCGTCTAAGCTATCCACCCTAACGTCCTATGTGCCATTCCTATACTAACCACCCAGTCGAAAACCAGTTGTGGACCATCAGATATTCGACGTTTCGTCGAAACAACTGCTGCTTCGTGGCCTATGGTAAGTAATTTCTAGATAAAATCACTAGGGGCCCACTTCTCCAAATCCAGTCTCTCTAGGGTGAGGCCCGTGATTCTGCGGCCGTCAAAAACAAACCCAGCTCGATTCCTATGACCGGAAGGCAAAGTTATCAAGGTTTTAATTTCGCCCAGAATTCTCCATCGGCAGTGCACAGTGTCGCGCCCTGCCACCTACCTTAACGGTGCGGTTAGTCGACGCGCTTGACACCGACATCGTCTCAGCTATCCACCCTAGCGTCCTATGTGCCATTCCTGTACTAACCACCTCGTTGAAAACCAGTTTTGACCCTCAGATATATCGACGTTTCGTCGAAACAACAGCTGCTTCGTGGCCTATGGTAAGTAATTTCTAGAAAAATCACTAGGGGGTCCACTTCTCCAAATCCAGTCTCTCTAGGGTGAGGCCCGTGATTCTGCGGCCGTCAAAAAAAACCCAGCTCGATTCCATGACCGGAAGGCAATGGTATCAAGGTTTTAATTTCGCCCAGAATTCTCCATCGGCAGTGCACAGTGTCGCGCCCGCCACCGACCTTAACGGTGCGGTTAGTCGACGCGCTTGACACCGACATCGTCTAAGCTATCCACCCTAACATCCTATGTGCCATTCCTATACTAACCACCAAGTCGAAAACCAGTTGTGGACCATCAGATATTCGACGTTTCGTCGAAACAACTGCTGCTTCGTGGCCTATGGTAAGTAATTTCTAGATAAATCACTGGGGGCCCACTTCTCCAAATCCAGTCTCTCTAGGGTGAGGCCCGTGATTCTGCGGCCGTAAAAACAAACCCAGCTCGATTCCATGACCGGAAAGCAAAGTTATCAAGGTTTTAATTTCGCCCAGAATTCTCCATCGGCAGTGCACTAGTGTCGCGCCTGCCACCTACCTTAACGGTGCGGTTAGTCGACGCGCTTTACACCGACATCGTCTAAGCTATTAACCCTAACGTCCTGTGTGCCATTCCTGTACTAAGCACCTCGTTGAAACCAGTTGTGGACCCTCAGATATTCGACGTTTCGTCGAAACAATCGCTGCTTCGTGGCCTATGGTAAGTAATTTCTAGAAAAATCACTGGGGGTCCACTTCTCCAAATCCAGTCTCTCTAGGGTGAGGCCCGTGATTCTGCGGCCGTCAAAAAAAACCCTAGCTCGATTCCATGACCGGAAGGCAATGTTATCAAGGTTTTAATTTCGCCCAGAATTCTCCATCGGCAGTGCACAGTGTCGCGCCCGCCACCGACCTTAACGGTGCGGTTAGTCGACGCGCTTGACACCGACATCGTCTAAGCTATCCACCCTAACATCCTATGTGCCATTCCTATACTAACCACCAAGTCGAAAACCAGTTGTGGACCATCAGATATTCGACGTTTCGTCGAAACAACTGCTGCTTCGTGGCCTATGGTAAGTAATTTCTAGATAAATCACTGGGGGTCCCACTTCTCCAAATCCAGTCTCTCTAGGGTGAGGCCCGTGATTCTGCGGCCGTCAAAAAAAACCCAGCTCGATTCCATGACCGGAAGGCAAAGTTATCAAGGTTTTAATTTCGCCCAGAATTCTCCATCGGCAGTGCACAGTGTCGCGCATGCCACCTACCTTAACGGTGCAGTTAGTCGACGCGCTTGACACCGACATCGTCTCAGCTATCCACCCTAGCGTCCTATGTGCCATTCCTGTACTAACCACCTCGTTGAAAACCAGTTTTTGACCCTCAGATATATGACGTTTCGTCGAAACAACAGCTGCTTCGTGGCCTATGGTAAGTAATTTCTAGAAAAATCACTGGGGGTCCACTTCTCCAAATCCAGTCTCTCTAGGGTGAGGCCCGTGATTCTGCGGCCGTCAAAAAAAACCCAGCTCGATTCCATGACCGAAAGGCAATGGTATCAAGGTTTTAATTTCGCCCAGAATTCTCCATCGGCAGTGCACAGTGTCGCGCCCGCCACCTACCTTAACGGTGCGGTTAGTCGACGCGCTTGACACCGACATCGTCTAAGCTATCCACCCTAACATCCTATGTGCCATTCCTATACTAACCACCAAGTCGAAAACCAGTTGTGGACCATCAGATATTCGACGTTTCGTCGAAACAACTGCTGCTTCGTGGCCTATGGTAAGTAATTTCTAGATAAATCACTGGGGGCCCACTTCTCCAAATCCAGTCTCTCTAGGGTGAGGCCCGTGATTCTGCGGCCGTAAAAACAAACCCAGCTCGATTCCATGACCGGAAAGCAAAGTTATCAAGGTTTTAATTTCGCCCAGAATTCTCCATCGGCAGTGCACAGTGTCGCGCCTGCCACCTACCTTAACGGTGCGGTTAGTCGACGCGCTTTACACCGACATCGTCTAAGCTATTAACCCTAACGTCCTGTGTGCCATTCCTGTACTAAGCACCTCGTTGAAACCAGTTGTGGACCCTCAGATATTCGACGTTTCGTCGAAACAATCGCTGCTTCGTGGCCTATGGTAAGTAATTTCTAGAAAAATCACTGGGGGTCCACTTCTCCAAATCCAGTCTCTCTAGGGTGAGGCCCGTGATTCTGCGGCCGTCAAAAAAAACCCAGCTCGATTCCATGACCGGAAGGCAATGGTATCAAGGTTTTAATTTCGCCCAGAATTCTCCATCGGCAGTGCACAGTGTCGCGCCCGCGACCAACCTTAACGGTGCGGTTAGTCGACGCGCTTGACACCGACATCGTCTAAGCTATCCACCCTAACATCCTATGTGCCATTCCTATACTAACCACCAAGTCGAAAACCAGTTGTGGACCATCAGATATTCGACGTTTCGTCGAAACAACTGCTGCTTCGTGGCCTATGGTAAGTAATTTCTAGAAAAATAACTGGGGGGTCCACTTCTCCAAATCCAGTCTCTCTAGGGTGAGGCCCGTGATTCTGCGGCCGTCAAAAAAAACCCAGCTCGATTCCATGACCGGAAGGCAAAGGTATCAAGGTTTTAATTTCGCCCAGAATTCTCCATCGGCAGTGCACAGTGTCGTGCCCGCCACCTACCTTAACGGTGCGGTTAGTCGACGCGCTTGACACCGACATCGTCTCATCTATCCACCCTAGCGTCCTATGTGCCATTCCTGTACTAACGTCCTCGTTGAAAACCAGTTGTGGACCATCAGATATTCGACGTTTCGTCGAAACAATGGCTGCTTCGTGGCCTATGGTAATTAATTTCTAGAAAAATCTCTGGGGGTCCACTTCTCCAAGTCCAGTCTCTCTAGGGTGAGGCCCGTGATTCTGCGGCCGTCAAAAAAAACCCAGCTCGATTCCATGACCGGAAGGCAAAGTTATCAAGGTTTTAATTTCGCCCAGAATTCTCCATCGGCAGTGCACAGTGTCGAGCCCGCCACCGACCTTAACGGTGCGGTTAGTCCACGCGCTTGACACCGACATCCTCTAAGCTATCCACCCTAACATCCTATGTGCCATTCCAATACTAACCACCAAGTCGAAAACCAATTGTGGACCATCAGATATTCGACGTTTCGTCGAAACAACTGCTGCTTCGTGGCCTATGGTAAGTAATTTCTAGAAAAATCACTAGGGGTCCACATTCTCCAAGTCCAGTCTCTCTAGGATGAGGCCCGTGATTCTGCGGCCGTCAAAAAAAACCCAGCTCGATTCCATAACCGGAAGGCAAAGTTATCAAGGTTTTAATTTCGCCCATAATTCTCCATCGGCAGTGCACAGTGTCGTGCCCGCCACCTACCTTAACGGTGCGGTTAGTCGACGCGCTTGACACCGACATCGTCTCAGCTATCCACCCTAGCGTCCTATGTGCCATTCCTGTACTAACCACCTCGTTGAAAACCAGTTGTGGACCCTAAGATATACGACGTTTCGTCGAAACAACAGCTGCTTCGTGGCCTATGGTAAGTAATTTCTAGAAAAATCACTAGGGGTCCACTTCTCCAAATCCAGTCTCTCTAGGGTGAGGCCCGTGATTCTGCGGCCGTCAAAAAAAACCCAGCTCGATTCCATGACCGGAAGGCAAAGTTATCAAGGTTTTAATTTCGCCCAGAATTCTCCATCGGCAGTGCACAGTGTCGCGCCCGCCACCGACCTTAATGGTGTGGTTAGTCGACGCGCTTGACACCGACATCGTCTAAGCTATCCACCCTAACATCCTGTGTGCCATTCCTATACTAACCACCAAGTCGAAAACCAGTTGTGGACCATCAGATATTCGACGTTTCGTTGAAACAACTGCTGCTTCGTGGCCTATGGTAACTAATTTCTAGATAAATCACTGGGGGCCCACTTCTCCAAATCCAGTCTCTCTAGGGTGAGGCCCGTGATTCTGCGATCGTAAAAACAAACCCGGCTCGATTCCATGACCGGAAGGCAAAGTTATCAAGGTTTTAATTTCGCCCAGAATTCTCCATCGGCAGTGCACAGTGTCGCGCCTGCCACCTACCTTAACGGTGCGGTTAGTCGACGCGCTTGACACCGACATCATCTCAGCTATCCACCCTAGCGTCCTATGTGCCATTCCTGTACTAACCACCTCGTTGAAAACCAGTTGTGGACCCTCAGATATACGACGTTTCGTCGAAACAACAGCTGCTTCGTGGCCTATGGTAAGTAATTTCTAGAAAAATCACTGGGGGTCCACTTCTCCAAATCCAGTCTCTCTAAGGTGAGGCCCGTGATTCTGCGGCCGTCAAAAAAAACCCAGCTCGATTCCATGACCGGAAGGCAAAGTTATCAAGGTTTTAATTTCGCCCAGAATTCTCCACCGGCAGTGCACAGTGTCGCGCCCGCCACCGACCTTAACGGTGCGGTTAGTCGACGCGCTTGACACCGACATCGTCTAAGCTATCCACCCTAACATCCTATGTGCCATTCCAATACTAACCACCAAGTCAAAAACCAGTTGTGGACCATCAGATATTCGACGTTTCGTCAAAACAACTGCTGCTTCGTGGCCTACGGTAAGTAATTTCTAGATAAATCACTAGGGGCCCACTTCTCCAAATCCAGTCTCTCCAGGGTGAGGCCCGTGATTCTGCGATCGTAAAAACAAACCCAGCTCGATTCCATGTCCGGATGGCACAGTTATCAGTGTTTTAAATTAGCCCAGAATTCTCCATCGGCAGTGCACAGTGTCGCGCCCGCCACCTACCTTAACGGTGCGGTTAGTCGACGCGCTTGACACCGACATCATATAAGCTATCCACCCAAATGACCTATGTGCCATTCCTGTACTAACCACCTCGTTGAAAACCAGTTGTGGACCCTCAGATATTCGACGTTTCGTCGAAACAACAGCTGCTTCGTGGCCTATGGTAAGTACTTTCTAGAAAAATCATTGGGGGTCCACTTCTCCGAATCCAGTCTCTCTAGGGTGAGGCCCGTGATTCTGCGGCCGTCAAAAAAAACCCAGCTCAATTCCATGACCGGAAGGCAAAGTTATCAAGGTTTTAATTTCGCCCAGAATTCTCCACCGGCAGTGCACAGTGTCGCGCCCGCCACCGACCTTAACGGTGCGGTTAGTCGACGCGCTTGACACCGACATCGTCTAAGCTATCCACCCTAACATCCTATGTGCCATTCCTATACTAACCACCAAGTCGAAAACCAGTTGTGGACCATCAGATATTCGACGTTTCGTCGAAACAACTGCTGCTTCGTGGCCTATGGTAAGTAATTTCTAGATAAATCACTGGGGGCCCACTTCTCCAAATCCAGTCTCTCTAGGGTGAGGCCCGTGATTCTGCGGCCGTAAAAACAAACCCAGCTCGATTCCATGACCGGAAAGCAAAGTTATCAAGGTTTTAATTTCGCCCAGAATTCTCCATCGGCAGTGCATAGTGTCGCGCCTGCCACCTACCTTAACGGTGCGGTTAGTCGACGCGCTTTACACCGACATCGTCTAAGCTATTCACCCTAACGTCCTGTGTGCCATTCCTGTACTAAGCCACCTCGTTGAAAACCAGTTGTGGACCCTCAGATATTCGACGTTTCGTCGAAACAATCGCTGCTTCGTGGCCTATGGTAAGTAATTTCTAGAAAAATCACTGGGGGTCCACTTCTCCAAATCCAGTCTCTCTAGGGTGAGGCCCGTGATTCTGCGGCCGTCAAAAAAAACCCTAGCTCGATTCCATGACCGGAAGGCAAATGTTATCAAAGTTTTAATTTCGCCCAGAATTCTCCATCGGCAGTGCACAGTGTCGCGCCCGCCACCTACCTTAACGGTGCGGTTAGTCGACGCGCTTGACACCGACATCGTCTAAGCTATCCACCCTAACAGTCCTATGTGCCATTCCTATACTAACCACCTCGTTGAAAACCAGTTGTGGACCCTCAGATATTCGACGTTTCGTCGAAACAACTGCATGCTTCGTGGCCTATGGTAAGTAATTTCTAGATAAATCACTGGGGGTCCCACTTCTCCAAATCCAGTCTCTCTAGGGTGAGGCCCGTGATTCTGCGGCCGTCAAAAAAAACCTAGCTCGATTCCATGACCGGAAGGCAAAGTTATCAAGGTTTTAATTCGCCCAGAATTCTCCATCGGCAGTGCACAGTGTCGCGCATGCCACCTACCTTAACGGTGCAGTTAGTCGACGCGCTTGACACCGACATCGTCTCAGCTATCCACCCTAGCGTCCTATGTGCCATTCCTGTACTAACCACCTCGTTGAAAACCAGTTTTTGACCCTCAGATATATGACGTTTCGTCG
This sequence comes from Oryza glaberrima, assembly GCF_000147395.1. NCBI lineage: Eukaryota > Viridiplantae > Streptophyta > Magnoliopsida > Poales > Poaceae > Oryza > Oryza glaberrima. The sequence continues at coordinate 25,361,364 of NC_068333.1, read as the reverse complement.
AAACAACAGCTGCTTCGTGGCCTATGGTAAGTAATTTCTAGAAAAATCACTGGGGGTCCACTTCTCCAAATCCAGTCTCTCTAGGGTGAGGCCCGTGATTCTGCGGCCGTCAAAAAAAACCCAGCTCGATTCCATGACCGAAAGGCAATGGTATCAAGGTTTTAATTTCGCCCAGAATTCTCCATCGGCAGTGCACAGTGTCGCGCCCGCCACCTACCTTAACGGTGCGGTTAGTCGACGCGCTTGACACCGACATCGTCTAAGCTATCCACCCTAACATCCTATGTGCCATTCCTATACTAACCACCAAGTCGAAAACCAGTTGTGGACCATCAGATATTCGACGTTTCGTCGAAACAACTGCTGCTTCGTGGCCTATGGTAAGTAATTTCTAGATAAATCACTGGGGGCCCACTTCTCCAAATCCAGTCTCTCTAGGGTGAGGCCCGTGATTCTGCGGCCGTAAAAACAAACCCAGCTCGATTCCATGACCGGAAAGCAAAGTTATCAAGGTTTTAATTTCGCCCAGAAATCTCCATCGGCAGTGCACAGTGTCGCGCCTGCCACCTACCTTAACGGTGCGGTTAGTCGACGCGCTTTACACCGACATCGTCTAAGCTATTAACCCTAACGTCCTGTGTGCCATTCCTGTACTAAGCACCTCGTTGAAACCAGTTGTGGACCCTCAGATATTCGACGTTTCGTCGAAACAATCGCTGCTTCGTGGCCTATGGTAAGTAATTTCTAGAAAAATCACTGGGGGTCCACTTCTCCAAATCCAGTCTCTCTAGGGTGAGGCCCGTGATTCTGCGGCCGTCAAAAAAAACCCAGCTCGATTCCATGACCGGAAGGCAATGGTATCAAGGTTTTAATTTCGCCCAGAATTCTCCATCGGCAGTGCACAGTGTCGCGCCCGCGACCAACCTTAACGGTGCGGTTAGTCGACGCGCTTGACACCGACATCGTCTAAGCTATCCACCCTAACATCCTATGTGCCATTCCTATACTAACCACCAAGTCGAAAACCAGTTGTGGACCATCAGATATTCGACGTTTCGTCGAAACAACTGCTGCTTCGTGGCCTATGGTAAGTAATTTCTAGAAAAATAACTGGGGGGTCCACTTCTCCAAATCCAGTCTCTCTAGGGTGAGGCCCGTGATTCTGCGGCCGTCAAAAAAAACCCAGCTCGATTCCATGACCGGAAGGCAAAGGTACCAAGGTTTTAATTTCGCCCAGAATTCTCCATCGGCAGTGCACAGTGTCGTGCCCGCCACCTACCTTAACGGTGCGGTTAGTCGACGCGCTTGACACCGACATCGTCTCATCTATCCACCCTAGCGTCCTATGTGCCATTCCTGTACTAACGTCCTCGTTGAAAACCAGTTGTGGACCATCAGATATTCGACGTTTCGTCGAAACAATGGCTGCTTCGTGGCCTATGGTAATTAATTTCTAGAAAAATCTCTGGGGGTCCACTTCTCCAAGTCCAGTCTCTCTAGGGTGAGGCCCGTGATTCTGCGGCCGTCAAAAAAAACCCAGCTCGATTCCATGACCGGAAGGCAAAGTTATCAAGGTTTTAATTTCGCCCAGAATTCTCCATCGGCAGTGCACAGTGTCGCGCCCGCCACCGACCTTAACGGTGCGGTTAGTCGACGCGCTTGACACCGACATCGTCTAAGCTATCCACCCTAACATCCTATGTGCCATTCCTATACTAACCACCAAGTCGAAAACCAATTGTGGACCATCAGATATTCGACGTTTCGTCGAAACAACTGCTGCTGCGTGGCCTATGGTAAGTAATTTCTAGAAAAATAACTAGGGGTCCACATCTCCAAGTCCAGTCTCTCTAGGATGAGGCCCGTGATTCTGCGGCCGTCAAAAAAAACCCAGCTCGATTCCATAACCGGAAGGCAAAGTTATCAAGGTTTTAATTTCGCCCATAATTCTCCATCGGCAGTGCACAGTGTCGTGCCCGCCACCTACCTTAACGGTGCGGTTAGTCGACGCGCTTGACACCGACATCGTCTCAGCTATCCACCCTAGCGTCCTATGTGCCATTCCTGTACTAACCACCTCGTTGAAAACCAGTTGTGGACCCTAAGATATACGACGTTTCGTCGAAACAACAGCTGCTTCGTGGCCTATGGTAAGTAATTTCTAGAAAAATCACTAGGGGTCCACTTCTCCAAATCCAGTCTCTCTAGGGTGAGGCCCGTGATTCTGCGGCCGTCAAAAAAAACCCAGCTCGATTCCATGACCGGAAGGCAAATGTACCAAGGTTTTAATTTCGCCCAGAATTCTCCATCGGCAGTGCACAGTGTCGCGCCCGCCACCGACCTTAATGGTGTGGTTAGTCGACGCGCTTGACACCGACATCGTCTAAGCTATCCACCCTAACATCCTGTGTGCCATTCCTATACTAACCACCAAGTCGAAAACCAGTTGTGGACCATCAGATATTCGACGTTTCGTTGAAACAACTGCTGCTTCGTGGCCTATGGTAACTAATTTCTAGATAAATCACTGGGGGCCCACTTCTCCAAATCCAGTCTCTCTAGGGTGAGGCCCGTGATTCTGCGATCGTAAAAACAAACCCGGCTCGATTCCATGACCGGAAGGCAAAGTTATCAAGGTTTTAATTTCGCCCAGAATTCTCCATCGGCAGTGCACAGTGTCGCGCCTGCCACCTACCTTAACGGTGCGGTTAGTCGACGCGCTTGACACCGACATCATCTCAGCTATCCACCCTAGCGTCCTATGTGCCATTCCTGTACTAACCACCTCGTTGAAAACCAGTTGTGGACCCTCAGATATACGACGTTTCGTCGAAACAACAGCTGCTTCGTGGCCTATGGTAAGTAATTTCTAGAAAAATCACTGGGGGTCCACTTCTCCAAATCCAGTCTCTCTAAGGTGAGGCCCGTGATTCTGCGGCCGTCAAAAAAAACCCAGCTCGATTCCATGACCGGAAGGCAAAGTTATCAAGGTTTTAATTTCGCCCAGAATTCTCCACCGGCAGTGCACAGTGTCGCGCCCGCCACCGACCTTAACGGTGCGGTTAGTCGACGCGCTTGACACCGACATCGTCTAAGCTATCCACCCTAACATCCTATGTGCCATTCCAATACTAACCACCAAGTCAAAAACCAGTTGTGGACCATCAGATATTCGACGTTTCGTCAAAACAACTGCTGCTTCGTGGCCTACGGTAAGTAATTTCTAGATAAATCACTAGGGGCCCACTTCTCCAAATCCAGTCTCTCCAGGGTGAGGCCCGTGATTCTGCGATCGTAAAAACAAACCCAGCTCGATTCCATGTCCGGATGGCACAGTTATCAGTGTTTTAAATTAGCCCAGAATTCTCCATCGGCAGTGCACAGTGTCGCGCCCGCCACCTACCTTAACGGTGCGGTTAGTCGACGCGCTTGACACCGACATCATATAAGCTATCCACCCAAATGACCTATGTGCCATTCCTGTACTAACCACCTCGTTGAAAACCAGTTGTGGACCCTCAGATATTCGACGTTTCGTCGAAACAACAGCTGCTTCGTGGCCTATGGTAAGTACTTTCTAGAAAAATCATTGGGGGTCCACTTCTCCGAATCCAGTCTCTCTAGGGTGAGGCCCGTGATTCTGCGGCCGTCAAAAAAAACCCAGCTCAATTCCATGACCGGAAGGCAAAGTTATCAAGGTTTTAATTTCGCCCAGAATTCTTCATCGGCAGTGCACAGTGTCGTGCTCGCCACCTACCTTAACGGTGCGGTTAGTCGACGCGCTTGACACCGACATCGTCTAAGCTATCCACCCTAGCGTCCTATGTGTCATTCCTGTACTAGCCACCTCGTTGAAAACCAGTTGTGGACCCTCAGATAATCGACGTTTTGTCGAAACAACAGCTGCTTCGTGGCCTATGGTAAGTAATTTGTAGAAAAATCACTGGGGGTCCACTTCTCCAAATCCAGTCTCTCTAGGGTGAGGCCCGTGATTCTGCGGCCATCAAAAAAAACCAAGCTCGATTCCATGACCGGAAGGAAAAGTTATCAAGGTTTTAATTTCGCCCAGAATTCCCCATCGGCAGTGCACAGTGTCGTGCCCGCCACCTACCTTAACGGTGCGGTTAGTCGACGCGCTTGACATCGACATCGTCTAAGCTATCCACCCTAACGTCCTATGTGCCCTTAATATACTAACCACCTCGTTGAAAACCAGTTGTGGACCCTCTGATCTTCGACGTTTCGTCGAAACAACAGCTGCTTCGTGGCCTATGGTAAGTAATTTCTAGAAAAATCGCTGGGGGTCCACTTCTCCAAATCGAGTCTCTCTAGGGTGAGGCCCGTGATTCTGCGGCCGTCAAGAAAAACCTAGCTCGATTGCATGACCGGAAGGCAAAGTTATCAAGGTTTTAAATTCGCACAGAATTCTCCATCAGCAGTCCACAGTGTCGCGCCCGGTACCCTACCTTAATGGTGCGGTTGGTCGACGCGCATGACACTGACATCGTCTAAGTTATCCACCCTAACGTCCTATGTGCCATTCCTGTACTAACCACCTCGTTGGAAACCAGTTGTGGACCCTCAGATATTCGACGTTTCGTCGAAACAACAGCTGCTTCGTGGCCTATGGTAAGAAATTTCAAGAAAAATCATTGAGGGTCCACTTCTCCAAATCCAGCGTCTCTAGGGTGAGGCCTGTGATTCTGCGGCTGTCAAAAAAAACCTAGCTCGATTCCATGACCGGAAGGCAAAGTTATCAGGGTTTTAATTTCGCCCAGAATACTCCATCGGTAGTGCACAGTGTCGTGCCCGCCACCTACCTTAACGGTGCGGTTAGTCGACGCGCTTGACACCGACATCGTCTAAGCTATCCACCCTAGCGTCCTATGTGCCATTCCTATACAAACCACCTCGTTGAAAACTAGTTGTGGACCCTCAGATATTCGACGTTTCGTCGAAACAACAGCTGCTTCGTGGCCTATGGTAAGTAATTTCTAGAAAAATCGCTGGGGGTCCACTTCTCCAAATCCAGTCTCTCTAGGGTGAGGCCCGTGATTCTACGGCCGTCAAAAAAAACCTAGCTCGATTGCATGACCGGAAGGCAAAGTTATCAAGGTTTTAAATTCGCCCAGAATTCTCCATCGGCAGTCCACAGTGTCCCGCCCGGTACCCTACCTTAACAGTGCGGTTAGTCGATGCGCATGACACTGACATCGTCTAAGCTATTCACCCTAACGTCCTATGTGCCATTCCTGTACAAACCACCTCGTTGAAAACCAGTTGTGGACCCTCAGATATTCGACATTTCGTCGAAACAACATCTGCTTCGTGGCCTATGGTAAGAAATTTTAAGAAAAATTATTGAGGGTCCAGTTCTACAAATCCAGTCTCTCTAGGGTGAGGCCTCTGATTCTGCGGCTGTCAAAAAAAACCCAGCTCGATTCCATGACCGGAAGGAAAAGTTATCAAGGTTTTAATTTCGCCCAGAATTCTCCATCGGCAGTGCACAGTGTCGTGCCCGCCACCTACATTAACGGTGCGGTTAGTCGACGCGCTTGACACCGACATCGTCTATGCTATCCACCCTAACGTCCTATGTGCTATTCCTGTACTAACCACCTCGTTGAAAACCAGTTGTGGACCCTCTGATCTTCGACGTTTCGTCGAAACAACAGCTGCTTCGTGGCTTATGGTAAGTAATTTCTAAAAAAATCGCTGGGGGTCCACTTCTCCAAATCCAGTATCTCTAGGGTGAGGCCCGTGATTCTACGGCCGTCAAAGAAAACCTAGCCGGATTCCTTGACCGGAAGGCAAAGTTATCAAGGTTTTAATTTCGCCCAGAATTCTCCATCGGCAGTGCACAGTGTCGTGCCCGCCACCTACCTTAACGGTGCGGTTAGTCGACGCGCTTGACACCGACATCGTCTAAGCTATCCACCCTAACGTCCTATGTGCCATTCCAGTACTAACCACCTCGTTGAAAACCAGTTGTGGACCCTCAGATATTCGACGTTTCGTCGAAAAAACAGCTGCTTCGTGGCCTATGGTAAGTAATTTCTAGAAAAATCACTGGGGGTCCACTTCTCCAAATCCAGTCTCTTTAGGGTGAGGCCCGTGATTCTGTGGCCGTCAAAAAAAACCTAGCTCGATTCCATGACCGGAAGGCAAAGTTATCAATGTTTTAAATTCGGCCAGAATTCTCCATCGGCAGTGCACAGTGTCATGCCCGCCACCTACCTTAACGGTGCGGTTAGTCGACGCGCTTGACACCGACATCGTCTAAGCTATCCACCCTAGCGTCCTATGTGCCATTCCTGTTCTAACCACCTCGTTGAAAACCAGTTGTGGACCCTCAGATATTCGACGTTTCGTCGAAACAACAGCTGCTTCGTGGTCTATGGTAAGTAATTTCTAGAAAAATCACTGGGGGTCCACTTCTCCAAATCCAGTCTCTCTAGGATGAGGCCCGTCATTCTGCGGCCGTCAAAGAAAACCTAACACGATTCCATGACCGGAATGCAAAGTTATCAAGGTTTTAAATTCGCCCAGAATTCTCCATCGGCAGTGCACAGTGTCGCGCCCGCCACCTACCTTAACGGTGCGGTTAGTCGATGCGCTTGACACCGACATCGTCTAAGCTATCCACCCTAGCGTCCTATGTGCCATTCCTTCTCTAACCACCTCGGTGAAAACCAGTTGTGGACCCTCAGATATTCGACGTTTTGTCGAAACAACAGCTGCTTCGTGGCCTATGGTAAGTACTTTCTAGAAAAATCACTGGGTGTCCACTACTCCAAATCCAGTCTCTCTAGGGTGAGGCCCGTGATTCTGCGGCCGTCAAAAAAAACCTAGCTCGATTCCATGACCGGAAGGCGAAGTTATCAAGGTTTTAAATTCGCCCAGAATTCTCCATCGACAGTCCACAATGTCGCGCCCGCCACCTACCTTAACGGTGCGGTTAGTCGGCGCGCTTGACACCGACGTCGTCTAAGCTATCCACCCTAACGTCCCATGTGCCATTCCTGTACTAACCACCTCGTTGAAAACCAGTTGTGGACCCTCAGATATTCGACGTTTCGTCGAAACAACAGCTGCTTCATGGCCTATGGTAAGTACTTTCTAGAAAAATATCTAGGGGTCCACTACTCCAAATCCAGTCTCTCTAGGGTGAGGCCCGTAATTCTGCGGCCGTCAAAAAAAACCTATCTCGATTCCATGACCGGAAGGCAAAGTTATCAAGGTTTTAAATTCGCCCAGAATTCTCCATCGGCAGTGCACAGTGTCGCGCCCGCCACCTACCTTAACGGTGCGGTTAGTCGACGCGCATGACACCGACATCGTCTAAGTTATCCACCCTAGCGTCCTATGTGCCATTCCTGTACTAACCACCTCGTTGAAAACCAGTTGTGGACCCTCACATATTCAGAGTTTCATCGAAACAACAGCTGCTTCGTGGCCGATGGTAAGTAATTTCTAGAAAAATCACTGGGGGTCCACTTCTCCAAATCCAGTCTCTCTAGGGTGAGGCCCGTGAATCTGCGGCCGTCAAAAAAAACATAGCTCGATTGCATGACCGGAAGGCAAAGTTATCAAGGTTTTAAATTCGCCCAGAATTCTCCATCAGTAGTCCACAGTGTCGCGCCCGGTACCCTACCTTAACGGTGCGGTTAGTCGATGCGCATGACACCGACATCGTCTAAGCTATCCACCCTAACGTCCTATGTGCCATTCCTGTACTAACCACCTCGTTGAAAACCAGTTGTGGACCCTCAGATATTCGACGTTTCGTCGAAACAACAGCTGCTTCGTGGCCTATGGTATGAAATTTCAAGAAAAATCACTGAGAGTCCACTTCTCCAAATCCAGTCTCTCAAGGGTGAGGCCTGTGATTCTGCGGCTGTCAAAAAAAGCTAGCTCGATTCCATGACCGGAAGGCAACGTTATCAAGGTTTTAAATTCGCCCAGAATTCTCCATCGACAGTACACAGTGTCGCGCCCGCCACCTACCTTAACGGTGCGGTTAGTCGACGCGCTTGACACCGACATCGTCTAAGCTATCCACCCTAACGTCCTATGTGCCATTCCTGTACTAACCACCTCGTTGAAAACCAGTTGTGGACCCTCAGATATTCAAAGTTTTGTCGAAACAACAGCTGCTTCGTGGCCTATGTTAAGTAATTTCTAGAAAAATCTCTGGGGGTCCACTTCTCCAAATCCAGTCTCTCTAGGGTGAGGCCCGTGAATCTGCGGCCGTCAAAAAAAACCGAGCTCGATTGCATGACCGGAAGGCAAAGTTATCAAGGTTTTAAATTCGCCCAGAATTCTCCATCGACAGTCCACAGTGTCGCGCCCGCCACCTACCTTAACGGTGCGGTTAGTCGACGCGCTTGACACCGACATCGTCTAAGCTATCCAACCTAACGTCCTATCTGCCATTCCTGTACTAACCACCTCGTTGAAAATCAATTGTGGACCCTCAGATATTCGACGTTTCGTCGAAACAACCGCTGCTTCATGGCCAATGGTAAGTAATTTCTACAAAAATCACTGGGGGTCCACATCTCCAAATCCAGTCTCTCTAGGGTGAGGCGCGTGATTCTGCGGCCGTCGAAAAACACCTAGCTCGATTCCATTACCGGAAGGCAAAGTTATCAAGGTTTTAAATTCGCCCAGAATTCTCCATCGGCAGTGCACTGTGTCGCGCCGGCCACCTACCTTAACGGTGCGGTTAGTCGACGCGCTTGACACCGACATCGTCTAAGCTATCCACCCTAGCGTCCTATGTGCCATTCCTGTACTAACCACCTCGATGAAAACCAGTTGTGGACCCTCAGATATTCAACGTTTCGTCGAAACAACAGCTGCTTCGTGGCCTATGGTATGAAATTTCAAGAAAAATCACTGAGAGTCCACTTCTCCAAATCCAGTCTCTCAAGGGTGAGGCCTGTGATTCTGCGGCTGTCAAAAAAAGCTAGCTCGATTCCATGACCGGAAGGCAACGTTATCAAGGTTTTAAATTCGCCCAGAATTCTCCATCGACAGTCCACAGTGTCACGCCCGCCACCTACCTTAACGGTGCGGTTAGTCGACGCGCTTGACACCGACATCGTCTAAGCTATCCACCCTAACGTCCTATGTGCCATTCCTGTACTAACCACCTCGTTGAAAACCAGTTGTGGACCCTCAGATATTCAAAGTTTTGTCGAAACAACAGCTGCTTCGTGGCCTATGTTAAGTAATTTCTAGAAAAATCTCTGGGGGTCCACTTCTCCAAATCCAGTCTCTCTAGGGTGAGGCCCGTGAATCTGCGGCCGTAAAAAAAACCGAGCTCGATTGCATGACCGGAAGGCAAAGTTATCAAGGTTTTAAATTCGCCCAGAATTCTCCATCGGCAGTCCACAGTGTCGCGCCCGGTACCGTACCTTAACGGAGCGGTTAGTCGACGCGCATGACACCGACATCGTCTAAGCTATCCACCCTAACGTCCTATGTGCCATTCCTGTACTAACCACCGCGTTGAAAACCAGTTGTGGACCCATAGATATTCGACGTTTCGTCGAAACAACAGCTGCTTCGTGGCCTATGGTAAGTAATTTCTAGAAAAATCACTGGGGGTCCACTTCTCCAAATCCAGTCTCTCTAGGGTGAGGCCCGTGAATCTGCGGCCGTCAAAAAAAACCTAGCTCGATTCCATGACCGGAAGGCGAAGTTATCAAGGTTTTAAATTCGCCCAGAATTCTCCATCGACAGTCCACAGTGTCGCGCCCGCCACCTAGCTTAACGGTGCGGTTAGTCGACGCGCTTGACACCGACATCGTCTAAGCTATCCAACCTAACGTCCTATGTGCCATTCCTGTACTAACCACCTCGTTGAAAATCAATTGTGGACCCTCAGATATTCGACGTTTCGTCGAAACAACCGCTGCTTCATGGCCAATGGTAAGTAATTTCTACAAAAATCACTGGGGGTCCACATCTCCAAATCCAGTCTCTCTAGGGTGAGGCGCGTGATTCTGCGGCCGTCGAAAAAAACCTAGCTCGATTCCATTACCGGAAGGCAAAGTTATCAAGGTTTTAAATTCGCCCAGAATTCTCCATCGGCAGTGCACTGTGTCGCGCCGGCCACCTACCTTAACGGTGCGGTTAGTCGACGCGCTTGACACCGACATCGTCTAAGCTATCCACCCTAGCGTCCTATGTGCCATTCCTGTACTAACCACCTCGATGAAAACCAGTTGTGGACCCTCAGATATTCAACGTTTCGTCGAAACAACAGCAGCTTCGTGGCCTATGGTAAGTAATTTCTAGAAAAATCACTGGGGGTCCACTTCTCCAAATCTAGTCTCTCTAGGGTGAGGCCCGTGAATCTGCGGCCGTCAAAAAAAACCTAGCTCGATTCCATGACCGGAAGGCGAAGTTATCAAGGTTTTAAATTCGACCAGAATTCTCCATCGACAGTCCACAGTGTCGCGCCCGCCACCTACCTTAACGGTGCGGTTAGTCGACGCGCTTGACACTGACATCGTCTAAGCTATCCAACCTAACGTCCTATGTGCCATTCCTGTACTAACCACCTCGATGAAAACCAGTTGTGGACCCTCAGATATTCGACGTTTCGTCGAAACAACAGCTGCTTCGTGGCCTATGGTAAGTAATTTCTAGAAAAATCACTGGGGGTCCACTTCTCCAAATCCAGTCTCTCTAGGGTGAGGCCCGTGATTCTGCGGCCGTCAAAAAAACCTAGCTCGATTCCATGACCGGAAGGCAAAGTTATCAAGGTTTTAAATTCGCCCAGAATTCTCCATCGGCAGTGCACTGTGTCGCGCCCGCCACCGACCTTAACGGTACGGTTAGTCGACGCGCATGACACCGACATCGTCTAAGTTATCCACCCTAGCGTCCTATGTGCCATTCCTGTACTAACCACCTCGTTGAAAACCAGTTGTGGACCCTCAGATATTCAGAGTTTCATCGAAACAACAGCTGCTTCGTGGCCGATGGTAAGTAATTTCTAGAAAAATCACTGGGGGTCCACTTCTCCAAATCCAGTCTCTCTAGGGTGAGGCCCGTGATTCTGCGGCCGTCAAAAAAACCTAGCTCGATTCCATGACCGGAAGGCAAAGTTATCAAGGTTTTAAATTCGCCCAGAATTCTCCATCGGCAGTGCACAGTGTCGCGCCCGCCACCTACCTTAACGGTGCGGTTAGTCGACGCGCATGACACCGACATCGTCTAAGTTATCCACCCTAGCGTCCTATGTGCCATTCCTGTACTAACCACCTCGTTGAAAACCAGTTGTGGACCCTCAGATATTCAGAGTTTCATCGAAACAACAGCTGCTTCGTGGCCGATGGTAAGTAATTTCTAGAAAAATCTCTGGGGGTCCACTTCTCCAAATCCAGTCTCTCTAGGGTGAGGCCCGTGAATCTGCGGCCGTCAAAAAAAACCTAGCTCGATTGCATGACCGGAAGGCAAAGTTATCAAGGTTTTAAATTCGCCCAGAATTCTCCATCAGTAGTCCACAGTGTCGCGCCCGGTACCGTACCTTAACGGAGCGGTTAGTCGACGCGCATGACACCGACATCGTCTAAGCTATCCACCCTAACGTCCTATGTGCCATTCCTGTACTAACCACCTCGTTGAAAACCAGTTGTGGACCCTCAGATATTCGACGTTTCGTCGAAACAACAGCTGCTTCGTGGCCTATGGTAAGTAATTTCTAGAAAAATCACTGGGGGTCCACTTCTCCAAATCCAGTCTCTCTAGGGTGAGGCCCGTGAATCTGCGGCCGTCAAAAAAAACCTAGCTCGATTCCATGACCGGAAGGCGAAGTTATCAAGGTTTTAAATTCGCCCAGAATTCTCCATCGACAGTCCACAGTGTCGCGCCCGCCACCTACCTTAACGGTGCGGTTAGTCGACGCGCTTGACACCGACATCGTCTAAGCTATCCACCCTAACGTCCTATGTGCCATTCCTGTACTAACCACCTCGTTGAAAACCAGTTGTGGACCCTCAGATATTCAAAGTTTTGTCGAAACAACAGCTGCTTCGTGGCCTATGTTAAGTAATTTCTAGAAAAATCTCTGGGGGTCCACTTCTCCAAATCCAGTCTCTCTAGGGTGAGGCCCGTGAATCTGCGGCCGTCAAAAAAAACCGAGCTCGATTGCATGACCGGAAGGCAAAGTTATCAAGGTTTTAAATTCGCCCAGAATTCTCCATCGGCAGTCCACAGTGTCGCGCCCGGTACCGTACCTTAACGGAGCGGTTAGTCGACGCGCATGACACCGACATCGTCTAAGCTATCCACCCTAACGTCCTATGTGCCATTCCTGTACTAACCACCTCGTTGAAAACCAGTTGTGGACCCTCAGATATTCGACGTTTCGTCGAAACAACAGCTGCTTCGTGGCCTATGGTAAGTAATTTCTAGAAAAATCACTGGGGGTCCACTTCTCCAAATCCAGTCTCTCTAGGGTGAGGCCCGTGAATCTGCGGCCGTCAAAAAAACCTAGCTCGATTCCATGACCGGAAGGCGAAGTTATCAAGGTTTTAAATTCGCCCAGAATTCTCCATCGACAGTCCACAGTGTCGCGCCCGCCACCTACCTTAACGGTACGGTTAGTCGACGCGCTTGACACCGACATCGTCTAAGCTATCCAACCTAACGTCCTATGTGCCATTCCTGTACTAACCACCTCGTTGAAAATCAATTGTGGACCCTCAGATATTCGACGTTTCGTCAAAACAACCGCTGCTTCATGGCCAATGGTAAGTAATTTCTACAAAAATCACTGGGGGTCCACATCTCCAAATCCAGTCTCTCTAGGGTGAGGCGCGTGATTCTGCGGCCGTCGAAAAAAACCTAGCTCGATTCCATTACCGGAAGGCAAAGTTATCAAGGTTTTAAATTCGCCCAGAATTCTCCATCGGCAGTGCACTGTGTCGCGCCGGCCACCTACCTTAACGGTGCGGTTAGTCGACGCGCTTGACACCGACATCGTCTAAGCTATCCACCCTAGCGTCCTATGTGCCATTCCTGTACTAACCACCTCGATGAAAACCAGTTGTGGACCCTCAGATATTCAACGTTTCGTCGAAACAACAGCAGCTTCGTGGCCTATGGTAAGTAATTTCTAGAAAAATCACTGGGGGTCCACTTCTCCAAATCTAGTCTCTCTAGGGTGAGGCCCGTGAATCTGCGGCCGTCAAAAAAAACCTAGCTCGATTCCATGACCGGAAGGCGAAGTTATCAAGGTTTTAAATTCGCCCAGAATTCTCCATCGACAGTCCACAGTGTCGCGCCCGCCACCTACCTTAACGGTACGGTTAGTCGACGCGCTTGACACCGACATCGTCTAAGCTATCCAACCTAACGTCCTATGTGCCATTCCTGTACTAACCACCTCGTTGAAAATCAATTGTGGACCCTCAGATATTCGACGTTTCGTCAAAACAACCGCTGCTTCATGGCCAATGGTAAGTAATTTCTACAAAAATCACTGGGGGTCCACATCTCCAAATCCAGTCTCTCTAGGGTGAGGCGCGTGATTCTGCGGCCGTCGAAAAAAACCTAGCTCGATTCCATTACCGGAAGGCAAAGTTATCAAGGTTTTAAATTCGCCCAGAATTCTCCATCGGCAGTGCACTGTGTCGCGCCGGCCACCTACCTTAACGGTGCGGTTAGTCGACGCGCTTGACACCGACATCGTCTAAGCTATCCACCCTAGCGTCCTATGTGCCATTCCTGTACTAACCACCTCGATGAAAACCAGTTGTGGACCCTCAGATATTCAACGTTTCGTCGAAACAACAGCAGCTTCGTGGCCTATGGTAAGTAATTTCTAGAAAAATCACTGGGGGTCCACTTCTCCAAATCTAGTCTCTCTAGGGTGAGGCCCGTGAATCTGCGGCCGTCAAAAAAAACCTAGCTCGATTCCATGACCGGAAGGCGAAGTTATCAAGGTTTTAAATTCGACCAGAATTCTCCATCGACAGTCCACAGTGTCGCGCCCGCCACCTACCTTAACGGTGCGGTTAGTCGACGCGCTTGACACTGACATCGTCTAAGCTATCCAACCTAACGTCCTATGTGCCATTCCTGTACTAACCACCTCGATGAAAACCAGTTGTGGACCCTCAGATATTCGACGTTTCGTCGAAACAACAGCTGCTTCGTGGCCTATGGTAAGTAATTTCTAGAAAAATCACTGGGGGTCCACTTCTCCAAATCCAGTCTCTCTAGGGTGAGGCCCGTGATTCTGCGGCCGTCAAAAAAACCTAGCTCGATTCCATGACCGGAAGGCAAAGTTATCAAGGTTTTAAATTCGCCCAGAATTCTCCATCGGCAGTGCACTGTGTCGCGCCCGCCACCGACCTTAATGGTACGGTTAGTCGACGCGCATGACACCGACATCGTCTAAGTTATCCACCCTAGCGTCCTATGTGCCATTCCTGTACTAACCACCTCGTTGAAAACCAGTTGTGGACCCTCAGATATTCAGAGTTTCTTCGAAACAACAGCTGCTTCGTGGCCGATGGTAAGTAATTTCTAGAAAAATCACTGGGGGTCCACTTCTCCAAATCCAGTCTCTCTAGGGTGAGGCCCGTGATTCTGCGGCCGTCAAAAAAACCTAGCTCGATTCCATGACCGGAAGGCAAAGTTATCAAGGTTTTAAATTCGCCCAGAATTCTCCATCGGCAGTGCACAGTGTCGCGCCCGCCACCTACCTTAACGGTGCGGTTAGTCGACGCGCATGACACCGACATCGTCTAAGTTATCCACCCTAGCGTTCTATGTGCCATTCCTGTACTAACCACCTCGTTGAAAACCAGTTGTGGACCCTCAGATATTCAGAGTTTCATCGAAACAACAGCTGCTTCGTGGCCGATGGTAAGTAATTTCTAGAAAAATCTCTGGGGGTCCACTTCTCCAAATCCAGTCTCTCTAGGGTGAGGCCCGTGAATCTGCGGCCGTCAAAAAAAACCTAGCTCGATTGCATGACCGGAAGGCAAAGTTATCAAGGTTTTAAATTCGCCCAGAATTCTCCATCAGTAGTCCACAGTGTCGCGCCCGGTACCGTACCTTAACGGAGCGGTTAGTCGACGCGCATGACACCGACATCGTCTAAGCTATCCACCCTAACGTCCTATGTGCCATTCCTGTACTAACCACCTCGTTGAAAACCAGTTGTGGACCCTCAGATATTCGACGTTTCGTCGAAACAACAGCTGCTTCGTGGCCTATGGTAAGTAATTTCTAGAAAAATCACTGGGGGTCCACTTCTCCAAATCCAGTCTCTCTAGGGTGAGGCCCGTGAATCTGCGGCCGTCAAAAAAAACCTAGCTCGATTCCATGACCGGAAGGCGAAGTTATCAAGGTTTTAAATTCGCCCAGAATTCTCCATCGATAGTCCACAGTGTCGCGCCCGCCACCTACCTTAACGGTGCGGTTAGTCGACGCGCTTGACACCGACATCGTCTAAGCTATCCACCCTAACGTCCTATGTGCCATTCCTGTACTAACCACCTCGTTGAAAACCAGTTGTGGACCCTCAGATATTCAAAGTTTTGTCGAAACAACAGCTGCTTCGTGGCCTATGTTAAGTAATTTCTAGAAAAATCTCTGGGGGTCCACTTCTCCAAATCCAGTCTCTCTAGGGTGAGGCCCGTGAATCTGCGGCCGTCAAAAAAAACCGAGCTCGATTGCATGACCGGAAGGCAAAGTTATCAAGGTTTTAAATTCGCCCAGAATTCTCCATCGGCAGTCCACAGTGTCGCGCCCGGTACCGTACCTTAACGGAGCGGTTAGTCGACGCGCATGACACCGACATCGTCTAAGCTATCCACCCTAACGTCCTATGTGCCATTCCTGTACTAACCACCTCGTTGAAAACCAGTTGTGGACCCTCAGATATTCGACGTTTCGTCGAAACAACAGCTGCTTCGTGGCCTATGGTAAGTAATTTCTAGAAAAATCACTGGGGGTCCACTTCTCCAAATCCAGTCTCTCTAGGGTGAGGCCCGTGAATCTGCGGCCGTCAAAAAAAACCTAGCTCGATTCCATGACCGGAAGGCGAAGTTATCAAGGTTTTAAATTCGCCCAGAATTCTCCATCGACAGTCCACAGTGTCGCGCCCGCCACCTACCATAACGGTACGGTTAGTCGACGCGCTTGACACCGACATCGTCTAAGCTATCCAACCTAACGTCCTATGTGCCATTCCTGTACTAACCACCTCGTTGAAAATCAATTGTGGACCCTCAGATATTCGACGTTTCGTCAAAACAACCGCTGCTTCATGGCCAATGGTAAGTAATTTCTACAAAAATCACTGGGGGTCCACATCTCCAAATCCAGTCTCTCTAGGGTGAGGCGCGTGATTCTGCGGCCGTCGAAAAAAACCTAGCTCGATTCCATTACCGGAAGGCAAAGTTATCAAGGTTTTAAATTCGCCCAGAATTCTCCATCGGCAGTGCACTGTGTCGCGCCGGCCACCTACCTTAACGGTGCGGTTAGTCGACGCGCTTGACACCGACATCGTCTAAGCTATCCACCCTAGCGTCCTATGTGCCATTCCTGTACTAACCACCTCGATGAAAACCAGTTGTGGACCCTCAGATATTCAACGTTTCGTCGAAACAACAGCAGCTTCGTGGCCTATGGTAAGTAATTTCTAGAAAAATCACTGGGGGTCCACTTCTCCAAATCTAGTCTCTCTAGGGTGAGGCCCGTGAATCTGCGGCCGTCAAAAAAAACCTAGCTCGATTCCATGACCGGAAGGCGAAGTTATCAAGGTTTTAAATTCGACCAGAATTCTCCATCGACAGTCCACAGTGTCGCGCCCGCCACCTACCTTAACGGTGCGGTTAGTCGACGCGCTTGACACTGACATCGTCTAAGCTATCCAACCTAACGTCCTATGTGCCATTCCTGTACTAACCACCTCGATGAAAACCAGTTGTGGACCCTCAGATATTCGACGTTTCGTCGAAACAACAGCTGCTTCGTGGCCTATGGTAAGTAATTTCTAGAAAAATCACTGGGGGTCCACTTCTCCAAATCCAGTCTCTCTAGGGTGAGGCCCGTGATTCTGCGGCCGTCAAAAAAACCTAGCTCGATTCCATGACCGGAAGGCAAAGTTATCAAGGTTTTAAATTCGCCCAGAATTCTCCATCGGCAGTGCACTGTGTCGCGCCCGCCACCGACCTTAACGGTACGGTTAGTCGACGCGCTTGACACCGACATCGTCTAAGCTATCCACCCTAGCGTCCTATGTGCCATTCCTGTACTAACCACCTCGATGAAAACCTGTTGTGGACCCTCAGATATTCAACGTTTCGTCGAAACAACAGCAGCTTCGTGGCCTATGGTAAGTAATTTCTAGAAAAATCACTAGGGGTCCACTTCTCCAAATCCAGTCTCTCTAGGGTGAGGCCCGTGAATCTGCGGCCGTCAAAAAAAACCTAGCTCGATTCCATGACCGGAAGGCGAAGTTATCAAGGTTTTAAATTCGCCCAGAATTCTCCATCGATAGTCCACAGTGTCGCGCCCGCCACCTACCTTAACGGTGCGGTTAGTCGACGCGTTTGACACCGACATCGTCTAAGCTATCCAACCTAACGTCCTATGTGCCATTCCTGTACTAACCACCTCGTTGAAAATCAATTGTGGACCCTCAGATATTCGACGTTTCGTCGAAACAACTGCTGCTTCATGGCCTATGGTAAGTAATTTCTACGAAAATCACTGGGGGTCCACATCTCCAAATCCAGTCTCTCTAGGGTGAGGCCCGTGATTCTGCGGCCGTCAAAAAAAACCTAGCTCGATTCGATGACCGGAAGGCAAAGTTATCAAGGTTTTAAATTCGCCCAGAATTCTCCATCGGCAGTGCACAGTGTCGCGCCCGCCACCGACCTTAACGGTGCGGTTAGTCGACGCGGTTGACACCGACATCGTCTAAGCTATCCACCCTAGCGTCCTATGTGCTATTCCTGTACTAACCACCTCGTTGAAAACCAGTTGTGGACCCTCAGATATTCGACGTTTCGCCGAAACAACGGCAGCTTCATGGCCTATGGTGAGTAATTTCTAGAAAAATCACTGGGGGTCCACTTCTCCAAATCCAGTCTCTCTAGGTGAGGTCCGTGATTCTGCAGCCGTTAAAAAAAATCTAGCTCGATTCCATGACCGGAATGCAAAGTTATCAAGGTTTTAAATTCGCCCAGAATTCTCCATCGGCAGTCAAGAGTGTCGCGTCTGCTAGCCTACCTTAACTACGCGGTTAGTCGACGTGCTTGACACCGACATCGTCTAAGCTATCCACCCTAATGTCTTATGTGCCATTCCTACACTAACCACCTCGTTCAAAACAAGTTGTGGACCCTCAGATATTCGATGTTTCGCTGAAACAAGCTCTACTTCGTGGCCTATGGTAAGTCATTTCTACAAAAATCACTGGGGTCCACTTCTCCAAATCCAGTCTCTCCAGGGTGAGGCCCGTGATTCTACGGCCGTCAAAAAAAAGCTAGCTCGATTCCATGACCGGAAGGCAAAGTTATCAAGGTTTTAATTTCGCACAGAATTCTCCATCTGCATTCCACAGTGCCGCGCCCGCCAGCCTACCTTAACTGTGCGGTTAGTCGACGCGCTTGACACCAATGTCGTCTAACCTATCCACCCTAATGTCTTATGTGCCATTTCTATACTAACCACCTCGTTCAAAACAAGTTGTGGACCCTCAGATATTCGATGTTTCGCTGAAACAACCGCTGCTTCGTGGCCTATGGTAAGTCATTTCTAGAAAAATCTCTGGGGGTCCACCTCTCCAAATGCAGTCTCTCTAGAGTGAGGCCCATGATTCTGCAGCCGTCAAAAAAAAGCTAGCTCGATTCCATGACCGGAAGGCAAAGTTATAAAGGTTTTAATTTCGTACAGAATTCTCCATCTGAATTCCACAGTGTCGCGCCCGTCAGCCTACCTTAACTGCGTGGTTATTCGACGCGCTTGACACCGACATCGTGTAAGCTATCCACCCTAATGTCCTATGTGCCATTCCAATACTAACCACCTCGTAGAAAACCAGTTGTGGACCCTCAGACATTCGATGTTTCGCCGAAGCAACCGCTGCTTCGTGGCCTATGGTAAGTCATTTCTAGAAAAATCTCTGGGGGTCCACCTCCCCAAATCCAGTCTCTCTAGGGTGAGGCCCGTGATTCTGCAGCCGTCAAAAAAAAGCTAGCTCGATTCCATGACCGGAAGGCAAAGTTATCAAGGTTTTAATTTCGCACAGAATTCTCCATCTGAATTCCACAGTGTCGCGCCCGCCAGCCTACATTAACTGCGTGGTTAGTCGACGCGCTTGACACTGACATCGTTTAAGCTATCCACCCTAATGTCCTATGTGCCATTCCAATACTAACCACCTCACAGAAAACCAGTTGTGGACCCTCAGACATTCGACGTTTTGCCGAAGCAACCGCTGCTTCGTGGCCTATGGTAAGTCATTTCTAGAAAAATCTCTGGGGGTCCACCTCTCCAAATCCAGTCTCTCTAGGGTGAGGCCCGTGATTCTACAGCCGTCAAAAAAAAGCTAGCTCGATTCCATGACCGGAAGGCAAAGTTATCACGGTTTTAATTTCGCACAGAATTCTCCATCTGCATTCCACAGTGTCGCGCCCGCCAGCCTACCTTAACTGCGTGGTTATTCGACGCGCTTGACACCGACATCGTGTAAGCTATCCACCCTAATGTCCTATGTGCCATTCCAATACTAACCACCTCGTAGAAAACCAGTTGTGGACCCTCAGACATTCGATGTTTCGCCGAAGCAACCGCTGCTTCGTGGCCTAAGGTAAGTCATTTCTAGAAAAATCTCTGGGGGTCCACCTCCCCAAATCCAGTCTCTCTAGGGTGAGGCCCGTGATTCTACAGCCGTCAAAAAAAAGCTAGCTCGATTCCATGACCGGAAGGCAAAGTTATCACGGTTTTAATTTCGCACAGAATTCTCCATCTGCATTCCACAGTGTCGCGCCCGCCAGCCTACCTTAACTGCGCGGTTAGTCAACGCGCTTGACACCGACATCGTCTAACCTATCCACCCTAATGTCCTATGTGCCATTCCTATACTAACCACCTCGTTGAAAACCAGTTGTGGACCCTCAGATATTCGACGTTTCGCCGAAACAACCACTGCTTCGTGGCCTATCGTAAGTCATTTCTAGAAAAATCTCTGGGGGTCCACCTCTCCAAATCAAGTCTCTCTAGGGTGAGGCCCGTGATTCTGCAGCCGTCAAAAAAATCCTAGCTCGATTCCATGACCGGAAGGCCATGTTATCAAGGTTTTAATCACGCCAAGCATTCTAAATCTGCAGTCCAAGTGTCGCGCCGGCCAGCCTACCTTAACGGCGCGGTTAGTCGATGCACTTGACACTGACATCGTCTAAGCTATCCACCCTAACATCCTATGTGCCATTCCTATACTAACCACCTCATTGAAAACCAGTTGTGGACCGTCAGATATTCGACGTTTCGCCAAAACAACCGCTGCTTCGTGGCCTATGATAAGTCATTTCTAGAAAAATCTCTGGGGGTCCACCTCTCCAAATCCAGTCTCATCAGGGCGAGGCCCGTGATTCTGCAGCCGTCAAAAAAAGCTAGCTCGATTCCACGACCGGATGGCAAAGTTATCAAGGTTTTAATTTTGCAAAGAATTCTTCATCTGCATTCCACAGTGTCGCGCCCGCTAGCCTACCTTAACTGCGCGGTTAGTCGACGCGCTTGACACCGACATCGTCTAAGCTATCCACCCTAATGTCTTATGTGCCATTCCTATACTAACCACCTCGTTCAAAACAAGTTGTGGACCCTCAGATATTCCACGGTTCGCCGAAACAACCGCTGCTTCGTGGCCTATGGTAAGTCATTTCTAGCAAAATCTCTGGGGTCCACCTCTCCAAATCCAGTCTCTCTAGGGTGAGGCCCGTGATTCTGCAGCCGTCAAAAAAAAGCTAGCTCGATTCCATGACCGAAAGGCAAAGTTATCAAGGTTTTAATTTCGCATAGAATTCTCGATCTGCATTCCACAGTGCCGCGCCCGCCAGCCTACCTTAACTTCGTGGTTAGTCGACGCGCTTGACACCGACATCGTCTAAGCTATCCACCCTAATGTCTTATGTGCCATTCCTATACTAACCACCTCGTTGAAAACAAGTTATGGAACCTCAGATATTTGACGTTTCGCCGAAACAACCGCTGTTTCGTGGCCCATGGTAAGTCATTTCAAGAAAAATCTCTGGGGGTCCACCTCCTCTCCAATTCCAGTCTCTCTAGGGTGAGGCCCGTGATTCTGCAGCCGTCAAAAAAAAGCTAGCTCGATTCCATGATAGGAAGTCAAAATTATCAAGATTTTAATTTCGCACAGAATTCTCCATCTGCATTCCACAGTGTCGCGCCCGCCAGCCTTCCTTAAATGCACGGTTAGTCGACGCGCTTGACACCGACATCGTCTAAGCTATCTACCCTAACGTCCTATGTGCCATTCCTATACTAACCACCTCGTTGAAAACCAGTTGTGGACCCTCAAATATTCGACGTTTCGCCGAAACAACCGCTGCTTCGTGGCCTATTGTAAGTCATTTCTAGAAAAATCTCAGGGGGTCCACCTCTCCAAATCCAGTCTCTCTAGGGTGAGGCTTGTGATTCTGCAGCCGTCAAAAAAAAGCTAGCTCGATTCCATGACCGGATGGCAAAGTTATCAAGGTTTAAATTTTGCAAAGAATTCTCCATCTGCATTCCACAGTGTCGCGCCCGCTAGCCTACCTTAACTGCGTGGTTAGTCGACACGCTTGACACCGACATCGTCTAAGTTATCCACCCTATTGTCTTACGTGCCATTCCTATACTAACCACCTCGTTCAAATCAAGTTGTGGACCCTCAGATATTCAACGTTTCGCCGAAACAACCGCTGTTTCATGGCCTATGGTAAGTCATTTCTAGAAAAATCTCTGGGGGTCCACCTCTCCAAATCTAGTCTCTCTAGGGTGAGGCCCGTGATTCTGCAGCCGTCAAAAAAAAGCAAGCTCGATTCCACGACCGGAAGGCAAAGTTATCAAGGTTTCAATTTCGCATAGAATTCTCCATCTGCATTCCAAAGTGCCGTGCCCGCCAGCCTACCTTAACTGCGTGGTTAGTCGACGCGCTTGACACCGACATCGTCTAAGCTATCCACCCTAATGTCTTATGTGCCATTCCTATACTAACCACCTCGTTGAAAACAAGTTATGGACCCTCAGATATTTGACGTTTCGCCGAAACAACCGCTACTTCGTGGTAAGTCATTTCTAGAAAAATCTCTGGGGGTCCGCCTCTCCAATTCCAGTCTCTCTAGGGTGAGGCCCGTGATTCTGCAGCCGTCAAAAAAAAGCTAGCTCGATTCCATGATAGGAAGTCAAAGTTATCAAGGTTTTAATTTCGCACAGAATTCTCCATCTGCATTCCACAGTGTCGCGCCCGCCAGCCTTCCTTAACTGCACGGTTAGTCGACGCGCTTGACACCGACATCGTCTAAGCTATCCACCCTAATGTCCTATGTGCCATTCCAATACAAACCACCACGTAGAAAACCAGTTGTGGACCCTCAGACATTCGACGTTTCACCGAAGCAACCGCTGCTTCGTGGCCTATGGTAAGTCATTTCTAGAAAAATCTCTGGGGGTCCACCTCCCCAAATCCAGTCTCTCCAGGGTGAGGCCCGTGATTCTGCAGCCGTCAAAAAAAAGCTAGCTCGATTCCATGACCGGAAGGTAAAGTTATCAAGGTTTTAATGTCGCACAGAATTCTCTATCTGCATTCCACAGTGTCGCACCCGCCAGCCTACCTTAACTGCGTAGTTTGTCGACGCGCATGACACTGACATCATCTAAGCTATCCACCCTAATGTCCTATGTGCCATTCCTATACTAACCACCTCATTGAAAACCAGTTGTGGACCCTCAGATATTCGACGTTTCGCCGAAACAACCGCTGCTTCGTGGCCTATGGTAAGTCATTTCTAGAAAAATCTCTGGGGGTCCACCTCTCCAAATCCAGTCTCTCTATGGTGAGGCCCGTGATTCTGCAGCCGTCAAAAAAAAGCTAGCTTGATTCCATGATAGGAAGGCAAAGTTATCAAGGTTTTAATTTCGCACAGAATTCTCCAGCTACATTCCACAGTGTCGCGCCCGCCAGCCTTTCTTAACTACACGGTTAGTCGACGCGCTTGACACCGACATCATCTAAGCTATCTACCCTAAGGTCCTATGTGCCATTCCTGTACTAACCACCTCATTGAAAACCAGTTGTGGACCCTCAGATATTCGATGTTTCGCCGAAACAATCGCTGCTTCGTGGCCTATGGTTAGTCATTTCTAGAAAAATCTCTGGGGGTCAAACTCTCCAAATCCAGTCTCTCTAGGGTGAGGCCCGTGATTCTGCAGCCGTCAAAAAAAAGCTAGCTCGATTCCATGATAGGAAGTCAAAGTTATCAAGGTTTTAATTTCGCACAGAATTCTCCATCTGCATTCCATAGTGTCGCCGGCCCATTCTTTTTTTTTTCCCAGGAAAATCCTTTTTCCTTCTTTTTCTTTTTCTTTTCTCTTTTCCTTCAATTGGACCGCCGGCCCATTCTTTTTTTTTTCCTCCCCCTTTTCCCGCTGGGCCAGCCGCAGGCCGAGGCCCGGTCAGGCCAGCCGCCTCCCCGCTCTCCCTGGGACGCCGACAGGCGGGCCCCACCTGTCGGGGTCGTCCCCTCCCTCCGGCCGCCCGCCCCCACGTCGCCACCACCGCCGAAACCGCCGCCGCGCCCATGTCCCGCCCCCTCCGGGCCACGTCGGCTGCCCCGGTCGTGCGCCACGTCTCCCGCACCCACCTCCCGCTCTCTCCCGCTCGCGCCCGCGCCCGAGATGGCCGGGATTCGAATTCCGAATCCCGCCTCTCTCTCCTCCCCCACTCCCCACGTCGGCCGGCGAATCCCGCCCCTACCGGCCACGTCCGAGTTCCCCTCCCCTATTTAAGCTCCGCCGCCACCCCCTCTCTCTTTTTCCCCATCTCACCGAACTCTCTCGTGCTCCCCATCGCTCCCGCGCCGTGCACCCATCCGCCGCCGCCGCTCCCGCTACTCCGGCCACCGCTAGCCGCCGCTAGGCTCGCCGCCACACCGCGCCGTCACCACCGTCGGGTTCGCGTGGCCAAGGTCCACCCCGTCCGCACCTCCTCCGTCGAGGTCCGTCGCCGGAGCCCGCATCCCCTCGCACTCCGGTGAGCACCACCTCTACCGCCGCATTTGGCCATGGTTTCCGCTCGCCGTGGTCCACCCCTCTCCCTCTAATCTCTCTCTTTGCCTCTCTTAGGGCATCCCGGAGCTCGTCCGCCCGCCGCCGTTGTCCTCCCGTGGCTCGCCGTCGCCGTTCGCCGTCGTCCTCCTCCGCGCCGGCCACTCTCGGTGAGGCATTCCCCCTCCGCTATTCCCCTCCCTCTCCCTCCTAGCCGCGCCGGGTCGAGCCGCCGCCCCGGTCGTGCGCCGCCGCCTTTGCGCCGCCGTCTCCCGCCGCCGGTTGCCGTCGCCGGTGACGCGTGCGCGCCGCCGCCTTTGCCATGGCCGGCCGACCGGCTTTGTGCCGAGCCGAGCCGATCCTGGTCACCGCCGCACCGTCCGATCGGCCCTGGGCCGATCCGCGCCGTCGATCCCGTGGACCGGTGGTGGACCACCCGCGTGGTCCCGGTCCACGAAAGACCGGCCACCCCGTGCGCAACTGACATGCGGGCACCGCCTGTTGGCGCCGACCCCCCCTTGATGACATCAGCCCTAGGGCTTATTGCGCAATAAATGATTTAAGGTCTTTTGTTATAGTAATAAACACAGAGAATCTTCTAAAAATCATAACTAATTCATCCGAGCTCCGTTTAAGCCTGTTCAAGTCTCAGTAAATCAAGAAAAATGTGTAGAATCCATTAAAAGTGGTTTTTTTCTCTGTTTCAGTAGTCTTATAGACTGTTTGTATTGTTTGCTTTGTATGTCGCTTAGACTCCGGTTCTCCCGACGCTTTGGTGTACTTCGAAATAGTCGCCGAGGTTCCTCTAGTAGCAGAGCAAGGCAAGTCATGCTTGTCACTTGAACATGTTGATCCTATATTGCAAACGCTCTATTGTTTTTCTTCAAATACTACATTGGTTTATAATGTTACTATGGGAGGTTTACCTATTGTCATAGCCGTGCTATTTTTGTAACATGTTCCTTTGTTAGCTTGGGTTATAACATGAATAGGCATTGGGCTAGGGACTGCTTACCCATGCTTAGTTCAACTAGCACACAATGAGGGAAATCCTATTAATGTTTAGACTGTAGGTTCTAATGGTAATGTTGATTAGTGACACCGCTTCGGTGTTGGTTAATTAAAATAAATCACATGGTGGGCTGTGGGTGCATGGTTTTGTTAGTCGCACCCATTGCAGTTAAGGACCGGTTCGCGGGATGCCCTGGAAGAATTCCTCGTACTTACCACAAGCCAGCGTGGGCAACAGCTGGGCTTGTAGTGTAGCTTTCCAGGGCAACAGCTGACGTATCCTAGAGAGACTGGATTTGGAGAAGTGGGCCCCCAGTGATTTATCTAGAAATTACTTACCATAAGCCACGAAGCAGCTGTTGTTTCGACGAAACGTCGAATATCTGATGGTCCACAACAAGTTTTCGACTTGGTGGTTAGTATAGGAATGGCACATAGGATGTTAGGGTGGATAGCTTAGACAATATCAGTGTCAAGCGCGTCGACTAACCGTACCGTTAAGGTCGGTGGCGGGCGCGACACAGTGCACTGCCGATGGAGAATTCTGGGCGAATTTAAAACCTTGATAACTTTGCCTTCCGGTCATGGAATCGAGCTAGGTTTTTTTTGTCGGCCACAGAATCATGGGCCGCACCCTAGAGAGACTGGATTTGGAGGAGTGGGCCCCCAGTGATTTTTCTACAAATTACTTACTATAGGCCACGAAGCAGCTGTTGTTTCGACGAAATGTCGAATATCTGAGGGTCCACAACTGGTTTTCAACGATGTGGTTAGTACAGGAATGGCACATAGGACGTTAGGGTGGATAGCTTAGATGATGTCGGTGTCAAGCGCGTCGACTAACCGCACCGTTAAGGTAGGTGGCGGGCGCGACACTGTGGACTGTCGATGGAGAATTCTGGGCAATTTTAAAACCTTGATAATGTTGCCTTCCGGTCATGGAATCGAGCTAGCTTTTTTTTGACAGCCGCAGAATCACAGGCCTCACCTAGAGAGACTAGATTTGGAGAAGTGGACCCCTAGTCATTTTTCTAGAAATTACTTACCATAGGCCACGAAGCAGCTGTTGTTTCGACGAAACGTCGAATATCTGAGGGTCCACAACTGGTTTTCAACGAGGTGGTTAGTACAGGAATGGCACATAGGACGTTAGGGTGGATAGCTTAGACGATGTCGGTGTCAAGCGCATCGACTAACCGCACCATTAAGGTAGGTGGCGGGCACGACAGTGTGCACTGCCGATGGAGAATTCTGGGCGAAATTAAAACCTTGATAACTTTGCCTTCCGGTCAAGGAATCGAGCTGGGTTTTTTTTGACGGCCGCAGAATCACGGGCCTCACCCTAGATAGACTGGATTTGGAGAAGTGGACCCCCAGTGATTTTTCTAGAAATTAATTACCATAGGCCACGAAGCAGCGATTGTTTTGACGAAACGTCGAATATCTAAGGGTCCACAACTGGTTTCCAACGAGGTGCTTAGTACAGGAATGGCACACAGGATGTTAGGGTTAATAGCTTACACGATGTCGGTGTAAAGCGCGTCGACTAACCGCACCGTTAAGGTAGGTGGCAGGCGCGACACTGTGCACTGGCGATGGAGAATTCTGGGCGAAATTAAAACCTTTATAACTTTGCCTTCCGGTCATGGAATCGAGCTGGGTTTTTTTTGATGGCCGCAGAATCACGGGCCTCACCCTAGAGAGACTGGACTTGGAGAAGTGGACCCCTAGTTATTTTTCTAGAAAGTACTTACCATAGGGCACGAAGCAGCTGTTGTTTCGACAAAACGTCGAATATCTGAGGGTCCACAACTGGTTTTCAACGAGGTGGTTAGTACAGGAATGGCACATAGGACGTTTGGGTGGATAGCTTATATGATGTCGGTGTCAAGCGCGTCGACTAACCGCACCGTTAAGGTAGGTGGCGGGCGTAACACTGTGCACTGCCGATGGAGAATTCTGGGCTAATTTAAAATATTGATAACTGTGCCTTCTGGTCATGGGATTGAGCTGGGTTTGTTTTGACGATCGCAGAATCACGGGCCTCACCCTAGAGAGACTGGATTTGGAGAAGTAGGCCCCCAGTGATTTATCTAGAAATTACTTACCATAAGCCACGAAGCAGCTGTTGTTTCGACGAAACGTCGAATATCTGATGGTCCACAACTGGTTTTCGACTTGGTGGTTAGTATAGGAATGGCACATAGGATGGTAGGGTGGATAGCTTAGACGATGTCGGTGTCAAGCGCGTCGACTAACCGCACCGTTAAGGTAGGTGGCGGGCGCGACACAGTGCAGTGCTGATGGAGAATTCTGAGCGAATTTAAAACCTTGATAACTTTGCCTTCCGATCATGGAATCGAGCTAGGTTTTTTTTGACGGCCGCAGAATCACGGGCCTCACCCTAGAGAGACTGGATTTGGAGAAGTGGACCCCCAGTGATTTTTCTAGAAATTACTTGCCATAGGCCACGAAGCAGCTGTTGTTTCGACGAAACGTCGAATATCTAAGGGTCCACAACTGGTTTTCAACGAGGTGGTTTGTACAGGAATGGCACATAGGACGTTAGGGTGGATAGCTTAGACGATGTCGGTGTCATGCGCGTCGACTAACCGCACCGTTAAGGTAGGGTACCGGGCGCGACACTATGGACTGTCGATGGAGAATTCTGGGCGAATTTAAAACCTTGATAACTTCGCCTTCTGGTCATGGAATCGAGCTAGGTTTTTTTTGACGGCCGCAGATTCATGGGCCTCACCCTAGAGAGACTGGATTTGGAGAAGTGGACCCCCAGTGATTTTTCTAGAAATTACTTACCATAGGCCACGAAGCAGCGATTGTTTCGACGAAACGTCGAATATCTGAGGGTCCACAACTGGTTTTCAACGAGGTGGTTAGTACAGGAATGGCACATAGGACGGTAGGGTGGATAGCTTAGACGATGTCGGTGTCATGCGCGTCGACTAACCGCACCGTTAAGGTAGGTGGCGGGCGCGACACAGTGCACTGCCGATGGAGAATTCTGGGCGAATTTAAAACCTTGATAACTTTGCCTTCCGGTCATGGAATCGAGCTAGGTTTTTTTTGACGGCCGCAGAATCACGGGCCTCACCCTAGAGAGACTGGATTTGGAGAAGTGGACCCCTAGATATTTTTCTAGAAAGTACTTACCATAGGCCACGAAGCAGCTGTTCTTTCGACGAAACGTCGAATATCTGAGGGTCCACAACTGGTTTTCAACGAGGTGGTTAGTACAGGAATGGCACATAGGACGCTAGGGTGGATAGCTTAGACGATGTCGGTGTCAAGCGCGTCGACTAACCGCACCGTTAAGGTAGGTGGCGGGCGCGACACTGTGCACTGCCGATGGAGAATTCTGGGCGAATTTAAAACCTTGATAACTTTGCCTTCCGGTCATAGAATCGAGCTAGGTTTTTTTTGACGGCCGCAGAATCACGGGCCTCACCCTAGAGAGACTGGATTTGGAGAAATGGACCCCCAGTGATTTTTCTAGAAATTACTTACCATAGGCCACGAAGCAGCTGTTGTTTCGACAAAACGTCGAATATCTGAGGGTCCACAACTGGTTTTCAACGAGGTGGTTAGTACAGGAATGGCACATAGGACGTTAGGGTGGATAGCTTAGGCGATGTCGGTGTCATGCGCGTCAACTAACCGCACCGTTAAGGTAGGGTACCGGGCGCGACACTGTAGACTGTCGATGAAGAATTCTGGGCGAATTTAAAACCTTGATAATGTTGCCTTCCGGTCATGGAATCGAGCTAGGTTTTTTTTGACAGTCGCAGAATCACAGGCCTCACCCTAGAGAGACTGGATTTGGAGAAGTGGACCCCCAGTGATTTTTCTAGAAATTACTTACCATAGGCCACGAAGCAGCTGTTGTTTCGACGAAACGTCGAATATCTGAGGGTCCACAACTGGTTTTCAACTAGGTGGCTAGTACAGGAGTGGCACATAGGACGTTAGGGTGGATAGCTTAGACGATGTCGGTGTCAAGCGTGTCGACTAACCGCACCGTTAAGGTAGGTGGCGGGCACGACATTGTGCACTGCCGATGGAGAATTCTAGGCGAAATTAAAACCTTGATAACTTTGCCTTCCGGTCAAGGAATCCGGCTGGGTTTTTTTTGACGGCAGTAGAATCACGGGCCTCACCCTAGAGAGACTAGATTTGGAGAAGTGAACCCCCAGTGATTTTTCTAGAAATTAATTACCATAGGCCACGAAGCAGCGATTGTTTCGACGAAACGTCGAATATCTGAGGGTCCACAACTGGTTTTCAACGAGGTGCTTAGTACAGGAATGGCACACAGGACGTTAGGGTTGATAGCTTAGATGATGTCGGTGTAAAGCGCGTCGACAAACCGCACCGTTAAGGTAGGTGGCAGGCGCGACACTGTGCACTGCCGATGGAGAATTCTGGGCGAAATTAAAACCTTGATAACTTTGCCTTCCGGTCATGGAATCGAGCTGGGTTTTTTTTGACGGCCGCAAAATCACGGGCCTCACCCTAGAGAGACTGGATTTGGAGAAGTGGACCCGCAGTGATTTTTCTAGAAATTACTTACCATAGGCCACGAAGCAGCTGTTGCTTCCACGAAACGTCGAATATCTGAGGGTCCACAACTGGTTTTCAACGAGGTGGTTAGTACAGGAATGGCACATAGGACGGTAGGGTGGATAGCTTAGACGATGTCGGTGTCAAGCGCGTCGACTAACCGCACCGTTAAGGTAGGTGGCGGGCGCGACACTGTGGACTGTCGATGGAGAATTCTGGGCGAATTTAAAACCTTGATAACTTTACCTTCCGGTCATGGAATCGAGCTTGGTTTTTTTTTATGGCCGTAGAATCACGGGCCTCACCCTAGAGAGACTGGATTTGGAGAAGTGGACCCC
The DNA here is from genome assembly GCF_000147395.1 of Oryza glaberrima. Lineage (NCBI taxonomy): Eukaryota > Viridiplantae > Streptophyta > Magnoliopsida > Poales > Poaceae > Oryza > Oryza glaberrima. The sequence goes on along the minus strand of NC_068333.1, from coordinate 25,331,128 downwards.
TAGTTATTTTTGTAGAAAGTACTTACCATAGGCCACGAAGCAGCTGTTGTTTCGACGAAACGTCGAATATCTGAGGGTCCACAACTGGTTTTCAACGAGGTGGTTAGTACAGGAATGGCACATAGGACGTTAGGGTGGATAGCTTAGACGATGTCGGTGTCAAGCGCGTCGACTAACCACACCGTTAAGTTAGGTGGCGGGCGCGACACTGTGGACTGTCGATGGAGAATTCTGGGCGAATTTAAAACCTTGATAACTTTGCCTTCCGGTCATGCAATCGAGCTAGGTTTTTTTTGACGGCCGCAGATTCACGGGCCTCACCCTAGAGAGACTGGATTTGGAGAAGTGGACCCCCAGTGATTTTTCTAGAAATTACTTACCATAGGCCACGAAGCAGCTGTTGTTTCGACGAAACGTCGAATATCTGAGCGTCCACAACTGGTTTTCAACGAGGTGGTTAGTACAGGAATGGCACGTAGGACGCTAGGGTGGATAGCTTAGACGATGTCGGTGTCAAGCGCGTCGACTAACCGCACCGTTAAGGTAGGTGGCGGGCACGACACTGTGCACTGCCGATGGAGAATTCTGGGCGAAATTAAAACCTTGATAACTTTGCCTTCCGGTCAAGGAATCCAGCTGGGTTTTTTTTGACGGCCGTAGAATCACGGGCCTCACCCCAGAGAGACTGGATTTGGAGAAGTGGACCCCCAGTGATTTTTCGAGAAATTAATTACCATAGGGCACGAAGCAGCGATTGTTTCGACAAAACGTCGAATATCTGAGGGTCCACAACTGGCTTTCAACGAGGTGCTTAGTACAGGAATGGCACACAGGACGTTAGGGTTGATAGCTTAGACGATGTCGGTGTAAAGCGCGTCGACAAACCGCACGTTAAGGTAGGTGGCAGGCGCGACACTGTGCACTGCCGATGGAGAATTCTGGGCGAAATTAAAACCTTGATAACTTTGCCTTCCGGTCATGGAATCGAGCTGGGTTTTTTTTATGGCCGTAGAATCACGGGCCTCACCCTAGAGAGACTGGATTTGGAGAAGTGGACCCCTAGTTATTTTTGTAGAAACTACTTACCATAGGCCACGAAGCAGCTGTTGTTTCGACGAAACGTCGAATATCTGAGGGTCCACAACTGGTTTTCAACGAGGTGGTTAGTATAGGAATGGCACATAGGACGTTAGGGTGGATAGCTTAGACGATGTCAGTGTCATGCGCGTTGACTAACCGCACCGTTAAGGTAGGTGGCGGGCATGACACTGTGCACTGCCGATCGAGAATTCTGGGCGAAATAAAAACCTTGATAACTTTGCCTTCCGGTCATGGAATCGAGCTAGGTTTTTTTTGATAGCCGCAGAATCACGGGCCTCACCCTAGAGAGACTGGATTTGGAGAAGTGGACCCTCAATGATTTTTCTTGAGATTTCTTACCATAGGCCACGAAGCAGCTGTTGTTTTGACGAAACGTCGAATATCTGAGGGTCCACAACTGGTTTTCAACGAGGTGGTTAGTACAGGAATGGCACATAGGACATTAGGGTGGATAGCTTAGACGATGTCAGTGTCATGCACGTCGACTAACCGCACCGTTAAGGTAGGGTACCGGGCGCGACATTGTGGACTGCCGATGGAGAATTCTGGGCAAATTTAAAACCTTGATAACTTTGCCTTCCGGTCATGCAATCGAGCTAGGTTTTTTTTTACGGCCGCAGAATCACGGGCCTCACCCTAGAGAGACTGGATTTGGAGAAGTGGACCCCCAGTGATTTTTCTAGAAAGTACTTACCATAGGCCACGAAGCAGCTATTGTTTCGACGAAACGTCGAAGATCAGAGGGTCCACAACTGGTTTTCAACGAGGTGGTTAGTACAGGAATGGCACATAGGACGGTAGGGTGGATAGCTTAGACGATGTCGATGTCAAGCGCGTCGACTAACCGCACCGTTAAAGTAGGTGGCGGGCACGACACTGTGCACTGACGATGGAGAATTCTGGGCGAAATTAAAACCTTGATAACTTTTCCTTCCGGTCATGGAATCGAGCTGGGTTTTTTTTGATGGCTGCAGAATCACGGGCCTCACCCTAGAGAGACTGGATTTGGAGAAGTGGACTCCTAGTGATTTTTCTAGAAATTACTTACCATAGGCCACGAAGCAGCTGTTGTTTTGACGAAACGTCGAATATCTGAGGGTCCACAACTGGTTTTCAATGAGGTGGTTAGTATAGGAATGGCACATAGGACGCTAGGGTGGATAGCTTAGACGATGTCGGTGTCAAGCGCGTCGACTAACCGCACCGTTAAGGTAGGTGGCGGGCACGACACTGTGCACTGCCGATGGAAAATTCTGGGCGAAATTAAAACCTGGATAACTTTGCCTTCCGGTCATGGAATCGAGTTGGGTTCTTTTTGACGGCCGTAGAATCACGGGCCTCACCCTAGAGAGACTGGATTTGGAGAAGTGGACCCCCAGTGATTTTTCTTGAAATTAATTACCATAGGCCACGAAGCAGCGATTGTTTCGACGAAACGTCGAATATCTGAGGGTCCACAACTGGCTTTCAACGAGGTGCTTAGTGCAGGAATGGCACACAGGATGTTAGGGTTAATAGCTTCGACGATGTCGGTGTAAAGCGCGTCGACTAACCGCACCGTTAAGGTAGGTGGCAGGCTCGACACTGTGCACTGCCGATGGAGAATTCTGGGCGAAATTAAAACCTTGATAACTTTGCCTTCCGGTCATGGAATCGAGCTGGATTTTTTTTGATGGCCGCAGAATCACGGGCCTGACCCTAGAGAGACTGGACTTGGAGAAGTGGACACCTAGTTATTTTTCTAGAAAGTACTTACCATAGGCCACGAAGCAGCTGTTGTTTCGACGAAACGTGGAATATCTGAGGGTCCACAACTGGTTTTCAATGAGGTGGTTAGTACAGGAATGGCACATAGGACGTTTGGGTGGATAGCTTATATGATGTCGGTGTCAAGCGCGTCGACTAACCGCACCGTTAGAGTAGGTGGCGGGCGCGACACTGTGCACTGCCGATGGAGAATTCTGGGCTAATTTAAAACATTGATAATTGTGCCTTCCGGTCATGGAATCGAGCTGGGTTTGTTTTTACGATCGCAGAATCACGGGCCTCACCCTAGAGAGACTGGATTTGGAGAAGTGGGCCCGCAGTGATTTATCTAGAAATTACTTACCATAGGCCACGAAGCAGCTGTTGTTTCGTCGAAACGTCGAATATCTGATGGTCCACAACTGGTTTTCGACTTGGTGGTTAGTATAGGAATGGCGCATAGGATGTTAGGGTGGATAGCTTAGACGATGTCGGTGTCAAGCGCGTCGACTAACCGCACCGTTAAGGTCGGTGTCGGGCACGACACTGTGCACTGCCGATGGAGAATTCTGTGTGAAATTAAAACCTTGATAACTTTGCCTTCCGGTCATGGAATCGAGCTGGGTTTTTTTTGACGGCCGCAGAATCACGGGCCTCACCCTAGAGAGACTGGATTTGGAGAAGTGGACCCGCAGTGATTTTTCTAGAAATTACTTACCATAGGCCACGAAGCAGCTGTTGTTTCGACGAAACGTCGAATATCTTAGGGTCCACAACTGGTTTTCAACGAGGTGGTTAGTACAGGAATGGCACATAGGACGCTAGGGTGGATAGCTTAGACGATGTCGGTGTAAAGCGCGTCGACTAACCGCACCGTTAGGGTAGGTGGCGGGCGTGACACTGTGCACTGCCGATGGAGAATTCTGGGCGAAATTAAAACCTTGATAACTTTGCCTTCCGGTCATGTAATCGAGCTAGGTTTTTTTTTACGGCCGCAGAATCACGGGCCTCACCCTAGATAGACAGGATTTGGAGAAGTGGACCCCAGTGATTTTTCTAGCAATTAATTACCATAGCCCACGAAGCAGCTGTTGTTTCGACGGAACGTCGAATATCTGAGGGTCCACAACTGGTTTTCAACGAGGTGCTTAGTACAGGAATGGCACACAGGACGTTAGGGTGGATAGCTTAGACGATGTCGGTGTAAAGCGCGTCGACTAACCGCACCGTTAAGGAAGGTGGCGGGCGCGACACTGTGCACTGCCGATGGAGAATTTTAGGCGAAATTAAAACCTTGTTAACTTTGCCTTCCGGTCGTGGAATCGAGCTAGGTTTTTTTTTACGGTCGCAGAATCACGGGCCTCACCCTAGATAGACTGGATTTGGAGAAGTGGAACCCCAGTGATTTTTCTAGAAATTACTTACCATAGGCCACGAATCAGTTGTTGTTTCGACGAAACGTCGAATATCTGAGGGTCCACAACTGGTTTTCAACGAGGTGGTTAGTACAAGAATGGCACATAGGACGCTAGGGTGGATAGCTTAGACGATGTCGGTGTCAAGCGCGTCGACTAACCGCACCGTTAAGGTAGGCGGCGGGCACGACACTGTGCACTGCCGATGGAGAATTCTGGGCGAAATTAAAACCTTGATAACTTTGCCTTCCGGTCATGGAATCGAGCTGGGTTTTTTTTGACGGCCGCAGAATCACAGGCCTCACCCTAGAGAGACTGGATTTGGAGAAGTAGACCCCTAGTTATTTTTCTAGAAAGTACTTACCATAGGCCACGAAGCAGCTGTTGTTTCGACGAAAACCTCGTTGAAAGCCAGTTGTGGACCCTCAGATATTCGACATTTCGTCGAAACAATCGCTGCTTCGTGGCCTATGGTAATTAATTTCTAGAAAAATCACTGGGGGTCCACTTCTCCAAATCCAGTCTCTCTAGGGTGAGGCCCGTGATTCTACGGCCGTAAAAAAAAACCCAGCTGGATTCCTTGACCGGAAGGCAAAGTTATCAAGGTTTTAATTTTGCCCAGAATTCTCCATCGGCAGTGCACAGTGTCGTGCCCGCCACCTACCTTAACGGCGCGGTTAGACGACACGTTTGACACCGACATCATCTAAGCTATCCACCCTAGCATCCTATGTGCCATTCCTGTACTAACCACCTCGTTGAAAACCAGTTGTGGACCCTCAGATATTCGACGTTTCGTCGAAACAACAGCTGCTTCGTGGCCTATGGTAAGTAATTTCTAGAAAAATCACTGCGGGTCCACTTCTTCAAATCCAGTCTCTCTAGGGTGAGGCCCGTGATTTTGCGGCCGTCAAAAAAAACCCAGCTCGATTCCATAACCGGAAGGCAAAGTTATCAAGGTTTTAATTTCGCCCAGAATTCTCCATCGGCAGTGCACAGTGTCGTGCCCGCCACCTACCTTAACGGTGCGGTTAGTCGACGCGCTTGACACCGACATCGTCTCAGCTATCCACCCTAGCGTCCTATGTGCCATTCCTGTACTAACCACCTCGTTGAAAACAAGTTGTGGACCCTTAGATATTCGACGTTTCGTCGAAACAACAGCTGCTTCGTGGCCTATGGTAAGTAATTTTTAGATAAATCACTGAGGGCCCACTTCTCCAAATCCAGTCTATCTAGGGTGAGGTCCGTGATTCTACGGCCGTAAAAAAAACCTAGCTCGATTCCATGACCGGAAGGCAAAGTTATCAAGGTTTTAATTTCGCCCATAATTCTCCATCGGCAGTGCACAGTGTCGCGCCCGCCACCTACCTTAACGGTGCGGTTAGTCGATGCGCTTTACACCGACATCGTCTAAGCTATCCACCCTAACGTCCTGTGTGCCATTCTTGTACTAAGCACCTCGTTGAAAACTAGTTGTCGACCCTCCGATATTCGACGTTTCGTCGAAACAACAGCTGCTTCGTGGCCTATGGTAAGTACTTTCTACAAAAATCACTGCGGGTCCACTTCTCCAAATCCAGTCTCTCTAGGGTGAGGCCCGTGATTTTGCGGCCGTCAAAAAAAACCCAGCTCGATTACATGACCGGAAGGCAAAGTTATCAAGGTCTTAATTTCGCCCAGAATTCTCAATCGGCAGTGCACAGTGTCGTGCCCGCCACCTACCTTAACGGTGCGGTTAGTCGACGCGCTTGACACCGACATCGTCTCAGCTATCCACCCTAGCTTCCTATGTGCCATTCCTGTACTAACCACCTCGTTGAAAACCAGTTGTGGACCCTTAGATATTCGACGTTTCGTCGAAACAACAGCTGCTTCGTGGCCTATGGTAAGTAATTTGTAGAAAAATCACTGGGGATCCACTTCTCCAAATCCAGTCTCTCTAGGGTGAGGCCCGTGATTCTGCGGCCGTCAAAAAAAACCCAGCTCGATTCCATGACCGGAAGGCAAAGTTATCAAGGTTTTAATTTCGCCCAGAAATCTCCATCGGCAGTGCACAGTGTCGCGCCCGCCACCGACCTTAACGGTGCGGTTAGTCGACGCGCTTGACACCGACATCGTCTAAGCTATCCACCCTAACGTCCTATGTGCCATTCCTATACTAACCACCAAGTCGAAAACCAGTTGTGGACCATGAGATATTCGACGTTTCGTCGAAACAACAGCTAATTCGTGGCCTATGGTAAGTAATTTTTAGATAAATCACTGAGGGCCCACTTCTCCAAATCCAGTCTATCTAGGGTGAGGCCCGTGATTCTGCGGCCGTAAAAAAACCTAGCTCGATTCCATGACCGGAAGGCAAAGTTATCAAGGTTTTAATTTCGCCCATAATTCTCCATCGGCAGTGCACAGTGTCGCGCCCGCCACCTACCTTAACGGTGCGGTTAGTCGATGCGCTTTACACCGACATCGTCTAAGCTATCCACCCTAACGTCCTGTGTGCCATTCCTGTACTAAGCACCTCGTTGAAAACTAGTTGTGGACCCTCAGATATTCGACGTTTTGTCGAAACCACAGCTGCTTCGTGGCCTATGGTAAGAACTTTCTAGAAAAATCACTGCGGGTCCACTTCTCCAAATCCAGTCTCTCTAGGGTGAGGCCCGTGATTTTGCGGCCGTCAAAAAAAACCCAGCTCGATTCCATGACCGGAAGGCAAAGTTATCAAGGTTTTAATTTCGCCCAGAATTCTCAATCGGCAGTGCACAGTGTCGTGCCCGCCACCTACCTTAACGGTGCGGTTAGTCGACGCGCTTGACACCGACATCGTCTCAGCTATCCACCCTAGCGTCCTATGTGCCATTCCTGTACTAACCACCTCGTTGAAAACCAGTTGTGGACCCTCAGATATTCGACGTTTCGTCGAAACAACAGCTGCTTCGTGGCCTATGGTAAGTAATTTCTAGAAAAATCACTGGGGGTCCACTTCTCCAAATCCAGTCTCTCTAGGGTGAGGCCCGTGATTCTGCGGCCGTCAAAAAAAACCCAGCTCGACTCCATGACCGGAAGGCAAAGTTATCAAGGTTTTAATTTCGCCCAGAAATCTCCATCGGCAGTGCACAGTGTCGCGCCCGCCACCGACCTTAACGGTGCGGTTAGTCGACGCGCTTGACACCGACATCGTCTAAGCTATCCACCCTAACATCCAATGTGCCATTCCTATACTAACCACCTCGTTGAAACCACTTGTGGACCGTCAGATATTCGACCTTTCGCCAAAACAACCGCTGCTTCGTGGCCTATGGTATGTAATTTCTAGAAAAATCACTGGGGGTCCACTTCTCCAAATCCAGTCTCTCTATTGTGAGGCCCGTGATTCTGCGGCCGTCAAAAAAAACCTGGCTCGATTCTATGACCCGATGGCAAAGTTATCAAGGTTTTAAATTCGCCCAGAATTCTCCATCGGCAGTGCACAGTGTCGCGCCCGCCAGCCTACCTTAACGGCGCGGTTAGACGACGCGTTTGACACCGACATCGTCTAAGCTATCCACCCTAACGTCCTATGTGCCATTCCTATACTAACCACCTCGTTGAAAACTACTCGTGGACCCTCAGAGAATCGACCTTTCGCCGAAACAACCGCTGCTTCGTGGCCTATGATAAGTAATTTCTAGAAAAATCACTGGGGGTCCACTTCTCCAAATCCAGTCTCTCTACGGTGAGGCCCGTGATTCTGTGGCCGTCAAAAAAAACCTGGCTCGATTCTATGACCCGATGGCAAAGTTATCAAGGTTTTAAATTCGCCCAGAATTCTCCATCGGCAGTGCACAGTGTCGCACCCGCCAGCCTACCTTAACGGCGCGGTTGGACGACGCGTTTGACATCGACATCGTCTAAGCTATCCACCCTATCGTCCTATGTGCCATTCCTATGCTAACCACCTCGTTGAAACCACTTGTGGACCGTCAGATATTCGACCGTTCGCCAAAACAACCGCTGCTTCGTGGCCTATGGTAAGTAATTTCTAGAAAAATCACTGCGGGTCCACTTCTCTAAATCCAGTCTCTCTAGGGTGAGGCCCGTGATTCTGCGGCCGTCAAAAAAAACCTAGCTCGATTCCATGACCGGATGGCATAGTTATCAAGGTTTTAAATTCGCCCACAATTCTCCATCGGTAGTGCATAGTGTCGCGCCCGCCAGCCTGCCTTAACGGTGCGGTTAGTCGACGCGCTTGACACTGACATCGTCTAAGCTATCCACCCTAACGTCCTATGTGCCATTCCTATACTAACCACCTCGTTGAAAACCACTCGTGGACCCTCAGAGAATCGACCTTTCGCCAAAACAACCGCTGCTTCGTGGCCTATGGTAAGTAATTTCTAGAAAAATCACTGGGGGTCCACTTCTCCAAATCCAATCTCCCTAGGGTGAGGACCGTGATTCTGCGGCCGTCAAAAAAAACCTGGCTCGATTCTATGACCCGATGGCAAAGTTATCAAGGTTTTAAATTCGCCCAGAATTCTCCATCGGCAGTGCACAGTGTCGCGCCCGCCAGCCTACCTTAACGGCGCGGTTAGACGACGCGTTTGACACCGACATCGTCTAAGCTATCCACCCTAACGTCCTATGTGCCATTCCTATACTAACCACCTCGTTGAAAACTACTCGTGGACCCTCAGAGAATCGACCTTTCGCCGAAACAACCGCTGCTTCGTGGCCTATGATAAGTAATTTCTAGAAAAATCACTGGGGGTCCACTTCTCCAAATCCAGTCTCTCTAGGGTGAGGCCCGTGATTCTGCGGCCGTCAAAAAAAACCTGGCTCGATTCTATGACCCGATGGCAAAGTTATCAAGGTTTTAAATTCGCCCAGAATTCTCCATCGGCAGTGCACAGTGTCGCGCCCGCTAGCCTACCTTAACGGCGCGGTTAGACGACGCGTTTGACACCGACATCGTCTAAGCTATCCACCCTATCGTCCTATGTGCCATTCCTATGCTAACCACCTCGTTGAAACCACTTGTGGACCGTCAGATATTCGACCGTTCGCCAAAACAACCGCTGCTTCGTGGCCTATGGTAAGTAATTTCTAGAAAAATCACTGCGGGTCCACTTCTCTAAATCCAGTCTCTCTAGGGTGAGGCCCGTGATTCTGCGGCCGTCAAAAAAAACCTAGCTCGATTCCATGACCGGATGGCAAAGTTATCAAGGTTTTAAATTCGCCCACAATTCTCCATCGGTAGTGCATAGTGTCGCGCCCGCCAGCCTGCCTTAACGGTGCGGTTAGTCGACGCGCTTGACACTGACATCGTCTAAGCTATCCACCCTAACGTCCTATGTGCCATTCCTATACTAACCACCTCGTTGAAAACCACTCGTGGACCCTCAGAGAATCGACCTTTCGCCAAAACAACCGCTGCTTCGTGGCCTATGGTAAGTAATTTCTAGAAAAATCACTGGGGGTCCACTTCTCCAAATCCAATCTCCCTAGGGTGAGGCCCGTGATTCTGCGGCCGTCAAAAAAAACCTGGCTCGATTCCATGACCAGATGGCAAAGTTATCAAGGTTTTAAATTCGCCCAGAATTCTCCATCGGCAGTGCATAGTGTCGCGCCCGCCATCCTGCCTTAACGGCGCGGTTAGACGACGCGTTTGACACCGACATCGTCTAAGCTATCCACCCTATCGTCCTATGTGCCATTCCTATGCTAACCACCTCGTTGAAACCACTTGTGGACCGTCAGATATTCGACCTTTCGCCAAAACAACCGCTGCTTCGTGGCCTATGGTATGTAATTTCTAGAAAAATCACTGGGGGTCCACTTCTCCAAATCCAGTCTCTCTATGGTGAGGCCCGTGATTCTGCGGCCGTCAAAAAAAACCTGGCTCGATTCTATGACCCGATGGCAAAGTTATCAAGGTTTTAAATTCGCCCAGAATTCTCCATCGGCAGTGCACAGTGTCGCGCCCGCCAGCCTACCTTAACGGCGCGGTTAGACGACGCGTTTGACACCGACATCGTCTAAGCTATCCACCCTATCGTCCTATGTGCCATTCCTATGCTAACCACCTCGTTGAAACCACTTGTGGACCGTCAGATATTCGACCGTTCGCCAAAACAACCGCTGCTTCGTGGCCTATGGTAAGTAATTTCTAGAAAAATCACTGCGGGTCCACTTCTCTAAATCCAGTCTCTCTAGGGTGAGGCCCGTGATTCTGCGGCCGTCAAAAAAAACCTAGCTCGATTCCATGACCGGATGGCAAAGTTATCAAGGTTTTAAATTCGCCCACAATTCTCCATCGGTAGTGCATAGTGTCGCGCCCGCCAGCCTGCCTTAACGGTGCGGTTAGTCGACGCGCTTGACACTGACATCGTCTAAGCTATCCACCCTAACGTCCTATGTGCCATTCCTATACTAACCACCTCGTTGAAAACCACTCGTGGACCCTCAGAGAATCGACCTTTCGCCAAAACAACCGCTGCTTCGTGGCCTATGGTAAGTAATTTCTAGAAAAATCACTGGGGGTCCACTTCTCCAAATCCAATCTCCCTAGGGTGAGGCCCGTGATTCTGCGGCCGTCAAAAAAAACCTGGCTCGATTCCATGACCAGATGGCAAAGTTATCAAGGTTTTAAATTCGCCCAGAATTCTCCATCGGCAGTGCATAGTGTCGCGCCCGCCATCCTGCCTTAACGGCGCGGTTAGACGACGCGTTTGACACCGACATCGTCTAAGCTATCCACCCTATCGTCCTATGTGCCATTCCTATGCTAACCACCTCGTTGAAACCACTTGTGGACCGTCAGATATTCGACCTTTCGCCAAAACAACCGCTGCTTCGTGGCCTATGGTATGTAATTTCTAGAAAAATCACTGGGGGTCCACTTCTCCAAATCCAGTCTCTCTATGGTGAGGCCCGTGATTCTGCGGCCGTCAAAAAAAACCTGGCTCGATTCTATGACCCGATGGCAAAGTTATCAAGGTTTTAAATTCGCCCAGAATTCTCCATCGGCAGTGCACAGTGTCGCGCCCGCCAGCCTACCTTAACGGCGCGGTTAGACGACGCGTTTGACACCGACATCGTCTAAGCTATCCACCCTATCGTCCTATGTGCCATTCCTATGCTAACCACCTCGTTGAAACCACTTGTGGACCGTCAGATATTCGACCGTTCGCCAAAACAACCGCTGCTTCGTGGCCTATGGTAAGTAATTTCTAGAAAAATCACTGCGGGTCCACTTCTCTAAATCCAGTCTCTCTAGGGTGAGGCCCGTGATTCTGCGGCCGTCAAAAAAAACCTAGCTCGATTCCATGACCGGATGGCAAAGTTATCAAGGTTTTAAATTCGCCCACAATTCTCCATCGGTAGTGCATAGTGTCGCGCCCGCCAGCCTGCCTTAACGGTGCGGTTAGTCGACGCGCTTGACACTGACATCGTCTAAGCTATCCACCCTAACGTCCTATGTGCCATTCCTATACTAACCACCTCGTTGAAAACCACTCGTGGACCCTCAGAGAATCGACCTTTCGCCAAAACAACCGCTGCTTCGTGGCCTATGGTAAGTAATTTCTAGAAAAATCACTGGGGGTCCACTTCTCCAAATCCAATCTCCCTAGGGTGAGGCCCGTGATTCTGCGGCCGTCAAAAAAAACCTGGCTCGATTCCATGACCAGATGGCAAAGTTATCAAGGTTTTAAATTCGCCCAGAATTCTCCATCGGCAGTGCATAGTGTCGCGCCCGCCATCCTGCCTTAACGGCGCGGTTAGACGACGCGTTTGACACCGACATCGTCTAAGCTATCCACCCTATCGTCCTATGTGCCATTCCTATGCTAACCACCTCGTTGAAACCACTTGTGGACCGTCAGATATTCGACCGTTCGCCAAAACAACCGCTGCTTCGTGGCCTATGGTAAGTAATTTCTAGAAAAATCACTGCGGGTCCACTTCTCTAAATCCAGTCTCTCTAGGGTGAGGCCCGTGATTCTGCGGCCGTCAAAAAAAACCTAGCTCGATTCCATGACCGGATGGCAAAGTTATCAAGGTTTTAAATTCGCCCACAATTCTCCATCGGTAGTGCATAGTGTCGCGCCCGCCAGCCTGCCTTAACGGTGCGGTTAGTCGACGCGCTTGACACTGACATCGTCTAAGCTATCCACCCTAACGTCCTATGTGCCATTCCTATACTAACCACCTCGTTGAAAACCACTCGTGGACCCTCAGAGAATCGACCTTTCGCCAAAACAACCGCTGCTTCGTGGCCTATGGTAAGTAATTTCTAGAAAAATCACTGGGGGTCCACTTCTCCAAATCCAATCTCCCTAGGGTGAGGCCCGTGATTCTGCGGCCGTCAAAAAAAACCTGGCTCGATTCCATGACCAGATGGCAAAGTTATCAAGGTTTTAAATTCGCCCAGAATTCTCCATCGGCAGTGCATAGTGTCGCGCCCGCCATCCTGCCTTAACGGCGCGGTTAGACGACGCGTTTGACACCGACATCGTCTAAGCTATCCACCCTATCGTCCTATGTGCCATTCCTATGCTAACCACCTCGTTGAAACCACTTGTGGACCGTCAGATATTCGACCTTTCGCCAAAACAACCGCTGCTTCGTGGCCTATGGTATGTAATTTCTAGAAAAATCACTGGGGGTCCACTTCTCCAAATCCAGTCTCTCTATGGTGAGGCCCGTGATTCTGCGGCCGTCAAAAAAAACCTGGCTCGATTCTATGACCCGATGGCAAAGTTATCAAGGTTTTAAATTCGCCCAGAATTCTCCATCGGCAGTGCACAGTGTCGCGCCCGCCAGCCTACCTTAACGGCGCGGTTAGACGACGCGTTTGACACCGACATCGTCTAAGCTATCCACCCTATCGTCCTATGTGCCATTCCTATGCTAACCACCTCGTTGAAACCACTTGTGGACCGTCAGATATTCGACCGTTCGCCAAAACAACCGCTGCTTCGTGGCCTATGGTAAGTAATTTCTAGAAAAATCACTGCGGGTCCACTTCTCTAAATCCAGTCTCTCTAGGGTGAGGCCCGTGATTCTGCGGCCGTCAAAAAAAACCTAGCTCGATTCCATGACCGGATGGCAAAGTTATCAAGGTTTTAAATTCGCCCACAATTCTCCATCGGTAGTGCATAGTGTCGCGCCCGCCAGCCTGCCTTAACGGTGCGGTTAGTCGACGCGCTTGACACTGACATCGTCTAAGCTATCCACCCTAACGTCCTATGTGCCATTCCTATACTAACCACCTCGTTGAAAACCACTCGTGGACCCTCAGAGAATCGACCTTTCGCCAAAACAACCGCTGCTTCGTGGCCTATGGTAAGTAATTTCTAGAAAAATCACTGGGGGTCCACTTCTCCAAATCCAATCTCCCTAGGGTGAGGCCCGTGATTCTGCGGCCGTCAAAAAAAACCTGGCTCGATTCCATGACCAGATGGCAAAGTTATCAAGGTTTTAAATTCGCCCAGAATTCTCCATCGGCAGTGCATAGTGTCGCGCCCGCCATCCTGCCTTAACGGCGCGGTTAGACGACGCGTTTGACACCGACATCGTCTAAGCTATCCACCCTATCGTCCTATGTGCCATTCCTATGCTAACCACCTCGTTGAAACCACTTGTGGACCGTCAGATATTCGACCTTTCGCCAAAACAACCGCTGCTTCGTGGCCTATGGTATGTAATTTCTAGAAAAATCACTGGGGGTCCACTTCTCCAAATCCAGTCTCTCTATGGTGAGGCCCGTGATTCTGCGGCCGTCAAAAAAAACCTGGCTCGATTCTATGACCCGATGGCAAAGTTATCAAGGTTTTAAATTCGCCCAGAATTCTCCATCGGCAGTGCACAGTGTCGCGCCCGCCAGCCTACCTTAACGGCGCGGTTAGACGACGCGTTTGACACCGACATCGTCTAAGCTATCCACCCTATCGTCCTATGTGCCATTCCTATGCTAACCACCTCGTTGAAACCACTTGTGGACCGTCAGATATTCGACCGTTCGCCAAAACAACCGCTGCTTCGTGGCCTATGGTAAGTAATTTCTAGAAAAATCACTGCGGGTCCACTTCTCTAAATCCAGTCTCTCTAGGGTGAGGCCCGTGATTCTGCGGCCGTCAAAAAAAACCTAGCTCGATTCCATGACTGGATGGCAAAGTTATCAAGGTTTTAAATTCGCCCACAATTCTCCATCGGTAGTGCATAGTGTCGCGCCCGCCAGCCTGCCTTAACGGTGCGGTTAGTCGACGCGCTTGACACCGACATCGTCTAAGCTATCCACCCTAACGTCCTATGTGCCATTCCTATACTAACCACCTCGTTGAAAACCACTCGTGGACCCTCAGAGAATCGACCTTTCGCCAAAACAACCGCTGCTTCGTGGCCTATGGTAAGTAATTTCTAGAAAAATCACTGGGGGTCCACTTCTCCAAATCCAATCTCCCTACGGTGAGGCCCGTGATTCTGCGGCCGTCAAAAAAAACCTAGCTCGATTCCATGACCAGATGGCAAAGTTATCAAGGTTTTAAATTCGCCCAGAATTCTCCATCGGCAGTGCATAGTGTCGCGCCCGCCATCCTGCCTTAACGGCGCGGTTAGACGACGCGTTTAACACCGACATCGTCTAAGCTATCCACCCTATCGTCCTATGTGCCATTCCTATGCTAACCACCTCGTTGAAACCACTTGTGGACCGTCAGATATTCGACCTTTCGCCAAAACAACCGCTGCTTCTTGGCCTATGGTATGTAATTTCTAGAAAAATCACTGGGGGTCCACTTCTCCAAATCCAGTCTCTCTATGGTGAGGCCCGTGATTCTGCGGCCGTCAAAAAAAACCTGGCTCGATTCTATGACCCGATGGCAAAGTTATCAAGGTTTTAAATTCGCCCAGAATTCTCCATCGGCAGTGCACAGTGTCGCGCCCGCCAGCCTACCTTAACGGCGCGGTTAGACGACGCGTTTGACACCGACATCGTCTAAGCTATCCACCCTATCGTCCTATGTGCCATTCCTATGCTAACCACCTCGTTGAAACCACTTGTGGACCGTCAGATATTCGACCGTTCGCCAAAACAACCGCTGCTTCGTGGCCTATGGTAAGTAATTTCTAGAAAAATCACTGCGGGTCCACTTCTCTAAATCCAGTCTCTCTAGGGTGAGGCCCGTGATTCTGCGGCCGTCAAAAAAAACCTAGCTCGATTCCATGACCGGATGGCAAAGTTATCAAGGTTTTAAATTCGCCCACAATTCTCCATCGGTAGTGCATAGTGTCGCGCCCGCCAGCCTGCCTTAACGGTGTGGTTAGTCGACGCGCTTGACACTGACATCGTCTAAGCTATCCACCCTAACGTCCTATGTGCCATTCCTATACTAACCACCTCGTTGAAAACCACTCGTGGACCCTCAGAGAATCGACCTTTCGCCAAAACAACCGCTGCTTCGTGGCCTATGGTATGTAATTTCTAGAAAAATCACTGGGGGTCCACTTCTCCAAATCCAATCTCCCTACGGTGAGGCCCGTGATTCTGCGGCCGTCAAAAAAAACCTAGCTCGATTCCATGACCAGATGGCAAAGTTATCAAGGTTTTAAATTCGCCCAGAATTCTCCATCGGCAGTGCATAGTGTCGCGCCCGCCATCCTGCCTTAACGGCGCGGTTAGACGACGCGTTTAACACCGACATCGTCTAAGCTATCCACCCTATCGTCCTATGTGCCATTCCTATGCTAACCACCTCGTTGAAACCACTTGTGGACCGTCAGATATTCGACCTTTCGCCAAAACAACCGCTGCTTCGTGGCCTATGGTATGTAATTTCTAGAAAAATCACTGGGGGTCCACTTCTCCAAATCCAGTCTCTCTATGGTGAGGCCCGTGATTCTGCGGCCGTCAAAAAAAACCTGGCTCGATTCTATGACCCGATGGCAAAGTTATCAAGGTTTTAAATTCGCCCAGAATTCTCCAACGGCAGTGCACAGTGTCGCGCCCGCCAGCCTACCTTAACGGCGCGGTTAGACGACGCGTTTGACACCGACATCGTCTAAGCTATCCACCCTAACGTCCTATGTGCCATTCCTATACTAACCACCTCGTTGAAAACTACTCGTGGACCCTCAGAGAATCGACCTTTCGCCGAAACAACCGCTGCTTCGTGGCCTATGATAAGTAATTTCTAGAAAAATCACTGGGGGTCCACTTCTCCAAATCCAGTCTCTCTACGGTGAGGCCCGTGATTCTGCGGCCGTCAAAAAAAACCTGGCTCGATTCTATGACCCGATGGCAAAGTTATCAAGGTTTTAAATTCGCCCAGAATTCTCCATCGGCAGTGCACAGTGTCGCGCCCGCTAGCCTACCTTAACGGCGCGGTTAGACGACGCGTTTGACACCGACATCGTCTAAGCTATCCACCCTATCGTCCTATGTGCCATTCCTATGCTAACCACCTCGTTGAAACCACTTGTGGACCGTCAGATATTCGACCGTTCGCCAAAACAACCGCTGCTTCGTGGCCTATGGTAAGTAATTTCTAGAAAAATCACTGCGGGTCCACTTCTCTAAATCCAGTCTCTCTAGGGTGAGGCCCGTGATTCTGCGGCCGTCAAAAAAAACCTAGCTCGATTCCATGACCGGATGGCAAAGTTATCAAGGTTTTAAATTCGCCCAGAATTCTCCATCGGCAGTGCATAGTGTCGTGCCCGCCATCCTGCCTTAACGGTGCGGTTAGTCGACGCGCTTGACACCGACATCGTCTAAGCTATCCACCCTAACGTCCTATGTGCCATTCCTATATTAACCACCTCGTTGAAAACCACTCGTGGACCCTCAGAGAATCGACCTTTCGCCAAAACAACCGCTGCTTCGTGGCCTATGGTAAGTAATTTCTAGAAAAATCACTGGGGATCCACTTCTCCAAATCCAATCTCCCTAGGGTGAGGCCCGTGATTCTGCGGCCGTCAAAAAAAACCTGGCTCGATTCCATGACCCGATGGCAAAGTTATCAAGGTTTTAAATTCGCCCAGAATTCTCCATCGGCAGTGCACAGTGTCGCGCCCGCCAGCCTACCTTAACGGTGCAGTTAGTCGACGCGCTTGACACCGACATCGTCTAAGCTATCCACCCTAACGTCCTATGTGCCATTCCTATACTAACCACCTCGTTGAAAACCACTTGTGGACCCTCAGATATTCGAACTTTCGCCGAAACAACCGCTGCTTCGTGGCCTATGTTAAGTAATTTCTAGACAAATCACTGGGGGTCCAATTCTCCAAATCCAGTCTCTCTATGGTGAGGCCCGTGATTCTGCGGCCGTCAAAAAAAACCTGGCTCGATTCTATGATCCGATGGCAAAGTTATCAAGGTTTTAAATTCGCCCAGAATTCTCCATCGGCAGTGCACAGTGTCGCGCCCGCCAGCCTACCTTAACGGCGCGGTTAGACGACGCGTTTGACACCGACATCGTCTAAGCTATCCACCCTAACGTCCTATGTGCCATTCCTATACTAACCACCTCGTTGAAAACCACTTGTGGACCCTCAGTTATTCGAACTTTCGCCGAAACAACCGCTGCTTCGTGGCCTATGTTAAGTAATTTCTAGAAAAATCACTGGGGGTCCACTTCTCCAAATCTAGTCTCTCTATGGTGAGGCCCGTGATTCTGCGGCTGTCAAAAAAAACCCGGCTCGATTCTATGACACGATGGCAAAGTTATCAAGGTTTTAAATTCGCCCAGAATTCTCCATCAGCAGTGCAAAGTGTCGCGCCCTCCAGCCTACCTTAACGGTGCGGTTAGACGACGCGTTTGACACCGACATCGTCTAAGCTATCCACCCTAACGTCCTACGTGCCATTCCTATACTAACCACCTCGTTGAAAACTACTTGTGGACCCTCAGTTATTCGACCTTTCGCCGAAACAACCGCTGCTTCGTGGCCTATGATAAGTAATTTCTAGAAAAATCACTGGGGGTCCACTTCTCCAAATCCAGTCTCTCTACGGTGAGGCCCGTGATTCTGCGGCCGTCAAAAAAAACCTGGCTCGATTCTATGACCCGATGGCAAAGTTATCAAGGTTTTAAATTCGCCCAGAATTCTCCATCGGCAGTGCACAGTGTCGCGCCCGCTAGCCTACCTTAACGGCGCGGTTAGACGACGCGTTTGACACCGACATCGTCTAAGCTATCCACCCTATCGTCCTATGTGCCATTCCTATGCTAACCACCTCGTTGAAACCACTTGTGGACCGTCAGATATTCGACCGTTCGCCAAAACAACCGCTGCTTCGTGGCCTATGGTAAGTAATTTCTAGAAAAATCACTGCGGGTCCACTTCTCTAAATCCAGTCTCTCTAGGGTGAGGCCCGTGATTCTGCGGCCGTCAAAAAAAACCTAGCTCGATTCCATGACCGGATGGCAAAGTTATCAAGGTTTTAAATTCGCCCAGAATTCTCCATCGGCAGTGCATAGTGTCGTGCCCGCCATCCTGCCTTAACGGTGCGGTTAGTCGACGCGCTTGACACCGACATCGTCTAAGCTATCCACCCTAACGTCCTATGTGCCATTCCTATATTAACCACCTCGTTGAAAACCACTCGTGGACCCTCAGATAATCGACCTTTCGCCAAAACAACCGCTGCTTCATGGCCTATGGTAAGTAATTTCTAGAAAAATCACTGGGGATCCACTTCTCCAAATCCAATCTCCCTAGGGTGAGGCCCGTGATTCTGCGGCCGTCAAAAAAAACCTGGCTCGATTCCATGACCCGATGGCAAAGTTATCAAGGTTTTAAATTCGCCCAGAATTCTCCATCGGCAGTGCACAGTGTCGCGCCCGCCAGCCTACCTTAACGGTGCAGTTAGTCGACGCGCTTGACACCGACATCGTCTAAGCTATCCACCCTAACGTCCTATGTGCCATTCCTATACTAACCACCTCGTTGAAAACCACTTGTGGACCCTCAGATATTCGAACTTTCACCGAAACAACCGCTGCTTCGTGGCCTATGTTAAGTAATTTCTAGACAAATCACTGGGGGTCCACTTCTCCAAATCCAGTCTCTCTATGGTGAGGCCCGTGATTCTGCGGCCGTCAAAAAAAACCTGGCTCGATTCTATGATCCGATGGCAAAGTTATCAAGGTTTTAAATTCGCCCAGAATTCTCCATCGGCAGTGCACAGTGTCGCGCCCGCCAGCCTACCTTAACGGCGCGGTTAGACGACGCGTTTGACACCGACATCGTCTAAGCTATCCACCCTAACGTCCTATGTGCCATTCCTATACTAACCACCTCGTTGAAAACCACTTGTGGACCCTCAGTTATTCGAACTTTCGCCGAAACAACCGCTGCTTCGTGGCCTATGTTAAGTAATTTCTAGAAAAATCACTGGGGGTCCACTTCTCCAAATCTAGTCTCTCTATGGTGAGGCCCGTGATTCTGCGGCTGTCAAAAAAAACCCGGCTCGATTCTATGACACGATGGCAAAGTTATCAAGGTTTTAAATTCGCCCAGAATTCTCCATCAGCAGTGCAAAGTGTCGCGCCCTCCAGCCTACCTTAACGGTGCGGTTAGACGACGCGTTTGACACCGACATCGTCTAAGCTATCCACCCTAACGTCCTACGTGCCATTCCTATACTAACCACCTCGTTGAAAACTACTTGTGGACCCTCAGTTATTCGAACTTTCGCCGAAACAACCGCTGCTTCGTGGCCTATGTTAAGTAATTTCTAGAAAAATCACTGGGGGTCCACTTCTCCAAATCCAGTCTCTCTATGGTGAGGCCCGTGATTCTGCGGCCGTCAAAAAAAACCTGGCTCGATTCTATGACCCGATGGCAAAGTTATCAAGGTTTTAAATTCGCCCAGAATTCTCCATCGGCAGTGCACAGTGTCGCGCCCGCTAGCCTACCTTAACGGCGCGGTTAGACGACGCGTTTGACACCGACATCGTCTAAGCTATCCACCCTATCGTCCTATGTGCCATTCCTATGCTAACCACCTCGTTGAAACCACTTGTGGACCGTCAGATATTCGACCGTTCGCCAAAACAACCGCTGCTTCGTGGCCTATGGTAAGTAATTTCTAGAAAAATCACTGCGGGTCCACTTCTCTAAATCCAGTCTCTCTAGGGTGAGGCCCGTGATTCTGCGGCCGTCAAAAAAAACCTAGCTCGATTCCATGACCGGATGGCAAAGTTATCAAGGTTTTAAATTCGCCCAGAATTCTCCATCGGCAGTGCATAGTGTCGTGCCCGCCATCCTGCCTTAACGGTGCGGTTAGTCGACGCGCTTGACAACGACATCGTCTAAGCTATCCACCCTAACGTCCTATGTGCCATTCCTATATTAACCACCTCGTTGAAAACCACTCGTGGACCCTCAGATAATCGACCTTTCGCCAAAACAACCGCTGCTTCGTGGCCTATGGTAAGTAATTTCTAGAAAAATCACTAGGGATCCACTTCTCCAAATCCAATCTCCCTAGGGTGAGGCCCGTGATTCTGCGGCCGTCAAAAAAAACCTGGCTCGATTCCATGACCCGATGGCAAAGTTATCAAGGTTTTAAATTCGCCCAGAATTCTCCATCGGCAGTGCACAGTGTCGCGCCCGCCAGCCTACCTTAACGGTGCAGTTAGTCGACGCGCTTGACACCGACATCGTCTAAGCTATCCACCCTAACGTCCTATGTGCCATTCCTATACTAACCACCTCGTTGAAAACCACTTGTGGACCCTCAGATATTCGAACTTTCGCCGAAACAACCGCTGCTTCGTGGCCTATGTTAAGTAATTTCTAGACAAATCACTGGGGGTCCACTTCTCCAAATCCAGTCTCTCTATGGTGAGGCCCGTGATTCTGCGGCCGTCAAAAAAAACCTGGCTCGATTCTATGATCCGATGGCAAAGTTATCAAGGTTTTAAATTCGCCCAGAATTCTCCATCGGCAGTGCACAGTGTCGCGCCCGCCAGCCTACCTTAACGGCGCGGTTAGACGACGCGTTTGACACCGACATCGTCTAAGCTATCCACCCTAACGTCCTATGTGCCATTCCTATACTAACCACCTCGTTGAAAACCACTTGTGGACCCTCAGTTATTCGAACTTTCGCCGAAACAACCGCTGCTTCGTGGCCTATGTTAAGTAATTTCTAGAAAAATCACTGGGGGTCCACTTCTCCAAATCTAGTCTCTCTATGGTGAGGCCCGTGATTCTGCGGCTGTCAAAAAAAACCCGGCTCGATTCTATGACACGATGGCAAAGTTATCAAGGTTTTAAATTCGCCCAGAATTCTCCATCAGCAGTGCAAAGTGTCGCGCCCTCCAGCCTACCTTAACGGTGCGGTTAGACGACGCGTTTGACACCGACATCGTCTAAGCTATCCACCCTAACGTCCTACGTGCCATTCCTATACTAACCACCTCGTTGAAAACTACTTGTGGACCCTCAGTTATTCGAACTTTCGCCGAAACAACCGCTGCTTCGTGGCCTATGTTAAGTAATTTCTAGAAAAATCACTGGGGGTCCACTTCTCCAAATCCAGTCTCTCTATGGTGAGGCCCGTGATTCTGCGGCCGTCAAAAAAAACCTGGCTCGATTCTATGACCCGATGGCAATGTTATCAAGGTTTTAAATTCGCCCAGAATTCTCCATCGGCAGTGCACAGTGTCGCGCCCGCTAGCCTACCTTAACGGCGCGGTTAGACGACGCGTTTGACACCGACATCGTCTAAGCTATCCACCCTATCGTCCTATGTGCCATTCCTATGCTAACCACCTCGTTGAAACCACTTGTGGACCGTCAGATATTCGACCTTTCGCCAAAACAACCGCTGCTTCGTGGCCTATGGTATGTAATTTCTAGAAAAATCACTGCGGGTCCACTTCTCTAAATCCAGTCTCTCTAGGGTGAGGCCCGTGATTCTGCGGCCGTCAAAAAAAACCTAGCTCGATTCCATGACCGGATGGCAAAGTTATCAAGGTTTTAAATTCGCCCACAATTCTCCATCGGCAGTGCACAGTGTCGCGCCCGCCAGCCTACCTTAACGGCGCGGTTAGACGACGCGTTTGACACCGACATCGTCTAAGCTATCCACCCTATCGTCCTATGTGCCATTCCTATGCTAACCACCTCGTTGAAACCACTTGTGGACCGTCAGATATTCGACCTTTCGCCAAAACAACCGCTGCTTCGTGGCCTATGGTATGTAATTTCCAGAAAAATCACTGCGGGTCCACTTCTCTAAATCCAGTCTCTCTAGGGTGAGGCCCGTGATTCTGCGGCCGTCAAAAAAAACCTAGCTCGATTCCATGACCGGATGGCAAAGTTATCAAGGTTTTAAATTCGCCCACAATTCTCCATCGGCAGTGCACAGTGTCGCGCCCGCCAGCCTACCTTAACGGCGCGGTTAGACGACGCGTTTGACACCGACATCGTCTAAGCTATCCACCCTAACGTCCTATGTGCCATTCCTATACTAACCACCTCGTTGAAAACTACTCGTGGACCCTCAGAGAATCGACCTTTCGCCGAAACAACCGCTGCTTCGTGGCCTATGATAAGTAATTTCTAGAAAAATCACTGGGGGTCCACTTCTCCAAATCCAGTCTCTCTACGGTGAGGCCCGTGATTCTGCGGCCGTCAAAAAAAACCTGGCTCGATTCTATGACCCGATGGCAAAGTTATCAAGGTTTTAAATTCGCCCAGAATTCTCCATCGGCAGTGCACAGTGTCGCGCCCGCTAGCCTACCTTAACGGCGCGGTTAGACGACGCGTTTGACACCGACATCGTCTAAGCTATCCACCCTATCGTCCTATGTGCCATTCCTATGCTAACCACCTCGTTGAAACCACTTGTGGACCGTCAGATATTCGACCGTTCGCCAAAACAACCGCTGCTTCGTGGCCTATGGTAAGTAATTTCTAGAAAAATCACTGCGGGTCCACTTCTCTAAATCCAGTCTCTCTAGGGTGAGGCCCGTGATTCTGCGGCCGTCAAAAAAAACCTAGCTCGATTCCATGACCGGATGGCAAAGTTATCAAGGTTTTAAATTCGCCCAGAATTCTCCATCGGCAGTGCATAGTGTCGTGCCCGCCATCCTGCCTTAACGGTGCGGTTAGTCGACGCGCTTGACACCGACATCGTCTAAGCTATCCACCCTAACGTCCTATGTGCCATTCCTATATTAACCACATCGTTGAAAACCACTCGTGGACCCTCAGATAATCGACCTTTCGCCAAAACAACCGCTGCTTCGTGGCCTATGGTAAGTAATTTCTAGAAAAATCACTGGGGATCCACTTCTCCAAATCCAATCTCCCTAGGGTGAGGCCCGTGATTCTGCGGCCGTCAAAAAAAACCTGGCTCGATTCCATGACCCGATGGCAAAGTTATCAAGGTTTTAAATTCGCCCAGAATTCTCCATCGGCAGTGCACAGTGTCGCGCCCGCCAGCCTACCTTAACGGTGCAGTTAGTCGACGCGCTTGACACCGACATCGTCTAAGCTATCCACCCTAACGTCCTATGTGCCATTCCTATACTAACCACCTCGTTGAAAACCACTTGTGGACCCTCAGATATTCGAACTTTCGCCGAAACAACCGCTGCTTCGTGGCCTATGTTAAGTAATTTCTAGACAAATCACTGGGGGTCCACTTCTCCAAATCCAGTCTCTCTATGGTGAGGCCCGTGATTCTGCGGCCGTCAAAAAAAACCTGGCTCGATTCTATGATCCGATGGCAAAGTTATCAAGGTTTTAAATTCGCCCAGAATTCTCCATCGGCAGTGCACAGTGTCGCGCCCGCCAGCCTACCTTAACGGCGCGGTTAGACGACGCGTTTGACACCGACATCGTCTAAGCTATCCACCCTAACGTCCTATGTGCCATTCCTATACTAACCACCTCGTTGAAAACCACTTGTGGACCCTCAGTTATTCGAACTTTCGCCGAAACAACCGCTGCTTCGTGGCCTATGTTAAGTAATTTCTAGAAAAATCACTGGGGGTCCACTTCTCCAAATCTAGTCTCTCTATGGTGAGGCCCGTGATTCTGCGGCTGTCAAAAAAAACCCGGCTCGATTCTATGACACGATGGCAAAGTTATCAAGGTTTTAAATTCGCCCAGAATTCTCCATCAGCAGTGCAAAGTGTCGCGCCCTCCAGCCTACCTTAACGGTGCGGTTAGACGACGCGTTTGACACCGACATCGTCTAAGCTATCCACCCTAACGTCCTACGTGCCATTCCTATACTAACCACCTCGTTGAAAACTACTTGTGGACCCTCAGTTATTCGAACTTTCGCCGAAACAACCGCTGCTTCGTGGCCTATGTTAAGTAATTTCTAGAAAAATCACTGGGGGTCCACTTCTCCAAATCCAGTCTCTCTATGGTGAGGCCCGTGATTCTGCGGCCGTCAAAAAAAACCTGGCTCGATTCTATGACCCGATGGCAAAGTTATCAAGGTTTTAAATTCGCCCAGAATTCTCCATCGGCAGTGCACAGTGTCGCGCCCGCTAGCCTACCTTAACGGCGCGGTTAGACGACGCGTTTGACACCGACATCGTCTAAGCTATCCACCCTATCGTCCTATGTGCCATTCCTATGCTAACCACCTCGTTGAAACCACTTGTGGACCGTCAGATATTCGACCTTTCGCCAAAACAACCGCTGCTTCGTGGCCTATGGTATGTAATTTCCAGAAAAATCACTGCGGGTCCACTTCTCTAAATCCAGTCTCTCTAGGGTGAGGCCCGTGATTCTGCGGCCGTCAAAAAAAACCTAGCTCGATTCCATGACCGGATGGCAAAGTTATCAAGGTTTTAAATTCGCCCACAATTCTCCATCGGTAGTGCATAGTGTCGCGCCCGCCAGCCTGCCTTAACGGTGCGGTTAGTCGACGCGCTTGACACTGACATCGTCTAAGCTATCCACCCTAACGTCCTATGTGCCATTCCTATACTAACCACCTCGTTGAAAACCACTCGTGGACCCTCAGAGAATCGACCTTTCGCCAAAACAACCGCTGCTTCGTGGCCTATGGTAAGTAATTTCTAGAAAAATCACTGGTGGTCCACTTCTCCAAATCCAATCTCCCTACGGTGAGGCCCGTGATTCTGCGGCCGTCAAAAAAAACCTGGCTCGATTCTATGACCCGATGGCAAAGTTATCAAGGTTTTAAATTCGTCCAGAATTCTCCATCGGCAGTGCACAGTGTCGCGCCCGCCAGCCTACCTTAACGGTGCGGTTAGACGACGCGTTTGACACCGACATCGTCTAAGCTATCCACCCTAACGTCCTATGTGCCATTCCTATACTAACCACCTCGTTGAAAACTACTTGTGGACCCTCAGATATTCGAACTTTCGCCAAAACAACTGCTGCTTCGTGGCCTATGTTAAGTAATTTCTAGAAAAATCACTGGGGGTCCACTTCTCCAAATCCAGTCTCTCTATGGTGAGGCCCGTGATTCTGCGGCCGTCAAAAAAAACCTGGCTCGATTCTATGACCCGATGGCAAAGTTATCAAGGTTTTAAACTCGCCCAGAATTCTCCATCGGCAGTGCACAGTGTCGCGCCCGCCAGCCTACCTTAACGGCGCGGTTAGACGACGCGTTTGACACCGACATCGTCTAAGCTATCCACCCTAACGTCCTATGTGCCATTCCTATACTAACCACCTCGTTGAAAACCACTTGTGGACTGTCAGTTATTCGAACTTTCGCCGAAACAACCGCTGCTTCGTGGCCTATGTTAAGTAATTTCTAGAAAAATCACTGGGGGTCCACTTCTCCAAATCCAGTCTCTCTATGGTGAGGCCCGTGACTCTGCGGCCGTCGAAAAAAACCTGGCTCGATTCCATGACCGGATGGCAAACTTATCAAGGTTTTAAATTCGCCCAGAATTCTCCATCGGCAGTGCACAGTGTCGCGCCCGCCAGCCTACCTTAACGGCGCGGTTAGACGACGCGTTTGACACCGACATCGTCTAAGCTATCCACCCTAACGTCCTATGTGCCATTCCTATACTAACCACCTCGTTGAAAACCACTCGTGGACCCTCAGATAATCGACCTTTCGCTCAAACAACCGCTGCTTCGTGGCCTATGGTAAGTAATTTCTAGAAAAATCACTGGGGGTCCACTTCTCCAAATCCAATCTCCCTAGGGTGAGGCCCGTGATTCTGCGGCCGTCAAAAAAAACCTAGCTCGATTCCATGACCGGATGGCAAAGTTATCAAGGTTTTAAATTCGTCCAGAATTCTCCATCGGCACTGCATAGTGTCGCGCCCGCCATCCTGCCTTAACGGTGCGGTTAGTCGACGCGCTTGACACCGACATCGTCTAAGCTATCCACCCTAACATCCTATGTGCCATTCCTATACTAACCACCTCGTTGAAAACCACTCGTGCACCCTCAGATATTCGACCTCTCGCCAAAACAAACGCTGCTTCGTGGCCTATGGTAAGTAATTTCTAGAAAAATCACTAGGGGTCCACTTCTCCAAATCCAGTCTCTCTAGGATGAGGCCCGTGATTCTGCGTCCGTCAAAAAAAACCTAGCTCGATTCTATGACCGGATGGCAAACTTATCAAGGTTTTAAATTCGCCCAGAATTCTCCATCGGCAGTGCACAGTGTCGTGTCCGCCACCTACCTTAACGGTGCGGTTAGTCGACGCGCTTGACACCGACATCGTCTAAGCTATCCACCCTAACGTCCTATGTGCCATTCCTATACTAACCACCTCATTGAAAACCACTCGTGGACCCTCAGATAATCGACCTTTCGCCAAAACAACCGCTGCTTCGTGGCCTATGGTAAGTAGTTTCTAGAAAAATCACTGGGGGTCCACTTCTCCAAATCCAATCTCCCTAGGGTGAGGCCCGTGATTCTGCGGCCGTCAAAAAAAACCTAGCTCGATTCCATGACCGGATGGCAAAGTTATCAAGGTTTTAAATTCGTCCAGAATTCTCCATCGGCAGTACACAGTGTCGCGCCCGCCAGCCTACCTTAACGGTGCGGTTAGACGACGCGCTTGACACCGACATCGTCTAAGCTATCCACCCTAACGTCCTATGTGCCATTCCTATACTAACCACCTCGTTGAAAACCACTTGTGGACCCTCAGATATTCGAACTCTCGCCGAAACAACCGCTGCTTCGTGGCCTATGTTAAGTAATTTCTAGAAAAATCAATGGGGGTCCACTTCTCCAAATCCAGTCTCTCTAGGGTGAGGCCCGTGATTCTGCGGCCGTCAAAAAAAACCTGGCTCGATTCCATGACCGGATGGCAATCTTAAGAAGGTTTTAAATTCGCCCAGAATTCTCCATCGGCAGTGCACAGTGTCGCGCCCGCCAGCCTACCTTAACGGCGCGGTTAGACGACACGTTTGACACCGACATCGTCTAAGCTATCCACCCTAATGTCCTATGTGCCATTCCTATGCTAACCACCTCGTTGAAAACCACTCGTGGACCCTCAGATATTCGACCTTTCGCCAAAACAACCGCTGCTTCGTGCCCTATGGTAAGTAATTTCTAGAAAAATCACTGGGGGTCCACTTCTCCAAATCCAATCTCCCTAGGGTGAGGCCCGTGATTCTGCGGCCGTTAAAAAAAAACCTAGCTCGATTCCATGACCGGATGGCAAAGTTATCAAGGTTTTAAATTCGCCCAGAATTCTCCATCGGCAGTGCACAGTGTCGTGTCCGCCACCTACCTTAACGGTGCGGTTAGTCGACGCGCTTGACACCGACATCGTCTAAGCTATCCACCCTAACGTCCTATGTGCCATTCCTATACTAACCACCTCATTGAAAACCACTCGTGGACCCTCAGATAATCGACCTTTCGCCAAAACAACCGCTGCTTCGTGGCCTATGGTAAGTAATTTCTAGAAAAATCACTGGGGGTCCACTTCTCCAAATCCAATCTCCCTAGGGTGAGGCCCGTGATTCTGCGGCCGTCAAAAAAAACCTAGCTCGATTCCATGACCGGATGGCAAAGTTATCAAGGTTTTAAATTCGTCCAGAATTCTCCATTGGCAGTACACAGTGTCGCGCCCGCCAGCCTACCTTAACGGTGCGGTTAGACGACGCGCTTGACACCGACATCGTCTAAGCTATCCACCCTAACGTCCTATGTGCCATTCCTATACTAACCACCTCGTTGAAAACCACTTGTGGACCCTCAGATATTCGAACTCTCGCCGAAACAACCGCTGCTTCGTGGCCTATGTTAAGTAATTTCTAGAAAAATCAATGGGGGTCCACTTCTCCAAATCCAGTCTCTCTAGGGTGAGGCCCGTGATTCTGCGGCCGTCAAAAAAAACCTGGCTCGATTCCATGACCGGATGGCAATCTTATGAAGGTTTTAAATTCGCCCAGAATTCTCCATCGGCAGTGCACAGTGTCGCGCCCGCCAGCCTACCTTAACGGCGCGGTTAGACGACGCGTTTGACACCGACATCGTCTAAGCTATCCACCCTAATGTCCTATGTGCCATTCCTATGCTAACCACCTCGTTGAAAACCACTCGTGGACCCTCAGATATTCGACCTTTCGCCAAAACAACCGCTGCTTCGTGGCCTATGGTAAGTAATTTCTAGAAAAATCACTGGGGGTCCACTTCTCCAAATCCAATCTCCCTAGGGTGTGGCCCGTGATTCTGCGGCCGTTAAAAAAAAACCTAGCTCGATTCCATGACCGGATGGCAAAGTTATCAAGGTTTTAAATTCGTCCAGAATTCTCCATCGGCAGTACACAGTGTCGCGCCCGCCGGCCTACCTTAACGGTGCGGTTAGACGACGCGCTTGACACCGACATCGTCTAAGCTATCCACCCTAACGTCCTATGTGCCATTCCTATACTAACCACCTCGTTGAAAACCACTTGTGGACCCTCAGATATTCGAACTTTCGCCGAAACAACCGCTGCTTCGTGGCCTATGTTAAGTAATTTCTAGAAAAATCAATGGGGGTCCACTTCTCCAAATCCAGTCTCTCTAGGGTGAGGCCAGTGATTCTGCGGCCGTCAAAAAAAACCTGGCTCGATTCCATGACCGGATGGCAAACTTATCAAGGTTTTAAATTCGCCCAGAATTCTCCATCGGCAGTGCACAGTGTCGCGCCCGCCAGCCTACCTTAACGGCGCGGTTAGACGACACGTTTGACACCGACATCGTCTAAGCTATCCACCCTAATGTCCTATGTGCCATTCCTATGCTAACCACCTCGTTGAAAACCACTTGTGGACCGTCAGATATTCGACCTTTCGCCAAAACAACCGCTGCTTCGTGGCCTATGGTAAGTAATTTCTAGAAAGATCACTGCGGGTCCACTTCTCCAAATCCAGTCTCTCTATGGTGAGGCCCGTGATTCTGCGGCCGTCAAAAAAAACTTGCTCAATTCCATGACCGGATGGCAAAGTTATCAAGGTTTTAAATTCGCCCAGAATTCTCCATCGGCAGTGCACAGTGTCGCGCCCGCCAGCCTGCCTTAACGGTGCGGTTAGTCGACGCGCTTGACATTGACATCGTCTAAGCTACCACCCTAACGTCCTATGTGCCATTCCTATACTAGCCACCTCGTTGAAAACCACTCGTGGACCCTCAGATAATCGACATTCGCCCAAACAACCGCTGCTTCGTGGCCTATGGTAAGTAATTTCTAGAAAAATCACTAGGGGTCCACTTCTCCAAATCCATTCTCCCTAGGGTGAGGCCCGTGATTTTGCGGCCATCAAAAAAAACCTAGCTCGATTCCATGACCGGATGGCAAAGTTATCAAGGTTTTAAATTCGTCCAGAATTCTCCATCGGCAGTGCATAGTGTCGCGCCCGCCATCCTGCCTTAACGGTGCGGTTAGTCGACGCGCTTGACACCGACATCGTCTAAGCTATCCACCCTAACGTCCTATGTGCCATTCCTATACTAACCACCTCGTTGAAAACCACTCGTGGACCCTCAGATATTCGACCTCTCGCCAAAACAACCGCTGCTTCGTGGCCTATGGTAAGTAATTTCTAGAAAAATCACTAGGGGTCCACTTCTCCAAATCCAGTCTCTCTAGGATGAGGCCCGTGATTCTGCGGCCGTCAAAAAAAACCTAGCTCGATTCCATGACCGGATGGCAAACTTATCAAGGTTTTAAATTCGCCCAGAATTTTCCATCGGCAGTGCACAGTGTCGCGCCCGCCAGCCTACATTAACGGTGCGGTTAGACGACGCGTTTGACACCGACATCGTCTAAGCTATCCACCCTAACGTCCTATGTGCCATTCCTATACTAACCACCTCGTTGAAAACCACTTGTGGACCCTCAGATATTCGACCTTTCCGCTCGCTGACAGGTGGGGCCCACCTGTCGGATCCGTCGTCTTCGTCGCGCCGTCGCTCGGCCGAAACCCTAGCGCCGCGCCGCCGCCGTCTCCTTCCAAATCCGGCCGCCCCTTTCCGTTTCCGATGAAATCAATTGAGGGGAAAGGATCTCCGAGATCTCCTCTACCTTTTTCCTTTTGGAATCGATCGCCAAATCGGTTTGGAAATCCGTGGATTCGAGTTCGATTCGGACCGATCTCCCTCCTCCGAACTCTAAACCTTCCATCGCGTTGCCGGTCGCCGTGGGCCTTCGCCGCCGCCTCCTTGCCCCTTTAAAAGGACCCCCGGTGTGTCCGCTACCCGCCGCCACCCTCGCCTTCGCCTCTCGTCGACAATAGAGCCCTAGCCCCGTGTAGCTTCGCGCCGCCGTCGTCGCCGCCGCTCCAGCCGTGCATCGTCGTCGCTCCAGTCGTCGCCATCGCTCGGGGAGGCCGCCGTCGTGTTCACCGTCTCGTTGCTGTCCTTGTCCGCCCCTTCGTCGTCGCCGTAGACCGCCGGAGCACCGCCGTCGTCGTCAAGCCAAAGGTCGCCGCCGCTTCTTCCTCGTCGTTGTCGCCGTCCGTTGATCTTCCGCCCCTGCTTTGGTCACCGGTGAGTTCGCCGTGCCGTCCGCTACCCGTAGGTGCCCTCCGTTCGCGTCGTCGCGCCGTCGTTCGCCGGCGAGCTTGCGCGCCCGAGCCGCCGCCGGAGATGACGTCATCGCCGACGTCATCGATGCCATCCGCCGTAGACCGGTCGTGGACCGTTGGATCTTGGCCGTCCGTTTCGGATGGATCGATCTCGGCCGTCCGTTCCCGTGAACCGTCGCCGTGCACCCGGTCCACCACAACCCTAGCCGCTGACGCAATAATCCTCTTTTTCTTTTCAAAAATAATTCATTATTGCGTCATAATTCAATTAAAATCCATATAAGTGTTTTAATCCGATTTAATCTTTAAAAATTCATAACTAATTCATCTTAGCTCGGATTTAGTTGGTACAAGTCTCTAAATTTTTCTAAAATTGAGATCTACATGTTAAAAATATCCACATGTACTGTTCATGCTTGTTTATGTGCTGTTTTGGTGTTTTTGCTCTTTTCTGTTTAGATTCCGACGTTTCCGGAGAGTCCGATTTTGCAGGAGAAGATTTTGAGGGATTCCAAGGCTAGCAAGGCAAGTCACACAGATCCCAAACAACCCTTTGAGCATGTTGTTCCCGTTTAAAGCTATTGTTTCTATTCAACTATTGCATTTATTTTCGAATGTCATTGGGTGAAATTAACCTATTGTTTGTTATAGCCCTTTTGTTCTTGATTACTTTATTCCTTGATACCTTGGGTTATTATAAATTGACTAGTTGAGCTTTATATATTGGTTCAGCTAGATATTAGATGTGATTGCTTAGCCATGCTTAGAAACTTTAGCACACTATTGGGATAACTTATGACTCACTATTATTTAATGATGGCTTAATGATAACTCATGATGGTTAATCATGATTGGTTAATTAATTAATTTGCCAACTAAAACCTGATAATGGTGGGTTGTGAGCACATGGTTTTGATGGTCGTGCTCATGACAATTAAGGACCGGTTCACGAGTTTCGGTTGTGAAACATTAACCGTGCCAACCACAAGCCAGCGTGGGCAACGGCTTTACCTTTTGTATAGCATGGTTCATTGCGGGGCACCAGACTGAGAAGTGGCGGAGATAAGCCCACGGGGGTCGCTGGGGAGTCTATGCCTTGTTTATAAGGGGGTGATTATGATCCAGGAACAGTGCGCTGTGGTGGATTGTGTTGTGCAAGGGGTACTGTCACAGCTCCTTTCCGAGGTACCGTGGTGGTATCGAGGCACATGGTGACATGTCGTGGGGCTGTGTCTTGTGGGTACAGTGGTACACCTCTGATCAGAGTAAAACTATTCGAAAAGCCGTGCCCGCGGTTATGGGCGGGTCTAACAATGTCTTTCGTGATTAGTCTCACACCTCTCATCATAATGAAAGATGCTATAACTGGTAATAATTTGATTAGCTCCTAGTTTGGAATGGTATATTCCTAGTTTGGAGATAGAACTATGCAGCCGGGATTGGTTGTTCAGAATGGTTGGGCCTATGCAACAGGGTATGTTGTATAGCGTTGGATTAATATTGTTTAATTATTACTTAACTGTTTTATTAAATTCTGAAATGTTTATTAAATGTTGTTTATGCAAATGAAACCCTACTATGCCATCCTTTGTTATCCTGTGCACTTGCATATTTGCTGCGTGGCTTGCTGAGTATGTCATATACTCACCTTGCAATCATTCATCAGAGGAGGAGTTCTACAGTGATGCTGATGGTGTGGAGGATTAGGTGTAGCCCTGGTCAAGCTGCCTGTGGAGTGGAGTCGTTTGCGCCGTTTATCTTATTTTCCGCTGCTTAGATCTTTATTGATTGAGAGGAACTATCTACCTCTGTAATGACATTTTATTCGCTTATTAATTAGAGTAATAATTGTACTCTATTATCAATTTGTTATTGTGTGCCTCGGCTGATTCCTGGATGAGGGTTCACACACATGTAAGCGTTTGGAATTTTGGATAGAAATTCCGGGCGTGACATCCTCTTCTCCAAATCCAGTCTCTCTAGGGTGAGGCCCGTGATTGTGCGGCCGTCAAGAAAAACCTAGCTCGATTCCATGACCGGAAGGCAAAGTTATCAAGGTTTTAAATTCGCCCAGAATTCTCCATCAGCAGAGCACAGTGTCGCGCCCGCCAGCCTACCTTAACACCGACATCGTCTAAGCTATCCACCCTAACGTCCTATGTGCCATTCCTATACTAACCACCTCGTTGAAAACTAGTTGTGGACCCTCAGATATTCGACCTTTCGCCGAAACAACCGCTGCTTCGTGGCCTATGGTAAGTAATTTCTAGAAAAATCACTAGGGCTCCACTTCTCCAAATCCAGTCTCTCTAGGGTGAGGCCCGTGATTCTGCGGTCGTCAAAAAAAACCTAGCTCGATTACATGACTGGAAGGCAAAGTTATCAAGGTTTTAAATTCGCCCAGAATTCTCCATCGGCAGTGCACAGTGTCGCGCCCGCCAGCCTACCTTAACACCAACATCATCTAAGCTATCCACCCTAACGTCCTATGTGCCATTTCTATACTAACCACCTCGTTGAAAACCAGTTGTGGAACCTCAGATCTTCGACCTTTCGCCGAAACAACCGCTGCTTCGTGGCCTATGGTAAGTAATTTCTAGAAAAATCACTAGGGCTCCACCTCTCCAAATCCAGTCTCTCTAGGGTGAGGCCCGTGATTCTGCGGCCGTAAAAAAAAACCTAGCTCGATTCCATGACCGGAAGGCAAAGTTATCAAGGTTTTAAATTCGCCCAGAATTCTCCATCGGCAGTGCACAGTGTCGCGCACGCCAGCCTACCTTAACGGTGCGGTTAGTCGACCCGCTTGACACCGACATCGTCTAAGCTATCCACCCTAACGTCCTGTGTGCCATTCTTATACTAACCAATTCGTTGAAAACCAGTTGTGGACCCTAAGATATTCGACCTTTCGCCGAAACAACCGCTGCTTCATGGCCTATGGTAAGTAATTTCTAGAAAAATCACTGGGGATCCACTTCTCCAAATCCAGTCTCTCTAGGGTGAGGCCCGTGATTCTGCGGCCGGCACAAAAAACCTAGCTCGATTTCATGACCGGAAGGCAAAGTTATCAAGGTTTTAAATTCGCCCAGAATTCTCCATCGGCAGTGCACAGTGTCGCGCCCGCTAGCCTACCTTAACGGTGCGGTTAGTCGACTCGCTTGCACCGACATCGTCTAAGCTATCCACCCTAACATCCTATGTGCCATTCCTATACTAACCATCTCGTTGAAAACCAGTTGTGGACCCTCAGATATTCGACCTTTCGCCGAAACAACCGCAGCTTCGTGGCCTATGGTAAATAATTTCTAGAAAAATCACTAGGGCTCCACCTCTCCAAATCCAGTCTCTCTAGGGTGAGGCCCGTGATTCTGCGGCCGTCAAAAAAAACCTAGCTCGATTCCATGACCGGAAGGCAAAGTTATCAAGGTTTTAAATTCGCCCAGAATTCTCCATCGGCAGTGCACAGTGTCGCGCACGCCAGCCTACCTTAACGGTGCGGTTAGTCGACCCGCTTGACACCGACATCGTCTAAGCTATCCACCCTAACGTCCTGTGTGCCATTCTTATACTAACCAACTCGTTGAAAACCAGTTGTGGACCCTAAGATATTCGACCTTTCGCCGAAACAACCGCAGCTTCGTGGCCTATGGTAAGTAATTTCTAGAAAAATCACCGGGGATCCACTTCTCCAAATCCAGTCTCTCTAGGGTGAGGCCCGTGATTCTGGGGCCGTCAAAAAAAACATAGCTCGATTCCATGACCAGAAGGCAAAGTTATCAAGGTTTTAAATTCACCTAGAATTCTCCATCGGCAGTGCACAGTGTCACGCCCGCCACCTACCTTAACGGTGCGGTTAGTCGACGCGCTTGACATCGACATCGTCTAAGCTATCCACCCTAACGTCCTATGTGCCATTCCTATACTAACCACCTCGTTGAAAACCAGTTGTTGACCCTCAGATATTCGACTTTTCGCCGAAACAACTGCTGCTTCGTGGCCTATGGTAAGTAATTTCTAGAAAAATCACTAGGGGTCCACTTAACATGTATCTAGCAACGTCGGCCTTGCATATAATAGTACATTCATTGGACAGTAAATAATGTCTTAACCTCGTGCATGAAAAATATAAACATAAGCATAACTTCTCCACTGGAGAATATCTAGTCTCTGCATCCAAGAGCCGACGACTGAGATAAAATACAACTCGTTCTTTTCCATCCAACTCCTGAATCAGTACTGAGCCGATTGACTTCTCACCGGCCTACCGATACAATCTAAAAGGTATCCCTTTCTGTGGAGGAACCAAAACAGGAGGGGAACTCAGGTATCCTTTAATATTATCCAAAGCCTTTTGCTGCTCTGCCCCCCAAGTAAACTGCTAATCGGCCTTCAATCTCAATAATGGTGTAAAAGGTTCTAATTTTCCAAACAAATTAGAAATAAACCTTCGAACAAAATTAATCTTGCCGTTCATCTCCTGCAATTCGGTCTTGTTTTCCGGGGGCTTAATCTTTTTTATCGCATTAATACTTCTCTGAGTTATCTCAATTCCCCTCTCATGGACAAGAAATCCCAAGAACTGGCCAGCCGATACACCAAAAGCACACTTTGTTGGATTCATCTTCAAGCCATATTTCCTGGTCCTCTCGAAAACTTTTCTTAAATCGGCTATATGGTCTTTTATTTCCTTAGATTTAACAACCATATCATCAATATAGACCTTAACCAGCCAGCCGATTAGATCATGATAAATATAATTCATGGCCCGTTGATATGTAGCTGCAGCACTCTTCAAGCCGAAAGTCATAACAACCCATTCAAATAAGCTGATTGCACCAGGACATCTAAAAGTTGTCTTATGGATATCTTCTTCAGCCATAAAAATTTGATTATACCCTGTGTTTCCATCCATAAAACTAAAAATTTTGTTCCCTGACGCAGCATCAACCAGCTGATCAGCTACTGGCATTGGATATTCATCTTTCGGTGTAGCTTTATTCAGATCTCTAAAATCAATGCATGCCCTCACCTTGCCATTCTTCTTGATGACAGGAACTATGCTAGAAACCCACTCAGCATATCAGCACGGATGAATAAAACCAGCATCATATAAACGCTTAATCTCAGCTTTGATAGGTTCAAGCATATTGGCTTTGCATCTCCTCGGAGGCTGCTGGTGCGGCCTAACCCCTGGCTTGATAGGTAGCCGATGTTCTACAATTGATCGGCTGAGTCCAGGCATCTCATAATACTCCCAAGCGAAGCAATCTCTAAACTCTTTTAAGAGCTCTATCAGTTTGGTTCTAAATTCTGGAGACAAATTCTTACTAATAAATGTCGGTCTTGACCGATCGCCTGGACCTATATCTATTTCTTCCAAATCATCGGCCGACATAAAACCTTGACCTTGCTTGTCATCGAGATCATCTACCGTATCCTTAGTGTAGACACTTGAACCCTCCGCGACGCCCTCAAAATAATAGCTTGGGTTCTCCATCTTCAACTGGCTGTATATCAGAATCGGACACTTTTAGAAAATCTTCATTCCAAACTTTTCTAGATAAACAATCAAGGCCATCCATCTCCTAAAGGGCTAAATCGGCACTGGCAACATTAACTGACCTGTCGGCTGGTACGATCTCTATTTTGTCGCCTTGCCACTGAATCAAGCATTGATGCATAGTTGAAGGAATACAACAATTGGCGTGAATCCAATCCCTTCCAAGCAACAAGCTGTAAGAACCCTTCCCATCGATGACAAAAAACGTGGTAGGAATAGTCTTACTGCCGACTGTCAGCTCCACATTTAGAACACCTTTGGTTTCCGATGGATTGCCACCAAAGTCCTTGAGCACCATATTTGTCTTGATGAGATCCTCGGCATTCCTACCCAACTTTCTAAACGTAGCATAAGGCATCAAATTCACCGTGGCCCCACCATCAACCATCATTTTAGACATCGGCTTCCCATTGACATAGCCATTTATATACAATGGTTTAAGATGTCGATTCTGTGTCCCCTCAGGCTTCTCGAACACCGCCTGTTCTGGTGATAGAACCAACTTAGCCGATTCCTCTTCCACCTCATCGACATCCGCTTGATCGATCCCGAATTCGGCTGGCAAGGTAAAAATCATGTTAACTGGTGCCGTCACAACACTCTTTCATTTTGGCAACCTCTTTGCCTCATCAGCTGCAACATCGTCGGCTACAGGAGCTTGATTCTTAACACGCCACTCCTGCCTCGGTTTTACTTTCTTCAGCCGATGATTAATTTCTTGCTCGACCTCCTGGAAGCGTTCCCTACTCCTCAATCTTTGAACCCTTTTTTTCTGATTCTTCGTAAAAATACCAGGAGGACACCATTGAGTCTTCTTATTTTTGTCATATTCCGAATCACCACGTTGGTTTACTGGGCCCAATCTCTGATGAATAGGCACTCTTGTCTGTTTTGGCCAATTGCCTCCATCGTACAATCGGCTTGAACCCCCTGCAACATCACTGCATCCAGGACAATCCTTGATAGATGGTAACCTCATACCTTCATTCCAACAGAACCTGAAGAACACACAGCTCCAATGAGGATCAAAGCCACCATTATCTTCTTCATGATGCCTTTCCTGTTGCTTGTCATATTTCCTTTGATATTTGTTTATAATTCTAGCCGAACTTACTTGATAACCCCTCATGCGCCCCGTATCAGCTGTTTGGCCAGCTGTGTGTACCATGTTAACGGGAAATGGGTTACCATCGACCCTCATCGGCTTTTTGGAATCATCAAACTTAATCTTGCCTCCCTCAATGGCCACCTGAATCTGTTGTCTAAACACCTTGCAGTCGTTAGTAGAATGGGATCCAGAATTATGCCATTTGTAATATCTCTTTTTGCCTAATTCCTCAGCCGACGGAATCGTATGACCAGCAGGGAGTTGAATTTGCTTCTCTCGGAGTAACAGATCAAAAATCTTGTCAGCTTTAGTAATATCAAAATCATACTTCTCTTCCTTTCCAGAACTCTTTACCCATTGGCATGGTATGACCTTTTTACTCCTCACCCATTCGGCTGTAGCTATCATAGAGTCATCCTCATCGTCATCCGACCCATACATGTAAGGACAAACATGATTAACCTTCTTAGAGCTTTTCCTAGCCTCCGCAGACCTATGCTCGTGCAAGGTGTTAACAACCAAATTTGGTAATATCGGCATTGGGAAAGAAGATTAGATTGAAGCGAAGTCGGAGGCGGAGATCGAGTTCGGAAACAGAGCAGGGATCGGCTGGAGTCCAGATCGGCTGAGTCTGAGTCGGACTAGGTAAGCCGATGTAGCCGATCCTAGCAATACAACTTGATGTGTGATGTCAGGTTGGATTGAGGTGCTTCAAGGTGATTGCCGCACATGGATAGAGTCCTGAGGAGGCAATTGAATCTATTAATTAGGATGTTTTATGTAATTTCCTTAGAGATATGATTGGGCAAAAGTCTGGCGCAAAGACTTATAGTATCTTAGAGTTTGTTAGAGATAGTAGTCGTGTCCGTTATGGACATATCTTGTAATTCTCGGGTATAAATAGACCCGAGCCCTATGTAACTTTTAACAATCTCAGCGCATCGCCACCCTTTTACTTTAGTTTTGTTTCGACGAGTTCTTGCTTTCGGGTTGAGCTGCATCGGTTTCGATCTTCAACAAGAGGTAAAACTTGTTATGACGACTTGTGTTTTTGGGATTAGTGCTTCCATCTTTATGATACTCTGATCTCGTTTATATAATTCGTCGAGCTATCATATATCTTACATAATCTCCGGCAATACCGCTATCTAATCTACAACCGGCTAACATCTGTCGGTAGAAGGCAGCCGACCAGGTTAAATAGCGACGTTGACCTAAATTATATAAGATATTTACCACTTTATGAAACTTCCAGTGGTTTGATTGTCTAGATATTGTTCTTCTTTTCATACTTAATGCTGCATCAGTTAAGTTTGATCTATTAAGTCATGCTTAGAATATCAACCTCTAGCCTGCCTTCTGGTTGCCGATTAGGGTAGCATCGGAGTTTCAGCCGATCTTATCTAATTTAACTATATTTGCTCTATATGCTTTATTGACATGTTAAATCTGTCCTTTATGGCAAGATATTGATGTATTTGAATATATTAGGCTTTTGCTTGATATTCTATACCTGTTTTAATATCCTGATATAAAGTAGTATCGGAGTATTAGCCGATACATGCTAGATCTATCTGATCGGCTATGCTGTAAACATATATAGTCCTGTTATTAATATATATTTTGGTCTAAGTGATTTATACTGTCTTGGCATAGCCACTGATCTATCCCAATCACTTGATTTAAGTATATATCGATATAAGGAGTATATATCGTTAACATCTACAGCCGATCGAGTAGATTTAGTTCTTTCTTACTTATTCAAGATTGCTGATCGATACACATATGACATCGGCTCAAAGATAAATGATATGTCATCGGCACTTAGCCGATCGGCTATCATTTATAGATTTAACTGTGATTTCTTTGCTTCTACTTCTTGTTGATTACAGGATCAAATCAACTAGCACGCTAGCACACCCGAAGGTGAGCTTTGGACCTGCACTGGAGTTAAGCAGATCTCCCAGGCCTCGTGTTTTCTGTCAACACAAGGTTACCTTTTGTATCCGATGTGACAAGCTATCAAAGTCTTCAGACGAGAATTTCTCCCTAATCGGAGCAATCATACCCTGAAAGGCTAGATCGGCTAACTTAGCGTCAGTTAAACTCAAGCTAAAGCACTTGTTCGTCATCTCCCTGAATCTTTGAATATACTCGTGCACAGGTTCATCATGCCGCTGCTTAATCGACATCAAGTCAGATAACTTCATCTCATGAACCCCACTGTAGAAATAGCTGTGGAATTGCTTCTCCAAATCGGCCCAACTATTGATCGACCCATACGGCAAAGAAGAAAACCAAGTAAAAGCCGATCCAGACAAAGATAACCGGAACAATCTAACCCTCAGAGCGTCCACAGCCGATGCTTCACCACACTGAGCTAAAAATCGGCTAATGTGCTCATAATTTGACACACCATCTTGTCCCAAAAATTTGGAGAAGTCCGGAACTTCGAACCGATTGGGGAGAGGAACTCTCTCAAACCACTCAGGGTAAGGCTGCCGATACAAGCTTCCAGTCTCTTTTGGTTTAAGCCCAAACTGTTCCCTCATTACATCAGCAATCACATCGGCCCACGGTCGTTGCTGAGCTGCTCCCTGTGACTGTTGTTGCATGGGCTCGAACTGACCGTACTGAGACACAAGCTGAGGTTGAGCCAGTCCCCCTGGCTGATATTGGGCTTGCGGAGAAGGAGGCTAATATTGATAATTCAAGTTGCCCGCCTAGTAGTTATGAAGGTTCGGCTGAATATTACGTGCCAAATGCTCGGGAACAACTTGAGGCATTACCGTGCCATCCGGCTGCACGTGGTGAACCAAGTGTTCTGGGACGACTTGATTTAAAAATTGTTGTACAGGCTGTCCACTAGGCGTCACAAACCCGGCCGATGCGCTCATTGAGCCTTGGTGCTGAATCGGCTGAACGATTTGTTGTCTTAACGGTGTTTGCTGAATCAGCCGCGGAGACTGTTGCCTTGGTGGCGTTTGCTGGACTGGTTGCACAACTTATTGCTGGATTGGTTGTACAGCCTGCTGAATCGGGAGTGTCTGTTAAATCGGCTACTGCTGTATTGGATCAATAGCAGGTTGAGGCGGCAGAAACATGGCAGCAACCTGATCTTGCGTCGGCCGATTCACAACCTGCCCACTATGCTGTGGCTGCTCTCTCATTAACAATTGAGGGTTCACCAGCTGGCCTGGTGCCAATGCTGACGGAGCAGGTAAGGGAGTCGATGCCGGCGCCGTCGGCTAAGCTGATGGTGCGACGGGGGAAACTGCCTAAATAGATGGCTGGGCATCAGTGATTAAAGGTCGATAGTTTGGAAAGACACCTCCTTGCAAATAAACTGGGCCTGCAGCCTGATGCTCAGCTATTGATCCATCAGCTATTGACTTCATCATGTTTGATAAGGTATTGACTAACACCCCAGACTGATTGATCAAAGAAGTGCACAGCATAGTCAACCCGGTCTTGGAAATTATTGAAAAAATCTTGTGCCGCATCACTATTCTGATTAAGATTTCCCCCTTGCAACCCCTGAGCACCATCACCTTGAACTCCATGCACTCCATCGCCTTGAACTCCATGGACCCCTTGAGAGTTGTCACCTTGACTTCCTAGAGAACCATCGGTAGCACCTTTGTCACTTAGTTGAGCCAAGCCATCTAGAGCTTGTTTCCCGTCTTCACCTTTGGAAGAACAGGTCCCAGGATCATCGGCAACTACCTTTACTTTATACTTCTGAACCAATGTTCCCTTGCGGGTCTGCATGAATGAGTTCAAGAACTGATCCCGGGCTTGCTGCAACATTGCTTCAAAATCCTTCTTCTGCTCAGGTGTGAATTTCTCTGGATCGATGGGCGCGACGTTTCCTTCATTGACGTCAGTCAACCCCGACTTCTGGATCTTTTCTTTTACAGGGCTTGGGCAAGCCGAGGATGGCGACAGCGGTGGCTTCTCGGCCATGAGGAAGAATTGCTTGCTGACTTCTAATCGGTCCCACTGGGCGTGCCAAAAGCGTGTTGATAGAAAACATGAGGCCTGGGAGATCTGCTTAACTCCAGTGCAGGTCCAAAGCTCGCCTTCGAATGTATGAGCGTGCCAGTTGATTTGATCCTGTAATCAACAAGAAATAGAGACAAAGAATTCATGGTTAAATCAATAAATGATAGCCGATTGGCTAGATGCCGATGACATATCATTTATCTTTGAGCCGATGTTATATATGAATCGATCGGCGGTTATAAATAGATAGTAAGGAATTAAATCTATTCGATCGGCTGTAGATATTAACGATATATAGTTCTTATATTAATATATACTTAAATTAAGTGATTGGGATAGATCAGTCACCATGCCGAGACAGTATAAATCACTTAGATCGAAATATATATTAATAACAGGATTATATATGTTTATAGCATAGCCGATCAGATAGATCTAGCATGTATCGGCTAATACTCCGATACTACTTTATATAAAGATATCAAAACAAATATAATATACCAAACAAAAACTTAATATACTTAAATGCAATAAGATCTTGACATAAAGGGTGGATTTAACATGTCATTGAAGCATATAGATCGAATATGGTTAAATCAGATAAGATCGGCTGAAACTCCGATACTACCCTAATCAGCAACCAGAGGACAGGCTAGAGACTGATATTCTAAGCACGACTTAATAGATCAAACTCAACTGATGCAGCATTAAGTATGAAAAGAAGAACAATATCTAGACAATCAAGCCGCTGGGTGTTTCATAAAGTGGTAGATATGTTATATAATCTAGGACAACGTCGCTATTTAACCTAATCGGCTGCCTTCTATTAACAGATGTTAGCCGATTGTAGGTTAGATGACGATATTGCCAAAGATTATGTAAGATATATGATAACTTGACGAATTATATAGACAAGATTAGAGTGTCATAAAGATGGAAGCACTAATCTCGAGAACACAAGTCGTCATAACAAGTTTTACCTCTTGTTCAAGATTGAAACCGATGCAGCTCAACCCGAAAGGAAGAACTCGTCGAAACAAAACTAAAGCAAAAAGGTGGCAATGCGCCGAAATTGTATTGAACGTGTGTGTTAAAAATTACATAGGGCTCGGGGTCTATTTATACCCGAGAATTACAAGATATGTCCATACCGGACACGACCACTATCTCTAACAAACTCTAAGATACCATAAGTCTTTGCGGCAGAACTTTGCCCAAACATATCTCTAAGGAAGTTACATAAAACATCCTAATTAATAGATACAATTGCCTTCTCAGGACTCTATCCATGTGCGGCAATCATCTTGAAGCACCTCAATTCAACCCAATGTCATACACCAAATTATACTGTCAGAATCGGCTGCATCGGCTCACCTAGTCCGACTCAGACCCAGCCGATCCTAATCGTAGCCGATCTAGACTTCAGTCGATTCTTGCTCTGTTCTCGGATCAATCTCCGCCTTCGACTCCACCTTGATCTAATCTCCTTTTCCGATGCCGATATTACCAAATTTGGTCATTAACACCAGTACCCAACTCGTATGAACAGTAATGTACGAATTCTATTATATTATATTAGAATATGTAATACTATATTATTATAATATATAATATATATTACATAATAATATATATTATATTATATCGTACAGTATTGTACCGAGCGAATCCCCAGTTCGTTCCATGTCCGTTCGGCCGGCCGTACGAACGAACGGGCCCGTACCTGACCCGTATGAACAGTACTGTATGAAATATATTATATTATAATATAATATAATATATAATACAATATTATTATAATATATAATATATTATATCGTACAGTACTGTACCGAGCAAATCCCTAGCTCGTTCCATGTCCGTTCGGCCAGCCGTACGAACGAATGGGCCCGTACCCGACCCGTATGAACAGTACTGTACAAAATATGTTATATTATAATACAATATAATATGTAATACTATATTATTATAATATATAATATATAGTATATATTACATAATAATATATAATATATTATATCGTACTGTACTGTACCAGGCGAATCCCCCGTTCGTTCAATGTCCGTTCGGCCGGCCGTACGAACGAACGGGCCCGTACCCGACCCATATGAACAGTACTGTACGAAATCATATTATATTATATTATATTATGTAATACTATATTATTATAATACATAATTTTTATTACATAATAATACATAATATATTATATCATACTGTACTGTACCGAGTGAATCCCTTGTTCGTTCCAGGTCCGTTCGGCCGGCCGTCTGAACGAACAGGCCCGTACCTGACCCGTTTTCTACAGTACTGTACGAATTATATTATATTATATTATATTACATTATATTATATTATATTATATTATATTATATTATATAATACTATATTATTATAATATATATTATATATTACATATTAATGTATAATATATTAGATCGTATTGTAATGTACCGAGCGAATCCCCAGTACGTTCCAGGTCCGTTCGGCCGGCCGACCGAACGAACGAGTCCCGTACACGACCCGTTTTCTACAGTACCCTACGAAATATATTATATTATAATACAATATAACATATAATACTATATTATTATAATATATAATAATATAGTACATAATAATATATATTATCTTATATGGTATTGTATTGTATCGAGCGAATCCCTAGTTCGTTCATGGTCCGTTCGGCCGGTCGTATGAACGAACGGGCCCGTACCAGACTTGTTTTATACAGTACTGTACGAATTATATTATATTATATTATATTATA
Organism: Oryza glaberrima; assembly: GCF_000147395.1. Classification (NCBI taxonomy): domain Eukaryota; kingdom Viridiplantae; phylum Streptophyta; class Magnoliopsida; order Poales; family Poaceae; genus Oryza; species Oryza glaberrima. Next base: position 25,286,431 of record NC_068333.1, on the reverse strand, counting down.
TTATATTATATTATATTATATTATATTATGTAATACTATATTATTAAGTAATATAATATTTATTACATAATAATATATATTATATTATATCGTATTGTACTGTACCGAGCGAATCCGCAGTTCATTCCAGGTCCGTTCGGCCGACCATCCGAACGAACGAGCCCGTACCCGACTCGTTTTCTACAGTATTGTGCGAAATATGTTATATTATATTATATAATAATATATTATTATGTAATATAATATATATTATTATGTAATAATATATATATATAATATTATACTGTACTGTACTGTACCGAGCGAATCCCCAATTCGTTCCATTTCCGTTCGGCCGGCCGACCAAACGAACATAAGTAATATGTAAACAAAAATTAATCTACTAATTTCTTATGTACTCACGTAACAAACAAATACACATTATATAAGCAATAGTTAATTGAACTAGTTGTTGACAGCTGTTAAGTACCAAATTCACGCAATACGTGCATAAAATGGAAAGTACAAAACATCCAACATAGTGGTAGGGTTTATGTCTAACAATTTCCACGAGTGTTGGTGTATATTCATATGCAAGTGACAAACTACCTAAGTTGATAAGAAATATACATGGAGGAGAATCAAACTCGTATCCGAACTTATAGAGTTTTGGACCCAAAAACCCAATTAAACACCTCCAATTGGGCCCAACATCCATATCAATAGAATGAGGGCTACAATATGAGTGTCCAGGCCAAAAACCGGAGCCAACGGAGCCGTCCCGGGTTCAGCCGAACCCTGACAAAGGCCACTAGCCCAAGCCCAGGTTGTGTTCGGTAGTTAACAACCTCCCAATGACAGTTGTGAGCATTTTACCAGAAGAAACCACCATGGACACTTGTCAAGAGGAGAAAGGAGATGCTCTTTAGATGCTTAAGCATCTCCACACTCCCAAGGCACCTCTAGGCCTATAAATACCCCTCTCCTCTCCCTCATTCACACATACTAAAGCATGAGCTGAATTACAAGAGGCTCTATTGTACTTAATTGTATACTAGATTATGGAGAGAGTAGAGTAGAAGAAGTCGGAGGAATTCCGGAGTTGTCGGTAATTCTCTCTTATTTCTTATACTTTGTTGATTACTCTGGTTTGATAGAAATATGATTCTGAGTAATTAAGATTTGCTCGGTGAGAATTAACTCTTGGTTAGTTCCTAATTAGCGTGCGGGATCATTGTTCACTATAGTCCATTAAAATATAGTGATTGCTTTAGTGAACACTAGAGTAGTTATTAATTGCGCAGACGCAATGTCTGGGTAATTAATTTCCGGTGCTTGCTCTATATCCCATAGTACGTTTGAGGTGGCTGTAGAGGTGGTGACAGCCCTCAATTACACTAAAGTCTTCCCTGTCCGGGTACGCAGTAGACCGACATCTGGGAGCAGCGGGCTGGCCAGTGCCTGAAGTATTGTGTTAGGATTATACTAAGCTTTCTGTAGACATTGTTTCTTACTAGTAAATCCTCTCTATTATTTGCCTATCTTTGCTTCGTGTCCTTGGATGAACCTGACGATGAGCTGAGCACACACGTTCCCTATGGAAATCAATACCTTGGAATACTCGTAAGTGAAGTGCTACATCAGTATCTTCCGTGCGCTTGCGGATTTTATCTATGACGTTAAGAAATACCAACAAGCATTTCTAGCGTCATTGCTGGGGAGCAGTTGTTGTTTATCTCCGAATCTTTTCATCCTCTGTCACACCCTAAAAATCTCAAATATATAAATTGTTGTTTAATTGGAATTATTAGAAATGATTTTAAAAGCCTAGAAGAGAAGATCTAATTTTAAAAAAAATAAATTCCAATATAAAATGGGGCCAGATAAAATTTCATTAAATACTTTGCTTAATTCCATAATTCCTAGATTTTTCTGGGATTTATTTGAGCTAAGGAAGTATTTTTAATAAATGGAATTGCATTTCATGAATAATTTAAATTAGAAAAGGTTTTAAAAGTCTCTTTTGGCTTTGGGCCGAAAGTCGGCCCAAAACCCTCTCTCTCTCCTCCTCGGCCCAAGTCGGCCCAGTCCGCAGCCGAGCCGCCGCTCGTGCGCGCGTCTGCTCGCTGACAGGTGGGGCCCACCTGTCAGTCTTCGTCTTCCTCGCGCCGCCGTCGTCGCCTGAACCCTAGCGCCGCGCCGCCGCCGTCTCCTTCCAAATCCGGCCGCGCCTTTCCTTCTCCGGTGAAATCAATAGAGGGGAAATGATCCTAGGGATCTCCTCTACCTTTTCTCTTTTGGAAACTTCACCTAAATCGTTTGGAAAGCGGAGGATTCGATCTCGAATCGGATTCGTCTCTTTTCCCGAACCCTAGACCTTTCCATCGCGTCGCCGGTCGCCGTGGGCCTTCGCCGCCGCCTCCTTGCCCCTTTAAAAGCACCCCCGGTGTCTCTGCTACCCGCCGCCACCCTCGCCTTCACCTCTCATCGCCGGTAGAGTCCTAGCACCATGTAGCATAGCGCCGCCGTCGTCGCCGCTGCTCCAGTCGTGTGCCGCCGTCGCTCCAGTCGTCGCCGTCGCTCGGGGAGGTCACCGTCGTGGTCGCCGTCGTGTCGCCGTCCTCATCCGCCCCTCCGTCGTCGCCGTAGACCGCCAGAGCACCGCCGTCGTCGTCAAGCCGAAGGTCACCGTCGCTTCTTCCTCGACGCCGTCACCGTCCGTTGATCTTCCGCCGTTGTTTTGGTCACCGGTGAGTTCGCCGCGTCGCCCTCTACGTGCTGGTGCCCTCCGTTCGTGCCGTCGCGTCGTCGTTCGCCGGCGAGCTTGCGCGCCCGAGCCGCCGCCGGAGATGACATCATCGCCGACGTCATCGATGCCGTCCGCCGTGGTCTGGCCGTGGACCGATCGATCTCGGCCGTTCGTTTTGGTTGGATCGATCTCGGCCGTCCGTTCCCGTGAACCGTCGCCGTGCGCCCGATCCACCGCAAACCCTAGCCGCTGACGCAATAATTCCTTTTTCCTTTTCAAAAATAATTCATTATTGCGTCATAATTCAATTAAAATCCATATAAGTGTTTTAATCCGATTTAATCTTTAAAAATTCATAACTAATTCATCTTAGCTCGGATTTAGTTGGTTCAAGTCTCTAAATTTTTCTAAAATTGAGATCTACATGTTAAAAATATCCACATGTACTGTTCATGCTTGTTTATGTGCTGTTTTGGTGTTTTTGTTCTTTTCTCTTTAGATTCCGACGTTCCCAGAGAGTCTGAGTTCGCAGGAGAAGATTTTGAAGAGTTCCAAGGCCAGCAAGGCAAGTCACACAGATCCCAAACAACCCTTTGAGCTTGTTGATCCCGTTTAAAGCTATTGTTTCTATTCAACTATTGCATTTATTTTCGAATGTCATTGGGTGGAATTAGCCTATTGTTTGTTATAGCCCTTTTGTTCTTGATTACTTTATTGCTTGATACCTCGGGTTATTATAACTTGACTAGTTGGGCTTTATATATTGGTTCAGCTAGATATTAGTTATGATTGCTTAGCCATGCCTAGAAACATTAGCACACTATTGGGATAACTTATGACTCACTATTATTTAATGATGGCTTAATGATAGCTCATGATGGTTAATCATGATTGGTTAATTAATTAAGTTGCCAACTAAAACCTGATAATGGTGGGTTGTGAGCACATGGTTTTGATGGTCGTGCTCATGACAATTAAGGACCGGTTCACGAGTTTCGGTTGTGAAACATTAACCGTGCCAACCACAAGCCAGCGTGGGCAACGGCTTTACCTTTTGTATAGCATAGTTCATTGCGGAGCACCAGACTGAGAAGTGGCGGGGATAAGCCCACGGGGGTCGCTGGGGAGTCCATGCCTTGTTTATAAGGGGGTGATTATGATCCAGGAATGGTGCGCTGTGGTGAGTTGTGTTGTGCGAGGGGTACTGTCACAGCTCCTTTCCGAGGTACCGTGGTGGTATTGAGGCACATGGTGACATGTTGTGGGGCTGTGTCTTGTGGATACAGTGGTACACCTCTGGCCAGAGTAAAACTATTCGAATAGCCGTGCCCGCGGTTATGGGCGGGTCTAACAATGTCTTTCGTGATTAGTTTCACACTTCTCACCATAATAAAAGATGCTGTAACTGGTAATAATTTGATTAGCTCCTGGTTTGGAATGGTATATTCCTGGTTTGGAGATAGAACTGTGCAGCCGGGATGGTTGTTCAGATTGGTTGGGCCTATGCAACAGGGTATGTTGCATAGCGTTGGATTAATATTGTTTAATTATTACTCAACTGTTTTATTAAATTCTGAAATGTTTATTAAATGCTGTTTATGCAAATGAAACCCTATTATGCCATCCTTTGTTATCCTGTGCACTTGCATATTTGCTGTGTGGCTTGCTGAGTATGTCATATACTCACCTTGCAATCATTCATCAGAGGAGGAGTTCTACAGTGATGCTGATGGTGTGGAGGATTAGGTGTAGCCCTGGTCAAGCTGCCTGTGGAGTGGAGTCGTCTGCCGTTTATCTTATTTTCCGCTGCTTAGATCTTTATTGATTGAGAGGAACTATCTGGCTCTGTAATGACATTTTATTCGCTTATTAATTAGAGTAATAATTGTACTCTATTATCAATTTGTTATTGTGTGCCTCGGCTGATTCCTGGACGAGGGTTCACACACATGTAAGCGTTTAGAATTTTGGATAGAAATTCCGGGCGTGACATCCTCGTATCCTTTTTACTTTTCTTTCTTTTTCATCCTCGTATCCTTTTTACTTTTCTTTCTTTTGCCTTCACCCCTGCTACCCCAGAGAGGCATTCATGTAAAACTCTTATCGCCCATGGAGCCACTATCTTCCAATTATCTGCTCCTCGGGGTGAATTTTACGAGCCACCTCCTTCATCGGAGCCTATGAAATTCATCCCGAATTCATCAGTACGGTTAGGGAGAAATCTTTCTCTAGTCTAAACCAGGTAACCCCCTACCATCACCTGCGGGAGTTTGAGTAGCTGTGTTCGTGCCTCCTGATTCAAGCCATGACACAGGAAACTATTGCTATGGCTAGGAAAGTGTTTTCTTTTTTAAAAACCGTTATTCTTCTCTTTCCTATTGGAAAGTTCAAAAAATACACACCAATTTTTTGGAAAAAAAAATATCCCAATAGGTTCTACGAATATCATACTATTTATAGGATTTTTTTGATTTTTTTCCCTTTTTATCAACTCAAATTTGAATTTGGATGAAACCCATCGAAATTTCAGACGACTTCTACTTTTGATCCACGTCGAAACCTCGGAATTCCATGGAATTCGACCGGTTTACGTCGTAATTGTGAATCCTGCCATTGACAAACACCCAAATACAAAACATATTATCGACAAATATAGGTTCCATGAAATGTCATTCTACAAATCACTTTGTCCCAAAAATGACATCGATGTTAGGTTCCGTTAGCTACCCTCCGTTAAGTGCTATAGGATGAGTAGTGCATTTAACGGGGCGGGATAGAAGGAAACGTAACGACGTTGACATTTTTGGGACAAAGTCATTTGTACAATGACATTTCATGGAACTTATATTTGTCACCGACGAGGTCTCAACAGCACGGCGACATCGAGGGCAGTAGACGCGGAAGAAGGGACGAGTTGTCTCGGTTCGGCGATGGCGATGCAGTTTCGGTAGTCTTGGGCAACATGAATACGAGGCTAGGGAAGAGGACGAGGAGGAGAGACCAACAACGACGACGGTACTGCGAGACGGCGCTCCAGCGAGGCGAGAGGGGCCACCGAAGGAAGAAGACAATGACATCCCCACTGTTCACCGATGAGTACGTGTTTTCGGTGGGCTTCGGGCAAGATGTGACGTACAAAAAAAATATAATGTACAAACTAATATATAGCTCAAATTTTCTCCGACATAATTAAAAACAAATATTAACAAACACAAATATAAACTATGTGAACTAATATTTTCTAAATCCTCACCCTACAATTTTTTGCTAATAGAAAACTAATCAACTTACGTATCATTTATTTTTTCTCTCCACTGCCTCCTCTCTTCTAATACGAAGACTAATATGTCTTCTCTCCACTGCCCCCTCTCTTCTCTTGCTCTTCCTCTCCTCCTCAGTTCACTCCCTTCTTTCTCTTCCTCTGTGAGGACCATCTCCTCTCCTCTTATTTTATGTATTGAGCACATTGGATTCGAACGAACAGAGCGGTACGAGCTGAACAAATGTGGTCGGCATGATGTGACTACAATAGTGAAATGATAAGAGAGTGCGCAGAGGTATTCCACCCATTTCCAGAAAGCAAACATAGATGGCTATTCGAACCCATGCGAAAAGCAAAAAGAAAAAGAGAGATGCGAAATAAAGGTGTCGGTGGCGTCAGTCCCGCGCTCCGTATGCTCAGACATCGGTCTTGCGCACGCAAAGCGAGACACCTGTTGACGCGAAAAACATGCACTGGCATGGGAGATCTACTTAGCTCCAGTGTAGGTCTAAAAGAATTGCCTTCAGGTTCTCAGCATGCCAGATGGTTTGATCCTGCAACTAGCAAGATAGAAAAAAAAGGAAGAAGAGTTAAATCCATCAAAGATAGCCAATCGGCAGGATTGCCGATGACATATCGTCCGAAGCCATGCTGATGTAACTTGCGTCAGATTGGCAGAGGTAGATAAAACTTGGAGATTGTTCGATGTATTCGATCGGCTGTAGATGTCAACGCTACACAATCCATCCAATGGGACACTGTTAACAGTGAAATTTGGTAAGCCCGGAGTAGTCATCGGTTTAGAGTCAGCATCGGCTTGGAAGTCCTGAGATTAGCCGATGAGAGTTGTCAAGTCGTCAGTTGTCGGATTCTTGCTATATTCGGTTAAGGAAATTGATCTACTAAAGGAAGCTTATCCAGAAGAAACCGAGTTCAAAGAGAATGCGGCATGGCAAGTTATCTATTAATTAGGAATAGTTTGTTAGTTTCCTTTTATCTCTAGGAAAGGGTGTTTAGTGTCCTATAAGGACTTTATCTTTTTCTTTTATCTTTAGAAAAGTTTCTTTCTTGTCCGACAAGGACTTGTATCAACCCATGGGTATAAATATGTACACCCGGGGTCTATGTAATCTATCTCCACGATCAATACAATTCGGCGCATCGCCACCTTTTACCTTTTTTACTTTATTTTATCGTCCAGCGGGACTTGGCACCGGACGCGGGGCTGCATCGGTGTTCGATCTCCGGCTAAGGGGTAAGTCCAATGTTTTGCCGGCCCAGGCAATTGTATCGTTTACGTCGGCGTCGTTCAAGGCTGCATCAGTACATTCGACCTCTTGGATTGCTCTGGTTTGGATGATATATTTGGCTACCTTTTTATCATATGTCTCTGTTAATCTAGTCTTAGCATATCAATTTAGCTATATCGGCTGCTTCTCGTTCTAGGGTTTCTGCCGGTATCGGCTAAATCGTGTTGCTATATTAGATTAGCTTAGACATCTACCACCCTGAAAACTCAGTCAACGGCTTGATTGTCTAGATATTATGTTTCTTTTCATACTTAGTGCTGCATCAGTTAAGTTTGATCTACTAAGTCGTGCTTAGAACCATAATCTCTAGCCTGCTTCTTGATTGCCAATAAGGGTTTCATCGAGGTTTCAACCGGTGAGTTATCTGGACGTTGCATCGGCTCATAAGGATTCCATATACATATAGGTTGGATTTAGCCGATGACAACAAAGGTTTCACTGTTTAATCTAATCTTGTGGATTTCATGACATCAAACCTCCAGCCGATCTGTGCTTTAAACCTCGGATCGATGCTTATTTATCATATCATTGCTACCCGATTGGTTTATACTGGATTATATTGCAATATTATATTATCATCAGCCGATTGCCTTTATATCATCATCTACATTGGACATATAGCCGATTTATCAAAACCCTATCCCTATCGGCTGGTATTGGCATCGGCTATTATCGATATCGGCTGAGATTGCTCCATCAGCTTGTCAGCCGATCAACTATTTTGATCTACTATTTGCATATCTTGTCAGTTGCAAGATCAAACTGACTGGCACGCCCGCATCTCATCAACCTTTGGACCTGCACAGGAGCTAAGCAGATCTCCCAGGCCGGTGTGTTCGATTTTTTTCGTCAACACAAATTGGCACGCCTAGTGGGACCACGAATTTTATATCCACATGTCTGAAGAAGAAGTCAATGCCAAGATCATTCAATCTCGGCTCGGGGGGCAAGCACATCAGTATCAACTTATGAAAGCCGATTACAAGATCAGACAAAAGAGAATTTTGGAGCATGAGTCCTCATACTCCAAAACTGGGGGGCATGTGTTAACAGTGAAATTTGGTAATCGGCAAAGACGTCATCGGCTTAGAATCATTATCGGCTGCAGCATCTCGGAATCAGCCGATGGGAGTTATCAAGTTGCCAATAGTCGGATTCCTGCTATATTCGGTTAAGGAAATCAATCTACTAAAGGAAGCTTATCCCTAAGTGACCGAGTTTAAAAAGGATGCGGCATGGCAGTTTATCTATTAATTAGGAATAGTTTGTTAGTTTCCTTTTATCTTTAGGAAAGTGTGTTTAGTGTTCGATAAGGACTTTATATTTATCTTTAGGTTAGTTTCTTTCTTGTCCGACAAGGACTTGTATCAACCCATGGGTATAAATATGTACACCCGCGGTCTATGTAATCTATCGCTACGATCAGTACAATTCGGCGCATCGCCACCCTTTTTACTTCTACTTTTGTTTTTTACGTTCCGGCGGAACTTGGCACCCGACGCGGGGCTGCATCGTCTTCGATCTCCGGCGAAGGGGTAAGTCCAATGTTCCGTCGGCCCAGGCAATTGTCTCATCTACATCGGCGTCGTTCAAGGCTGCATCAGTACATTCGACCTCTTGGATTGCTCTGGTTTGGATGATATATTTGGCTACCTATTTATCATATGTCTCTGTTAATCTAGTCTTAGCATATCAATTTAGCTCTATCGGCTGTCTCTCGCTTTAGGGTTTCTGCCGGTATCGGCTAAATCGCCTTGCTAGATTAGATTAGCATAGGCATCTACCACCCTGAAAATCAGTCATCGGCTTGATTGTCTAGATATTATATTTCTTTTCATACTTAGTGCTGCATCAGTTAAGTTTGATCTACTAAGTCGTGCTTAGAACCATAATCTCTAGCCTGCTTATTGATTGCCAATAAGGGTTTCATCGGGGTTTCAGCCAGTGAGTTATTTGGACGTTGCATCGGTTCATGAGGATTGCATATACATATAAGTTGGATTTAGCGGATGACAACAAAGGTTTCACTGTTTAATCTAATCTTGTCGATTTCATGACATTGGACCTCCAGCCGATGTGTGCTTTAAACTTCGGATCGATGCTTATTTATCATATCATTGCTAGCCGATTGGTTTATATTGGATTATATTGCTATATTATATTATCATCAGTCGATTGCCTTTATATCATTATCTACATTGGACATATAGTCGATTGCTTAAACCCTATCGCTATCGGCTGGTATCGACATCGGCTATTATCGACTATCGGCTGGAAGTACTCCATCGGCTTGTCAGCCGATTGGCTGTTTTGATCTACTATTTGCATATCTTGTCAGTTGCAGGATCAAACTGACTGGCACGCCCGCATCTCATCATATTTGGACCTGCACTGGAGCTAAGCAGATCTCCCAGGCCGGTGTGTTCGATTTTTTCGTCAACAGACGCGCACAGATCGAGCAATTGGGATAGATCGGTAGCTGCACCGAGACAGTATAAATCACTCTTATCTAAATGTATCCCAGAGTAGGGATTATGTATGCTGACAGCATAGCCGATAGAGCAAACCAAACTTATATCGGCTAATATTCCGATACCACATTATACCAAGATACCAGCATAGATGAAATATATAAAACTAAGACCAAATCTAGCAAGCAGATTGATATGAAGCTTGATATACTTTAAAGAGATGAGATCTTGACATAAGGGGCGGATTTAGACAATCTAAAACCAGAAAAGGAAGTAAAGCAACTAAATCAAGTATGATCGGTTGAAACTCCAATGCTATCTCTATTAGCAATCAAACAAGAACTAAATAAAACGTTTCAGGACAGTACTTAACAGATCAAACCTAACCGATGCAGCATTAAACATGAAGAAACACAAGGTCTAATCAAATCGATGAGAGGTCATTCAAGACGGTAGATATACCGCATAATCTAGCCTAACGTCGAAGCCTAAGCCTGTCGGCCGTTTCCGATGATAGAGGCTAGGCGATGAAGCTTAGATAACGAGATCAATCTAGATTATGCGATATATATGATAACTTGGCAGCTTGAGAGGGTAGGATTAGAGTGTCATGACTATGTAAGCACTAATCCCTAGAACGCAAGCCGCCATAACAAGCTTTACCTCTTCACCAGAGATCAAACCTGATGCAGCCCAACTCGAAAGCAAAAACTCATCGAAACAACAAAAATAGAAAAGGGTGGTGATGCGCCGAAGTGTATTGAACTGTCGGCCCTTGATTACATGGGGTCGGGTCCTATTTATACGTGAAGTATATAACATGTCATTGCTGGACACGACTCTTATCTCTAACACAATTTAAAATACGAATGAGTCCTTTAGGTGGATCCTTACCAAAAATATCTCTAAGGAAACTAGAAAATGTCCTAATTAATAGATACAAATGCCCTTTTTAGGACTCCTATCCTTGTGTGGCAATAGCTATGAAGGGCTTCAACCGATCCGACAACGGTCGTGAGGCCATCTTCCCCTAGACTGGTTGCATCGGCTTACTTCGTCTGGTCCGGTGCTTAGCCGATATGTGACAGCTGATACTGTTTACAACCGATTCGTGTGGTAGCCAATGCTGCTAGTAACCGATGTGTATCCTGCTTTCTCAAATGAACTTCTCCCAAAATCGGCATCGTTTCTAACTTTTAATCTGGTCCATGGTATTACCAAATTTGGTCGTTAACAACACCACACCTCTCCTGCGCTGCGTCGCTCTCGCGCATGTGGAGAGCGAGACCGACAGCGGTCTCGCGTGCGCAAAGCGCGACACCGTGGGCCCACTGCGCTCTCCCACGCTTCGTCGCTCTCGTGCATGCGAAGAGCGAGATCATCACCGATCTCGCGCGTGCAAAGCGCGATACCGCGTGCCCACACTTCTCCCTGGCATCACGCTCGGTCTCGCGCTTTCGGATTACGAGACCGACCTCGGTCTCGCGTAGCGACAAAGCGAGAGGGATGGTTCTGCCCGCCGCACTCTCCCAAAATCGGCGATTTCTCCAAGTGGCGCTCTCGCCATACGAAAGAGTGATACCACTGCAATCTCGCTTTTCCCTTGCGCGATACCGCCAGTGTCGAAACATGAATTCGGCAATAATAAAAGGGGGAAGCACACGAGACCTAAAAGTGGATGGATGCGGAGACAAGGATTTAGACAGGTTCAGCCCCCTCAATGAGAGGTAATACCCTACTCCTGTTTGGGGATTTGAATCCGTCGGGTGTAGTATTGATCTACGATCAGGTGTGTTCATGCCCCCTAGTGGGCCTCCTGCCCACCTTATATAGGATGGGGGGCAGGATTACAAGATAGAAACCTTAACCAATACGGTACCGGTTTCCTAAATCTACTTTACAATCTTATTAAACCAGGACTTTAGGCCATTCCATAATATACAGGGAAACGTAATACCCAAGTCATGATCTGTTACATATTCCATAGATATAAGTTATTCCCTATAACCAGTCGGATAACCATGCCGTGTGGGTATGGGGTACCCATAATCTCCACAGTAGCCCCTGAGACCTTCACAGTCGAAAAGATAATCTTCTCTCGAACCAGATTACTCCAAAGCCAAGTGCTTCAATCATCTTTGCCATGGTCTCCCGAGAACTTTTACCAAATATGAAGACTGTGTAGAGCTGAAAAATAAAGTCAGGTGCATCGACTGGATGCACCTAATAGGTGTAGCCCCCGACTATGTGGTTAGCTGAACAAACTAAGCATATAGTCAAGGAATAAATAATCCAACCGAGTGGTTTTGATAATCATAAACCAAATGACTTGATATCAATATATAGCATATGCGGTGTGAATCCCCCAAATAACATGATCCAGGTGATATACCGACTGCTTTGTAAAATATGATGAGCGCAACCTAAAGTTGACTACATCACTGAAAATAAAACAGCTATAAAGAAGCTTATATGATGTGAATAAAAAATTTCCAAAGTATTGGGCACACACCATGCCCACACTGCTTTAACAGATGTGCTTAAGTCCCTAAAAGACACATGGTTTCACCACAACTGGAAATATATGGCATATGTGGTATGAAATCCGAGTAAATAAACTCATAAAGGATTTACCAACCGCCTGGAAAATGACCAAGATATATAATCAGCCTAAGCCATAATATTGGTCAATAAAAATGCACACTTACGTGGCAAAAAGCAATGATATTGTATCCAATCAATTGCTTAAAAACCCAAACAGCACCTTGACTTATATAAAAAAAGTCAGCGTGGCAGCTATATAAAGCTTTACTGTTTGACACCTTTTAAGATGCATTGTACCAACTCCTAAAAAGTTGAGTAACTGCGGTATAAAAGGATTTTAAGGTATTGGGCACTTGATCACGCGCACTTTATCCTAAGCAAAAAGTGCCTAAGTCCCTGAAAGAACGTGGCAGGCCACACCTGAAAATATGGGCTGCAGACATATTAGGCCTAGGCCAAAAAGTATGCCTTCGACACCCTTTAAAGGATGATGCATGTAATATGCTCCCGAGTAATAAATCTTCCGGGTGATATAGACCAAGTGTAGCTCATATGAATAGCTTCTGATCTGAGTGATTATCCCTTATGGGATACTCCAAAATAGATATAAAAATTTAATCCCGACTGGCGCAAGTATTTGGTTGATAGCCCTTACGGGGAATAATGATTGGTACAGTCTTCGAGCATAGAAAATAATCTCAGGACTACGAGTGCATGTTGCCTGTATCTAGAACAAAATCCAACTTGAAGGTATGATCCTTGTGTTTGAGTTGATAAGCCCCTGAGCATATATAGCTTGTCCTTTTGTCATAGTCAAAATTGTCCATTGGCAATAGCTGATGCAGTTGACATGAAGACAAGATGACGAACATGGGGATGATATCGCCCGTCAGAGGTGACGAAAATGTTGGTGGTGGTAAAAACAATGACACCCAGCGAAAGTGATGAAGTCGCATATAGGGATGGCAGTTTTGCCCACGGGTGTGGGTATCCGTGGATACCCGACCCGATGGGCATGGGCATGGGTGCAATATTTTGCCCGTGGGCACGCCCGCCCGACACCCGAGAACTTCACGGGCAATAATTGGGTAGTACTTTTTGCCCGTGGATAACCCATGCCCGACCCGATACCTATGTTTTACTAGCTAATTTTGGCCCACCTCTTAATTCCCATATCTCCTTCTCTTGGCCCATTTGGCCCATCAACCAAGGGCATATATATACTCAACTGAAACCCTAATCTAATTCCCCACTCCCCCCTCCTACCCCAATCACACAATGGCGGCGGCTGCGCAAGCAGGTAGTGGCGGCGCGGGCGGGCGCGAGCAGGCGACGGCGGCAGCGGTAGAGCAAGCAGGCGGCGACGTGAGCAGGCGGCGGCGGCGCGAGCAGGCGGCGACGCGGCCGGCGTGAGCAGGCGGCGGCGCGAGCAGGCGTAGCCAGCAGCGGCAAGCGGCGACGCGGGCCGGCTCGAGCAAGCGACGCAGGCAGGAGATAGCAGCAGCGCCGGCCGGCGTGTGTTGGTGTGTTGGTGAGGGCAGGTGATAGTGGTGGCGGCTCAGGGTGACGACGGCAACTGCGACGCCATGACTTAAGCGAGCCTCGCGGACACCGCCCGTGCTGCTGCCACTTGTATACCAGGGCGGAGGCGGTCCATGGCGGTGGCGCTCGCCGGAGAGAGCTGGACTGCAGCGCGGCAACGCACGGGCGAAGGAGACGGCGGTGCACGGGCACAGTGGGCACCCGTTGGGCATGCCCGTGCCTAACGGGCATGGGGTTTCGCCCGATAGGCTTTCCGGGCGTGGGTCGGGCACGGGCACGTGGGTCTCGGGCCGGGCATGGATTCGCTTTGCCCGTGCCCGACCCAACCCACTGCCATCCCTAGTCGCATAGACATGGAGGCGAAGAAACCAATCGGCAGCAGACAAGTCAGTCAGTAGTGAAGACGAAGACGAAGTCGGCGGCGACGGAGGCAGGCCGGCAATGAAGACGTAGACACGCATCAACAACGATGATAAAATCCAAAGATGAAGAAAATAGTCGGCGACAACAAACGCAACCGACAGTAATGACGATTAGCAGCAACAGAGATGATCGACTGTGATGACGAAGTTGCGCATCAACGGCAGCAGAGTAGGCAAAGCCGAAAAGGCATGGTAGAATGTTGATGAAGATGACGATGTCAATGATCCAGTCAATAGCGGTGTAACAGTGGAGGCGAAGACGTAGTCACCCCTTAGCAACCGCGGAGACGTCAGGGCCGATGAAGTAAAGGTGCTGGTGATAATGTCAGTGACAATAATCCATCAAGCTGTTGAGAAGATATCAAAGCTCGAGTAGTTTCCTTGATGCGAGCGTGTGCATAATGAAGATTGATGCAACACCCCTTGATTTATAAAGATGGCAGTAGAACTTGGTGTTATAGCTGTTGCAGATGCTTCACTTGGAGGAAAGTAGATGATGTTGTCCAACTCGTCGAAACTGAGCTGATTGGCTGATCACTCTGAACTCCCAGACATGTAGATTAAATCTCAAACTTGATATTTGAGAAATTTGGAGTAGATTGTGACGGCATGGAGAAGCCAAAATTGCCAGTGAAATAAATTGGAGTTGCTGAAGTAAAATGTCGGCTTTGAAGCGAAGACGAAAATAATAACTCCCAGAGTTGACTCGTTGGTTGATTAATTAATTGCTTCGGTTTGTCGAATTTTGAGTCTTGTATCTATGTAGCCCCCGACTCTTTGGTTAGTTGAGAAACAACTGAACATAGAGTCAAGAACTGTAGCTTGTAGTCGAGTAGCCATCTCTTGAGTGAATATATGCGTTGAGGATGTCTAAGTAAAAATCTTGAAAATTGGAGAACCACTTGTTGTAGTAGAATAGCATGGCGTTGAATCTGGAATTGAATGCCGAGATGTCGAGGCTCATGTAGACATCGTGGTTGGTGAAGTAGCAAAACTTGCAAAGTAGCGGCAATTGAGTTTGCCGGTGCAGAAGACAATGTAGATGAAGTCGCTCCACCATGGTGACAAAGTTGAATAGTCGTGATGAAGTGAATACAAGTCAGTGGCAACAGAAGCAAACCGGTAGCGAAGACGTGTAGTTGTGAAGATAGATACTCTAGTCGGTTGAGTGGCAGCATAATAGGCTAGCCATGAAAGCGAAGACACCATGGGCGGCGGCGAAGGCAAACCGGCGATGACGATGACGCCAGTCAATGATGACAAAGACGCACAGCGTGGAGGCGAACAAGCCAGTCGACGTCAGACAAAGCGGCCAGTAATGAAGATGATGTTGTCCATCAGTAGTGGTAGCAGCATAAATGAGCCGTAGAGGCGAAGGACACCAGTCAACAGCAGACGAGACGACTAGCGGTGAAGACGATAAGGCCAATCAACAGTGGCAGAATCATGTAGCCATGGAAGTGAAAAAACCAGTCGGCAGCAGACGTAGACAGCTTGCGTTGAAGATGATGACGCCTATTAGCGGTGGCGGCGACGTGGCCAACCGTGAAGACGATAGCACCAGTAGGCACCATACGAGGCGGCCGGTCGGTGAAGACGTAGACACCCAACAACGGCGGCATAATAGGCCAGCCGTGCAGGCGGAGACACCAGTTGGCGGCGGCGAAGGCAAGCCGGTGGTGAAGACGTAGACGCCCAACAACGGTGGTGTGACCAACCAACCGTATAGGCGAAGACACCAGTTGGCGGTGGACGAGGCGGCCGGTCGGTGAAGACAACGACGCCCAACAACGGTGGTGTGACCACCCAACCGTATAGGCGAGGACACCAGTCGGCGGCGACGACGGCAAGCCGGTGGTGATGTTCTGACTGATCCATTCTTGGAGCGTAGGAGATAAGCTTAAAGCCATGAATCCCTTTTATGCATATCTAGATCTGGATCTTGCAGAACAAACATATAGGATGAGTAGTATCTGATATAAATATAATACTTAAGGAAAATTCAAGTATTTTAAAATATATTTATAAATATGTATTGCTCCTCTTATCAATTTTGATTTCCCCGAGCGGATGACTCCTTACATTTAAACACTATGCCCGACTAGTCATAGCCCCCAAGCACTGGGAGTCGGCCTAGGCACTTCCCAAACATGCATACGAGTGACATGAGTTCGTCATTAATGGAACAAAGTTTCACGGATCAGAGTTTACTACTCGGGTACTTTTGCAATTGTTAAGAGCGGAAAATAGATTCATCTTATCTCTATGCTTTTGATTTATTCCGAATAATACTTAGCACCTTGTGTTACTCGGTCCATCCAACGAGCCCCCGGGTGCTAGGAATCGGCCCAAAGGCAACTATCCATCGACAAACCAAACGGAAAGCATAGGAAGGTAGAACTCCATAACTCGATAGGCACTTTTGTACTCAGATTATATCGCAAGCAATCAAGATAAATATTATGAAATTTGTTGAAAAAATGTGATATAACATCTGTAGCCCCCGACTCACTACTCAATAGGGAACCAATTGATGTAGTGAGGCAGAGGAAAAGGAAAATATCATATAAAGAAAATTAATGATGACTTAGCTTTTTTATATTCCCTCGATGACAGCAGAAGTAGCCGATGTGGGAACGAAGTAGTCCATCAACGGTGATGAAAACACCAACCGTGTAAGCAGCTGAGGCGATCGACGGTATAGGTAAATAAATGCCCATCAACGGTGGTGTGACCACCAACCGTGGAGACGAAAACACCGGTCAGCGGTGGCGAAGGTGAACCGGTGGTGAAAATGTGAACGCCATAAACGGTGGTGTAACCAACCAACCGTATAGGTGAGGACACCAGTCGGTGACGACAGAGGCAGGCCGGTGGTGAAGTCGTAGGTGCCCAACAACGGCGGCATAATAGGCCAGCCGTGTAGGCGGAGACACCAGTCGACGGCGGCAAAGGCAAGCCAGTCGGTGAAGACGTGAACGCCCATGAACGGTGGTGTGACCAACCAACCGTATAGGCAAGGACACCAGTTGGAGGCGACAGATGCAGGCCGGCAGTGAAGTCGTGGACGCCCATGAACGGTGGTGTGACCAACCAACCGTATAGGCGAGGACACCAGTCGGCGGCGACGGAGGCAGGACGGCGGTGAAGTCGTGGAAGCCCAACAACGGCGGCATAATAGGCCAGCCGTGCAGGCGGAAACACAAGTCGGCGGCGGCGAAGGCCAGCCGGTTGGTGAAGATGTGAATGCCCATGAACGGTGGTGTGACCAACCAACCGTATAGGTGAGGACACCAATCGGCGGCGACAGAGGCAGGCCGGCGGTGAAGTCATAGATGCCCAACAACCGCGGCAAAATAGGCCAGCCGTGTAGGCGGAGACACCAGTCGGCGGCGACGGAGGCAGGCCAGCGGCCAATGAGGTATGGATGATGATACATGCAAAAACAAAAAGTTGCAAACATCAACCTGTGGTTAGAGATTTGAAAGAGAAAATAATTGATATATAATTAACAGATCCAAACACATGGCTTGATTTGCAACTTGATGGAGAGGCTCGTATGACCATAATAAGCACTAAAGCACATGCACGATTGCATGTAGCCTATTGGCTCCTCCTGATTGGCCGGCCAGTCGGCCAGATTGCCATGCAAAACAAGAGTGATTAGGACTAGGGAAGTATAGAAGATATAGATGATTAAGGATATTAATCGATGCATGTTGTCCGCTATTTCATCGATTTGCAGAAGAAGTCGGCGTCGGCCAGCTTGCCAGGGGTGATTAATTAAAAAAAATTAACCATTACCAAATATGTGTATCTGGCCCTGTAGCCGATGGCTAGCTTGATGGTCCTTCAGCACGACGCCGTCATCGAAGGTAGCCGGCGGATCTCATTAATAGAAGATCACGCGGACACGACATGAAGGTGAGCCGGTGACAACGGTTGATCTCAACAATCATGCATAAGGTAAACACAAAAGATACCCAGAGTTTAATCTGCGATTAATCAATCTAATGACGACAAATCAGATTAAAACAGACAAATCGGGATTGAAGATTCAAGCCATCGAACTCGATTAGATTGACCTCAGCATTTGTTCTGAAGTTGATTCCATCGCACTTATCAATGGGAAACTCGACGCTCCCCTACCTGGCGCGCCAACTATCGAAACATGAATTCGGCAATAATAAAAGGGGTAGCACACGAGACCTAAAAGTGGATGGATGCGGAGATAAGGATTTAGGGCAGTCCCAACCCTCTACCTATGATGGTGTCTATGGCATTAACTACATTGTCATGTAGGACTTTTAGTTTATGTGGCACTATATTAATTAAGAGAGAGAGTGAAGAGAGGAAGAAACTGGGTCTCATGCAAGACACAGCTTCAACACGAGAACCTATGCACTAGACACTATCAAGTTTTGCATTGGGAAAGAATAGTGTCGTCATGATAGATGAAGAATAAATATGATTGGTAGAGAAGAGAGATGATGTATTTATTAATGGCCCACTTTAAGAAACCATGGGTTGTAGAGTGTAATTTTTATTGTGATGTCTTATTGACATGGCACCATAGACACTGCTTATGGACACTATGGGTTGGGACTGCTCTTAGACAGGTTCAGGCCCTCTCAATGAGAGGTAATACCCTACTCCTGTTTGGGGATTTGAATCCGCCAGATGTAGTATTGATCTGACGATCAGGTGTGTTCATGCCCCCTAGAGGGCCTGCTGCCCACCTTATATAGGATGGGGGGCAGGATTACAAGATAGAAATCTTAACCAATACGGTATCGGTTTCCTAAATCTACTTTACAATCTTATCAAACTAGGACTTTAGGTCGTTCTATAATATATAATATACAGGGGAACGTAATACTTAAGTCATGATTCGTTACATATTCCATAGATATAAGTTATCCCCTATAACCAGTCGGATAACCATACCGTGTGGGTATGGGATACCCATAATCTCCACAGCCAGCTCAACTCCGCTATCACGATATCGCCACGTTATCGCACTTTCTAGTTGCGAACCTCCGTATCGCTCTTTCAACCAGCGATACCAATGGTATATTTGTGCAAAACCTTTACAATCCGGTATATTTTTGCAAAATAAATAGATGAACAGTATATTTTCAAAAAAATTTCAAGACTTACATGCGCACAGGAGAAGATAAAAGAATGGAGAGAACACAAACTGATCGTGCATGCTCGTGTGAAAGATCGATTATTTGATGAAGCAGTGTGCTATTGATAAATTTATAGGAAGAACACCGGCCCTTAAATAGCAGGCCCAATGAGAAGAAGACAAGGCCCATTTTACATCTTTCTCCCCTTTCCTCGGCTTGGATCTTTGATTTTTTATTTCTTTTTTGGCTAAAATTCGATGAGATTAATAGTTTCGTCGCGGAAGGCCGAAACCCTAGCAAGCCACCCCAAATTCGATTCGATTCGATAAGATTAAGAAGGCTAGCCCGATCCAAGAAGAGAAGGAAGAAGCGATGTCGTCGTCTCGGAACCCTAATCCTCCTCCCGGATCCTCCTCCTCGGGGACCAATTACTTCCCTCTCCCCTTCCATCTGCAGCAGCAACCGCCGCAGCCGCCGCCGATGGCGATGGCGAGCACCTACCAGTACCAGCAGTACCAGCAGCTGCAGCAGGCGCAGCAGCTCTTCCAACGCGACGCGCAGACCATCACCCCCGAGGCGCTCGAGAGCGTCAAGGCCGCCCTCGCCACCAGCGACGTCCTCGACCCCGCCAATGCCAGAGCCACCGCAACCTCCTCCTCCGACCCTGCCGCCAAGAAGAAAGCCATCCCCCGCCGCGCCGCCGGCCAATCCTGGGAGGATCCCACCCTCACCGACTGGCCCGACAGTATGTCATGCTCCTAACTTCCTAATTTATTTATGCTATTGATTTTTCTTTTGGATCTATCTCATCGTGTAAATATTTACAGATGACTATCGCTTATTTTGTGGAGATCTGGGCAATGAAGTCAATGACGACGTCCTCTCAAAAGCTTTTTCACGGTTCCCCTCCTTCAACATGGCAAGGGTATGGAAAAGTTTCGACATACTCTCTACTTCCACTCCAAGATCAAGGACATTAAGCTAGCTGGGGGTTTTGAAAATTTACCTGAGGTAGCCTTAACTGTAGCGCAGGTCCTTTTGGGTTTTTTTCATTTATTTTTACTCCAAGTATTGTGCGTGGTTAGTGTCCTATGTCCAGATTTATTGGCATACTGGTTCTACCCTTTATGATGTCATACTTAAATAATGGCTTTGCATTGGTTGTCACTTTTAATGTTTGATCCATGTATGCTGTATAATGTATTCCCTTCCCAACAAATTCATAGGATATTGCAAGGGTTTAGGAGGAGCATTTGACATATATCTACTTTAGATAGGATGTCCAGAAAAAAAAAAGCCTGATAATTTTGCCAAACAGATATATGATAAAATGCAATTGTGAATATTGGAGCATGTTTAACACCCTCCAACTATAATAACTAGCTCAACCCTTCGTGCAAAATCCCTCTTCCCTCCCTCCCTGTGTTTGTTATGTTTTCTTATGTACACAGTAGTACTTATTGGTATTTCTTGAGGCTGGCCATAATTTGTACTTTTACCCTTTCTTTCAGGTTGTTCGAGATAAGAGAACTGGCAAAACAAAAGGATATGGATTTGTGAGCTTTTCAAACCCTACTGACCTTGCTGGAGCAATTAAAGAAATGAATGGTTTGAAGTACCCAACTTGTTCAATTACTGCCATTGTTCAGCTTCGTTTTTGTACTGCTACCTTATTACTTTTGACACTATTGCAGGGAAGTATGTTGGGAACCGCCCTATTAAATTGCGTAAAAGCAATTGGAAAGAGAGGACCGATGTTGATGCTCTAGAAAGACAGAAGGTTTGTGTCATTTTTCTTTCTTTGATCCAGTGTATCGCTCCCTTCGTATGCTTACCTTTGTTAGTACATTTGTCTTTCAGAATCACATCCAGAAGAAACCTAAAATGCCCAAGAAAAGTATCCTTCACAAGTAAAGCTATATTAGCCCTACTAAGCGCCATCCATGTAAACAGTAAGTTCCTTTATCAATATACATGCTAAGCTTTTGACTAAAAACAACTGGTGCTCTGGAAGTACAGACTGACATCTATTCTCTTACATTCCCTTAGCCAAATACTGGCTGTATTCTCTTGGCACATCATCTTTGCTGGTTTGAGCATTGTATTATTGTTTGTCTTTAGCTTTATCATGTAACAAATGTTGAGTTTGTTATCTTGCACGACATCTCATGGAGAAAAAATTGAGGAAATAAAACACATCATAGATTATGTAATCCTTCATATCTTAATCATTAGTTTCACTTATTAAGTCATCAGGTGGGTGATTATGTATTAAGGAATCTATACTCTGTTTGCCTCTGTCTTTTGAAAATCAGTGTCCTTAAGAGCAAGCCAAGCCACAGTTCAGATGGTTATTGTCTTTTTCCTATAAGTATGTTTTCTATCTTATTTCCAGTTGCATAGCCCTAAGGTTTGGTTTGGCATATCTTGTATGATCATCTTAAAGTCCAACCCGTTTGATTCCAGTTAGGACTTAGGACCAGGAAATTAAAAATGCTGTTTTGTTTATTTCTAGTTTTAGTGCATGATAATTTTTTTTGCCAACTTTAACCCTTTTCAATGTGCACAAGCTGCTTTATCTGAAGTATTGTGTAATTCATGCTTTAGTGCTTACCATTGGAATGGGCTGATTGATGGGTTGTATTTGCAGTACTTTGTTGGGTGATGGGGCTCAAGAAAACTACTCTTACTGCAAAGGTTGTGGACCAGGGAGGGTGTACATTTGACTGCAGCTGTCTGTTAGCAGAGTGGTGCGTCGCTTCTAAGCAATTTTTCTTCTTACGACAAGCTGATGTTTACATCTGCAGGAAGTTTGTTAAAGCTGAAGCTAGTTTTGCTGATGTTTACTGAGAATGACTCCCTAGAATGGATGGTTTGCTTAAGGTGGTAATGATGTGTATTTAGATATGGCATTTGCATTTAAGGATGGCATTGCAATGTAATAAAGATGTTGTTGGTATTGTAGTTTATCTTATAAAGTGGCATCGCTGTACAAGGATTTGGTTGTCGCGGAAAAGAGCAGCAAAGCACGACCTTTGCCAATTGAATTAGAATCAATGCACTTTGTCATTGCATATTTGCATTGCCACACAAGCACTAGGAAATCATGTGAATCTGAACTGTTTGGATGACAAAGCCAGATGATTGATCATGCTCATGCTCTCATGCACGGGAAGAAACAAGTAACAATAACATTTGATTTGAGTCGAGTGTAGCAAGGGACCAAAGAAATCAAAGAAGCTACTAGCTAGCTGGCTTAGGCTAAGCTCTGCAATTCAGCTAGCTGGCTGGACTAAACTCGGTCGGAATTATATTGTTGTTGGAATGATAGAATTAATGGAGGGGGGGGATCAATATTCCATGGAAAGCTGACGCTGGAGCTTCTTGCTGGCGGACCTCCGTTCCGGCTGCGACAAGCTCTGGAAGCCGGATGCCCGGCTGCTGACGTTGACGGCGCCAAGCATCCTGGAGCAGAAGGTGGCATCTGTTCCTGGGCGGCCGCGCCGCTGCAGCAGGGACAAGTCGTGGACGTGGGCGTCCCAGCTGCGGGGTGTAGTGTGAGGAGGATGATTCGGGCAGTCGTGGTCGTCGTGGGCGTCCCAGCTGCGGGGTGTAGTGTGAGGAGGATGATTCGGGCAATCGTGGTCGTGGTCGTGGTCGTCGTCGTACTCCAGCGTAGTGGTGGTGTTGTGAACCTGCAGGTGCTGCATCCAGTCGTCGTCCGCCGTGTAGGCGTCGAACTTCTTGTCGTGGCGGTAGTCGGCGGCGGCGGCACAGAGGCAGACCATGGTGGGGCTATCGGAGGAGGCGACGGACCAGCTGCTGGCGTGCGACTGCGAGGAGGTCCGGGAGGAAGCAGAGGAGGGGGACCCCGAGGAGGAGGAAGGGGAACCATGCTGCTGCACCAGCTCGTGAGTAGAGTGGGAGACGCGGATGCGGCGTCGCGCGTCGCGGAGGCGTTCGGCGTCGGTGAGCAGCGAGAGGACGCTGTCACAGCGCCTCTGCATGCAGGCACCCCAGTCGAAGCCCCTGTCGTCGACGTGGGTGAAGCCGCGGAGGTCGCGCAGGGCGGCAACGTCCGGCAGGAAGTCTCGTGGGACCTCGTCGGGCCCGTGGGTGAGCAGGAACTCCAGCACCACCAGAGCCTTGTACACGGGCCTCCACTCCTTCCAGTCGCCGGCGCGGGCCATCCTCCGCCTCAGCACGCCCGCGATCCTCCAGTAGTCGTCCATGTCGAAGGCGGCGTCGGCTATGCAGGCCAGGGTCCTGGCGTCGGGGCCCACTCCGCCGTCGTTGTTGGTCGCCTCCTGCACCAGCAGCTCCGCCGGCGTCACGTCGCCCAGGGCCAGCCGTGCTTGCTTGTATTTGTCCTGCAGAAACCCCGACGCCTGCCCCAGCAGCTGCCACCTCGTCGCCATTTTTGCTAGCTAGCTCCCGCTCGATCGCTAATGGTTATTGGTTGATCTGATGAAGAAGAAGAAACTAACGAATGGTCTTGAAGCATAGCTTGCTATTCATGGCATGCATGGCAATTCAACCAACTGATTATGACTTTACTGGTCGAGAGAGACAAGCGGCGGCGGCCAGGGTCGTTGCCAAAACCCAAAAAGCCAAGGAGAGGATCACACGAGTGCAAGCAGATGGAGCTCCAATCCATTGGCTATTTCAGGATCATCCGTTGCTTCCTGGACCTTAATTTGACCATGCATTGCATATTGCATCTGCATCGCACCGCCGTCCACCTTGTATATTGATGCCTGCTCATAATCGAACATTACAAGTTCTCCTATCATGGAATGGATTGTGAATGGCTCAAGTGATTGCCTGGTTGGGTCAGTCCGGCTCTTGCATAAGCTTAATTAGTTGCTACCTGGCACGTATTATCAATTGTTGTACATCATATCGATCGGCATATCAGATCACCAGCTTCAAGTGTATTCAGACACAGGATTATGGAACAATTATCAGAGGCTCCTCTGGATTATTTATTTATAACCAAAAAACAAGGGCCCCGTACAGGCAGTGACAATTCACAAACAAGGTTTTGCATTCCGGCCGGGCTGACCCACACAGAAGCACAATTTTTATGTCAAACATATATGGCCTACAAAAAGGTCAAAACCATCCCATAAAGGCCACGCAGCGTGTGAAAATGGAAATTACAACCATCAATGTGCTAATCTCTCTCCCTCCCTCCTAATTCCATCTAATCGATCTTCACATTCGAATACAGGAGGGTGTCCCTGGTAAGTGGCATATTCATAAGCAAGCAAACCTGCACAATCAGCACACCAGTCTTCAGAAATATTTAATCACAAGGATAAACTACAAACTGTACGGCGCTGCTCAAAATTATTATCCATTTAATAATTAGTGAAACTTTGATGAATTATGCTCACCCCAATGAGAGTAGAGACAAGAAGAATGATCCCTGTAATCCATGCCAAACTCTTTCTAACAAGTATCTCAGAAGAGGCTATTGTAGTGTTAGTTTGGCT
This sequence comes from Oryza glaberrima, assembly GCF_000147395.1. Lineage (NCBI taxonomy): Eukaryota > Viridiplantae > Streptophyta > Magnoliopsida > Poales > Poaceae > Oryza > Oryza glaberrima. The sequence goes on along the minus strand of NC_068333.1, from coordinate 25,261,522 downwards.
TGTCTCTTTTAGCCATCTCGAAATGTGCAGTGAAGATGCTGGACCCACTAAGGATGGTGAAGCCTCCTTTGTGGATATTACTAACCAAACAATTTTTCCTGTATCAGAACATCGAAGCTGTTAAAACCAAAGCCAAAGCTCTGCAAATGTAAAGATTATATAATAGCAAAAGTAACAACTACAATACAATAATCCTTCAGAGAGAGACGGAGGCAGGTCTAGATTGTTCAACTGATTTGCCAGTGAGGAGGGGCCAATATCCACTTCTCTATGGACAATTCCAAAACATAAACATAACCAAATATAACTTTAAGCAGCTAGCTAATGTTACAGCTCTTAGTCCATCCCTCCAAATAAGAACAAATGAGAACACTTTTTTCCTTTGTTCCTGAGTACCGCAGGAGAATTTAACTTGAACAAACTTCAAGGGATAATGCATGTACGCATGCATAACAGAACTGAAGAAATTTTTGTCAACTTTACCATTATATGCTCCACGTAGTAAATCAAATGCTTTGGTGACAGCTGTCCGGACTACATCAGTTCCCTGCTTAACAATTTCTGTGGAACCATATTCTTCTTCCAAAGCCTACATGAACCCGTCAAATTAACAAGTTAATCATGCTACCATAGAATCATTTGATGGACCAAGGATAAAAGGGTTCAGATAGGTAGGATTTAGGTGGAAAGGTGTCAAGGTTATTAGTACACGTTTGTAGAAATCAGTTATATCTTCAAACTGCTAGCTAAAAAAATATGTTTACAATTTACCTTAATGCCTTTGAAGTGGCATACTAATAACTCTGCAGGGCTCATGACACCTCCTGAGAAATCTTCATGAACCTGAATACCCCTTTTTATAGTTTTACAAAGGGAGATCAAGCTGGATGCAAATTCCATGTCTGCTTCCTGTAAAGAAATGCAAGTTATAATGAAATTTGGGCCTTGAGATGCCATAAATGCAAATGCGGTCATGTACTCCCTCAGTTATTTATATAAGGATTGTTTTGATCGTGCACAAGTATTTAGGGAAGATAAAGTAGAGAGAAAGTGTTATTAGATGAAATAATTCTTATTCTGATTGTCCACAAGTATTTAGGGGAGATGAAGAAGAGAAAGTGTTATTAGAGGAAATAGTTCAAGTAGTACATGTTTCGAAAGGATGAGAAAGCATACTGGTTGACATTAACAGATAATACATGAGCAAGAGGAAATAAATAACGTCATGGTAGGGTAAGAGTACCACACTTAAATTTACATGCAAGTTTTATATTTATCACCAAAAAATATTCAAATTAAGTTCTTATAGTTTTCGAGTGAATTGATACACACTATTACAGCCCACTTCAAGTAATAAATTATTGTTCTGAGGCACGGTGAGCAATCTCAACCGACAAAAAAGAGTAATAAATTACAATACCACCTAATCCAATTTTAACATAGGCAAAATTTGCTACATGATACTCGTAGTTTGCCGTCTTTGCTACTGTACACCCCAAAAATGTGACACGACCATAGGACACACCAAAAACCTGGTAATTTGCTGAGGGACACAGCGGATATTATTTTATCATTTCCAAGCCAAATGGCGCGAGAAACATTTACAACAGATGAGGTTGCCCTTGTGGCAACAGCTTATAATGGCCGCCACCATCAACGCCGTTCCTGCTGCCACCAATTTTATAGGTTTAGGGGAGGGAATGTGTCCTGGGTTTGGTTTGAACCACACCAAGTTGTGTTACAACCTGCTGTCCCAAGGGTCAAAATCGCCTTTTCACATGGTTTCTCCCTTCATTTGGCTCGTAAATGATAAAATAACAGCGGTGGTGTCCCCCAGCAAATTACCAAGTTTTTGGGGTGTCCTACAGCCGTGTCACGTTTTTTAGGTGTCTGGCAGCAAATACCACAAACTTCCGAATGTCCTGTATGTCATGGGCATTGGGCCTGGGAGGCCGAGGCCCACAAGCTCAAGTCCTAGAGGATGAACAGTACCACGGGTACTGTAGCAGTTGGTTAGGAGATAGGATAAGATTAGATAGACTTAGTTTGAGTTAGTTGCACTGCAATTCTCGTGATTTGTTGGCACGGAGTGCGCGTCGTTTTCGCAAGTGCAGGAAGCTACGCACGCAGTGAACTGCTTGGCGGCGTGGGGGGCAATGCCAACGGTGAGAAGTTGCATTGGCCTTTTCCTGGGAAGAAACCTTATCCACACTGGGCTGAGTTTGAGGAAGAAGGATCTTACAGCCATCATGTGCATTTGAGCTGGTCAAGGCTATTTCCTAGCTCCTATTCAAATCAGATTAATTATGCTTCCAAGCTTGGGACAAGGCATGAAATCCTCCTTTGTTTGACAGCTTTTGGATGGGGCCCACCTAGGTTTGATGATGCCATCACGACCAGTCATTCCATAATGTTTTAGATTTGTTTTCAGTTTATAATAACAAATCCAGCCAAGATGTAAAAGGTTTGGATTTTAGTTGTTTTAGGTTTTGTTTAAGTCAGGAGAACCACATTGCAGCTCCAGGACGAGCTGCTCAAAAAGAGGGGTGTAGTGTCATGGGCATTGGGCTGAGAGGCCAAGGCCCACGAGCCCAAGTCCTAGCGGATGAACAGTACCACGAGTACTGTATCAGTTGGTTCAGAGATAGGATAAGATTAGATAGAGTTAGTTTGAGTTAGTTTCTTATAAGGGCCGAGTCATATCATCTCTATATAAAGGATGGATTATCTCGAGTTAAGCGATGAATATCAATTAGTCTAATCTATTCCCCTAATGTTCTTCTCCCCAATCTAAATCTACATCACTTCTCCAGGAGAGAATGCCGTCCGCTATCCTCTCGGCAGTGGTTATCGCGTCATGGCCTCGGGTCATGACACTGTAACAAATTTTGCCTTTAACATAAAAGAAATACATTCAAGAGGGGAAATGGTTGTCATTTACATGAATCAGCAGAGAGGATAGTGTAGTAATAATCAAGTGCTAGTTTACTGGCATGTTTTGAGGATAGTGTAGTAATAATCAGCAGAGAAATTTTGCCTTCTTTTGAGGACTGTTGTATGCGACATAAAAAAAGAAAACACATGCATCCAAGATGCATAGATGTGCAAATGAACAAAGAGAACCTATTTTGTGTATTTGTGCAATGGATAAAACGGTGCTGACCTTTGTAATAAGCAAAGTAAGACTTTCTCCACTCTCCAAGGGAATGATCAATTTGCCATCAACCTTCTCATAGGACCCACCAAGCCAGTTTGCCTGCAAAATTTGTTCGCCATAAATGCTATGCATAATGCCACTTCCTCCCTAAAGAAAGACGAACTTACCAAGTCAGTGAGATCACTATCAAAATACTCAGAACCTGAATCAACAGCTGGAGATTCATCTGAATGAACAATAACTAGATCATCCTTATCTGCAAGGCATGTGATAAATGAATTACAATAACAAAATGGCATGTTCCAAAAAAGTATAGATGTGCGCGCTTCCAAGATAAGAAGTTGCCAGATATTTCGTGAAACCTGTAAGCCCTGTAGCAGAATCGCTTAGACCATCAATAGTGGTTTTGAAGATGCTACCTGCTTCAGATGTGATGCTTTCAACGGAGGCTGACATATGGTGAAGAGATACATCAATAGAGGCACTAAATGAATAGGTGCAAATAATGAAATGAAACAAAACAGACATACCATGGAATCCATCGATTTGCAGCAAGAAAACAGCCCGTGGTCTGTCAAATGGGTTAGGGAGTAGCAGCTTGTCTAACTGACAGGGGTAAGAAAAGTTGATGAAGGGGTTAAGTAGGGTGGCAGGAGACATGTAAAGAAAGGGTATGGAAGGTTGAAGTACCTTTGAAGAAGATTGTGCAGGTAGCGAGGGTGGTGGTGCAAAACCAAGCAAGACAGAAACAGCCGCAGAAACTTGGTCTAGTGACATTGAAGCGGCCTGTTGCAGAGTGATAGAACATGATGAACGGGAGATTTCACATAGAGTAATTGAATTGATTGTGCCGCCAAACTCATAAAGTAAATAACTCATAGGAATTATCGATCGAGCAGCAGCTAAGAAACTAGAGTAGCAGGAATAGAGAGGATTGGGGATGGGACCTATCACCTGGTCGTGGTGTTGCTGATCCCGCAGGTAGCGGCGCGACGCGGCATCGACGAAGGCGGCCAGCGCCTGCGTACGTACAGGGAATACATACATGTTAGAGGAGGAAGAGCAGGGACTAGGAAGACTTTGAAACTAGATTTTACCGGAGCAGCAGCGGAAGCGGAGGCGGAGGCAAGGGCGAGGAGCAGCGCCGACGAGAGAAGAAGAATAGCAGGGAGATGGCGAGCCATGGCCGCCATCGAGATCCGGATGGGATCGTCGAGCGCAGCAGCAGCAGCAGCACAAGGATCGATTGGAATTGGATCTCGCCGCCGCTCCTCTTCTCTTTTCGATCGATGTAGAAGAGACGGTTCGATGATTTCGATCGGAGGATTTCCCTTTTCTTTTCTGCGGATGTCAAACGGGCGAAGGAAAAGGGGATCAGGAGAGGACGCGACGCGACCAACACGACAAGTCCGCACGCCCCTTGTTTTCTGTCTATTGGGCTAGGCCTTCCTCCATTCGGCCCACTACCTACTTCCTCACATACGTCTTGGCATCGCTCAACCGCAAAACCTGTCCCCTAACTCTGAAAACCATTGGAAACTACTCTTTCGGCAGTTTCGTCTGACATGGCATCGTCGACCCCGCTGAACGCCTAAGTCAGCACGCGGTTGGGGTTAAAAGCTTGCGCCTTCTTGGCCAGCCAAATCCCCACACACAGGCCAAAGCCCTAGCCACTAACACAACTACGACGGCAACGGCGTGAGTTGCAATGACATTGACACGGCGGCGATAGGGGAAGATGTTCGTCTGCGATGGCTAGTTCACGCTACGACTCGTCGTCGGCGTCTTCCCATTGACCATCTGGCTCTCTCGTCTTGTATAGAGTTGGGCCATTCGAGTACCAGCCGGCCATCATGTGCAAGTGCGGCGGCAAGGTTGCGTGGTGGATCTCGTGGAGCATCGATAACACCGGTCGGCGGTAATTCAAATGCTGCAATGCCCGAGTAAGTTGTTTATTTGGTCACATTTGGTCGGTTGACTTGGATCTAGGAGTGAAAATGTGTTTGGGGTTTGCAGGATGGTGGATGCGGCTTCTTACTTAGTGTGATGGGCCGACGAGAGATTTAGTGAATGATTTGTAAGATACAGTTTAGTCACTCAAGAGGGAGAAAGAAGAGTTTGGTTTGGTTGTTCAAGCAGAGAGGTTGAATGCAGAGGAGAAGACTAGAGAGGTTGAAGCTGCTACACAAGAGTTAAACTCAGTCAAAGTCTTGGCGTGTGAGAATACATAAAAAATGTTGTGCCGAAGGACAGAAACAGTAGGCTAGAAAATGAGAGACTTTATCTTTGGATGGTTGTTTTTTTTTTGTTGCGGCTGTGATGGTGTCAAGAGTGTGAAATGTAGGTTGGATCTCTTTGAATGAATAAAATGGATATTTGGAAAAAAAATGTTCCAAGTTATGGTTGTTCAATTTAATTACATGGCATGGCATAATTTTGGCAGTATTTCAAGGAAAATACTCCCTCTATCCTTAAATATAAGGGGTTTTAGTTGGATGTGGCGTATCCTAGTACTATAAACCTGGACAGGGAGTATGTTCAAATTCATAGTACTAGAATATGTCACATCCATCTAAAATCTCTTATATTTTAGAACGGAGGGAGTATATGTTTGTTTGTCCAAACAGGCTGTGGGTGACGCAACTGGTTGCAGTGATTACAATATAATTTGACAAGGATGACTGAATTCTCCATTTCAGAGGGATAAACAGCTAGAATGTCAGCAGAATAGTTAACACAATTTGGATCAAACAATAGGTAACGTAATATTGATCAGACAACAAGTAACATAATTTGAATCACGCAATAGGTAACATTATTTGCAAAATTTGCTACTGGATATCTAAAAAGTGTGTAATTAGCTAGGAGACACTGCAAGAATGCGTATGTGCTATGGGACACCAAAAAAAAACTGGTAATTAGTTGTTGGACACCCGCAACATTATTTTATTATATCTAGAGCAAATAAAGAGAGAAATAGCTGCAAAAGTATGATTTTGCCCCTGCCTACCATGTGCAGCTCGCATATAGCTCCGGCATGGGGTGTGGGCGGTGGCGGTGGCAATGGAGGCTAGCGGGTGGTGACAGAGGTCGGCACGGTGCGACGAGGCGTGGTCGGCGAGCGGCGAAGGCCAGCATAGCGATGGCGGCATGCGGAGACTGACCGGCATGGGGTGCCGGTGCAGCGGTGCCCATGCGCCTGCGTAGGTTTGATGGCAGTGAAGCATCAGGGCGTCATCTGTAGACTCACAGGCGGCGGACAACGACGGCATTTTCGAGTGTCTCTACCCCTCTTAAGGGCGTTGTCATGCCGTCCCATCACCTCCAGTGGGGCTGCCAGTGAAAACCGAGTCTCAGCTCTCTTTGAGACCTTAACGAACGGTGGCAGTGGCGTATTTGTCGCTCCTCTCCCTGGAGATGTCATCTAGGCAGCCCCTTACCGAATCCTCCCAAACAACTAGTGCAAGCTTGCTCTCTAGATGCATGTCCTCTTGTGTCAATGCTCTAGCTTATGCAAGTTGGCCACGTCGAAGGGCCTAGGGGGAGAATGGTTCCATTCTTCTCTCTCACCCTCTCTCTCTGAATCCCAAAGAGGTGGCTAGAGTGGGGCTTGGTGTCGGTTGTTAGGGTTAGGATTTAGGGTTCTCGGATGTAGTTTCTTTGTTAGCCTAGCGACGACCGGCCATGCTTAGCGGCGGTCGATTCGGTGCTAGACTTCTTCTGGGTATGTTGAGTTGGAGCTGTTGGTGCATGGGTGGTAGTTATTTTTTTTCTTTTTCCTGGTTATGTCACATGGTTGTAATCTTATAATTTTTTTTCTTGCTCTATCAATATGAACTTCGCACTATCTCGTACCCGGGTCGTTCAAAAATAAATAAGTAAAACACCGCTTAATATCTTGTTTAGGCAAGAGATGTTGGATCTAAACTGCTTGATTAGTAGAATAATTTAGTTCAACAATTGGTCATGGTTACACTAGGGTCGTTACATAGAACTGGTACTTTTTTTTATGTTTGTTTCTTCTATGTACACGACGTACGGTCATTAACTTTAATGTTAAGATTCGGGGGTAATCTAAAGGTTCCACTTACCATCAAAGTTTCTTTATGATTTCTTCGACGTAATCATAACAATTGGTAAAAAGAATTGGGAGGGGGGATTGATGTTTTCTAATTGCTAGTATATTGCTCGTTTTGCATGTCAGTGTGTTTTTTTTTTACTTTTAATATCCCCACCCAAAACGCCAAAGGTATTTTTGTAATTGGCTTGGGGTGTCTAGATCTATGAAAAAGAATTATTTAGGGTCAGTACACTATATATGTTGATCGAAGAAATAAATAACATACGTCGTTTTATATCAGGGATAAAGTTAGTACGTAGTACAAATTAGTTCAACAAGCAGACTGAAAGAGTAAAATGACGGCATCTAATCTTAGCCGTTTGAGTCCGGTTTCTTCTTCTTAGTGAGTCCTGACCAGTAGAACGTCGGCAGCAACAGCATGCCGTGCTACCTGTTTTACGCCTTCTTACTAGTGGCAATGGACCTTGCTGCTTTCAGGTTCAGAAATACTGCCCTGTAATTAATTGCGAATCCAAACCAAGAATTACAAACTACTTGTAATAATTCCAAGCAAATTTCTGATGAGAACACAGAAAAGAAAAATGTCAAGGCCTCACCAGCACGATGCAACAAAGCTGTGGAAAAGAACTCGGAGCTGGAGCGGCATGTATTCATAGTTTATCCAACTAACAATTGGCCAGAACTGCAGAGAGTAACACTCAAATTAACCATGTTACATATGATTATTTTTTATTTTGTCTTTAACATTTCAATGACAAAACCATATGTAAATTCTTTATAATTATGACATTTTTGGCCAGTGAACAACCATATCATGTCAGAATATACCGCGTTGTGTCAAAATATTTGAGAATACATTTTTCTAGGCATGGCCAGAAGGTTTAACTTTGTGACGGTTTATTTTTAAAAGGAGTCAGCTGCTTCAATGCTTTTTAAGAAATATCCTACATGATATGTGCGATTCTATATTTTTTGCATAACAATAACATATTCTGTTTTGGGTTATCTGCAAATTACTGCAGCATATCCAACGAACGACTCATAGAGGTAGGTGAGTGTACCTTCCAAGCTGTCAACTGGACAGATGCGTAGTCTTTCTTGAGCTTGCTCTTCACTTGACTAAAAGGTCTCCCTGCAATTCGTGAAATTGTTAGGGGAAATTATTTCCATGTCAGGAAAGACCTCTTTCCACTCATAAAATTTTCAGTATCAATTTAATCAAAAGGGTTGTACCATAAATTTTTTTTTGTCATTCCACAATTGAGTTTCCATCCAAGAAATGGATGCTTAAATAATATTAACTAGATGATGCCACGCGCTTTGCTGCGGTATATATGTTAGATATTATAAAAATGATTAAATGATTTGGATTAAAATATTATGAAAATGATTTAAGAATGATGATTTAGCATGTGTATGTTTAGTTTTAAAATGAAATAAATTGTAGATATAATTACTATATGCTTGCATGTTGAGTTTTGTATGCTTAGTGGGTTGATGTGGCATGCTTGGCTTGCATGTTAAGTTTTAGGAGTGCTAATAAATACTATATTTGTATGTTCAGTTTTAGATGTTTAGTGGACATTAGCTTTATAGAAAGAATGGATTACATGTATCTCTACTATTGTAAAAACATAGTCGTCCTCCTACTTTCCCATCACGTAAACAACCAGCCTACCTAAAAAAAGCGTTTTCACGAGAAAATCAACCCAACATAAAAAAAAACTAGATAAATAAAACTAAACCACATATAACCATTCGTCCGTATTCCTCCTAATACCGTTGCAAAGCACGGTCATACCACTAGAGTAAATGAAAACCGTACCTTTCAAACAAAGACTAGATACAAATAATGACGCGGAAAGAAAAACATAGCACATTCTAATTGTTGAGACTGAGCTGGAATACCTTCAACCACCAGACCATAGTACATCATAAACATCATATTGTTCCATGGTGACGCAGTTAGTTGCTCCACTAAGACCTGTAGTGCAGAGAACGAAACAAATTATTAACGGTTGTTAAAATGGAAATGTATTAGCTGTAGGTTATATAGCAGACTAGGACGATTAAGCAGGCGTGCAGTAAACATATATACTACTCTTCCGAAGCTAGAGCAAAAGAGGAAAGAGAAAAGAAAAGAAAGATGCATGCCTTCTTGGCTGTAGTTTCTTTTCCTTTCTTTCCCTTGAAAAACCTGTCCATCAGCTTGTGGAGAAAATGGCCAAACGGTCCCGCATAAGCAAATCCATAGAGCTGGGATCATCATCATCAATGAGAAAAATTAAGAAGAGTACTGGTTGGTACTAATATGAAATGATATGAGTACTCATCAATCGGATACTAATAAAGTTGAAAATAACGATGGTATGGAAAGTCCTTGAGTGAGTGCATGTCTGAATCATGAAACGTGAGCGAGCGAGCATACATATGGAGTATAGTACTTACTAGTAGTGCTTTAATTTAATTGGTAGGTGGCCTGGGGGATGAAATGAATTAATGGATACTCCTATTTAGGATGGATGGCCAAATCTTTCTCTTGTGGATCAGATCAATAATACTTGTTCAAGATATAGTACTCCTATATAGCAGGAAAGGAAAGGAAAAATTTCAGGCAGCAGGATGGATACCAACCATGATGAGGAGGAGCCTCCTGCGCTGGAGGTTGGGGACGCCGGAGATCTTCTGGGCGATGGCGTCGCTGCAGCCGGCGAGAACGCCGGAGGTGATGGCCTTGGTGCGCAGCGGGTGGGCTTGGAGCTGCCGCATGTACGCCTGCCCCGCCATAGCCACCACATCAGACATCGTCGATCGATCCTAGCTAGGCTTGGATGCTCTCCTCCTCCTCTGACCAGATTTGCAACAACTACTACGAGTAGTCTAATACTACTCAGCTGCTGGCCTGGTCAATAGTACTAATTGGCAGCTACGACGCCGGGTGGGTACTGGGTACTGGGTTGGGTTGGTGGCTGCATCAAATTAGTGAGATTGGATCGATCGCAATGACTTCCATTTTCCCTGTCGCCTTCCTTCTTTATTTCATTCATTCAAGTAATCGAGAAAATTATGCAAGCTCGCTTTTGAATAATACTTCTCTACTGTCTTTTCTACCATTAGTCGATTCTACTGGATTACTTTAGTCAAACTCTCCTATAGTTTCTTCTTCTTCCTCCTTGGACTTCCTGTTTGCCTTACGCACGTTTTACAGTCCACGGACGGAGTCAACGGGCAGGCCACTCACAATTTACCCACCCCATGCGTTGGAACTTGTTGCGAAATTTCTTGCTAAGCAAATTTTGCAAAATTTAATTATGGTCGACAAAAGTGGGATGGTTGTTCCTGGTGGGAGAGTGGTTGGATGTAGAATGAAGAAAAATTAAATGAAAATTGATTGATGAAAAATGTAGAATAAGTAGTATCGTGAATAGTGCTAAAAATATTTAAAATATGGAACAAAGTTTGACATCGTAGAAATATTCATATTCACTTTGTATTTAAAATTTGTTTCCAAATAAGTTACCTCTTTTTAAAAAAAAACGTAGTGCAAATACATGTGCTCGTAACACGCGCACACTCACTTTATAAACGTACACATACACATTATGTGATCGGTATATTTCAATATTAACAAAGTTATCACGGACGTCTCGTTATCGTCATATGCTTTTAAAATACTAGCGTCTGATTAATCACCTACCATTTAAATTTATTCTTGTCTTAATCCCAATTACCCTCCTCGTACTCACAAATAACCATGGACATCTAAATCATTTACCTCTATTCCCTCATAATTTAGGCCATAAGTGATAAAGTGGTCATTTATATTTTGGAATAGAGAAAATGCCTTCTGTTGGGATACGCGTAGGCTACGATAACATAAATCAAAATTTTCTATCGCGTAAACCAGGAACCATGCAAGTATTAGATCATAGATCGTTATCACTCGACGCGCTGCGCAGCGGAAAAAGGCGCTAAGAAGTCGAATGAATTCTCGCAAAGTAGCGCGCATCGATGTAGAGGAAGTAGTCGATCGCACCGGCTCGACCTTCTCCTCCTCGTGCGTTCTTCTCGCTGTACTCCCACGCCGATCAGCATCGCAAACCAGCGGCGCCTCTACCAGTATCCACACGTACAGGGACAGAACGCCACACGCAGATGTGCTAGCGCCAGCGCGCGACTAGGGTTTTGCTCGGGGAGGGAAGTGACTACTAGGGTTTCTCACGTGATGCAATACCTCCGCCGGTCACACCCCTCACAAATATATAGGATCCATCACTCGGGCCTCCAAAGCCCGTGGGACTCCTACTTGGATCCCTATCCGAATTAAACTCATATTGGATCTCCATCCAAACCCCTTATTCCGGCCCATTAAGCGTGCGACCCTATAGGTTTATGTACACTCGGCTGTAACCCGAAAACTCATTTTCGGTCCACGCGTCAACAGCGGCCCCTAGCAGAACGTATTGACCCACGGGACATACATAAAGATCATATCGACTGAACCTCTAGTATATACTTGTATGAACCCCTTTGCCTCACGATATCGATTAAGCTCAAGGCTAGATATGTGCCATCATCTAATAGTTTAATCATTCACTCGAATTTGTTGATAGATTATATAACTTGTGATTGACTCCTCAATCACCTTTGGCATGGCCATGCACTTCCATAATCTACAACATCAAAGGGCCCAGAGATATCTCTCCATATAAGGGGCAAATCCCAACTTGATTATTCATATCTCACTACATGTTTCATAGCATACCCAAAAACTACTTTTATAACTACCCAATTACGGTATAGCGTTTAGCAGTTCTTAAGTAAGCTACTACACATGTTGGAAACCATGATAATCTCAGGTCTAAGGATTCAACACCAACACTAAATGAGATCACTGATGACACAACACATATGGCTCTTGCAGTGTCTCATATTGGGTCTATCCAACAACATATTCACCAACATGTGTCCATATTATTAATTTGGTATCTCTATACCATGATCGATGAGACATGATCATCAATTAATACATGTGCTGATCATATAAATATATTTGTTCTACATATGATATTTGATCAGGGATACTTTAGAAATAGTAACAAACAACATAAAGAGTCTCATGAAAGAATTACATATTCATTAACCAATAATGAGTTATCTATTTCAAGGAACAATGTCGGATAAATATGTAAACATAGTATGTGATACAATCATCTTTATGATTGCCTCTAATGCATATCTCACTAGCAGCTTCTCCCAGCTTCCAAACTAGTCCTAGTTGTTTTTTCTGTGGGTAAAACTTCCCTAAAGGCTTTTGACCTTTTCTTTCCCTCTAATTTACAGGGCAAATCTCCTGCCGTCTTGTTTACAGGGCAAACAGCCTTGATTGAGATGGCCGGCCCACGGTCGGCACAATCCATTGAATTTTTTTTTCTCCTCCGCCGGCAAGGCAAGAGCATAGGAAGCTCAGCCGATCGAGCAAATCGATAAATATGATCGATCATCAAAAGGGCTTTCATATATAATCCGAGGCGCCGTCGGATCGAGGAGGCTGGCTTGCGAAGATGGCGGCGGCGGAGGAGGAGGAAACAGCCGCAGGGAGCTGGAGATCATCCACCAGCCGCAGCAGCAGCAGAAGCAGCACCCCCTACCACCACTCGGACCTCCAATCCATGACTGCAAAGGTCTCTCTCCCATTACCAGTACACGATTCTTTTTTTTTTTAATTACATAGTACAACATACTCACCAATATGAACATATGCACGTATATCTTATTCACCCTATTCTTATGAGCATCTTCGAAAACTGGGCCGGCAAATCCTGGAGATTAACACGAAGCCACCACAGGTGCCTCGCTGTCGACGGAGACCTAAGGTGCTACTGAGGCTCTTCTAACCACTAGGCTACAGGCCCTTTCGCACTAGTACACGATTCTTAATAAACTCTTTTTTCATCAGTTCTAAAATAAACCAACATACGAAATGTTATAGATGTACTACTAATTTGGATAGAAAGAATGTTAGTATTATATATGTCATATTCCGTTTAGTAAATTGCACCAGCGGTCCTTAAACTTATAAGAAATTTTCACCTAGATCTACGAACTAGTAAAGTGTGTATCGATCGAGTCCCCTAAACTTGATTTATTGTATCATATCGGTCCAAATTCTTGTTTGACCGTAGTCTTAGCCTACGTGGCATGTCACTTGGAAGATGACATGGCAAAATTTCCCCTTTCCCTTTTATCCCTACCCCTTCTTTTCTCTTCTTCCTCTACCGCTGGATGCACTAGCAGCGGCGACGGCGGGCAAGCAACAAAGAGAGAGAGGGAGGCAGAGAGAGATGGCGCCAGCCACCGGAGAAAGAGGCACCAGCGGCAGAGTTGGCCCGACGATGGAGCGGAGGCTCGAGGCCAAAGGTGACAACGGCAACCGTGAGTTCTCCGCCCTCTCCCTTCTTTCTGCCTCGAGCTCCACATGACGGCAACCATGAGCACCTCCTCTTCGTCATCGCCATGCGCACCCCAGGTCGATGCCACCGCCTCTGCCTCTTCATCGTCGTTGCGTGCCCTAGATCTGTGCCTTCTCCTCCTCCTCTTTGCTAGATATGTGCCCCTTCTCTTTACTATCTGGCCGGAGCAAGTACGAACTAGGCATGCGCGAAATACCCGGCGTGGCCCTATATCCGGCGGCAATGCAGCTATCGGTGACCATGGGAGGGCGGAGGAGGCGCCGATGGTTATGGATGACCTCTCCCTTGACTTTCCCGAAGAAGCAGCAGTTGGCGATGCGGTAGCAAGAGAGAGGTGGCGGCGGAGACAATGGTGGGGGGCCGAGAAGTAGTAGCTGCTGCCAGCGGCGGCTGCAGCGGTGAGGGAGAGGAGACAGTGGTAGCAACGACGAAGTGGGAGCAGGTGGTGGCTGAAAGGTGAGAGAGGAGGAAAAGGCCGAAGGAGAGAGAAATGAAAGAGGTAGAAGGGAGAAAAAAAGGAGATAATAAATAATAAAATGTGTTATGTTATCTTTCATGTGGCATGTCACGTGGGCAGGACTACGGTCAAACGAGGTTTTAGATTGAGATGATGCAATAAATCAAATTTAGAGATTTCGATACGCACTTTGTAAATTTGTGGACCTATGTGAAACCTGATTACAAATTTAAATACCATTGATGCAATTTACTCTATTTCGTATTATTTTTTTTATTTTGGGACAGAGAGAGTACGCACCTACGGGAGGGATGTACCTGAATTACTGTATATCATATCACCAATAATTTTCAATTGTTTTATTGGATCAAAAGATCCGGCGCTATATTATATGAAGAAGCAGTGTCACAAACATTTGAAGTTAGATAAGATCGATTTGGGCAAACTATTACTAGCACTTTGAACATAATTTTTTTTTCTTAAATGCTTAGCTTGGAAAAAAGTATGCGTTAAGATTTTCCATGGAAAGTATTATTTCCTAAATTTTGCCCTAAACATCATATCTATCTATGACTAGAGTAGTACATGGCAAATGTGTGAACACCATTCATCTTCATGGTAGAACTAGAACCGTAGAAGAGCAATTTTCTTGCTTTGCCTAATGGGGGCCACAGGCTCGTGAATTTTCTTTTAAGACTAGCTCATTACCAGGTTGGTTTTGTCCAAATTTATTTGCAAGCTTCCCAAATTTATACAACCCTGTTTAAGCTCTTGGAGTTTTGTGTTAAAAAGTGAAGCCTGTTTGAACTGAAGGAACGAATTTCTACTGGCCTGCCCGAAATTTCAGTGCGCTCTCCTAGCTCGTCGCATCGCGTCCATGAGAATATATCTCGTTTCATACTCCCTCCCTCCGTATAAAAAGAACCTAAAATAAGATGTAATATATTCTACCATGAATATCTGCATTATACATTTAATAGTTTGTTTTTTTACGGAGGAAATTTTTTTTGGAAGGAAGAGACGCAAGCAACTAAATTAAATTACTCTCTCTGTTCTAACCACCAAGTCGTTTTGACTTTTTCCATAGTAAAACATTTTAAGTTTAATAAGTTTATATAAAAAATTAATGTTTATACAACATCAAATTAGTTTCATTAAAACCAGTCACTACCGGAGAAGTGATATTTGTTCGGATGGTAAAAATCACATTTGTCCCAATTCGAATAAGAACCGGAAGTCCGGGACCAAATAAGATGTTTAGCCCCAGTTCAAAAGCCCAATGACACTACTAACTGGGACTAAAGATCATTTTTAGACCCAGTTAAAAAGTCGTCAGGTCGGTGTCATGCTCCCACTATCTTTAATCCCTGTTGGTATTATTAACTGGAACTAAAGATTAATATTTAGTTCCAGTTATTTATACTACCTCCGTCCCAAAATAAATACAGCCGTGGATATCCGTGCCCAACGTTTGACCGTCCGTCTTATTTAAAAAAATTGTGAAAAATTTGAAAATATTTAGTCACACATAAAGTACTATTCTTGTTTTATTATCTAATAGCAATAAAAATACTAATCATAAAAAATTTTCAAATAAAACGAACGGTCAAATGTTGAACGTGAATAGTGTAAAATTACACTTATTTTAGGACGGAAGGGTACCAACCAGAAAAAAGAAAAATCCGGAACAGACGCCAAGCCGCATGCCTCCCCGCCTCGTCCTCCCCGCCCGTCCTTTCCTCCTCACACATGCGCAGCCGCGCCTCCACTTCTCCTCCACACTTCACGGCTCCTTCACTCCTCCCCCTTCCCTCTCCTCCCTCTCCTCCCCTTCCCCTCTCCGGCGTCGGCAGCGAGCGGCGGCAGCGCCCTCCCCTTCCTCTCTTCCTCCCCTTTCCCTCTCTGTCGGCGGCGTCAGCAGGCGGCGACGGGCGGCGAGCGGCAGGCGGCGGCCGGCGGGAGGCGGCCCCTCTCCGTCGGCGGCGTCAGCAGTGGGCTGCAGCAGGCGCCGACGAGCGGGAGACGGCCGGGTCGCCGTTGGCGTCCTTGTCCTCGGCGAGAGGGAGGAGCTAGCGCTGGGCTCGAGCCGATTACGGTGCAGACAAACAGAGCCGCGGCGAGCGCGGCCACCATGAGCTCTCCTTTCTTTGTTCTTCTCTTCTGAATGCGTGTAGTGTTCATGCACATAATTAATCTTCTCTTTGAAGAAGTGTAGCTGTGAATTAGTCATGTTTTTGCAAGTAAGAACAGGAGTTGTGCACAACAATGAGTTGTGGATGATTTTGTTGTTGGTTTTGTTCATTTGATTTGTGATATAGAATTGTTGTTGAGTAGGTTCATTTGATGTGTGATGTCAATTTGATGTGTGGATTTAGGCAATATGCAAACAGCAAAAAACAATGAAAAAATTTAATCCTGATTGGTAACACCAACCGGCCACCATCTTTAGTCCCGGACTAAAGATTTATCTTTAGTTTCAGATTTAAGGTCCTAGTTTGCAACCGAAACTAAAGCGGTTGAAAACAGGCATTAAAAATGGATTCCCTAATAGTGAGTATTTAATATATTTTTGATAGTGCGTTTATTTTGTGTTTAAAGTATTACTATACTTTTTATAAGTTTGATCAAAATTAATTAGAAAAAAAATCAAAACAACTTATAATACGAAACGGCTGCAGTAATCAATGTTTACAGGGTATACAGCACTTGTGCTCCGATCTCCTGGAAATAAACAAGGCCTCAGAGCAAGACTTCCGAAGGAATTTGTATCTAAGCTACCTGTCGTTTGTTAGGTACGTATGATACGAAGGGTTTATTCGTCATCTATATATCTATATATACGTACGAATGAATGTGTGTGCAAAGAGATGAGCTTTGCATAATTAATTTCAGAATGTCGGAAGAAGGTGGCGGTGATTTGGATGTGATGAGTGATCTGAAGCAGCAAGGCATGGTGCAGAGGAGGGTCATCCAAGATGTGAGGAACAGCCTGTACTACTCGTCCGCAATGTCAATGGCGCTAGAGACTAATGGCGGAGGAGACATGGTGGCGGAGGCGGAGATGAATAATGGTGGAGGTGGCGCATCATCGTCAGTGCTGGATGAGCTCCTGTGGGAGAATCGGATGGAGCAGGCCGTGGAGCAGTTGATGCAGGAACAGGAGAGTGGCGTTCGAGCCCTGTCGCTGTCGGCGAGGAAGGCGATGGTCGCCGACCGCCTCGCGTCCGTGGCGGAGCACCCGCGGACACCGCGGCCGGAGCTCCTCCGGGCGGTGGCGGGGCTCTGCAGGCTCGGCGAGGCGCGGCGAGCGAACCACCTGCTCTTGGGGTACTACCGGCGAAGCGTCCTCCGCGGCGTGGACGAGCTGAGGCAGAAGCAGAAGCAGCGGAACAACAACATCATCATCATCAAGGAGCTGGTGCGCACGGTGCTGTCCACCATCGTTGAAGCGTCGAGAAGCGTGGTGTCGTCGGAGGCGGCGGAGGCGAGGCGGTGGGCGAGGGAGGAGATGGACGGTCTGGGCGTGGCGTTGCGAGAGTTGGTGCACATGGCAGCAGCTGATGGCAAGCTGTCTCTGCTACTGGAAGCTGCAAGATGCGCCCTCTCCTACGGCCCTCTGCTGCTCCTGCTTGATGAGGAGTTGGCCGAATATCTGAGGGAGCTGCTCGCCCGGTGCATGGAGGAGGCGCTGGCCATGTACGCCGCCCATCTCAGGCAGGTCCTCCGCCTGCTAGTGCTGCCCGTTCCCGACAACGACGACGACGACGACGACGACGAGGGCGCCTCCTCCTCCATGCTGCTGGGGCGCTTCCTCCTCTCGGGGGTGCTGAGAACGTCGACGACAAAACACAACTGCTGGTGCCTGCTCACCACGAGCGGGAGGAAGCTGGTTACCCTCATGCAGGAGGTGGTGGATGACGTCTCGCCGCTGCTGGAGCTGGATCTCGCTCTCGGATCCACGCTGCTCCACCTTCTCGCGGATCTCTTACGAGACTACATGCTCATGCAACTTGGAGCAACCGCCGCTGCCGATGACATGATGATGGTCTCCCTCCTAATCAACTGCACCACGCTGCTGTCCCTCTTCCCGCTCATCGCGCGCCGTATCTTCACAACTACATCATCTCAACAACCAGCTGATTTTCATCATGCCACTAATAATAAGGGGGAGCTCCACCTCCACGGCCTCATCGTGTCCATCAAAGAAGCCGCCGCCCAAGTATGGACATGCTTCTGCCACCACTTCATACGCCACACCATCATGTCAACCACCCTACACCACAAAACACACAGCAGCAGCAGCATCAGGCACGGCGCCAATATGCCTTCCTCTGCTTTTCAGGTGCGTTGCACTTGTGCTTAATTACCTACTGATCGATTACGATCAAATTAACAGTAGATTACAATTACATGCTCGCTCTCAGGTGTTGTTCCTACGGGTGAGGCAGCTGAATAGTCTATACGGTGCCATCTTAACCGGTGAGGATGGCACCATGAAGAAGCTGTTGCAAGAGTTGATGGAGGCTATCATACTCTTCTACCTCTCTGATGAGGACCTACATGACTCTTGGATCATCCGTCAAGCATCCCATGCTGTCCCAATACAGGACACGCTCCTTCTCCAGGTTAGTTTAAGTTTACTACTCCATATATAATCGGACTAGATTAATCCATGTACATATACGGGCAGGTGTTAATTGCTGACCAGATTCTCTAATCGATCTGTCGCAGATCCAGCTAGACGTTCATTTTCTACTACAAGTTGCACAATTTGGTGGCTTCTCCTCCGACGATTTCAGGGACAATGCACTGGATTCGCTCAGGAAAGCACAAGCGAAGGTCGTGCCATTATCATCATCTTTGGAGCAGCAGCAGCACGAGGAGTGGGCTGCCGATGCTGCAAGGCACGCAATGCAAGTGCTGATGATGGGGTCTCAGGCTGATGAGGAGAACAGCACCGACTCAGTGCAGAAAGACGAATTAGCAGCTGATGATGATGATGAGATGCAGCCGGATGCTTGGGTCGGAGCTTGCACTTGTAGCGATGGCAAGTCCAGCGATGAGTTCGTCAGCATTGAGGATGATCAACTAGCCATTCACTCGGAGAATGAGGACGGAGCTGCTGCTGCTGCACAACAAGTCACCATCGAAGAAGCAACAAGTGCACAGGCCAAGGAAGAGAAAAACAGCAGTTGCTCGTTGCAGGATCGATGACGGTAAATCGTGCCTACTGAGTGCTGGTTGGGAAATTCGGCGCCCATGAGGGTTTTCCAATCAGCACCTATGGTGGTTCTATGGTTGTTTCTGTAGTAGTGTAAGCAACACTAAGATAGCAGTGAGCCAGAAATTAACTAAGCTAAGCACGTACGTACGTACGTCGGTACGTATATGGTGTACACCACTATTATATGTATTCGATCAGAAATTAATTCTACTGCTCCATCATATCGATCGCAAATAAAGATTGACTAGGAGATCCAGATCCATCCGATTGGAGCTTGACGGCAATGATGTCGCTTAACTGGCTACATACAGTCTCAGTCTCATACATATACATCATGATCATCATACATGCTAGCCAGCGCTAGTGTCTGTATACACGCATTATATAGTATATTATTCATTCGTTCATGCATGCGCGTATTACTTACTACTAATTCATTCGTTCATGCCGCCATGGCATGGATGGATGGAATTGAAGGTCAGAAGAGGAGGTATACGTACGCACAAGACACATTTATACGCAGGGAGGAAGGCGCGGCTGGCTAGCTAGCTACAGGAAATTCATTCATTCAGAGAGGAAATCCACACCAATCAAATGAGCTAGTAGGAATTAGGAAGGGCATGTCGATCAGGCAAGGAAACCGAGCTTCTCGCCGTTCTTCTTGGCAAGGCGGATCAAGCCCTGCCTCTGCTTGGCGTCGGCGCCGATGGTCTTGCAGAACTCGGTGATCACCTGCAACAAGCAGTACCGTCCGTATCATCGATGGCCACAAGTCACTCACTCACAAGATAGATAGCAAGCATATTGATATGTTTGATTGCAAAATTTGCTTATATATATGGCATGGCAGATGATGATAGCTAATTAATTAAAACTAGTGTACTATAATTGATGAGGATCGGAGTAGAGTAGACGTGCGTACCTGCGAGTGCAGCGCGATGGCCTTTCCCCTGAGCTGGTTGAAGCGCTTGCGGCCAACGATGTTGCGCACCACCACCACCACCGGTGCGAAGATCCCCTTGCCCTCGTTCACGTTGCCCATCCTCGCCGGCGCCCGCAGTGGCCGCGCCGACCGAGGCCGCGCCGCCCACGAGCTCAGCGCCAACGAGTGCGAGTCGCCGGACACGGAGCTGGACCACGTCGGGAGAGCCCTCGCCCCGGGGAGGGACACGGATGATGCTGCAGCTGCTGCCATTATAGCTAGTAGGAGGCAGGATTATACTTGAATGATCTTGCTCTGAGGAGGAGAGGAGAAAGTGGTGGCCGCGGACGGAGGAAGCAAGTTAGCAATCCGGTGGGTGGAGTGGAGTAGAGGGCCGGGACGGGAGTGAATCCGAGCCAGTAGAGTACGTAGCGCGCCGAATTTGGTTGCGGCGTGCAGCCAGCCACATGTCCTCCTCGCAAGAGATGAGGAGTTTCTGGGCACAAATACACCACCTATACCCTGCTGCCATCTCGCACGCCTCTCCCTTTCCATACCACGCTGTCTCTCTCTCCCTCCCTCGGAAACTAAAAAGCTTTTTTCCCCTTTCTTTCGCTTGTTCACCAATGCATTTTGTTAAGAATGCAACTAGATCGAAGGGTCTGCAATTCTGAACCAACTCAAAGTAAAGCACTAAACACGTAATTAAGTAGCACAACAGAAGCCAGCGCTGCACGCATAACACATACTAGTAGGAGTATCAGTCTGTCAAGTAGACCCCACCCCAGCCATCCATTTTTGGACTAACAGCAGCAATACATCCAAATCGTACAATATACAGCAGCAATACATCAATGTTTTAAATATGCATGAGATGACATCGCAAAATAAAAATCATGATCAACCAAGTAAGTAACCATCATGGTGCTGGCGGTGGTGTTGGTTTCGGCGAGGTCGTCGACGCCGACCATGCTGCTGGCGTCGTTGTAGAACTGGTGGACGACATCAGGGCTCTGCTGCAGGAGGTTGCAGTAGTTGCTCGGTCTCTTTGTCCTATAAAAAACGAAACGAATATAGAACAGAATATAACGTATATATTTTAGTACTGCTAATATGAATATATGTATGTCTATGTTCGTAGTATTAGAATATGTCACATCTGATACTAGATTGATTTTTTATGAGACGTAGGAAGTAGGTGCCGATCGACCTAGGAAGGAGAGGAGTGAGAGTGAGGGAGCGAGCTAGGGTTGGTTTATTTTGAGGAGAGGAGAGAAGGGGGGGCACTTACCTGAGTCGACACCGCCGCCGCCGCGTAAGCCATGGTGGAAGCCTGGAAGGGAGAGGTGCGGAAAACCCTAAATCTGCGTCCGCGTGAAGGGAGCCGGAGAGAGGGAGCAAGATCTACTCAAGAAAGAGTCGATCGAGACGATCACGACTTCATGAGCAGCCTGCGGACGCGGATGGACTGGATTGCTTCCCTTCCCTTCTCTTCTTCTTTTGCTTTAATTAATATTTTGCTTCGCGTCCCCTCTCTCCACTTCACCTTCGCTTATTATTTATTTATGTATTATTGTAACCCTATCCTGATTCGTATCTTATTATTGTGTAGTGCGTATGTATTTCTTTTCTTAGGACATAAATATGATCGTACCAAATACGTTCATGACTCTTACCATGAATCCTCCTAATCCTAATTTTCGTTAGTATCCTGATTTGACGAGATCTGTTTATGACTTATCTTTATTTATACTCAATCCGTTTTAGGTTATAAGTTATAAGATATTTTGACTTTGATAAAAGTTAAACTGTTTTAAGTTTGACTAAATTTATAGATAAATATAGTAATTTTACATTACCAAATTAGTTTTATTAAATTAATACTTAAATATATTTTTATAATAAATTTCTCTTAGGTCGAAAATATTACTTTTTTTCTCTAAATTTGGTCAAGCAGTTTGACTTTGACTTTAACTAAAGTCAAAACATCTTATAAACTGAAACGGAGGAAGTAATTATTATTAAGGTGGATTGAAAAATCATGTGAATAGATCCATTTATTTTTTAAAATAAAATAAGTCAACTAAATTTATTGAAATTAATAAATATTATAGGCTTCATGTGATCCAATTCTGTGATTCAATACTGTAAAAGAAAAAAAATTATACCTAGCGTCCAGATCCTAACTTGTTGAAAATAAGTAAATGTAATTAGATGTTTTTGAGGATACGCTACATACAGAAATACAGAGTACTATCAGCCGTCGGTTGCCTTGATTGCTTACGGTTGAAATAAATATAGATCAATTACTCTTTGAATTAGGTAAAATGTCGGTAATTTCACTTTGCACTGGTACAAAATCAACGAGACCGTATATGATTGGGTAATGTTGCTCTTTAACATCACAAGAACCCACCAATCACTCATACCTTGGGCCTTGCAACAACAGCACACAAATCTCTCTTATTAACACAAGCCAAGGTATATTGACAGTATGCAACAACAATCACTGTTTACATACAACTTAGGAACCGATTTCAACTGCAGGCGGCTTTCTTATTACTCCATATTTCAAATGCTTAATCTCTTCTTTTTCAAAGGCGCCCACAATCCAATGAATCCATCCCAATCAAATACAACACAGATTGATACACTACAGTTCCTCGAGTCAATAGGCAACCAGGCGGGGATCTGTGCGATGGGGAAGAGCAGTCCGAGCCCCTAAACCCCTGCACCCGCAAGCAGCCTGCAAACACACACACATATGTATCATATTAGATTAATTTTACTTGTGTGGATTGGTTTGGCCCAGGTTTGCACGAACTAACCAAGTTATTGTACCGGAATAAACAATTTGCAAGTTGTTGTACCTATTTGCACCCACCATATAAGTTCGTGTACCATGAACGCAATTTACTTTATATAAATCATTTGCCAGTTTACCCACTTCTCAGTTTTATAGGTACACACATCCACCTATAAACGGCAATCTCGATACCAATGCAATTACTGGCTGCAATTTCCCCTCTATATTTTTTTTACTTATACTGTTATACAAAGAAAAAGGAACATAATCATTTAGTAGCAACTTCTGGGCTGTGTTCTTGTAACAGTGCGTTTAGGTGAGCCTCCTGTGTGTGCCCTAGAGCAGCTTAGATGATAGTATTGCTGTGGTATGTGGTAATAAGTGGTTGTGCTTAGCAGAAAATTCCCAACTAACTGCAGTACTCGAGTGCAATACTATAGAGTTATCTTACCACTTGAGCTGCAAAAGGCAGCATCTTCTCAGGCGGCATGCCAGAGCATAAACCTAAACCACAAAACAGACAACAAATCAGCTCATGCCACCTCACATAATGATAGGCCAAAACCTATTACCGCAGTCATAATCAACAAAAGAGAAGCAACGTTTACAGTCCAAATTACAATATGTTTTTCGTGGGGGTTATCCACCCCCAAAGGCCATGCGCTCAACATTAGTCGTGTATTGCGACTGCTTGTATTTTGAGGCTATAGAACGTTATGCGAACACATCATTAACAACTTTGGTGGATACCGGATAACTTTTAAATATGACAGATGAAACATACTACTGCTAAGTTGACAACAACTGATTTCACAGAACAAAATTTACTTGGTCCACTAACAAAAGCTACAGTTAAGTAGCATAAAACCAGCTATTTTTAGCATGAAAAAGTTGGAAATTACATACTGACCGTAGAGAACTGCTCCGATAAATGCATCACCCGCACCAGTTGTATCTATGAGCTCTTCAGAGGGTATAATTTCGGCAGTGCCTAAAAGTAATCTGCCACTGATGGATCCTATTCCATCTGCACTTATTCTCAAATTTGACTAAAACAATAAAAGAAGCAGAAACAACTAGATAAGGGACATATAAAGTTGAAAAGAAAATGTAAATGTGAATAGAAAAAACTGGAAACCCTGTCACTAACTTACAAAAGATAGCAGATACACACACCCCAGCAATTAGTTAAACTAAACCCCAACACCCCCACACACCCACAAAAAATAAAAAGAGGAAAAGAGGAGGGGGCATTTACATTAGATAACTTTATCCCCTGTTGTGTAACCATGGATCTTTAAGTCGCAAGATAGCATGGACCAAATAATGCAGATTCAAGTCCAAGCAGAAAGCACATCCAAGAGATGCCATACCTTGGAGGCGATGCATTTTGGCATGCTTGAACTCAAAACTTCTTTCTTCTCTAGTGATTCCAGAAGACTCTCTACATCTATTTCCTCTGCCTCAGAAGCATCTGCAAGTTGAGCAGCATGTTATAGTTTTCTGTAAAAATAACGGAGAGAAACATAAATTCTTTTCAAGTAAAATGGATATCTCAGGTGTCCATGTCATGTCTCCCAATCGAGCACAATGGATAACTATGCTTGGTAGTTGGTTAGGACCTGGGCTTCCTCGGCCAAGAACTGTTGTGACAGCGCAGCTAGAGAATGGAAGGGGCACGGAGATAAAGGGAAATACCAGAATAATCTCTTGCTTGCTAATTCAGAAGATGCCAAGTCTCCTTTAAATAACTTCCTAATGACCCTTTCTAATATCTACCTCTGATATTATCGTTTAGCACTCAATAAATAAGTAAACCTCATATCTCTAATTTTCTGGTTATGCGGATGGTGAGACCAGTGCACCATGTTGCTGGGCTCTGTTCATACAGTGATTTCCTACATGACAGTCCATGTTTTTTCTATAAAGCTTCGCTAGAATTGGCATGCAGCAGTACGGTAAACTCACCTGTTGTGCTTCTTTCAAGCATCAAGCATCCCTTTTCTCCAAGGGTTACAATAATAAACTTGATATTAGGCAATCTTAAAAGCATGGACACCAAAGCAACCGGTGTTGATGAGGCTCCTGTCCAAGCCTGCATTATTCACATTAAAAAAACGTCATTAAGAAATACTAGAAAGTAGCAATCTGAGATACCAAGACACAGTTTCCCGTAATATCAAACTCAGCCTCTGAACACAAAACTTTACATGCCATCACCATTCATTGGAACCATGGTAGTGACATTAAGTGTCCCTTCATGTTCCAAAAGAACTAAGGCCAGAATCATGGGGAAATAAAGTGAAGATACAAATTCTTGACTAGCCTGTTTTCAAATCGTAAGTTAAAGTTAGTTTTGTAAGGGCAACAATCAGACGACTAATCGCGATTAGTCGTTGATCAGGTCTGGTTAGTCGATTGCTAGTCGGTGTCTAGTCGTCCTGGTACCCAGAATGTGTATAGTATAAGTAGTTAAGTATAACTCTACATTATAACGATTTTTTTCTATATATGGTAGTAAATCTGTGATTTAGTACTATGCCATGCAAACATACTATAATAAATGTGTGTAAAGTGTTAAGAAAGCAAGGAATCCAAGCATCAAGCATGGCTTGGTAGCTTCTTACTAGTCGTCCATAGCATAACTGGACGAGTAATCGCGTTTGGTCGGTGATTAGTCGGACAACTAGTTTTCTGATCAAGCTAATCGTGTCGGAGTGCATAATCAAGCTACTGATGCCGATCAGAACGATTAATCATGACTAATCGTGATTAGTCGGATGACACAAGGCAATGCCAAACGTACACACTTACCAGTTTTAAACGAGAAAAATAGCTTAAGATAACTTTTCAGGAGAAAAATAATGCACATTAAAGCGAACTTTTCTTGCTGAATACAGACAGGGTTAATGGTTAAACCCTTATGCAATAGAATTAGTTACCTGAGGAAATTTTGCAGAGCATACAACATAAGATGCGAAATTGAGAAGCTCGTCCAATCCATCCCTCTTCCGTTCGGCATCAATCAAAATAGGAAGTTTTCTTTGGCTTGCCTGCACTGGATTGTTCCTCAAACAAAGCTCAATCTCACTACTAGGCGTACCCTTGACCAAAACAAAAAAATGCTACAGGTGTGTAGAAAAAAGGCTTACACATGGCATTGACACTGCATATGTTATATATTAACGAATTGGACATGGCAGCTTTCCTATTCATAGTGATATTCCCAGACATACATGTAGAAAGAGTGGAATTCCGAATAGGAAAAAAAACATTCCTATGTATGGTATCAGTTGCCCATTAAGTTGTATAGAACTGGAATAAACTTTTAGTAAGTGACAATTCATGTTCTAAGAACTCTAATAGTTTCCACTAAACGCAAATGGGAAATTTGAGTGCCCCTACCCAAAAAAAATATTAAAAACAGAGAGTAGGCATTTATATTTGCAAGATCCTCTATAAGAAGATAAAATTTTGTGCCAGGAAAATATTACCTCTTCAGCAACTAGTAAAGCAGTTTCATGCAATCTGACATCAAAATATACAATGTCAGCACCGTCTAAAGCGGCAAACAAGTTTTCTTGTGTGAGCTCTTCAGGGACCATAGGAGGATAACCAGGAGTGTGAATACAAGTACGAGTTTTCCTGAAAGAAAGAGGGAATTAAACAGTAGTAATAACAGGCTGAATATTTTAAGAATTAGAGTGCCACTTTTGTATGACCATCCGATTTGTGAAATGAACGGTAAGATTATTTTTAAAAAAGAGATAAAAAAGGGGACACTTTTAACAGCAGGACGTGAACCAAAGTGATATGTACATTGTATCATACCAATGAATAAACTGTAAATGCATATCCATTGGTAAGCAAGTGACCAAAAGGGTGTACTTCACTTAAAATAAGTCAAGGGGCATCTGTTTAGAAGAAAGATTTGCATATGTTGCTTCTTTTAGGAATGTTATGCTTAGTTGGGAATGGAGTATATATGATCTCTTAAAAGGATTATGTAGAACTTGTCAAGTTTAAAGTTGCGTTGCAATTGCAACACATGGGTACTTAGCTAGTTGTACAAACATGAGGACATATATATATCTAATAAACATGTAGAGTAGGTAGAAAATGAGTGAGTTACGTCTGGTTGTCAACAATTATATAGGTGAAAGGTGAATTCCCCTCCTCTGCAACCTGAAAATTGATGCGGCATCCATGATAATTATTACTGGTAGAAAAGAAGAAAAGGCATAGTAAGTTAAAGTAATTAGTACCAGGATATGAGAGGTGTCGACCCCATCATCTTGCAGCTCCTTGAGAATATTTCTTCCTTGTGGGTCATTGGATACCTGGTAGTGCAGGCTTTCGTAAATAGGAGTAATAATTGAATTGAAGGAGGAGCAAGTGAAGTGGGTAGTACCTTGGATATGATCCTTGGGCGAAGGCCCAAACGAGCAGCGGCGGTCAAGGCATTGCCAGTGTTGCCGCCTCCCTGGACCTTGAGCGTTAGGCTTCGGATCTTGTCGTCGGGGTTGGGGAAGGAGGCGACGGTGGCGAGGTAGTCCGCGGAGACGGCGCCGCAGCCAAGCTGTGAGGGTGTGGGTGTGATGCGTGCAGATGAGAGAGAGAGAGAGAGAGAGAGAGAGAGAGAGAGAGAGGCGGGGAGCGAATCGAGGGAGTGAAGAGGAGAGGAGAGGCGTACCACGACGGGAGGTTTGGAGGAAGAAGCGGCGGCGGAGGCCATGGTCGGTGGGCGGCGGCGAGGGCGAGGAGGTCGTGGTCGTCTTGGTGTTGGTGAGGAGGATTGAGCTGGACTTGGGCCGATGATGCGTACCATCGTCATCGCCACGAGGAAGGAATGCAGATGAGATGCAGCTGACTCAGATAGAGGGCCATCCATCCATGGCTTTCACAAATCACAAGCCCACTCACTCACCTCCTCACCTTTGCTGCGTTGCCCTGTTCTGGGGATAAGGCGAGGTCGGCGCGGGCCCTACTTTCTTCGGATTCTGCTCCTTTCATTCATTCAAATCCAACTCTTCACAGTACAAGCACGTGGCGTTCAGCCTCCTATCAAGAAATCAAATATTCGACGCCACATCGTCAATCCACGGAGTCAAATGAAGTTCTAGAAGCCAAAACTGGACACTCGTTTTTCGTTCGAAGAACGACTCACGACGCAGGGAGAAAGGAGCGATGCCGCGTTGTGGAGAGCGGTACCTCGCGGGCGTGGCTTGGGAGCTTGGCAGGACAGAGGACGCGAGCTTGGCGGGAGAGAGGAGGGCGCTGCCGACGGGGAGAGAGGAGCGGCTGCTCCGGCCACGCCGCCCCCCAATCTGCGCCGGCCGCGCCGCCCCCCGATCTGGACCGGCCAGGACTCGCCGGCCGCGCCGCCCCCTGATCCATGCCTACTGAGCTCGCGGGCCACACCACCCCCCGATCCATGCCTACTGAACTCGCCGGCCACACCGCCCCCGATCCATGCCTACTGAGCTCGCGGGCCGCGCCACCATTGCCGCTCGCGAAGCTCGAGGTCGCGCCACCTCTCCGCTGGGCCACCCCGCCGCGGTAGAAGAAGGGGGGAATATCAGGCGACAGAGAAGGAGAGGAGCCCAAGGTCGCGCCAGTCACGCCGCCTCTTCGTCCGGCCACGTCGCCGCGGTGGCGCGGTGGAAGGAGGAGGGAGAGGGAGGCGACGGACAGGGATACGAGCTCGAGGTCGCACCGCCTCACCGTCCGGTCAACCCGCCATGGTGGAAGAAGGGCGAGAAGGAGACGAGCTCGGCAGCGCCGTTGTCCGCTTTGTTCGGCGTGGGCGAGCTCCGGTGGGCGCAGGCAAACTCCGGTTCCGTCGCCGGTGGGAAACACAGAGGAGATCAAGCCAGCGACTAATTTGTCGGTGACTACTGGAGTAGCACACTATAAGAGAGTAACATCAACTGTTCGTGCCAACTTCACACTTTATGTGGATGTGCATCCGAAGGTGCTAAGACAAGACGATGCTTAAACCAGTGTGATGACATTAACGTGAGCAAGGAGAAGGTAAATTAAGGGATTCTTCGTTACAACTAACTATGAGCGGCACAAGTAGCGATACAACCATAAAGTAATTTTTCACAAAGATTTGCACGACGATATATATCTGGGAGTTTAAATCATCAGTGAGATTCTACTCTCCTGGTCTTTTACAACCCTATCCTCGTAAAGATTGCACAATTATGCTCATCTTTCACTAGTGTTGTATCTTTTCTTGCTAGGATGAGATGCGACCTTTACAAATTTCTCACGGCCAACCACATGTGGATCGGTGAGTCGGGAGTGACGTCTGACCGTCTAAAAGTCTTCAACCACTAATATTGATAAACACCAAACAACTCTTGGACCAACACTGATACCCAAAGATCGAGAGAAACCCACCCTAGGTCCCAGATAATACCTCTGTCCCAAAATAAGTGCAGCCGTGGATATTCGTGTCCAACGTTTGATTGTCCGTCTTATTTAAAAAATTTATGAAGAAATTAAAAAAACTTAGTCACGCATAAAGTACTATTCATGTTTTATCATCTAATAACAAATAAAAATACTTATCATAAACATTTTTTAAATAAGACAAACAGTCAAACGTTGAATATGAACAGTCAAACATTGAATATGAAAAGTCTATGTAAATACTTCTCTATGACCCTGTTCAGTTTGATGTCATTTTCAACCATACCATTTTTGGTAAAGTTGACAAAATTTTGGCTACGTTTAGTTTGTTGCCAAATTTTAGCAAGTAGATATGAAATCTTACCAAAATTTGGCAACCTTGCCAAAATTTTAGCAACTTTACCAAAATTTGGTAATACCAAAACTTGGTAAGGTTGAAAATGGTAGCAAAGTAAACAAGCCCTAGGTGTTGTCTAAATAACATTTGGCCCCCTTTTTTTTCCTTCTACAAACATTCACATTTATGTCCTTAGATCAAGACAAAACCATCCCCCACATATCTCTCATCTAATAAGGAGATCCAAACCAGAAGCCTACTTGTCGCTACCCCAAAACCATCACAGCCGACAGAATGTGCTTGTACGGTCTTGCCCCCATCATGCTGCTCCAGCGATGCCATCACTATCAAAGCCACCAGCAAAGACGACCATTGCATCCCTTCGCCCCTCGCCACAGTTGTTTCCTCGCTCTGGCGGCATCATCATACCGCTACCCGAGCCAATGTCACTTGTCACTGCCTCATAACCACTTTCCCCTTGCTTTCCTCACCACTGACCCTACATACTACCTTCTCCTAACCAACGGCGCCACTCTTGCCTTATGAACCGCAATGTCTGTCACCCACCATGGGGCAACCACCTCCGTAGACTTCCCTCTAAACCCCTTCATGCCTATGTCCCACCACATAACCTAACTCCAGAGAAGACAAAGGCTTACGAGGGTTTGCCGGAGATGGAGACTCCTCAAGCGAGGGACCGTGGGGGCCACCTTTTTGGTTCGGACTAGGGCGAGATAGCGGGAAGGTGATGCAGAGGGGGGTCGGACCCCTCGGGAGTGATGGAGATGCAAGCGATTTATACAGGTTCGGGCCGCTGTGGAAGTGTAATACCCTACTCCTGTATGTGGTTTGTTCTGGTGGGAGAATACAAGTGCTTCCTTTCTCTGGGTTGCGATCCCCCTTTCCCCAGGCATGGACCTCATTTTATATCATAAGGGGTTACCACAAAGGCCCAAGACCTAGCTTCAAGGGAAAGGGAAACATTCTTTACAGGTAATTAATATGTGCCTTGTCCTTACGACGTGTGAAGCCATGCGCGCCTTACCGCGACACGGGCCTCATCCCATCATGCCGAGCAACGTGGGTGGTCGCCCACATCATTCCTTCTTAAATGCGACGACTTCTAGCCGTCCGGCTCCACCAAGGGGTAGGGTCCTCTCGAGCGGACCAGCGTGGAGAAAAGCGCTGATCCAAGTCCAAGTAAAGGGTGAAGAACCTCTCATTAATGGTGACGGGATGGAGCAGCCGCAGGTCATGCCCCCTGCTAACAACAGGCGCGTGTGCACAACACTCTGACCTACGCCTGTCCGCCATCACATCTGTCATTCCTGCCGCAAGTGGCCCGTTAGTGCGCCTGCATGCCGCATTAAATGTGGCGTGCCACGGCACTGAGAGCGCCAGCCCATGCCGCACATGCGAAATAGAGTGAGGAGGGGCTCGGGGCGGCCCGACCCCTGGCTTGGGAGGCAGCCGCCACCCCAACCCCGGGCCCGACCCCCCTTGGGGAACGCCACGTGGGTTTGGGGCGGCCTTCTCCCTATATAAGGGGTATCCTCGGACCCATATCATTAACAGTGATGCACGAATCCTTGGACATGATCCAAGGGTCTGAAGTTGACATCTCCCCGCGCCTCCTCCTCCACCACGAAATTATTTGAATGTTATTTTAGCAAAGTCGTTTCTTTAATTTAATCTGAATGGTTACGAGTAGATCAAAGTAGATAGATGGCTAGATACATTCACATGTTGTAACAGTTTTAGACTCTTGTTTGATTATAAACATTTAAAAAGTAAAAGGGCAACACATTCCACGTATGAAATGGCATGCTCTTTAAGTACAATTTTGCATACACTATGTGATCACGATAATTAATGATTGGATCTTTCTAGTTAACACAGTAGTATTGGTGGAGGGGAGATTGGTTTTCTAAACTAACAATGAAACAGCCTGCATCCATTGTTTAGGCTCGCCCAAGTTGTAAAAAAAAAAACTCGTGTGGTGGTCAACGTTACAACGAGAAATAGGTATTGGCTTTGTTTAGTTCCCACACAAGAATCTTATACCATATCATATCGAACGTTTAAACACCTACATAAAGTATTAAATATAGACTAAAAAATAACTATTTGCATAGATTGCGATTAATTTGTGAGACGAATTTTTTAAGCCTAATTGCTCCATGATTTGACAATGTAGTGCTACAGTAAACATTTGCTAATGACGGATTAATTATGCTTAATAAATCCGTCTAGCTGTTTACTGACGGATTCTATAATTAGTTTTTATTTTAGTGCCCGAACACCCTATACGACACCATGTATTACATTTGATGTGATAAGTCAGAATTTTACGCCCCTATATCTAAACACCCCCACTGAGTGACTGGTGAGGGGGCTATGTATGAACATTTGTGTATGGGTCAGCAGCTTCTGAAAAGTGGAGTAAAAACTGGTTGAACTAACGGTGGTAATAAAATGTGGTGGATAGCGAGGGAGGGCGATGGATTAATGAGAGGTCAGGTGGATGCAGGATGCAGGGGCGGGGCGGGGGCACCCCCCAGCACAGGCACGAGAAAAAAAAAGAGAGAGAGGTAGCTGAAATTGAAAAGGATCCATTGCCCATGGATCGCCTGCCTGCCTGCAGAAAACATGATTGAAATTTTTTGCGCGGACAAATGCAAAGTCACCATACCACAGTGCGTGGCTACTGGTTAGTATTACTGATCGAAGTCCAAGCTAGGAGTACTACTAGATAGCAATGAAAGGAAGCGAGCGAGCGAGATCATGCAGTGCTCTGGTCGATCATGCAGTGCTCTGGTCTGGGCCTGTCGTCTGAGCTGAATTGAATGAATACTACAAATGCAAAAGAGGATCGGATCGAGAGGAGGTAAGGTAAATGTAAAATGTAAATGCGGTGCTCGGTGTGGTAGGTGATGAGATTCAATGAGATGCTAGCTGCGGCCATGCAGCACGGCTTCCTTAATTGTGTAGCTTCATCATCCCATCCATATCCATCGTTCCTGCATGCGCTTGCAACTTGGAAGCAAATCGCTCGATCAGGCAGATAATTGACTCCCCTGGCATTGGCATGGCCTTCCCATCGAATCGAATCGATCGATCCTACGGAGTAGTATATATTTAGCTTGGATTTCTCAAGAACACCTAGTACAGTACTAGCAGTACACTTGGTTAGGCGAACGGAACGCAACGCAACGCAGTGGATCTCATTTCACTCGCCCGCGCGCAAGCGCAATAAATAGGTGAGGCTGGCCGGAGGAGCTTCAGCTAGCTGAGGTCAGTAGCTAAGCTCCCCTGCTCATGCCCCATGCTATTACTATAGCAGCAGGCTGCCCATCCCCCACGCATCCGATCCCCGCTCGCGGTCGGAGCTAGCAACGATCGAGCTGACCTTCTCTCTTCTCTATCTACTGATAGATCGATGGCGAAGCGGCGGCGGCGGTGGCGCCGGCAGCGGTGCTGCTCGTCGGACCCGCCGCTAGCAGTGGCTGCTGCTGCGCTCCTCCTCCTCCTACTCGTCGTCGTCACTGCGGCGCCGGTGGTGGACGCCGCCGCTGCTGGCCGCCACGTGGTCCAGAGGCATCTGGACAGGATCAACAAGCCGGGCGTGCGGTCCATCCACAGCGCGGACGGCGACATCATCGACTGCGTGCCTCGCCACAAGCAGCGCGCGCTCGACCATCCGCTCCTCGCCAACCACACCGTCCAGACGCAGCCGTCCCAGATGCCGGCGTCGGCGTCTCTCCTTGACCGGCGCCAGCAATTAAGCCGGCGGGCGTGGCAGACGTGGCACCACTCGGGCCACTGCCCCAGGGGCACGGTGGCCGTCCGCAGGACCGCCGCCGCGGACGTGCAGCGCGCTCGCTCCCTCGCCCTCTTCGGCCGCAAGAAGCAGATGAGGAGCCCGCTGCCGGCGCCCGACGTCGTCACCGGCAACGGCCATGAGGTACGTACAGTGCGTCGATCGATCGTACGTCGTCGGTCCAATTAGTTAACGATGCATGCGATTGGGAACCTACGACAGCACGCGATCGCGTACACGGCGGCGGAGGTGTACGGGGCGCGGGCAACCATCAGCGTGTGGGCACCGGAGATCGACGAGGCCAATGGCTTCAGCCTCTCCCAGCTCTGGATCCTCTCCGGCTCCTTCAACGGCTCCGACCTCAACAGCATCGAGGCCGGATGGCAGGTCCCTCCTCCTCCTCCTCCTCCATCCCTACTAGCTCAAACTCATTAATAATTTGCAATTAACCTAGCTTGCACCTCGCTCGCTCACACCTATGCATTTTTCATTTGCACTCACTCCATGGCGGCTCCATGCTAGCTACTCTAGCCATTGGAGCAGTATAGGAGTAATTCGTGGTGGTCAACACCCACCCACCACACCACATCCACATGCGCGCATCAGTTCTTAGATCAGCTGTAATTAATCAGCGGAGGCACATGCCGTCATAAATGCATGTCCCGGTCCATCCAACATCATATCATCATTTACTTACTGTTTACCACTCCATTCCATATAGTTTACTCCATTCCAGTAAACTCTACTCCTCGATCGTAGTACGCACTAGTCTGTCCTCCTCCTCCGGGGGTAATTATATTACTTCGATCATACATGTACTAGTACTGATCTTGTTTATTTGAACGACACTACTGCTCTTGTTAATACAGTACTTCTCCGGGGTAATATATTAAGACAGCTTAAAAAAAAGACACCACGTTCACCGTAGAGATCTAGAAATTACCACGTTAATCGGAGAAAAAGAAAAAAATTTCGACCGCTTGATCATTGATAGCCTATATTTTAATGGCTGAGATTTAATTAAATTTTTAGAAGATTAGACTTGGTTTCACGTAGACTGACATGTGCAGGATTTTTAGAATTTGTATTATGTGTAGTATACGGATTAACAGCTTTGAAAGGAGGCACCACGTTCGCTGTGGGGGTTAGAAAGTCCCACATTAATCAGAAAAAAAAGAAAAGAAGAGTCTAAGTAGAAATACAATTTAAAAATAGCTAAAATTGAAAGAGGAGTCCATATAATAACCCGATACGAGATTAATCGAAATTCGGAATAAAAATAAAATAAAATCCGAAATTATAAAAGAAAAAAAGAGTCCAAGTAGAAATACAATTTAAAAATAATTAAAATTCGGAATTAAAAATAAGGTATATTGATAGAAGAGTCCATATAGGAACCCAATACGAGATTAATTAATATTCGAAATAAAAATAAAAAAAATCCGAAATTAGCAAAAAGAAAAGAAGAGTTCAAGTAAGAATACAATTTAAAATTAACTAAAATTCAGAATTAAAAATAAGCAATATTGAAAGAAGAATCCATATAAGAAACTCAATACGAGATTAATTAAAATTTTGAATAAAAATAAAATAATATCCAAAGTTAGAAAAATTAAAAGAGAGTTCAGGTAAGAATACAATTTTGAAACAACTGAAATTCAAAAGTAAAAAATAAAAATTTTAAAAGAAAACTATACGGTATTAATTAAAATTTGAAAAAAATAAATTCTGAAGTTAGAAAAAGAAAAAAGATTTTAGTTAGGAATAGTATTTATAAATAACTAAAATTGGTGATAAAAAATAAAGACTATTGAAAGAAAAGACCATCTAAAACACATGACGAGATAAATTAAGTACCAGGCCTATAAAGGAGTAAAGTGGTGGTAGTTGATACGACATATAAAAACTGTTAATAAAACACCCAATAGAATCCTAATGACGATTAAAAGGTGGGGCGGCAGGCAGGCCGTGAAGCAAACATAAAAGGCGGTTGCCGAGACTTCTAGAAAGTAAAAAAAAAGACCCCATTGATAATCATATCTGACTTTTAAAATCTCAATGACAATAAAAAGGAGAAGCAACGGGTGGGGTGTATAGCAGTATAGTTGCAGAACCGCCGACGGTTGGTGGGACTTTAAAAAATAAAAACTGAATTCCAACGATAGTTATATTTGATTTTTAGAATCCCAATGACAATAAAGAGTAGGCAGCGGATGGGCCGTAGAGAAGTATAGTGGCATCGTTTGAGGGACTTCTAAAATTTATAAAAAATTAAACCCAACAGGACAATAAACTCTAAAAACTAAAGGTCCAATTTTTAAAGGTTTGGAACTTCTAAAAAGTAAAAAAAACAATGATAATCATATTAGATTTTAAAATGTCAATGACAATAAAGAAGGGATGCAGTGGGCGAGCCATGAAGGAGTACAATAGCAAAGCTGCTGACGGTTTGGCGGGACTTCTTAAAGTAAAAAATGAACCCCGAACGATAATTATGTTCGATTTTTAAAATCCCAATGAAAATAAAGAGGGAAGACTGTGGACGTGTTGTAGAGGAGTATAATGGCAGCGTTTGACTGGACTACCCAACGAGAGAATAAACTCTAAAACTATAAGATCCAATTTTTTAATATTTCAAGAAGAATGAATAGAAATAGTGATAGATCGAGTAAGCAAATAAAAAAAAAGATATGACAAAAGTAAGAGGTAGCAGCTGGTGTGACTTTTAAAAACTATATAATTAGAAATAGAGGGACGATAAGGTTTGGTCTTTCGAAGTTTTAAGACAACGAGATAGTTATTTAATAAATTTTAAGTAAAATCATACTGAAAAATATATGATTTTGATTGGGGCTAGCCGCGCAATTGCGCGGGCCACCCAGCTAGTTATATATTACTAGCTCATATGCGAGCTAGTATGGTAGAACCTCTGTTCATATTCGTTGTCTGATCCATCGTAGTAACATTTTGGGACGGAGGCAGCTAGTAGTATGTACTATATGCATCAACTAGCGACAGTGATCGTTCACTCTAGCTTAATTAGCTTACTCCTTCAGCTACTCTCCTTCCATTCCCAGGCTCACTGCTATAGGAAGGCTTTGGCTTTTTCAGACTCTCCCTGCAACGGCAATGCGTAGGACTAATGATCCTCGTCTAACACCATTCATTAGCTAGCGCTACTATAATTACGAGTACACACAGCCATCATTCATTGCAAGCACGCATGACAGAGCACTGTCATCATTATGATTCATGTCAATATGCAAGGTAAAACTGGAGCATAGGCATGGTTTAGTTTTCAACTTTTTCTTTAAACATTTAACTTTTTTATCGCATCAAAACTTTTCTATACATATAAACTTCTAACTTTTCCGTCACATCGTTTCAATTTCAATTAAACTTCTAATTTTAGCGTGAACTAAGTACATCCATAGTACTATATATACTCCTAGGAGTATTAATTCATACTAGTTGAGCAGAGCTGAGCATATATATAATTGGATCTAAATCTGAATCTGAAGCATTTGCATGTTTCCTTGTAGTCAGGTCAGCCCTGAGCTGTATGGGGACAACAGGCCGAGGCTCTTCACCTACTGGACAGTAAGCCGATCGATCGACTAGCTAATCTACGTTTAGCCCTTTTCTTAAAAATATAAGTCTCTACCCTAGAGACTTATGTTTTTGAGTTTAGCCCCTCTCTCCTAAACACCCCATGAATCAACTACTACTAATTAATCCAACAAAAATATATATATATATATATATATATATATATGTATATATGCAGAGCGACGCTTACGAGGCGACGGGGTGCTACAACGCTCTGTGCCCGGGGTTCGTGCAGACGAGCTCGCGGATCGCCATCGGAGCCTCCATCTCGCCGGTGTCGTCGGTGGGAGGGCCGCAGTACGACATGACGCTCCTGGTGTGGAAGGACCCCAAGCTCGGCAACTGGTGGCTCAGCTACGGCGACGGCGCCGGCGGCCTCGTCGGCTACTGGCCCGCCGAGCTCTTCACCCACCTCTCCGACCACGCCACCATGGTCGAGTGGGGCGGCGAGGTCGTCAACACCCACCCGCCCGGCTCCGCCCACACCGCGACGCAGATGGGCTCCGGCCACTTCGCCGCCGAGGGCTTCGGCCGGGCCGCCTACTTCCGCAACCTCGAGACGGTGGACGCCGACAACAGCCTCGCCGCGGTACCCCTCGACGCCATCCAGACAATGGCGGAGGACGCCGGCTGCTACGACATCCGCAAGGCCTACGACGACGACGACGGCCGAGGCGGATGGGGCGCACACTTCTACTACGGCGGCCCAGGCCACAATACGGCCTCTTGCCCCTAAGCGCTTATTAATTAATTACCTCATCCAATATTCATCATCACGTCTCCATCTGTAATGTCGTCATGCAATTCGATCCATATCCTCCTCGGCTCCTCCGCTTGGTCTCCTCATTTTCCCATGCTAATCGCAATGCAACGTACGTGCTGAAAGCCCTTCAATTTTTATTTTTTTTAATTAAATACCCACAAACGTCAGCGTTAAAACACACCCTACCTAAGGTCAGCGGAAACTCTTTAACCTCGCTAAAAATTCTTATGGTAAACACACTTACTAAAATTATTTTTTTTTAATTTAGAGTCCGAGTTTAATTTAGATATTTATTTTGGAGAAAACCCTATAAACACAAAATCGACGCCCTTATATAAATATAGGGGACCAAGATAAATTGAAACAACCACCAATCAATCAATCTATTATCAATACCCTCCATATTCTACATCTCCATTATTCTTGCTATCTAAACCCCAAGTATACTCACCCCTCAATCTCTAAATTTCTCGTCGTCTCTCGTCTTTACGGCGTTAGAGGACGTGCCACCTGACTTATCGAGTCTAGGACAAACTGGCGCGAGTTCACCCTAACAGGTCCCTCTCGGGTGTTTGCTCGGCAACATCTACCACTTCTTACGATGGCGTGCCTTTCTCTCAATTTCTCGTCGTCTCTCGTCTTTACGGCGTTAGAGGACGTGTGTCACGCTTAGAAATGATGTAACATCCCAGCCCAGGGCTTAATAGGAATAATAGAATACTCATATAAACAAGTTGCAACTTCTTTTCCAGAAGCCGATAAGGTTAAGCGTGCTTGGTCTGGAGCAATTTCGGGATGGGTTACTGATCGAGAAATTCTTCCCGAGTGCGCACGAGTGAGGACAAAGCGTGCAGAAAAGACTTGTGTTGGTCTGTGAGGACAGTCTGTGACCTATAAAAGCTATCATATGTAAGTGGGTCTGGCCTGGGAGAGGCAGGTCGTTATTACAATGTGCCACCTGACTTGCCGAGTCTAGGACAAACTAGTGCGAGTTCACCCTGACAGGTCCCTCTCGAGTGTTTGCTCGGCAACATCTACCACTCCTTATGATGGCGTGTCTTCGGGTGCTACTGCAAGTTGCACACTACGTCCTTAAGGTATGATGGTGCAATTCGGACAAACTGGTGCGAGTTCACCCTGACAGGTCCCTCTCGGGTGTTTGCTCGGCAACATCTACCACTCCTTATGATGGCGTGTCTTCGGGTGCTACTGTAAGTTGCACACTACGTCCTTAAGGTATGATAGTGCAATTCGGCGTCAATAATATGGTGCATCTAACCACGGGGGTTCAAAACATTTTCCCTTATAAAGTCTTCAAATATATACAAAAACACACCATTCCAAAATTGAAAGGCCAAACTCTGGATGCAAGGAATGCTTACTATTTTAGCAAGTGCATATCTCCAAGCTTTCAAATTGTTCATCCAAAATCATGTTGGTTTTTTCTTAAGCATCAGTCAACAAGAAGAAGCTTAGAAAATTGTGGTTCTTATTGTAGCCCTAAACCGTCGAACAAACTTAGGAAGGCAATTGGCCAAACTTGCCAGAAAGACTGGGCGAGGGCAGGAAGGTGGTCAAGGAATATAATATAGGCTCCTTGCTACAGGCCTCCATCGCTCCCTGCCTCCCCTTAGTTACCACCCTGAAACTCATGAGGACTGACTTATCCTGATAGTTATACATCCATATCGGGTGCCTCATCCAGTATAAAAAATTCTGTCTATCATCTCTTACTTTCGATCTCGCATATACTTTAGTATAAATGTACCATACTTCCCTAAAATACTGTCGTGGAGTCCAAACCTTCGACAATAGGTACTAAACCAAACAAACCATAATATCTATATCTATACCTAATTAAAAAAATATGTAAGGATTCCAAGACTATTTTCATCTGTTGCCACCATCATCATACGTATACACGGTTTTGTTGAGGCAAAACAGAATCTGACTGGAAACTCTAGGGTTCGCTTATTTAGGATAGGGCTCGATTCCGAGCTCGATACAATCTGGTTTTCCTCCGATTCTTGGGAAAACGGAAAGAGGAGGAGATAAGGATCGAAACCCCTCAATCAATTTTGCATTTTCTCCAAGGATGTGGCTGGATTTCATGGAGGAGGTGTTGGGCTGATGCGGGAGTCCCCCGACGGCAGGGGACGACCCTGTAGCATTGGGACCCACGCAAATAGTGAGAGGTGATCAGGGGGGAGTGTTAGACTTGTTGTTGTTTGATGGGCTTGAAGCACGCTTGTGGGCCGAAGGAGGAGGAGAGGAGAAGGGAGGAAAGCAGGTCGGCTCGGCTGCAGACTCAGGAAAGAAATAGGATGAAAATGGCCCATAGAGAAAGAGGGTTTTTTATTTAGATTGTTATTTAAATAAACGTTGAAATGATGTTTGTATTACTAAAATTAGCAATCGAGCTCTGAAAATTCTGAAAAAAAATTCAGATAGTGTGATTAATCATGGAGAATTTAGTAAAAGTTAAATCTAGCCATATTTTATTTGAGAAATTTTATTTACCACATTTACTTCACTAGTATAAATACTATAAATAATTTATTAAATGATTTATAAATCCATGAAACCAAAATCAAGGTGCGACAGTTCATCCTGTTCTCTATTTGGGTTAGGATGATACATACGTATGTCCATGTCGCTCACAAGAGTCGCATCATTCAAATTTCTGTTGTCGCTGCTCATCAAAATAGAGATCAATGAGATCAATTCAATGAAAGTGAATTGATGAAAACACGTCCCCGAGATATGTGAACTCAATGATGTCATCTTTTTTTAGAGGGGATGTGCAACTATGACACAACATTACATGCAACTCCAATCGTTCGTCTGGGCATTTCCGATTTGACCGCGTGTTCCCATCCATGGCGGTCTCGCGACCAAAACGAGCTAGTCCCAACGTCCCACGCACGACTGCTTCGTCAAGCCACTCCAAAACTAGATAGTACGGTGATGTTAGATCTACCATATAGTCAGACTAGTCGAGTATTCACCTTGATATAAATAAATATATATATATATATATATATATAGTTTCTTTATATATAGAAGATGATGACATTTGTATTATAATTAATTACATAATGTAAATCTTTCTCAACTTTTCCTTAATTTTCTCGTATTTTTTTTCCGTTGTAACGTACAGGCACTTTTTCTAGTATATCTCTACTATTATAAAAATTGAAGATGTTTTTTGCCGATATTTTGGTACATCATCCGTGTTTGAGTTAGTTTTTAAGTTCGTTCGCTTTTGGAAATACAGATCCGTGTTTGAGTTGGATTATACGCTCGTTTGCTTTTGGAAATTCAAAAGGAATCATATAAGAAATATCTTAAAAAAAACTCATGCTAACTTCTGATGAAATACGGACTCCTAATTTCAACTCATGATTTTCTAAAAAATATATTCAAGCGCCTTAACTAAACCGTACAACAATTATAAAATTAAAATTGCATTTACCCGTTGCAACGCACGGGTATTTTTCTAGTATATATAAACATTTAACCAGGTGGTATTTAAGCAAATTTTTGTTAGATGGAAAAGGAGAGGAGAGGAAATGAGAGTTGATAGGGAAATTGGAAAGGGATTGAGCGTGAGGCGGATCCAGTGTGGAAACGATGGGGGAGGAAGCTTCCTCGTCGTCCTTTGTTGGGTTGGGTTGGGTTGGGTTGGGTCCGTCCGATGAATGTGAAGAAATCCAAGACTGACGAGACGACAGGGCCGGTGCGGTGCGACGGCGGTCGGCTTCGGCTTCTTCGTTTCCATCGCCGGCGGCGGCGCCTCCTTCCCTTCCCTTCCCTTCTATGCGCGGCCTCCGCCGTGTCTACCTCCGCCTCCCCCCTTTCCCTCCTGCCACCTCTCTTTATTATTGGTCAAGAACAAGACCTGCAGCTGCAGGGCCCAACCACCCCATCCCTAGGCGCATGTCGACGTCCTCTACTGCCGCGGCGGTCGTTGCCGAGGGCTCCGCCGCCCGCCGCTTCTGGATCGCCGCCGCCTCGAGGGAGGCCGCCTTCGCCGCCTACACGCCCTTCCTCGTCTCCCTCGCCGCCGGGGCCCTCCGCCTGGATTCCTTCCGCCAATACATCGCCCAGGATGCCTACTTCCTCCACGCCTTCGCCCGCGCGTACCTACTTCTCCCTCTCTCTTACAGTACCAAACATCGAGATTCCGATTTCCATGGATCTGATTGATTAATTTTGATTGGAGCAGCTATGAGATGGCCGAGGAGTGCGCCGATGACGACGACGACAAGGCCACCATCGTCGTCCTCAGGAAGGCCATCCTCCGCGAGCTCAACCTCCACGCTTCCGTCCTTCAGGTCCCTCCTACTCTTATTCCCCATTCTCCCATCATCTATCTATTCTTCGGGATCCCCCCACCAACCACAACCCCTGCCTCATTTCATTTCGACTTGCTTCCTTCTAGTTTTACACCTCTGCAAGCTTTGTGTAAACCACCTAGCCGATCTAACTTGATTACTGCATACAATACATACTATGGTGGATACAACACATGCATTTCTAGCCGCTTACACTGCTAATTCTAGCTTGTTCATACCATACAGTCCATACTACATCATCAACCTTATGGCATCCACATACCAAGTACAATTGCCTCTTCCTATGTACTACTGCTTTTGATTTCAAAACCAAAAAAAAAAAAAAACTTCTGGCATGCATTTTAGCATTGCGATATGCATGTTTCATCTATATTTCCGGCTCTAGTTAACTAAATCATCCGTGAAGATCTCAAATATGCAAAATATACAATTCCTTGCCACGAGTACACCTCAGAATCATACATCCACAACTAAAGTGCTACCAAGTGCATTGCCATTTCAATCGGGGACTTGTGGCTCCTAGAGATGAATCACAAGTTCGCTACATGCCGCGCGATGAAATCTGCATGTATGTAGTCTTTTGTCTGTGGCATAAACCAATAGCCTTTTTCCTTCCAACTAGCCAATTTCCTTTTACTCCGATTTTCTCATCACTCATATCAGTTGCCTTAACTACATAATTTGCAGGAATGGGGAGTCGATCCCAACAAAGAAATCCCTCCAATCCCAGCCACAACTAAGTACACTGATTTCTTACTTGCAACTTCCACTGGAAAGGTTGATGGTGGGAAAGGTTCTGATAAAATGGTCACACCATTCGAGAAGACGAAAATTGCTGCATACACTGTTGGGGCTATGACCCCATGCATGAGGCTTTATGCGTATCTGGGCAAAGAACTTGCAGTTTTCTTGAAACAGGATGAAAATCACCCATACAAGAAATGGATTGAGACTTATGCATCCAGTGATTTTGAGGTATGGAATCGGAAGGCCGTGTCTTTTTATATTTAATTATTGATCCTACTGGCTTTTGCTTTGGTGCAGCTGGTTCATGCGCTGAAATTCTCTCCGTTTCCTCTTTTAAACAGAATAACGCACTCCAAATAGAAGAGTTGCTTGATAAACTAAGTGTCTCTCTAACTGGCGAGGAGCTTGAGATTATTGGGAAGCTCTACCGGCAAGCTATGAGGCTGGAAGTTGAGTTCTTCTCTGCTCAGCCAGTAGACCAACCTGTTGTAGCTCCACTCTCAAGATATTGTGGTCCGAAAGATAAGCTCTTGATATTTTGTGATTTTGATTTGACATGCACTGTTGTTGATTCATCTGCCATTTTGGCGG
The DNA here is from genome assembly GCF_000147395.1 of Oryza glaberrima. Taxonomy (NCBI): domain Eukaryota; kingdom Viridiplantae; phylum Streptophyta; class Magnoliopsida; order Poales; family Poaceae; genus Oryza; species Oryza glaberrima. The sequence goes on along the minus strand of NC_068333.1, from coordinate 25,217,757 downwards.
AGATTGCAATCTTGTCACACCAAAAGGCTAGTCAAGGTGGGGCTGATAGTTCCCTTGATCGTACAAAATCAGCGGACTTGAGAAATTCATGGAACATGCTCTCAAATCAATACATGGAAGAGTATGAGCAATGCATAGCAAGCTTGCTTCCTCCAGAAGAAGGTAAATTAAATCATCTCCCCTTGTTTCTGCTGAAAATTTGTGATTTACCAACTATACATAAATCAATCTTGCAAAGACCCTGCTGATGATTTAGGTAATTTGTTTTGTTTAATTCCAGCAAGGTCACTAGACTATGATCAACTGTATAAAGGTTTGGAGGTGCTATCGCAGTTTGAGAAACTTGCAAACTCTAGGGTGGTTGATTCTGGTGTCCTGAGGGGAATGAATTTAGATGACATCCGAAAAGCTGGAGAGAGGCTTATTCTGCAAGATGGATGCAAAAATTTCTTTCAAAAGATTGGCAAAACAAGGGAGAACCTCAATTTAGATGTCCATATTCTTTCCTATTGCTGGTGCGCAGATCTTATAAGGTCAGCTTTTTCATCAGGTAGGACTAAAAACCCTTGGTCAGTCATTCTTTCTTTTCTGATGATGTTAGCTGCTGCTAAGCTTATTTTGCTAGCCTGTGCTACTTATAGGCTTATGACTAACATCTCAGTATTGTTATTGCTAGAATTGTTTCAGTAGATATCTTTTACTTTCTTTTTTTGAAACAACCCACACAAGATAGTGCGGCTATCACAATGACCCTTGTGAGTTGTGACCAACTATCATTTAGAGTTCGGAGCTTGGTCGGTTATGTTTACCATGATATGATTTGATCACCATTGCATCAACTGTATTTTGGTGATTAGTACATTAAAACTGGAGTCGTGAACTGATAATAACTATTTGTGTCTTGTGATGATTGTGCACAGTTGGTTGTCTAGACGGCCTGAACATACATTCAAATGAGTTTGCTTTTGAGGGATCTGTTTCAACTGGTCATATTAACAGACAAATGGAGTCTCCTCTGGACAAAGCTGAAAAGTTCAAGAGCATCAAAAACGACGTGGGTAGTACAGGGACATTATTGTCAGTCTATATTGGGGACTCGGTTGGAGATTTGCTTTGCTTGTTGGAGGCAGATATTGGTATTGTTGTTGGATCAAGCACAACCTTGCGGAGAGTGGGCAAACAGTTTGGTGTTTCATTTGTTCCTCTGTTCACTGGGTTGGTAGAGAAGCAGAGGCGAATAGAGAAGGAAGAATCATCCATCTTCAAGGCACGGTCTGGAATTCTTTATACGGTTTCTAGCTGGTCGGAGGTACAGGCTTTCATCCTGGGAAATGATTTCAGCTGATTGCTGGTGTCCTTGTGAATCGTTTTCCTTGGCAAACAAGTGTACAAGACTGGTGCCAATTGATGGACTTGATACGAGTAAAACTCGATGTGGCCATTTTATTAAAGCCGCATGCGTGCCGACTCTCTTCCTGTACGAATGAATTGAATACCTTGTGTTGTGCGATGGTTTTGTATGATCAATGTGTCATTGATTACACAATCGATGGACCCCTTTTCATTCGGGGGTCATTTCATATATATATTTTTACTTTAATTTCCGGAGTGTTTCCTGGCATTGCAACATAGTGATGCACCCGAGTGTAACTGTAGAGATGGTGTTTGTAGCAATAAAAAGCTGATTGCTGGAGTGGTCATCCATATTATGCTAGAGCCTGCATGTTCAGGGATGATTGAACCTTACAGGCAAACTTAACATTATTCTCATATGTATAACGATTTGCACGTACGCAATATATATATCCCTCGATCTTTATTTGCATGCATACATATGTATATTGCATTGCTTGGGAGGATTACATTATCAATTATACTAGCTATATATAGCGTAGTTAATTATAGTATAGGCGGCATATATATAAAATTAGAGATATATATAGCGAGGTTGGTCGATATGTATGGGCCGGATGATGGCGGGCGTTCATGGCGCAGCAGCAGCAGTGGCGGCGTCCATGGCGAGGATGGTAGAGAGGTTGAAGGGGTGCATGTAGTCGGGCGAGGCTGACATGAACTGGCTGACGATGATGCGGTTGGCCCTCTCGGTGGGGTGGAAGTTGTCCCAGAAGACGTAGAGGGAGCGGTCGGGGCAGAGGGTGGAGAGCGCGGTGCAGAGACCGACGCCGTTGTAGGGGCCCTGCCCGCAGCACGCCACCTTGGAGGTGGCGAAGCCGTATGCCGCCGGGTCGGAGATGAAGTCCATGTGCATCCTGTAGGCGTTGACGGCCACGAAGACGTCGCCGGCGCCCAGCTCGGCGTTGAGCTCCCGCGTCATCCGCACCAGCTGCAGGTTGTACAGCGCCGCCGCGCGCTGCAGCTCCAGGTCGCACTCGCCGGTGGCGCTGCGCGTGGCTAGCTCCGCCGGCGCGCACCCCAGCGGGCCGGAGCCGGTGACCAGCACTCGCCTGGCGCCCAGGTGGTAGAGCTGCCTCAGCACCTTGCCGTACTCGCCGATGATGTAGCGCACGTAGTCCGGCAGCGCGAACTCCCGGGACCTGGCTGAGAATGGCACCAGGTAGTAGTTGTTGATGAAGTCGTTGCCGCCGAGCGTGATGAGCACCAGCGCGCCCTCCACCAGCCGCCGCGCCGCCGCGCCACCGATCAGCCCGCGCACCCGATCCTGGTACTGATTGAAGTACCGAAGCTGCTTCTCGATGCGGATGATGTTGGCCTTAATTTCATTCAATATATATATATTTCTTATTAGTTCCATTTTATGCATGCATATAATTAATTAATTAAGTACTAGCAGCAGCAGCAGCAGCTTATTATTACAAACTGGATGCCGGTGTCGTTGAGGATGCCGACGCCGGCGGAGGCGAAGTTGGCGCCTTGGAGCAGCTTGGGTCCGTCCAGGTGCGGGCTGAGGTAAGGCAGCACGGATTCGGCGCCGAGGTACTCGCTGATGATGTCGGGGACGTTGAGGCCATTGGAGAAGCGCCCCGTGGCGCGGTGGGTCGGGTAGTCCACGCCGTAGGGCGGCGAGTCCGCCCGCGCCGTCGTCATCAGGTAGTTGTTGTTGCCGCTGTCCACCAGCGAGTCGCCAAACACGAAAAAGGCTCGCGGCTTCGCCTCGCACTCGCACACCACCGCTGCTGCGACTGCGACCACCACCACCACAATGGCAGCGCCTGCCCCTGCCCCTGCCCCTGCCCGATGATGATATTGTTCACTGTACTCGCGGCGCCCCATCTATAAGATATACTGTTATGTACCAGGCAGCAGCTGAGGATTATATATATATAATTAATTTGGCTTAATTAATTTGCTGCTAGCTATCTGCATACTACATATGCTTGCTGCCTGGGGATATATATGGGTATTTATAGCCGGCCGGGAGCACTGCATACATACATGCATGATTGCTCCATCGATGCAGCAAACCAAATGTACCGTACGTGCCTGCACTTGTCGGTGTAACTTAACTAGCTAGGCTAGCTGCTGTAACAGCATTGTATTATTGTGCATGCACAGATCGATCGATGCACCGCAAGAGAGCCCATCATTCTCACCCCTCACATCGGGCAAGTGCAACCGCACAGCTATCTCAACCTGAATGAATGAATATTACTACTCCGCAACATACATACACCAAGTGAGTTTGAGTCCCTACGTAACAAACGCACCGCATTTTTCAGGCCATTCAATCCTTCCCTCGCTGCCGCTACGTTCGTCTCGTCGGTGAATAAATTGTTCGTTCGTTCTCAGTCCCACCGGGAGATTGCATGCATGTACCGGAGTGGACTTGCTCACGGTACGTGCATACGCATGGACCGGCTAAATCAACATACTACTGGGTGTGTTTAGTTTACGCTAAAATTAAAGTTTAATCGAAATTAGAACGATGTGACGGAAAAATTAGAAATTTATATATGTAGAAAAGTTGAAAGTTTGAAGAAAAAGTTTAGAACTAAGCAAGGCCTACTCCTATTTTTGTTAACAAATCAAAATCCTCTTATCAAGCCCTGTTTGCTGGATCCAGCACAGACTACAGAACCCAGCATATCAACACATCCATTTCACAGCAAACCTCTTTTCTCAGCTACATCTCCTATCACGGATCCAACGCACAGCCAGGTAATACTCTGTTGCTATAAACGCATAACCAAGACATAATAAGAAAAAAAAAAGGCAAGTTTTTGTGTTCGCATTTTTTTCCTCTCCCAAGTTCACCGGTGGATACACATTAGTCAAAATTCCCTAGCTGATCAAGGGAAGCGGTTACATAAAATGTGCATTGAATTAGTAAACATGGCTAACAAATCTCATTACACGACTGCTCAAGTCATTGAAACCTCAGATATCCAGTATAGCAAACCATGTTCAATGTTGTCATGAGTTGTTGACGTCGATATCCAGCTCTGACAGCATGGTAGCTAGCTCCCCTTTGCGATGAAGCTTCACAGTATCTACAACACCAGGAGGGGAACACCAACGTGAGCAACAGGAAGTAACACGAGTATTTCCTGCTTCAGCACAAGTACAAAGTGCAATGCATTGGTCGCTAAAGAAATGTGCATGTCCTGGCTTTTTACAATTTTGTGCTTGCAACAAAAAAAAATGCTAGGGCATCACAATATGGAAGACAATGCATGGCAAATGCCAACTACTAAAAAAAAATTATTCCTCGCAAAAAAGGAAGATGAGAATCTCCCAGTGACCCACCTTGTAATGCAGATGGACAGCAAGTAACAGAATGGTCCTATTGAGATGGTCAAGGAGCATTAATTCATCATAACCTAGTTGATTTCTCTATTTCCGTGATTCTAAAGTAGAACAGCATCCATCCACAGCTAAACCCGATTGCAGCAACAATAAACAAAAGAAATTATGTCCCTCAATCCACATAACCATAATACCCAAGGAGCATTGTTGCATATCATGAATATGTAATACTGGTGACAGCGTTGTAGAAGAAATGTGGCTAATAATAATTCAACAAAGAGAACAAAGGTAGACAACATACCTGTACAGCCACCAATGTGCTTTCCACCTGAAATGAAAATAAGGCAATTAGGCAAGTGAATTTGGTATGGCAATATAGCTTGTCAACAGTCAAAGGACGAACATATGCATGTGTATTGTGTACATATGAAAAACATAGGGATGCTTGTCAACAAAGTCATGTACAAAGAGGGGGGAGGGGGAAGCTAGGTAAAACTCAAATAATGAAAAAAAAATGAAGTACCAATGAAAACATTAGGAACAGTGGACTGTCCAGTCAGCCGCTCTAACACCTTTTGCAACTGAGGTCCCTGTGCGCCTGAGAACAGATTGGCAGTTAGTTACAGGAATATGAGAAGGCACGCATTGGTATGCAAAGCCATCAGCCTTGTAAAAAACTAGAATGTTTTTTTTTCCCTTGTGGAGGATTGGCTCGAAAAGAGATTTACAACTTTAAAAGGAAGAGTAGAGAACATGAGTGTGGATGCATATTTGTTCCAATGTGTGGACAAGATAAACTGGTTTTAGGCATAAAAGTCCTCCATATGACATTTAATGGTGGTGTGTTAAAATTGCAAGCGGAATAGAAGCGAGTTAAATTGTGAGAGATGGAAGATGAAGTTGACATGCATACCAATAGGGTTAGTGTATTGGTATTCATAGACATGGAAGGAGCTTTTTCAATAGGATTAGTGCAAGCTGATTTTGGGTAAACTTGGTGCACTATTATGTAGCTCAGTTTACTACTCCAGTTTGCAGCTTAATGTTGCAATAGGAATAAATTTCAGGCGAATCCATGTTGATGTGCTTTCCATAATAAAAAGATTTCAGGCTTTGGCAAAGGAGATTCATCCAATCGAAACAGAGATATATATACAGTACAGGGCATGAGGTGGAGAAGGAGGAGGATGAAGCGAACCGAGTTGGTCGAGCTCGATGACGTGGGGCTGGACGCCGATCCGCTTGAAGAGCGCCTTGACCTCCATGGAGTAGCTGCAGCGCGGAGAAGAGAAAGGTGTTGAGTGAGGAAAGGGGGGGAGGAGGAGATGTGGCCTGTGGGGGTGGGTAACTTACGAGCACCAGGACTTGGAGTAGATGACGACGGGGTTGTCGGCGAGCGTCCTCTTGACAGAGTCCTCCATCCGCGAGCCGAAGGAGGAATCCGGAGAGGAGGAGGAGGCCCTGGTGGCGAGGGACCTGGCGCGGCGTGCGGCGAAGGGGAAGCGAAGGCGAGGAGGAGGCGGGGAGCAAGAAGAGAAGGGGAGGCCAAGGGCGGCCACGGGAAGGCGGGAGAGGGTGAGGCTCCGCGGCGGCATTGGTGATGGAGGGGATAGGAGGGATCGCCGGCGGCGGATGGATGGATCGATAGGTATCTCGTCTCCGGCTCCGGCTCCGGCTCTTTCTCTCTTTCTCTCTCTCCACCGCAAGCAACGCAACGCAATCCCCTCTTTGATGGGCTGGGCCAATGGGCCGTGCGGTGCGGCCCATTGTAGCAGCCCAATTCAGACACATGTCCTCCTCCTGCGGTGCGGACACAAGACAGACTGACAGCGACTGCGAGAGACATCTACTAGTCTAGTCCCTATCACTCCACTCCACTCCACCACCAAACCCAAACCCTCACCAATGGCGTCTCCGCCGCCGCCGCCTCGCCTCCTCACTCCCAAGCCCGACCCCGACGCCCCCCTACCCCCGCTCCCTTACCCCGACCCCAACCTCGCCCAAAGCATGCTCTTCTCCGCCCAGTCCCCGCAGGCGCAGCCGCAGGCGCCGCCACCCCACATCCAACCCCCCGCCTCCGTCTCCGCCGAGGCCCCCTCTGGCGACGAGAAGAATAAGAAGAAGAAGAAGCGGGCCCGCGCCTCCCAGGAGATGGTGCGCATCACCAACCTTAGCATCGCCGACCACCTCCACTACCGCTCCCTCGTCCGCCGCGCCCGCCTCACCTTCGAGGCCCTCCGCGCCATCTACCAACGCCAGGACCTCGCCACCGCCGGGGGAATCCGCAACCGCTTCGACCTCCGGGCCTCCAGCAAGATGCTCTCCAAGGGCCTCTGGATGCACCGCGACATCCGCACCGTCGGCTCCATCCCCGGCCTCCTCGTCGGGGACTCCTTCTTCTACCGCGCCGAGCTCTGCGTCCTCGGCCTCCACACCGCCCCTCAGGCCGGCATCGGCTACATCCCCGCCAGCATCGTCGACCAGGGCCACCCCGTCGCCACCAGCATCGTCTCCTCCGGGGGATACCTCGACGACGAGGACAGCGGCGACGTCCTCGTCTACTCCGGCAGCGGCGGCCGCCTGCGCAACCGCCTCGACCACAGTGCCGACCAGACGCTCCAGCGCGGCAACCTCGCGCTCCACTACAGCTGCCACTACGGCATCGAGGTGCGCGTCATCCGTGGCCACGCCTGCGACCACAGCCCCAGCAGCAAGGTCTACGTCTACGACGGCCTCTACAGGGTTGTCACCTCCACCTTCGGCCCCGGCAAATCCGGCCGCGACGTCTGCAAGTTCAAGCTCGTGCGCATCCCTGGCCAGGACGACCTCGGCAGCAAGGCCTGGCACACCGCAGCGGAGCTCAAGGATGCACTGGATTCCAAGATCCGCCCGCCCAAGTACATCTCGCTCGACATTGCCAAGGGCAAGGAACCATTCCGCGTGCCCCTATATAACAAGCTCGACGACGACAGGTCACCCCTCTTCTACGACTACATTGCCTGTCCCGACTTCCCCACCACCCAGCAGCTGCTCAAACGCCAGACCCAGAGGGGCTGCCACTGTGCCGAGCTGTGCGGCTCCAGGTGCAGCTGTGAGAGGAAGAACAGGGGGGCCGACGGCCCTGTGTACACCTCCGATGGCATCCTTCTCAGGGGACGCCCCTTGGTGTACGAGTGCGGACCCCTGTGTGGATGCCCCATGACCTGCCCCAACAGAGTCACACAGCAAGGGATGAAGCACCGCCTCGAGGTGTTCCGTTCCAAGGAGACAGGCTGGGGTGTCAGGACGCTTGACTTGATACAGCCGGGTGCCTTCATATGCGAGTACGCCGGCGACGTGCTCTCCTTGGACAGCCACTCAGGTGACGCCCCTCTGCCTCCGATGGAGGACGGGAGCTCCATCATCGACCCGACCAAGTTCCCCGAGAGATGGAGGGAGTGGGGAGATGCATCCGTGGTTTACCCGGACAGGGTACCCCATTTCCCCCTATTTGCAGGGGCGCGCTACCGACTCGACGTGTCACAGAGGAGGAACGTGGCTTGCTACATTAGCCACAGCTGCAGTCCGAATGTGTTCCTTCAATATGTAATCCGTGGCAATGAGGATGAATCCTACCCTCACATGATGGTGTTTGCCATGGAGACCATCCCTCCAATGCGGGATCTGTCCATCGACTATGGCTTGGACTAGGGTCCATGAGGGGGGAGGAGGGATCAATGGCTGGTAACTGGTTTTGGCGGGCTGAGGCAACGTTAGGAAGCTGCAAATGGCCCCACAGACAGCTGGCTCGTCTTTTTGGATATTTTGTAGGTGAGCAGGTATCTCTTTTTGGGTACCCATAGTGCTCTCATTTTGGGGTAACTAGGGTGCAATTGATGAGTTTGTTCTAGGATTGGCATGAATGAAGAACTTTGCTAGGTAGCAAAAGGGGCACATCAATACTGCATCACTGGAAAGAACTATTCAAAACCATTAGTTGAATAAACTTTGTGTTAGTTTGCTTATTTATGATGATGAAAACATGATATATACATTTTTTAAGCTTGAATTGGTTATACATTTCATTTTGACACACAAAGTTCACGAGAGTATTCTGTTCTGCATGGCTTGACATTCTTTTGGATTCAGCCCATTAAAAGGAAAGAGAATAAAAGGAAATACTAAGATGGTTATAGCTGATAACGGTAGAACGAAATAGGACTTTTCTGCTTTTCTTATTATAGGACTGTTTTGCTTTTCTTATTATAGAGAAATATCGAGGTCAAAAGTTTCAGATAATCCCCCCAGTGTTATCCAAATATTCAACTGCAGTAGGAAGTTTGGAGCTGACCTACAGTTTGATTTTTTCCTGATTACAAGATGGATAAATGGTGTAGTTCATGAAATGAGTATTAAATACTACTACTACATTTCTTCGGGAATAGATGAATGTTTTGGCATGCATCTCTTAATTACTACTACCTCCGTCCCAAAATATAGTAGCAATATTTTGGCTATGTATCCGGACATACCCTTGTCCAAATACATAGCTAGTAGTTATATTTTGGGATGGAGGTAGTACAAAGTTTACAATTTTCCCCATAAGTACTGTAATTAATGTTCAGTCTTTCCAATGCCAACAAACCGAGGGCACGGGGCGTCTTCTATGCATGCTGTGCATTTCTTGGAAATGCATATGCAATTACAATAGCTAACAATAACAGAGTAATGCATTGCTTAAACGGGGGTACTTTATGAAAATTTTACCTAGAAAACGTAAAACATAAACTATTGGAGAACAAAACCAATACTCCGAAACATCATCTAATAAAGAACGGAGGTAGTATTTATTGAGTTAATTAACATGTGACGTAGCCCAATGGAGACATGAATAGTTTTATGTGGGGACACACGTAAATGTGACGGTGGCAGCGTGCAGCATGCGCGGGAAGGTTGTTATGGCTTGCAATCAAATTAGGGTTTCAGTTAGTTAAAGATAAGAGTTGTTAGTAGTTAATGTTTCCCTTCAATTAGCAGATTAGTTCAATTTGTAAGCCTATATATGGGCAGTTCGTTCAATCAATAAAGCAGTATTATCCCTAACCCTAGTTCATCTCCACCATCAGGGCTCCGGGGCGGCAAGGTGAGCAGCCTCGCCCTCCCGTCGAGCACGCCTACGCCCTTTTTGGTCTAGGGCCTCCTGCTCGCAACATCGTGACAACGGTCGCAGTTGAGATGCTAAAGGAAAAATAGTTGGTACTGTGGTTTGCGTACAAAGGCACCCAACAACAACCAAATACCACTTCATTGCTTTTCCTTGCAAAAGAACCATTTAATGGTCTTGAGAAAATTATTGTTTTGTTTCCTCTGCAGTGGTCCATACAACAGGCCTGCTCTGTTTTAGCCAGGTAAGAGATTGGTTGCTTGCCGTTTCTGAATTTTTTTTTTCATAGGGGCTTGTGACTACAGCTTCTTACAAATTCATGTTTGTATTTAACACGTCTCCTAGTCTCTGGGATAAAACAAGGTAAGAACCTTGCTTCCATTTTATCCATCTATTATTCATGCTGATCATACTTGCTAGAATGGAAGCAAGGTTTAACCTTTCTAACCATGCTCTCATAGGATGCTTGATGGAGTTATTGCAGAAAAAGGTGTGAAGCTAACATTATCATCATGTAACTTCAATATCTTACCTTGTTGAGGTAAATCCGTCTCTTGTGCACTGCACACTATGCATCCTTTACTCTGCTATTGTTGCTAGCTACTGTCTCTTGTTCTCCTGCCTCTCTCAACATATACAAGTATATGGGTGATGATAGCAGATATCTCCTGTCTCATTTGAACATGAACTTAGGAGTTGTTTGATCCAGTGCATTTTTACCTTATCCCCTTTCTTGGGAATCCGAAATATGTTGGATAGTATCTAGTTTGGTTTAAAAGGACTCAAAATTAGTGTTAGACTTTGACTATTCAACCTAGGTCAATTTCTTTTCTACTTCATGTACCAATGGATACAAAATTCACTACAGTAATGACTCCAAAAGCAAAGCAATGTCCAATTAGTCTATTATATGCTATAAACAAAGAACATCAAACCATGATGGCATGATAGTTTATCCATACCTTTTCTCTTCCTGAGTAACTCTATCAAAACCTCAGGGTTTCATGGTTTCCTTTGACAGACAGTTCACAGCTGGTGTGAACTGTGAAGTTCTCTTTTTTTTTGTTTTTTTTTTTTGCACAGTGGATTGTCAAGTGCATGGTGTTTACCTCGCCTAACTGTTGTTCTGTTCTATTTGTACTGTTGACGTTTTGCCCTCACAATAATCCAATGCCAATACAGCCTTTTGAGATTAGTAGAGAAGTATCTTGGTTTGGAAACATTTTATGGGCCTTGGGACAAACTGTGGTAACTACTAAATGATCACAGAATTAGTTGATCTTGAAATTTGTAATTACTGTGTTGCATGGAAGATATATTAGAGATTTGGCTTAAAATAAACATTCTCAGTGGACAATGATACTCATGAAGGACCTGATAAGTTTTTGAAGGCTGCAAGCACTGAACCAAGGAGGCAAGGATTGTTCTGCACATTTGGAATTTATGCAAGACAATGTGGAACTTTAAATAATCAGCAACCCATTTTCAGTTATTAATGCATAGTTTTATATATTCAATATGACTAGAAATATTGCTCAGAAATCAGGAGTTCAACAAGCAGTTTAGGATATAAAGAAAAAACATATGGGGCCTATCATGTTACAGTGCTTTTCAGCTATTGTTTTGCAAATTTTGATGTGTGATAGTGTTGTATAACGTCATTTCTTTGCAGGTTCACTCAAAGCATTTGGATGGAAATATTGAAGAGGCAAATTTACCTTTACGTCTATTCTCGTGCACAATCCGTTCTTTTCTTACTACCTATTTTTGCCAGCTTGCAGAGGATCTAGTTGATGTTATTGCTCTGCTGTGTGATAGGTAAACTTTTATCCTTTGTATAGCTGTGTTGCCAGAATTTTTCTTTCCAAAATTTTCCATTCATGACAAGCTTAAGCCCTTACTAGTACCATTCTGTACGACTGTACCTGTTTCGCCCTTTGGCCTTTGCAGTACGGCTTCCATTATTTTAAATATGAATAACTCTTGTTATAGTGGATAGTCATATTTTTGAAAGAACCATCTGGTCTCTGGCTCCGTTGTTCCCTCTTCTCCTTGTCTCTTCCTTATACCTTACAAAGTCTGGAACAATACTGCAACATAATCTTGCTGACAGGCTGGTATAGTTGTGTTGCATCCATTATCCATATATTACCCTGGCATCTTCTAAGTCCATAATTAGAGTAAGTATATCTGGAGTTATTATTTCGAAATTGACAATGTTTCAGAAAATGGACAGGTTTGATAAAATGTTGATTTATTCTCATAGGTCTGAAAAGGATCAAACCTGAATGGACTATGATATGTCCCTTTTGTTCCAGTCATTTCCTTTCTCATTTGCCATTCTAATGGTTTGGTCCCAGAGATAATTAATACAGAGTGGAATGCATGGAGGTTGATTGTAGCCAGTTTCTGTTGAGAAGTAACTGATTGTATTTTTCTGATCATAATGGTATTATGGCATTCATTTAGGAATGTTTGGCGAAAGGAGATGCTCAGCCTGGTAAACGGCTTCCTGGAATTTACTGATTACACCTACAACTAAAAGCGTAGTACATGTCTGCTTAACAGGCTATGAATGACTACTTCTCTGCAATTAAAATTTATGATATGATACTAGTACTAGCTAGTACATGTCTTGCAGTATGATGTGATTGTGGCTATATCCTTAATTTTCAGGGCGTCAGGCAACCCATTTGTTGAGAGTTAAAGCTGACGATGAAGCAAAACAGGGCATGAAGTGAATCATTAGATGTTGAGGTTTGTTGGCAATGTTCTGGCCTATACATGCTGAAACTGGTTAGTGATGCTCAATCATATTCATATATATAATAATGATCGAACCGGTCTCGTATGTAGTAATCCACTGTCTTTATTGATCTCAGACTGGACGGAAGGGCCTGGAGTTTGGTTGCTACTCTATGGATTGTCATACGATACGGAATTGCCTGCATATGAACGGGGCATGAGGATTGGGGAAAGCAAAGGTACATGATTTATGTGCCAGTGGAAACATGCATGCTTGATGCTTGTTTGTCTTTTAACAGTTGTGAGCTGTTTGGTTTATGCCTATGTACTACCATATGTAGTACTGTGGCGCATGCAATGCGTGCATTATATACTAGTTTACATAGTTGCCCATTCGCGCCACTTTAACCATCCTCTATATTGAATGCTTTTACATGTTATTTGAGGGTTCATTTGTACTTTTTTGAAATAACCGAAATGTAATTAGATGATTAGGATGCATTTATAAATTAAATAGTTTTTATATAAATGATTTGAGGGTTCATTTACAGCAATATTTATTGGTTGGTACAATTAGAAATAAATGTCCTGGAATTAAACAAAAAACTAAGTTCCGTGCAAAATTTGCATATCATGGGTAGGGCTTGGCTGGCCTTTCGAGTAATAATGAGCTGAAATCCAACATATCTCGGTAGCCTAATTAGAAGGCGATGTGTCAGGGCATTTATCATAATTAACATTTTTGTGATCAAATAGTCGTATGTGCTTTTGTTTATTTAGGTGTGAGTTTTTATTGAGTTGGTGTAATAATTGGTTGCAGCTCTTTGAGCAAAAGCCGGGATTATATTCCATTATCTAAAAAAATCATAATTAACATTAAATATCGGATACAAAATTTACATAATTAATAGGAACACTTTGAATTGTTTAGCTTATATATAATTTCTAAATGTATTAGAGAATAAAATAATTAGGAAGTATAGTTAGAATGCAAATATTTTTATTTTTTATTTTGATATGTAATAAACAATATTACTACAGCAACAAATATTTATTATAATTTTATCCAAACCTTATATTCATATGTTACTATTATTTTTCACCATCTTCATCGCAGCAGCATATAAGTCGTTGCCTTTTCGCCATCTCCGCCACAGCAAGATCCTTATCCTTACCACATTTTCCATTTGTGCATAAGTTTTATGACATTTGTATATTTTTTTGGTTTAATAAATCTATTTATATTAGAATTGCACAAGTATAGTGATTTATAAAGAACGATCTCACTTTAGCAATATATTTGTAATAGTAATATTTTTCCGTTCATACATGGCCTAGTGTCATGCGTCCCATGTCCCAATTCCCTCATGTCTACTGTGTACTGTGGTTTACCCGGTGAACGATCCTCGGGTGAGGGAGAACTGGAGGAGGTACTGGTTTGTTGCTAGTTTGCAGGTGCTGATTAGTCTGATACTGAAAAGCTCCAGAACTCCCTGTTAAGTTGTTATCGTTTCTTATTGATATGATCCAACGGCTTCCTCTTTAGTTTTTCCTTCATCAGATGATCCAGATTTTTAGCTTACGTGTAGTGCTAATTAAGCGTCCAGGGGTGTCTTCGCTGGGGTTAGTCCCACGGTTTGAAAGGATGAGCATGTGTTCCTCTACTGGAACTAAATCTTCCTGGGCTCCAGTTTTAAGAGGCCAACATACCTCTGGTCTAATGGGCTGGTAATTGATGTGGGCTGGGCCTTATCACACTGATTTGACAAGGAATAAGTTCATTTAGGTCCCTCTATTTGTCGGTCAGTCTGATTTTCGTCCCTTGACCGCAAAACCGGGTATAACCCGTCCTCAACTTATGAAAACCGGGCAAATGAGGCCTCTCGGCAGTATGGAGGGTGGTTTTGGCCGACGTGGCGCCTACGTGGCTCTTTTGACTAGGTCTTCGTTCCACGTGGCATTGACGTCTGTCATCCGCGGGGAAGAGATGTGGTGGAAAAGGTGGGACGTTTTTTGTTTGACTGACTGGTGGGTCCCGCATATTTTGTATATTTTTTTGTTTTTAATTTTGCTTCTTTATTTTTTTTTCCAAATCAAAACGCCACGTCAATGCCATGTGGGACGAAGACCTAGTCAAAGGAGTCACGTAGGTGCCATGTCGCCCAAAGCCACCCTCCATACTGCCGAGGGACCTTGTTTGCCCGGTTTTCATAAGTTGGGGGACGGGTCGTACCCGGTTTTGCGGTAAAGAGACGAAAATCAGACTGACCGAATAATAGAGGGACCTAATGTGAACTTGTTCCATTTGACAAAAACGTCCCGTAGTCGCTAATGACATAAATTATGTGTTCTTGAATGAGGTGATAAGAAAGGAGGAGATACAGAAGGAAGACAACTTATATTATAGATTAATTATTGAAGGGTTGTAGTCTTATAGACAATGGTTGAGATGATATGGCTTCGGAGAGATATAGCAATAACTACATTATTTGTAAAAAAAGTGCAATCAGTCAATCGCATGCACAAACACACATCCTACCTCTATGAGCACTTTCAAAAAAAGTAGGCCCATAAATCCTAAGATTGACAAAGCCAACACGAATGTTTCTCTGTTGATGGTACGTCATCTTATCACTGAAAAAATAACTCCCTCCACCTTTAAACATCTATCAGCTTTGACTACTACTATACCAACTTTGACCACTAATAATGATTTTTAGATGGATTGTTAACATTGAAAGGAAGTTTCATGGTTATGTTTAGTGTGCATACGCTTTAATAATATGCCATTTTCTTAAATATTTGTAAATTTTGTACAGAAAAGATGATTGGTTAAAATCTACAAATGAATAACTACCGCTGGTAGCTATTTAAAAATTAAAAACAAAAGGAGTAATTATATAAAATACAGTACAAAGTTACACTACTTGAAGATAAAAGTAAGTGAAGTTGAAACAATTTGAATGCATCTTGCTTATCTTGGTTAGCAAGAAAACTTCATCGTTTGCTCTTTAGCTTATTAGTTATAACCAAAATTTAAATTTGATAACTTAATTTTAGAGTTGATTTTGATTTTTTTTTCACTGTAGTTTATTTTGTAACATTAATTTTAAGTCGCTGATAATACATATAAAAAATGTATCTTCAAATTATTTTGGGTCGCTAATAAGTGCTACGGATTATAGTCAACTGTAGACGAAATGGTGATGTGTCATATCCTATTTGCGCTTGTAATTGGCTATGTTTTATCAGCTTGGCACCGTTTGCATAGTCAATATAATTTGCAACTCTTGCCGTATATCTATGGACCACAAAATCCAGAAACAATGTTTAGACCAAGTCTGAAAAAAATTGTTACAAATAGGATTAATTGATGCTCCATCAGCACATGTTACTTATGCTTGTTCAATTTATGAAGAGACATCTCTTCATGTGTCATGAATAAGATGCGTTCACACTATGTGCACCCCTCCTCCTACTATATAAATATTTGTAATAATTCATATACAAACCACTTATTACTTTTGGATCACTACTAGAAAAATAATTTGTCGCCACGAAAAAAAAATCATGCAACAATACTAAAATTGTGGCAATAGATACATGTTGCCACAATTTAAAATTATTGCTAGCCATGGTAATAAATAGGGTGGTAATAGGTTATTGCAACGATTTTTATTTAGTGGTAATAAATTTCGATGTTGCCACGGAATGGATGTGGCAAAAATTCATATTGCAACACTTCACTCATTTTCTAATGCAACAAAAATACTAAATAAAACAATGATTGTAAATCGTTGCAATTAAATATAATTATTTGCCACAGAAAAATTATCATTGCAATAGTACAATATATTGCCACATATTCTTTTTTGTTGTAATAATTTGGTGGCAATAGCTCAATTATCCAAAAGTTCATTTCTTAATTATAAACGGTGGATATTGAATGATGGATGTTCAGTTGCTTATAGGGTTTAATTAAATATTATATAATATAAAGCCATCCAATACCATAGAGAAAAATAATCTAAGCAATACAATGAAAAATGATTTTGGAGAAACCGTATTTTTGAAAGCGGGGCATGAAAAATTGTCGGATCCCAAAACTAATGATTCGGAAACCGACATGTTTAAACTGTATCAAGCCCTGGATTAGTAAATTGATACAGGTTCAACAATCTGGATCTTCATTGCATACGTTTGAATAAGGCTCCAAAGGAGATATTATTACAAAATATATGGGTATTTACAAACTTGTGGCTAACTAATACAGCAGAAGCTATAGAATGACTTAACTCTAATGTTTGGCTATAGACTTAAACCATCTATCTAATCTAGACTTGAGAATTAGGTTGAAATGAAACTAACTTATATAATTGAACTCCCAGCTTCTACACAAACTCTAAATGGACTCTGAAAAAGAGGGTTGAAGCAAGGGTGAGCACGACGTACTCAGCAAGCTATTATATTTAATCAACAATGAATGTATGAAATGATAATATCTGTGTAAAGCTAGGTTTACCTGCAGAAAGCAAAGTAGAAAACTTGTAATGTTTTAAATGTAGCAGTATTTAATAAAATTTCGAATTAGGTTTCTAACCAAGATGCCATTGTGAGTCCCAATGCCCGATAACCGCGAGCACGGCTATTCGAATAGTTTTAAGAATATTCCTACTGCAGTAGATGTACGCTTTACCTGTAATCCATGACGCGCCAAACACATTAGCCTTGTCATGGCAAAGCTTTTCGGTTACTAACATCAGTGGTACCTGTTCCATGAACTTTAGTCCCTATGCGCTCTGAACGTAACGTTATCAGTAGCGAGAGGAGTTCTGGTGTTCCCGAGGTCTTTAGAGAGAACTGATTGTATGACACCATGTCATCACAATCAGGGTTCACAAATAAGTCATGACATTAATCTTAAATCTCATATATTTACCTGCGCCTCGGTAAATATCACAATATTGCCCTGCTCGGCATAAGTTTGCCTCATGCGCGAGGACTTAAGAAGAACCACTATACAGAGGTACCACCTTTGTTAGATAACTTAATCAGCTAGGTCTATGCCCATACGAGAATTGCGGTCGTACTCATATGTTCTTCACATGTACTTGGCAGTCTTATGTCGGTTGGAACAGTACTAGCCACCCAGAAATCAACCATTTCTACCGTACTGTTCCAATCTAAGTTCATTATATTTTATGCAATCTAACTAGGCATGGCTAAGCAAAATCTAGCATATATCTGGTTTGCTATGTTCAGGTTATGCATTGAAAATCATGTATGACTAATGCATAGAATAGAGATATAGAATATAGGACATTTATGCTCAATGGGGAGGAATAATAACTTGCCTTACTCCAACGCAAATAAATCCGAGATAGGCAACCTGATTATCCGATCCTCGAAATACCACAGGTTGCCTCCAAAATATAATAGACTCTACTGTCAGAAGAGGAAGAGCCAAATTCAATAAAATCCATAAGATAGCAAAAGATCGATAAGCGGCTAGGAGAGCTAGGGTTCATGGTATAATATCTCCTTTATAGGGTATAGGGATTATGGGCTAACATTGGTCGATGTTGGGCTTTGGTAGAAGAATGGCTAGGATTTAGGTAGGATTATACCTAGGGTTTGGTTATATTTAGGCTGATTGAGGAGTAGGGCAATATATCGGCCAGGTTCTATATTTTATGTATAGGTTCTGGTAGACAGAAAGTAGGTGGCTGAGAGTATGGTGGATAGGTGGTATTGTAGAGGGTATAGAATTTGGATGACAGCTGGGATTTGACTAGCAAGGTATCGGCTAGGGTTTGGTTGGCAGCATAACGACTAGATTTAGTGTCCTTTATAGCCGGTGTCGACTGACAACAAATCGGCTAGAGGAATAGGAGGTTGGTGTAGATTTGGTGGGGCGGAAGTGTTACTCCAACAACCGTGAGTGGCGGTGGAGCGGCTAGGATCACACAGAGCTCGAGAGCTAACTGTGCGGCGTGCTGTGGAGGTCGAGGGAATAGTGTGGAGGTCGAGGGAATAGTGAAGCTCTGACCACTATACGCATCAAGGCGTGGGGTGCCAGGAGCATCACTTCGACCTTAGGTTTGGTTTTGCCGGGCTTTACAACCAACAGTCCGACGTCGGGGTCGATAGACTGTACGAACGTCCCCATGAAAGACGTAAAGTTCCAACCGGCTGCTTTTTAGTAGCTAAAGGGTATTTTGGATTAAAAAGAAATATTTGAAAAGGCAAACATAAATTCAAATGGTATTTAAATAAATTAAGAAAATTCAAATAAAATATTAAATAGCAAATTTAGTGTTAAAAGGTAGGGTTTGAATTTATATGAATTTAGGTCCAAGTTTCATTGGAATTGGATCTACGATTTAGGAGATATGGGCTTCTAAAGATTAGAATTTGAATTAAATCTAGAAAAGACGACAATGTACTGTACATGGGCCCACCTGTCAGCCTTTCTTTCCTTTTCTTTTTCCTTCTCTCCTTCTTCTCGTCTTCTTCTTCCTCCAGCCGATAGAAGGGAGAGGAGGAGGCGGTTGGGGCGGCGGCGCTCCGGTGGCTAACAGGCTGCGACGCCGGCGACCATGCTTGTTCCCGGATGTGGCGCACCCGTAGGAGGCGGTTTCCACTGCGGGAGAGGAAGGAGGACATGGGAACACCGATGACAAGAGCTCGGCCCGGCATGAGAGAAGAAACTCCAGTGATGGCTTAAAGTGAAGTGGGAGAGAAGGGGGAGATGGGAAAAATGAGTTCGCCGGAGGGAGGCGAAGCCGGTGGTGCAAGGATTTGGCTAGTGGTGCTCCGGAGAGAGAGATCGGCCGACGGTGGTGGCAGCCGGTCTTGAGGAAGAGAGAGAGAGAAAGACAGAGCTCGAAGAGCTCGAATGGTGGGGGAAAAAGGGGCCGGCTCACCGGCTATTTATAGGCGGTGAGAGGTCGGTTTGGAGGAGGAGGAGGAGAGGAACACGGCGCCAGCGGGTGGAGGAGAAGAAGTCGGCGCCGGCTCCGTTTCTGATTGGTCGACAAGGTCGGTTTTGCTCGAGGATGACGTCAGTGAGGTGAGGTGGCGGCTGACGTCGGTGGCGGTTCCTTGGTGGCGACGGCAAGACGACGGCGGCGGCACCGAGTTGTGGGCGGCGATGGTGGCGGCGCGCACGCGCTCCCATGGCGCACGGCGGCGCCCACAGAAGGAAGGGAGGAGAGAGGAGGCGGCTCAGCTGAGGCTGGGCCGACTTGGGCCGCATGAAAGAGAGGAGGAAAAAGGGGAATTCGGCCCAATCTTAAAAGGAAGAAAGTCTAAAGTTTGAATAAATTGGATTTAGAGAAGTATTTGTATTTGAAGGGAATTTAGACAGCTATTTTGGAAAGGGAAATTATATTTAGAGATAATTTCCGAAATAGATATTTTCCTAATTATTTGAGTGCAATCTTTTAGAAGTGGCAAATAATGGAATTTATTTAATGCACTCAAATGAGAGAGAGAAATATATATTAATATGAATAGTAGGATAGGATTTCTAATTTGAATATATTTTCGAGAAGATGAAAGGAAAATGGAATAGAAAGAATTTTAGCCCAAAATATGTGGTAGAAAACTAGAGAATTAATTATGGGCTAAATAAGGTTTTGGTTTTGGGATGGAAGGATGAAATATATTTTCTTAGCACAAGAGTAATTATTCACAATATTTGTAATAATATTATTCTTGTGCCGAGAAGGAAATCAAGCCAAAAGAATTAAATCAGCAGCTAGATCAAAAGGAAGAATTTGGAAAGGGGACTAAGGATAGGTTTAAGATCAAAGGATGGGTCGACAATTAATTCCAATAAAATTGGAATTGCAAGGATTTGATTTAAGTTCAAGGGTAAAGTTGGAGGGTTTCTTGGACCATAATTCATGAAAATAAAAAGAGTTTTCAAACTAAATTTGAATAAAGGATTTTAGTTAAAACAAGGTTTTAGACCAAATCAAGAAATGCCTCAATTAACCAAATATACTTTAAAAAGGGAAAACACCAGAGAGAGAGATTTTATGCAAGTTAGTTTTAGGAGGTCCCTCTAATGTCCTAGGTTTAAAGAGGATATGAAGAACATAAGAACCGGCATGATGCAGGATTAGAAAATAGTTAATTTTCAGGATGTTACAAAAATCCACTCAATTATCCATAATCCATATTATGTCTTTAGCTAAGCTAAATGGGACCTAAGATGATAGCATAAGGCTTTCACTTTTCTTTTTCTTGGTAGTTATTTCCTTTTTTAGCTTCTCAATACAAAAGTGGCAAATGTAATCAGGGGAATTAATTTTTGATAATGAATTTACATCATCTATATTTGTGTCCTCGAATAATTGATTATACCAAACAACTTTATTGCTATAGCTATAGGCAGCATATCGTGATGACAACTGTATCGTACGTGTCAAGTCTATGGTTGTTGGTCGCTGAAGTGGCACGTCACATACATTGTCCTTTGTATTTTGCACATGCATATACAAATAGATGTCAAAGGAAATGCATATCCAATATGTACATATGGCACCCCGAGACATATGGTTGATCTATACCTTAAATCTGTGGGCAAAGATAAGTCTGCCCAAGAGAAGAAAGCCAAATCACATTTCAATCTCCAAACCGACAAAACCAGGGAAGAAAGTTGTTCGCAACAATTCCTGAAGGAACCCAACAATAACACATCTCTTCCACAGAAGGATGATCCCATGAGCACTGACGACATTGTTACAGAGTTCACTTTGCACAATATATTTAAAGATCACGACTTGTCTCCAAATAACATAGAAACTATGTCAATTACATAGACACTATGTTGACAACTTCCTACCATGTGTTGTATTTTGAATAACCGTCATCTATATTTTTTTGCTATTAAGCTACAATATTGTAACAAACATATTCAATATATCATACAGTTTGTATGACTTTTATTTATCTAACAAGAATTCCATGTCATATTATTTTTTCTATGTATATAGATATTACGAGTGCCAATCCATGAGGAGGAACTATGCCTTGTGGATGTTCCACAAACTCTATACTTTGGGACAAAATATTTCTTGACTCTTAACAAGAGACAAAATTTCATTTTTATATAGTGTACCATAAAAAGTGAAGGTACCAAAGAAAACCACTCAACTCCCGGCCCATTATGTAAATAAGAGGGGGAGAAGTATGGTCACAAATGGGATACAACTTCTTGCAAGCGTCTCCGCAGAAATAGATGAGTAACATCCTCCAAGAAAGTAGATACAAGTCAACATCAAGTTGATAGACCATATGGATATTTATTATCCACTGTCTATGGATGTAAACCATCCAAAAGCCCAGCAAAATTACACACAATTTTGAGGTGCTAGGACATCAAAACTCTGTGACTCTAGTGCTGTGGGAAATATTGTGGAGTTCAAAAGGGTTGATATTTCCACAATCCATACATACAAAGACTACAAAATATCGACATATACTTCTCATTCCTTACACCTTCAACTGGAAACAGACCAAAAGTCCTTGGCAGAGTGTCCAACACACACAAAATGGGTCAAACTAATGGTGGCAATTAAGGAGTTATGCTCTCGCTCAATAATGAAAAGTATTATCATTGTAATACATTATTCTCATAATATCCTTTCTTATGGAAGCAAGGTGGTGAGATAGCGAGAGCTTATAGCACATGTTCTCATATTAAATCATTGGCAGATCAAACAAATTCGATAGCTTTAGACAAATAAATCCTAATGTACTTCACATTCTGAATCGGATACAAATCACAATATATATTGTGTACTGAAAGGACACCATCCTAGCCTCCTAGTGGGTTTTGGCTAATTGATGACAAACGATCAAAGAACAACTAAGGGAAAATTGGAACCATGCTATTATAATTTTGCAAAATTTGAGATATGCCATCCTGACCCACATGTCATTGACTCATGTGGGTCCTACATGTCATTGAGATACCGATGGCATATCTCAAACTTTGCAAAATTATAATGGCATGGTTCCAATTTACCCAACAACTAATGAAAGTATTGAGTGATAAGCAGGCATTAGATGCTAAAGTGAGTGAAGAGAACTCTCAAAACAAAAATTGAACTGAAAAAGGATCTGGCAAAGTTTGGATGATATAAGATCAAGTTGCCCTGAAAGGTAGGTGTTTTAATGGCTTGTCTATACAATGGTTTCTCCTCAAGTTTTCCTATAGGGTTTGCGAGGAGTTTTTCCGATGGGATGAATGAAATGATGATTACCAGAAGCCAATTGAAGGGGGTATTAGAAATATGATCAATTAGGGTGTGTTCGCTGCTGATGGATGGGAACA
Organism: Oryza glaberrima; assembly: GCF_000147395.1. Lineage (NCBI taxonomy): Eukaryota > Viridiplantae > Streptophyta > Magnoliopsida > Poales > Poaceae > Oryza > Oryza glaberrima. The sequence continues at coordinate 25,194,796 of NC_068333.1, read as the reverse complement.
TATCACCTAAGCACAGAAAACGGAGCAGTTCATTAGCGTGTGATTAATTAAGTATTAGCTATTTTTTTCAAAAATGGATCAATATGATTTTTTTAAGCAACTTTCATGTAGAAACTTTTTTTTAAAAAAAAAGCTGCACCGTTTAGCAGTTTGAAAAGCGTGCGCACGAAATATGATGGAGAGGGGTTGGGAACCCTTGGTCGGAACACACCCTTAATTATCAATCAACACATGTTGATTGCGCTTGTGCATGTGAGGGACATGTCCTGAACAGGACGTGTTCACACTATTTTCACACACCCTTCTACTCTATAAATACTTTTCATGTACAAACCACTCATTGAATACTAAAGTTCATCACTCAATTATTTCAATCTTCACTTCTAATACAAATTCATGAAACGGTGGATAATTAATGGATGATCATGGTTGCTTATTGGGTTTTACTAAATGTTATATGATATAAAGCCAACCAATACCTTAAGCAATACCAATGATTTTTTTTTTTGGGGGGGGGGGGGGACTGTGTTTATGGAAGTGTGGTATGAATAATCGATAATCCATATTCCGGCTTTAGCTTAGCTAAATAGGATCTAATACGACAGCATAAGATCTATGCTTTCCTTTTTCGTAGTTATTTCCTATTTTAGCTTCTCACTACAAAAGTGGCAAATGTAATGAGAGGAACTAAATTTTGATAATGAATTTACATAGTTTATATTTGTGTTGTTCGAGTAATTAATTATACCAAACAACTTTAATTAATTGCTATAGCTATAGGTAGCATCGTGATGCCAACTGTACTACACGTGTTAAGTATATGGTTGTTGGTCGTTGAAGTAACACGTCACGTACATTGTCATGCATGTTGATGCGCCACCGTTCAAATCTTGGGTCACGCGACTTCAACATAGCATACGTTTACGAAGACCATTCCAAGATTAGAACCGTCACAAAGAGATATATAAAAGCTTTATTTTTGGAAAGAAAAAGGAAGGTACTCCTATAAAATCTGCAACTGTGTTCGATTATCTAACAGTACACATTATAAGAGTAAGTGATCAGACGGCTGTACGTAGTGACAGCATGTTGAGCATGGTGATATTAAGGCAGCTACTCCGTAAATGGGATGGCAAATAGTAGTACTAGCAAAGGGTCCAGTATTTTTGTTTGGGGTAAGATGGGTGGGGGTGGGATCCAAAGGCGATGACGGCTGTGGGCTCGCGGGTCGAGATGGACTGACGTCAAGGCGGGGGGGAGGCCACGTGGCGGAGGGAGGAGACCCGTGGAGCCCACAGGTGCACCCATGTGTCAGGGCCCACCCATCGTGTCGCGCGCGCTGCCTCCTGACTTGGCGCGGTCACGCCACGTCCACAGGATTACCTAGGACGCGCACCCGCGCAACACGTACGTACGCGCAGTCAAGCCTCTCTCTCGATCTCTAGCTTGCTACCATCTCATCTGACGACAGTATATATGTATCATCCAGTCCAGTCCAGTCCAGGGGATGATTCTGATACATCGATACAATCAAGCTAGCATGGAGATGGACATCGGCGAGGGCGAGAGCTGCTGCGGCAGGCGAAAGCAGCAGCAGCAGCAGAATATTAGCAGCAGCAAGTCACGCAAGTGCTGCCCGCTGCGGCGGTCGCGGAAGGGGTGCATGAAGGGGAAGGGCGGGCCGGAGAACCAGCGTTGCCCCTTCCGCGGCGTCCGGCAGCGCACCTGGGGCAAGTGGGTGGCCGAGATCCGCGAGCCCAACCGCGGCGCCCGCCTCTGGCTCGGCACCTTCAACACCGCCCTCGACGCCGCCCGCGCCTACGACTCCGCCGCCAGGGCCCTCTACGGCGACTGCGCCCGCCTCAACCTACTCCTCGCCGCCGCCACCGCCGGTGCTCCTCCTGCTGCTGCTGCTACCCCTTCCGTGGCCACGCCCTGCAGCACCAACGACGACTCCAACAACTCGTCTTCCACGACGCATCAGCAGCAGCTGACGACGATGCTGCAGCTGGACGACGACAACTACACGCTGCAGCCGTCGTCGTCAGATCAAGAGGACTTCGAGACGTACGTCACGCGGCTACCCAAGGCGGAGGACTTTGGGCTGGAGGGCTTCCAGGAGGTTCCACTCGACGTCCTCGACGAAGCCGGCGGCGGCATCAGCATCTGGGACCTCTCCATCTGCCCCGCCGATTTCATGGCCGCCGCCGCCGCCACCACCGCCAAATCATCTTAATTATATATTCATAATAATAATAATAATAATTAACGACGACGACGACCTACCTACATCATATATCTATCTATCTAGCGCCCGCGCGCGGCTGCCTATATAGATATATGATGATCAGCTCCATCTCTCTCTAAAGTCTTAAACATGCATGCTTGTCGTCGTCGTCGGCATCATCGTCGTTACTTGTATATATACTCCACTACTTAATACTAACTACTATAATTAGCTCTAGCGTACTGCTACTTTTATACGGCATGCAAGCGGCCGACATCCTGATCGATCAACTGTGAGCATGCTGTATGCATCGATCGATCTTAATTAGTTAGGCGAGCTGTGCTTGCTTATCGATCTTAATTATATCATCCGATCCCATATTATATAAGTAATACTAATTAATACTATATATATTATGTATATATTTGTGCTATAGCTATAGCTAGCGCGCTATATAGTCGTGTGTTGAGATATGATGCAGCTATATATATCAGCCCACTCGCGAGGCGCAGCACTAGTGTTTAATCTAATTATTAGCTTGGTACCTAGTACTACATGATTAATAAGCTACTATTAATTGTACTTGTACATATATACTATATGGGTTGGGTTCTAGCTAGCTAGTCGTAGTACTCTACAGCGCCATGTGTATATACTCTACTAATTTAATTAGTAGTAATTAATAAAAATGTGTCAAATTAAATAAATTGGGATATATTCCACGATCGATATATCGATCCACCAGTTAATTTTCTTTCAGTGAATTATGATGATGAGGTGCGTGTTGCCTGCACTGCTCTGTCCGTACGTGCATGTACTCCCACCATCCCTCCCATGAAAAATCAAACTAGGATGAGATTTTAGATTTTACGTTTTTTATACAATAAATCTGGATAAATGTATGGTTAGATTTACTGTGCTAGAAAATATTACATCCTATTCTAGATTGATTATAAAAACATTACATCCTAGTAATTCTAGGTTGATTTTTTTTTAGCATGGAGAGAATACGTTTTAATATATACTCTCTTTGTCAACAAAATAACCTAGTTCAGATTTATTGTATTAGGATGTGTCACATCATGAGGTTGAGTTTTTTCTATCAAGGGAATATGTTGTTGACAATTAATACATACATTCATGTATATGCATGTGGTGTATGTGTCGATGGAGGCGATGACTCCAGCTTTGCTGGGGGCCGGGCTCGATGCATGCATGTACGTCAATCCGTATATGGCAAAAGTGGTATAGATGGTATCCACGTAAATAAATTTTAACTGTAGCAATTCTTACAATATATATGGATAAAAGTTAGGAGAAGAGAGGGAAGTAGAGATAGATAATATTTTTTATTTCATATGGATAATCCATATGGTATACATATTTTTTATTATTTTCTCTATATACTATATAGTATATAGTATAGTTACACAATGTTACTAGGTGGCTGAATGAAATAATTTATTCACTATGCACTATTTTGTACTATGTCTCCTGCGTACAAGTAACTCCATCGATCGACTCTCCATCCATATATTATTTAAATATCGGTCAGCAGTACATATATGCATGCATGCTCGCGCGTGTCGCCCTGCATGCATCGCATCTGTAATACTCCTATGTGTTGTGTCATGTGTTATACTCCCTCCATCTCTAAATATTTAACGCCGTTAATTTCTTTAATATATTTAACCGTTCATCTTATTAAAAAGTTTAAATAATTATTAATTCTTTTTTCTATTGTTTGATTTATTGTTAAATATATTTTTATGTATACATATATAGTTTTACGTATTTTACAAAATATTTTTAATAAGACGACATATTAAAAATATGTATCTATCTAACCGTCGTCGTCGTTTCGCCTATCCATTGTGGTGGATTCCACGTGAGCTCAATATACTCCTATCCAGCTATCAGAAGAACTTCTGTCTAGCGATTCCCAATATAACAAGTTGAGATGGCCGAGTTGGTCTAAGGCGCCAGATTAAGGTTCTGGTCCGAAAGGGCGTGGGTTCAAATCCCACTCTCAACATAAATAATTTTTTTAAAAGTTCAAAACATAAGTATTTTTCTTTTTTTCACTCTCTTCCTTTTTTAAAGTTCGAAACATAGTATTTTTCTTTTTTCACTCTCTTCCTTTTTTAAATTTCATTCTTCCTTTTTAAAAGTTCAAAACATAAATATTTTTCTTTAAAGTTCAAAACATAAATATTTTTCTTTTTTCACTCTCTTCCTTTTTTTAAGTTCAAAACATAAATATTTTTTTAAAGTTCAAAACATAAATATCTTCTTTTTCTTTTTTGAAGTTCAAATTTATTTCCTTTTCCCCTCTGTTCCTTTTTTAAGTTCAAATTTAGACCTAAAAATAGCTAGTTCTTTTTTTAAAGTTCAAATTTAAATCTCGAATAGCTAGTTTATATTTTAAAGAACCCCACTTTCAACATAAATATTTTTTCCCTCTGTGTCTTTTTTGAAGTTCAAATTTATTTTCTTTTCCCCTCTGTTCCTTTTTTAAGTTCAAATTTAGACCTCGAATAGCTAGTTTATATTTTCCTTTTTCTCTCTGTTCTTTTTTTTAAAAGTTCAAATTTAGACCTCGAATAGCTAGTTTGTGGTTTGGTGTCAAATTATGCCTTATCAATTCTTTGGTAATTTTCAATAATGTTTCTTAATGTTTAGATTGGTACCAATATCTCTTAATTAGTACATACCAATCTAGTAGTGCCAAAAGTTATCTAAATTTTGACATTTTTCACTCTCTTCCTTTTTTAAAGTTCAAATTTAGACCTCGGATAGCTAGTTTATATTTTAAGAGATAATCCATGAAATGCCATTGACAAGCGTCTAAGTCTTAGAAATGCCATCGACAAGTGTGAGTTCTAAGAAATGCCATCGTACAAACGATTTTGTCCCAAAAATGTCATCACCGTTAGGGTTCCGTCCATTCCGCGCCGTTAAGTTCTATAGGACGAACAGTGTATTTAACGGCACGGAATGGACGGAACCCTAACAGGCGATGGCATTTTTGAGACAAAATCGTTTGTACGATGGCATTTCTTAGAACTCACACTTGTTGAAGGACTTAGACGCTTGTCAATGGCATTTCATGGATTATCTCATATTTTAAAGAACCCCACTCAACATAAATAGTTTCTTTTTCCCTTTGTTCCTTTTTTGAAGTTCAAATTTATTTTCTTTTTCCCTCTGTTCCTTTTTTTTAAGTTCAAATTTAGACCTCGAATAGCTAGTTTATATTTCCTTTTTCCTTCTGTCTTTTCTTTAAAAGTTCAAATTTAGACCTCGAATAGCTAGTTTGTGGTTGTTGACGGTCGTTATCGATCAGTTTCGACCGTTAATATTACTAAAACAGGAGAGAACTAGTGATGCTTGCAATGCATAAATATGTTAGAATAATAATATTCCACTAGTATTAGGTCTACTAACCTTTTTGCAGAGAATGACAATAAAGTGAAGGAGAATCGACATCAACACCAACGATAAATCAATCAGACGATGTCGAGGACCAGACTTATGTATGAATGGGCCAAGAACTCAGAATTGACACGATGAATTGGGCCAAAATTCACAAGTCTGCAGAGTGGAGCAATAGAGGAGGCCACCAGCCGAAATTGGGCTAGATTGGGCCAGCCCCAAGTTCGGCCGAACCTGGTGGTTCGCCGAACCAATCCTGGCGCCGTTGGATCTAGGTTTTGGCGTGGACATCCAGGATTGCATCCCAATGACGGTTGGAGGGCACTTTGGACAATTCCCCTTCCACAACCGTCATACCTACCTCTATTAAGGAGCTCACTCTCTTCACTTCAACACACACCTCAAGCAAGAGCTTTCTCATTCCTCTCAAGTTTAGTTTAGTAGTATCTAGCTAGTGGAATAGGATTAGAATAGGAGTCAGGAGTCCGGAAGTCTTCGGAAGAGTTCGGGTATGGCTCTAATAGATTTCCTTTCCTCTTTTGTAAGCTTTGTACTTTTATTAGAATACTCTTCTAAAAACATTTCTGGTATTAAAATACTTTCTGAGTATATGAATACCAACTTTACATTATGTTCTTGTTATACTGAATATACGGCTAGCTTATCTGGGAGATGCTTTGTTGCGGGTATAATGTTTGCTTATGCAATTACTCTATGTCATGACGATGATATTAGACTAGTACCTGGTAGTTTAGACGTTGTGTCTAGATTATGGGATATCATTATTTGGGGTTATATATTGCGGATGAGAGGTGGGCCGCTGATGGTGACAGCTCAGTACGGGTATTCCTCTGCGCCTATATATAATCCTAAGTTAATTTCCTGGGGAGGGTATTTCTCTGTATTTAGCCCCGGTTGGATGGTCATGACGGACTGTCGTAAGGAACTCGGCAGTCATGGGTGGCTTCTCAAAGTACCAGGAGGGCATCGGATAGAGGGTATTAGCTAGTATATCAGTTAACTAGAATGTATGTATATTATGTATATTAGAAGTATAGAAATAGATTCTCTTTCTATTTTCTTTCCACCTAGCTTAGATTATTTATTATGAGGATGAGTAGAAATGCTTGTGTGTCACTCTACCCTTGGATTATCTTAACCCCTGCTTAGAATATGATTATCACAAGTAATATATAAATTATTAGTTGAGTTCTCTCTACATGATCTTCCCATGGTATAAAATAAATACGATACCCTTGGAATACTCTCGGGTGAAATGCTATAATGGTATACCGTGCGCTTGCGGATGAACTCTGTAACTATAATATACCAGAAGTGTTTCTGCGCCATTGCTGAAAATTATATTTCTAGTAATGTCGTTAAGAAATACCAACAATGGTTTGGTGTCAAATTATGCCTTATCAATTCTTTGGCAATTTTCAACAATGTTTCCTGATGTTTGGATTGGTACTCATATCTCTTAATTAGTACATACCAGACGCGGCCGGGCGCAGCTGGCACAGTGGCAGCGCAGGAGAGTCGAGGCGGCGGCAAGTGGCGACAGGGAGTTTGGTGGTGGCGATGGAGAGGAGGCCGTGGTGCAGAGGAGGGGCGGCAGCGAAGGGCTCGGGACCGAGGTGGCTCGGTCGAGGCAACGATGGTAGGAGGTGGTCGCGGAGGCGGTGCCCATGCTGGCCGTCGGGATGGGAGGAAGGTTGGTGATGGGGATGGGGAGCTCGGCGACGGCAGTGGCATGGGGGTCGACAGCGATGGGGATGGAGAGGTGGCTGGTGGCAGGGAGAGGGGAAGAATGACGAGGATGTTGCTCCCGGCGACGGTTTTGCTTGGGCGATGGCTTCCAGGAGAAGGAGAGGCCGGAGTAGCATAGTGGCGACGACAGTGGCGGTGACACCAACACGAGAGGAGGGTCGTACAAGGTGAGTCTTCTCGCCGGTCTTCTATTTTCGGTGTGGACTCGGTTTGCCGTGAGTGTGGTCTCTCTCTCACTACTTCGCCGGCTTTTGTGTGAGGGCTTTGGTGGACGGGGAGTAGTGGTGCACGAGCGGCGACTGTTGATGGCGGTGTTGGATGTGATGGACGGCGGCGGTGGGGCTGGACGTCGACAGCGACGGAAGGCTTGCCGGGTAAGCCTAGCGCGGTGTGGAAATGGTCTTTGCAATCGGAGTGATTCCTCTAATGTGTTGCCAAATGTTTGGGAGTGGTTTTTTTTTTGACTAGGGGGGGGGCGCTTCCCCACCTAAATTTGTCATTGAATTGTAGAATGATAGTAAGGTTCATTACATAAGATTGAGAGTTTGTAGAGGGGAAGAGAAAATTGCCTTCCAAACAGATATTACATTTCGATCCTCAGGCTTTAAGATTTCCGCCCAAAGGACAGCCTTGCTTACACATCGTTGGAAGCACGAACCAATAGAGGGCGGCAACCCCCTGAATACCACATCATGTCTGTGATTCCATATCGCCGAGAAGCACAGCAGGTAGAAGACTCTGAAGTGCAATACTGGCACCACCTGCGATGGCTTGGGCTGATGGAGAATCGTGGGAGTGGATTTTGGTGGATGGGGAGTGCACGCGTGCAGGGGATGAGGTTGAGGAGGGGTCCCAACAGAGCTGATGGCTGCTGAGGTTTGGTGCAAAAGACTGTGATGGTTCGGCAGAGGTGGGTGCAAGACACTATTAGGCTTGTAGGCATTACATCGAATACCGGCGTGCATGCATACTTGCTGTTTGGGGGCAGGGAGGACATGTGGACTTCGTCTGAGAGGAAAGAGGGAATGGGCCGGCATGGGCTTGGGCTAAAAAGGGAGGTCCACTGCAATGTCTTTGTAAATTTGCAGGGACAAGTAATATGCCCGTGCTAAACACTACGGTCTAATTGTATTATCTTTAATAACTTTTATATTTTCATGTTAGAAAAAAAAGTGTCTTCTATGATATGTGCAATTGAGCTTTAACTCAATTCATGTCGTACATAAGATATTTCACGCAAAGTACAATAATATAATATTGTGCATCATATTACAATGATGTGTACATCAATAAGGGAATAACCACTTTCCATATCATCAATATGGTTCACACGTCTAAGGGTATTTCTATGCATTAAAAAAGCTAACTGTTCCTGTCCACCTATTCAAGCAACAACATTTTTGTTTTAGAACCTTTTCCATTCAGAACTTCAGAGTGGAAGAAGGATATGATCACATCAACATAAATGGTAGAGAAATTCATTTAAAACCAAATGAATGTGGGTGATGTACTTCATGCTTACTTAGAAAACCTATACTGACCCATGGATACTGATGATATATGCATGACACTAACTATTTTCATTGACATGCAGTACAAATATGGTTTCAGACATAAAAACAAAGGATTAATAACTCAATTCATTTCCCGAATTGGATACGTCATGCAATCAAATTTGGAAATTCATTTCTTAATTCATCTCCCAAAGTACATTATTCACTCTTTCAGAGTACATAATAAACAACAAAATAGGCTGCAATTATTACAAATTTTACCTCTACATATAGCTTCCATTGATCAAAAACAGAATATTCCACCACATATAGCAATAGAGAAATAAAGTCGCACTACCAGGCACGAAGGAACTTGTTCTGCAGTGCAATCAGTCCCATGGCATACATGGCCTTCCCTTGTAGTTTTGACAAAGAGAGGAAAACCTAATAGAAACTCAATCGAAACCATTTGGAGAATCAGAGCAACTATGAGAAAGTACAGAATAGCAGATGTATCATGTATTTGTTGGAGAAGACAACAATTTTTTAACTGATCAATTTGTCGGTGATAGTGAAGATGGCAGAACCCCACCTGAGTGAAGATGGCAGCCGCGGCAACGCCGTTGGTCAGCACGGGCCACGCCTCGATCGGTCAATCGATATAAGCCACTGCATGTTCGTAATTTCACACTTTTACACTTTAAACCAAAGTTCAGACTTTCAGAGTTACCTTTGTCAACGAATCCAAGGTTCATACTTTCAGAATCTTAACCATGGTAACTTATAACTTAAACTGCCTTATCATGTGCTTCCATGTATGCACATTTACATTCTAAAATTTTAACTTAGCTATATACATATTCTGTAATTTATACCATATGCTGAATCTGAAAGCACGGTCACTGTCGACGTAATGTAGCAGCTCCAAGTCTTCTTTGTTTATATGGGAGTCAGGAATCAACAAGGAAGTACTGCCCACACTCAATGTCGGTGGCTGCTACTGCAAGTGCCGTACTGCAGACAATCCCCACTGTGGTAAAAATAGCCTAAAAAATGAATCCCATCTTACCCACATTCAATGGGAATATAATATCTACAAATGGGAATATAATCAAGAGTATAAAGTTTGATTGTTTTATACTAACTTTTTGTGTTCCAATTCATGCTGCAAGCTCTACAGATTAATCAGACTGACCATGGCCTTACTCTGCCCATCCAAAAGCTGCATATGATTCTCCAATGATTTGCCAACAACATTTGCAATGTCATTTGCAGTGCTCTGCAAATATTGCATCTTGATAGACATGGAATCACCAACAGTTTTTATATCCCTCTGAATATGAACAACCACTTCCTTCAGGTCACCAACTAAAGAAAAATAAAACAAGATCATTGAATTCTTGAGCGCATTTATACCACACAATTTCATCTAAATTATAAAAACTGAAGCTAAAAAAATCCTGCTAATTTGCACATAATTAGACATATCCGATTCTATAGCCATGGATCCCATCACATCAATTCAATTGACGCAGCATTGCAGAGTGCAGACAAACAAAAAAATATATCCGATGACAGTTGCTATTAAGAACATAGTGTTGCATAAAGTGTGATTGAATTTAATACTATTGCAGAATACAGACTGAGTACTGAATGTTGTAGCATTAAGACAGACTAAGCAGAAATTCATGTACATGTCAGGAATTCATTTTGTTGCAACTTAAAGTGTAAACTATAAACATCCGCGGTACACATTTGTATGGATTGGAACATACGTCTAAATACAATTCAAGATTAATATGGTTTATGAGCAATATGCTCATGATTTTTTTTAAAGCTGCTTTATTTTTTGGAAATACAATATGCAGTATGATCTTAAGATGACAATTTGCTTGTCTTAATACAAAGATACGCAAGTATCTTGCATATTCCTAAAAAAATGGACATTTGCTCCAATAACTGAAATATTGATAGAGGCGAGCTATGACTCGTGTATCTGATTCAACTGTGCCTCTTCTGTACAAACAGCAAAGAGTCAACCTAATGAGCTTGTGTAAATAAATGACCCCAACCTCACATGCCTTCGCTAAAGGGCACAATTTCATTTTTAGCTGGCCCACCTAATTAATTTCCTTGTTCAATCCATCATGATATGATTCTTATACAGTATAGCCCCTCAATTATCTAAAGAAAGAAAATAAAGAATTTAAGTAGTAGCTTACGGTTGGAGGGCATATACAGCATATCATGATTCTTAACCAACCGAGTAGATGATTCCTGGAAATACCATAAGTTGGTTAGGCACTGCAACTCAAATACGACAAAAATAAATAAGCCAATTAAGCTGAAAGTAGAGTAAAAGAGTCTACTTTGATCTGAGCAATGGTCAATAGAGTCACCATGGACAGCAATTTCCATTTCATTTTTTAGACAATTGAGTTCCCCTTCAGTCTGAAACAACAAACAGTACAAATTGGATCAACTTTGATTTAAGAAAAAAACCGTAGAAGTAAATTTAGTTTCTTATGATAGTCCATCCTCTATCAATTGCAACTGTCAGTCTGTCATAAACAGAGAACTGTAGACTATTCAGTTTTAATTCTGGAAAGTTCAGCTTTCTAAACATACCTCAATCAACCATATAAGCACACATAAAGTAAATCAATTGCACCCATAACACATGAATTACTTGCATGACTGAAATGACCTGAAATTATCAAAATCATATCCAACACTAACCTCGCTCAAATTCAGAACTTGCCAAAATTGAAAGCCTTCCACAGGGACTTGGTCATCGAGGAGCAACAGTTATCATGCACTGAGATGATCTGCAATAATATGAATTTCATGAACAGAAATGATAAAAGTAGATGCACTACTATTCTAAAGTGCCATAAAGTTATAAACAAAATTACGAGCCATGTTTGTCTTATAATATAATCTTAACCACAACATGACATGCCTAGATGATAGTCTTAACTACAGCCTCATAAGTTGTTCATGCAATATTGTAGCATAAAAGAGTTACAGTGTTGGTGCTATCAGTCACATAGCATAAAAGAGTTACAGTGCTATCACATATCACATATTATCCTTGTATCACAAATGACTAATATATAGTGAAATGGGTCGCCTTGCCTTGTGGTTATGGTGAGAAACAGTCCGATACGGAAAATATTGAACCTATAAAAAATCAATTACCAGTTCTCTTAAGGCATGTGCCCAGCTCCTTCTGTCCTACCTCAATTTTTTTCCTGCAGGAGAGTGGCGAGTACGTATTGAGAGAATAATCAAGAAAACATTGCCTGCAGCAGACCCTGAACTATTGATCTCTATATTCAAAATAAATAGCACTAACTACCTGCATATACAATAACTATATACCCGCAAACACATATCCGGCATCATCTCCAATATTATACACATGATGAAACGAATTTTTATTTACCTTTTGTAGATAGAGATGCCCCTCGGTAATGAAGGGGAGAAAGGAGATGCGGCGGCGACAGACTGTCGATGACGGAGGCCGCAGCGGGACGGGGTGGTGGGAGGCCGGGATTCGGGATGTGGTGGAGACTGGCCAGGTGGTCGACGTTGATCCGGCGGCATAGGACTCGGTGGCGGCTCGTCCTCCACCGACACCCAGTCACCGTTGGGATCAGTGGAGGGCGAGCCGGCGGCGGGGATCGGTGGCAGATCGGATCACCACGGAAGGCGTCGGCGGCGACCTGGCCACGAGAGGACTTTGTGCGGCGGGGATCGGTGGAGCAGAACAGCGTGGAAGGCGTCGGCGGCGACGTGAATCCGGGCGGAGGACAAGCGATGGGGATCGGTGGAGGGCGAGCCGGCGGCGATGGCAGATCGGTGAGGCAGAGGACGGCGCCGCGGCTGATAGGGAGGGGAGCGCTGATGGCGGAGCGGTGTCCGGCGTCGCGCGTGCGGGAGCGGAATCTGGGAGAGGCGCGGTGTGAGAGCGAGAGAGAGGGAGACGGGCCGGGCGGTGCCGAGGGAGGGGGCATACGGCGATTGAGGGTGGTGGGAGGTGGGATCGATCTGGATCGTAGGGATTTCACCGAGATGATCTGAATCGTTCCATAAGGAATGAAAGAATGAGTGATGGGTGAAAGTATTTGTTGAACTATAGGGTAGATAGATAGATTTGGGTGGGGGAAACATCATGTGTATTTCTATATCTATATACTAATATAAAAAAGAGGAGTTGCCTCCTTGCAATCCTACAGGTGAAATCAAAGAAAACCAGGGCCACGCACAGACACGTCGAATCCCCATCCCCATCGCCACGGATTCCTCTGCCGTCCTCGCCGCCGCTAACCTCGTCGCCCCACTCCCTCTATCACCGTATGTCGCTTCCCCCTCAATCACTCTGACGATAGCTTCCTCCTCCCCTTGATCTCGCCCTCGATGACGCGCCACCTACACACGATTTCGCCTTCAACAAATTCACTCGGCCTCTTCCTCCGCTCGATCTCGCTTGCTGTCTCCTTCACCGCCACAAAGCCTTGTCGTCCGCCTCCATCGTTCTCTTGTGTCGCCGTCACCAGCAAGAACTTGCGCCGCCGCCGTTGTGACCCTCGATCCACGCCGAGCTTCCGCCTCCAAGGCCACAGCGATCTCTTCTTCAGTTCTCAACTTACTACCGGGTGAAAGAAGCGATGTTGCTCTTTCTTTTCTAGATTTGCCTCCTCTGTGTACTAGCCTCATTCTCCTCAGGTAACATCCTCTCTATATACTAGCTGCTTGATGGAATTCCCACACGAGAAAATTTTGTGTTTTCTATTTCAGGTTGCGTAGAGGAGTAAGGGAGAAATTTCAGAACTATGTACAAACATACTCCAATGATTTTGCTGCCATATACCTGCTCAACTATTTACTAGTCCTTGTCAAATGCACTAGATGAGAAATAAGAGTATCCAACTCATCTTCTGGTCAGTGTACCATCATACTGCAAAGGAAGGCAAGTTCTTTTCCTTTTTTTTTTTTGAAAATTTAATGTTGCTCAGCTCTCTGCAAATATGCCTCACACACACTTTTTGGTTTTATTTTTTTACTTCTATCTATTCGTTTTTAATAATATGTGTATTAAATACATTTTTACTCAAATAAAATAATTTTAGACCTTTATTTCATTAACAGATCTAATATTTGTGTATTTAACAGATCTAATATTTGTGTATGATGTTTGCAAGGACGAGAAACAATATTGAAGGAACTGCAAATTACTCTCAGATGATCTTTACAAGAATGGATGAAAATGATCACTTAGTGTTGGGTTCCAACAGTATGATCCACTTATACTCTGTAATCATGATGCATGTTTTCTGACATGTATGTCAAGTTTATGCACTCCAAATCCTGTCAGTGAACATCTAGAGAAGCTATTCAGTTTCATTGACAATAAAAAAGAAGTGGACCAGTCGTCAGACAAATTACAGAGTCCATTACTCTCCCCCAATCTCCCCCTGCAACATTTTCTGGTGGTGATATTCTGAGTTCATGTTTAACCAACAAATCAAGGCGCTTGCTTGGTCTAGAGTTCCACACCAATGGTTATAGTGGTTTTAGCGATGACCATGAATATTTAACTATTGCCTAACCGGTATGCAGTCAGGGAGCCATGTCTTAGATCCATATGGTTAGCTCTTATTCTACTGCTCACTTTGCTTCTTGCCAAAGTAGTTTAACGGTGTTTTGGTTTTAGCCCTCTGTCCCTTGAACAAAATAAATTTTGTGCATCATGCTCTACAAGCTAGATTTTGAAATTTTTCTACCCAATTTTTTGCGAGTTTGATTGGTGCTAAATGGTTTTCTTTTGGTGAAACACAAACTTATCTCTGTTAGTAATGGCAAGTCAGCAAGGATGACCACCCGTATGAGATTTTTTAGACTGGTCATGACTAGGAATAATAAGTAAGGATATTGATGATATACTACCACTCAGTCTAGGAACTCATGGAGGTGCGTAATAGTTATGATTGTTACATATAGGCTAGCAGAATGGTATTTTTTGTTATTTTTCCATTAGAAATTTTCCACATACATGATTATGCTCAATCAAGTTGTTACATATTGTAGGATAATTAATGACAAAAATATGCTGAATCAAGTTGTTATCTCAGGTTGATTTCTCAGCAAAATTATGCTGCCTGAAGACAGATACTTTAGAGAAAGATTGAGAAATGAAGCTTGCACATGGTGACAATACTTAACTCTGAGATATTGTTTCACTTTCGCTCTAAATTAACATGATAATTCTAAAATAAATTATAGATGCAGCTGTTAATTTCATTTTAAAGTGCAGGAGCTAAAATCTTTTTTCCCCAGGTCAAGAAAGAACATGGACCTTAATGGTCAGGCATAATCCCAAAATAGTGATGTTAAAGATATTGCTGTTAAATTATAGAATTCTCTTATGCAAATGCCTATTTTCTAATCTGATCTTATGCCAAGAATCTTTGATGTTGGTGTTGTGGTCAAGTAAGGGGAAAAAGTGTAGCTTGAACCTCCCGATCTCAGCTGTTTCTGACCTCTAAATTTAGGTAAAGGCCAACTGAATGAAGCAACAAGTCGACTACAAAATTTTCCAGGTCATTTCAGAAATTATACATTATTCTTAGAACCTTTGTTTTATGTGAACTGGAACTGTTGAATTGTACAAAATATATTTTGTTTTATGGTGCCTCTAGCTAAATATGGAGCTTAATTTCCTACACGGAGGGATCACTCACCTCCACCATATCGGTACGATAACATTTTGTAGTAAGATGGTTCATGTAATCTTGTATTTAGATGTGCTTGATTTTATAATTGTGGAAAGAACTAATTTGTAGCTTCAAATGCAATTGCTTCAGGTACAACAAAGCACTGCCATTTTATAATCTCTTTCGTTGTTCACATTTCAGGAGTTACGTACTGCCATTTTATAATCTCTTTCGTTGTTCACATTTCAGGAGTTACATATAAGTATTTTCATTTGAGTATAAAAATATAATAATGTGTGGAGATGATGATTGTGTGGTGACTAGCTCTGATAATTGATAATTTTGTTTATGCTTTATACAATGTGCGTTTTTTTAGCACTGATCAACATGAGATTGTTCTACTGACCAGTTAACTTTTTTGCACGCTTAGTATTTATGTTGCATTGTTTATGCCTTGGATGTAAATGCAACAATTTGAAAAAAAAACCTATATTGAAATACGTATGTAGGAAATGGCTACCGCATTTATTAATGTCAAAGCAGATAGTTGGAGATAAAGAATCATTTTTTATGACCTGGTTTAAGTTATATATAGCTTTCCTTAAGGATATAATTTTAAATCATACCTATTGTTGGCAACTTTTTGTGACAAGTCGACAAGCACGATTGCAACACATAAACGCCTTGTGGTGATATGGAGTCGCCAACCACCTCGATCTAGCCAAAGGGCCAAATCAAGATGGGTTTTGCAAAAAGAAAAGCTAAACCGGCTAGCGGAGCCGATTTAGAGATCAAAATCAGCCTCTAGGCCGATTTAGATCGATATGAGAATAACTACCCGTCTTGTGGGCAAAACGGAAGGTTTTTAGGACAGACCTACAAAGAGGTGTCGCACTCTTGCAGCGGCGGCGGACGGTTCACGGCGTAAACCGACAAAGATGGACTAAAACTAGGGTAAAATAGAAAACATAGTAAAAGAACTATTCAAGTAAATTGTATTCGGGGTTTTACAATGAACCGGCCTTGTCCCTTAAATAGGGGTTGGTCTTGCCCTCTACAGGCCCTTCTCCACGTCCAACTCGGGATAGAAACCAAAGGAAACACGAAACATGCCTTCCCGAGCAAGGAAACCCAAGACCCGATGAAAACAGACTCGGACTCGGACCCTGACGGTCTGACCCCCCACATACCTGCGGTCAGACCGGCCCTACTAGCTGGTCAGACCACCCACACACCTGTGGTCTGACCGGCCCTATGAAGGAAACCCGTCACTTTCCAAACAAATTGTCTTATCCTCCAACTGGTAGTGTCCACCATTTGTGGTGGTGCTTGAGAGGTAAGTTGATATCTATCATCAGATATCACGAATAAGCAATTCATTGTTCGAAATAGACGACATTGAACATGGTCAAAAGTGCAAGTTGGTGGGATTGAATCCATTGGGTTAGAATGGCATGAAACCTGGACCTCATGAGAACTATGGACACTTCTGGGACTTGGACAACAACTTTGGTTGCCCATGTACTATTGTTCATGTATTTACCATGTTCATAGCAAATGATTGAAAAGAAGGATCATCATTTGAGGGTTTTTGTTTATTTATTGTTAGATCCTATGGAGTTACAAAATTATTTATGCAAAGTTGATTAATTGGATTGTTCAAGATTCAAATCTTATGGAATTTATTGTGTAAATTTGTATGCAAGAGGAACTGGTGTCCTTATAACAAGCGCATATATATTGCTTTAACTGGCAATTGGTGCACAGGTTTGGTTTTGTGGCATTTGCCATCTTTCCATATGTGCCAAAGATATGCATCTTGCCCTTCTGTTATTTTAATTTTTAGGTTTGTAAATAAAATTAGTTGGTTGGGTTAATGATTGTGTGTAAACTATAGGAAAAAAGCTACAGATCTTTCTTATCTTTTCATTTTCTAAAGCAATATTAAGCACTATGTTATGGGCAAACGTTATAGCACCTAAACATTTTAGTATATATCTATAAAAAAATCTTTAGGTGCAATATGTTCTGTTTAGTTCAAATATTGATCACAACGTGCATTGCACGTGCACGATTACTAGTGGACTTGTAAATTGGCAGAGTATTTGTAATTTGGCTTGGCTCTGTATAAATGGACCGTATAATATGGATATTGATTTTGGCTCTGTGTTTGGACTAGAAATATACTTGGACTGTAAATGTGGATGGGATGGTATGGTGTATATTGTATAATTGGTCATTTGGCTCTAGGTCGAGTCGTGTAATAGGACTGTACATTTATAATTGGGACTGTATGACTGGACGTTGTATTTGTGGTGGGACGGTGTGACTTGGACAGTGCTTTGGAAATGGGATTTGTGGTATGTATAGATATTCCGAGAATGCATGAGGGCAGAATAAATGGATTGCAACATGAGACTTTGTTTGGATGGATGCACCGTATTGCCAAATAGGAGTTTAGGGTTAACGCACGATAAATGAATTTATCGGTCGTCGTAGGATTATTTTGAGAGTGTTCGTACAAACGAACGACGGTAGCGAAGAAAGGATTTTAGGGACGACGCGTAGCATACAAATCCAATTGTCGCGGTAGGAATAGAATCAGAGATAATTGAATTGACGCATGATAAATAAATACGCCGATCGATTGTAGATAGTCAAGGGAGAATGTTGGGTTTGAATTGATGGAGTGGTTTTAAATAATCGCCGGGCGAGAGTTTGAGAGAGCGACAATATCGCGATAGGACAAAAAAGTTTCGGGTCGTTGATTTATTTAGCATCGAAGCACATAATAAATTAGACCGCGAAGGTAAGGGAAGGTAAGGATGGAAAAGGAAAGGTATAGGAAAGGGCGTCCTTTCCAGAGATAGGGTTTAATCAAAATCTATGGCACAAATTCTAAACACACACAAATAAACAATAAATCCTAACATGCAAACTAGGCTATACCTGAGGGAAAATTAGACGTTGTGTGAGAAGGTCATATCTTTTGAAAATAGCCTATTATGAATTATATTTTGCAAATAGGGTTTTTAGTAAATACTTTACTAATAGATATTATTTTGCAATTAATTTTCCGAAGGCAAATTCCTTTTCAAAGGTTCGTATAAAATAGCCATAGCTATGTTTCTTTATTAAAAGGGTATTTATTTCAATATACTACCCATAGAGGGTTTTATCCAAAATGGTAACATGTATTTATGTGTAGCTTTATTTACAAAATAATTATGCTGAAGGGGTTCTAATAGAGAAGGGTTTTTATATATAGTTGGCATTTGCAAATGTTGAAATATTTCATAAATTTATTATTATATTTTATTAGTATGAAAAAGTTAGGGTTAACGCCATGCTACCGTATGCAAGGGGAAAGGAAACGCAATCGGAGTATGATGTAAGTACAAGGGGGCAAATGCGAAATAAATACTAGGTCGGTCCAACCCCGAGGTTTCTTCTCCTCCGAGGCGAGGCGAGACTCCGATTCTAGCCTACCTCGCTCGCTCGCTCCGTCTTGTGGTCGCCGCCGCCACGAAGACCAAACCCTCGCAAATTGCAATCGAAGAAGAAGAAGAAGAAGAGGAGCCATGGATGGCGGCGGCGGCGGCAACTGGAGGCCCACCCAGGGGGCCGACCCCGCCGCCTCTGGGGGCATCGATCCCAACGCCCCGGCCCCCGCCCCCGCCGGCGGCGACTGGCGCTCCCAGCTCCAGTCGGAGGCCCGCAACAGGATCGTCAACAAGATGTAGGGCTTTCCCCCTCTCCCCCCACCCACTTCCCTTCCCTTCCCTTCCCCCAATTTTTCTTCTCTTCATCAACTATATAAAATAAAATAGAAGATCCATACATCGCATCATCCTTTTGTGCCTGTGGTCGATTCAATATGATGCAACTCTGATCCGATCTACTCCTCCGTAGCTAGTTGTAATCTCATCATAATCTCCCCTTCCGTGCCCCTGTGTTTCTGTTATTTATTTATTATTATTTACTTTGTTAGTTAGGTCCAACTCCAATCCCTCCCCAACTATTTTCAGATTCTTATTAGCTTTGACATTCTTGTCTAGTTCACCTAGTCTACATATCCAATTGAACTCAATTTACATTTCATCAGACACAGTTATTACATATTAAAATGCTTGGAAGATGCACCCCTTCTGTTCAAATGGATCTTCCCTTTGAGGGTCAGGGAACTATGATGGCAAGGCAAACTGTTTGTTGGAGAAACCGCCTACTCTCTCGTTTATTTTACTTCGTTATGTTGGATCATGTATTTGCCACTCTCGCTCCGCGAGTCCTTTGTAGCCGTTGTCCACTTTTGGTCATAGCCACTATATTTGAGCGCGTAACTTGGGCTATGCCTACTCATTTGTCCAACATCTTGAATGGTAGACTGACACATTATGCCTTAGGTGACATTTCTCTTTTTTTTTTTGCACAAAACATCTCAAAAGCAATCTCTCTCTCTCTCTCTCGTTCTGCATGGGATATATTCGTCATTTACTTGCTTGTTGCAATCTGCGTACAGAATGGACACTCTGAAGAAGCATCTACCAGTATCAGTGCCTGAGGGGTTGAATGAACTTCAAAAGATAGCAGTGCGATTCGAAGAGAAAATCTATACTGCAGCCACCAGCCAGGTACACTTAGCCTCTTGCTAACTCATCGGGTTGATCCAATCTTTCAGTTGTGGGGCTCAAGCATGGCATTTGGGATCTTAGTAGAAGAAATCGATCTTCCAATGTTTGCAAATATGTCTGTTGATTTTGAAGTTTGTTAGAGTTTCGCCGTGAAGTATCCACATTTTCTTTTGAACCGATTGTAATATTTCGCACTTCCACCTAAATCAGATTATCCAAGGCTGCTGAAGCTTTTCCCCTTCCATTATCGGGGGAAAATCTCCTTTGCGCCTTGGATACAGGGACTAAGACTGATTCAGTCCTATGCTAGAGGTGTTGATGTCCCCACATTATTTTCATTGATAACATATCTCAATAGTAAATTAGTATTAATGAATTATAGAACTAAACAATATTTTTACCATGAGACTGGTTTCTCTCATTGGCCATGTTAAAAGTACAGGAGTTGTACCTTGAGTTCTGTAAGCCCATCATTCCATCTGTTCATGCTTGTATAAATCACCTGTAAAATATTCCCTTTATCCCAGATGAAACATCAAACAATGGTTTACTCCAGTCCTTCCTTTTGTGTTAGCGAGTATGTCATCATATATCCCACTTCATTTTGGTAAACATTTTTGTAGGAGCTTCTTTGGCTGGGTATAGGGTTTCATAATCTCCAAATTCCAATTGTGTTCTCCTGTTCATACTTCATCAGGCTTATTCATGCCAAAGTAGTTTGCTGTATAGATAAGAATTTGTATAATTTAATTGATTGTATAAAAAAACGAAGCATATGTTTCAATTGTGCTAACCACCAGGACTTAGGGTGGCAAGTTATTTATTACAAAGCCAAATCTTACCATTGTATTCTTTTGTATCACCAGTCTGATTACTTGCGGAAGATTTCTCTAAAAATGCTCTCTATGGAGACAAAGACTCAACAGAATCCTGGAAACGCCCAAGTGATTCAAAACCAAAATCCCCCTGGCTCAGGTATCATATGAAGTATATTCAATATCCGATTCTGAAATACTGGAGTAATAGTAAGATATTCGCTGGTACCATATTTTGTTCACCGTAAAAGTCCTTGTATATATTTTTCATGATGTAACTATATTGCATGTGTGTTTACAAGCCCCATTTCTGAGAGGAAACCATCCAATGGAAGCTCTGCCACACTGGGTACAACAGTGCTCTCTCGTTTTAGCTTGTATCGGGTAATGCTCAAGCAAGTAAATTAAGGCGAGATGCCTATCAG
The DNA here is from genome assembly GCF_000147395.1 of Oryza glaberrima. Classification (NCBI taxonomy): domain Eukaryota; kingdom Viridiplantae; phylum Streptophyta; class Magnoliopsida; order Poales; family Poaceae; genus Oryza; species Oryza glaberrima. Next base: position 25,173,281 of record NC_068333.1, on the reverse strand, counting down.
TCGAAACCTCCAAACTTGTTGATCACTCGAACCTAATTAAGTAATTGCTAATCTTGATAGCAAACACACCATTTGGATGCTGGCCACGAATCCTTGCATGGTCATATTCAAAGCTTTTGGGCACCAACATCAAAACAGACGACCCCTTCAATCTGCTTGTTCTAGTAGAGGCTAGATCAGCCATGGCTTCCAAAGTAGAAAAGCAAAGCAAGGCTCACACCATCACGTCTGCTGCCAGCAGCCCAAAGACCAAAGATACACATAGCTTTCTAGCACTCATTATCTCTCTTTTTAATCAAAGATTAGTATCATAGTCTAGCCCATTGGCAGTACACAATCACTTCATCGATATAACCTCTCGCACTGGATTTCCTCTCCCTGACAACTCGGTAGCTCTTTGTTTATGTATTTAGAAAATGGGCTATCAAGTTGTATGGATTTGTATGTACTTGTTGTCCATCGTTAAGCTTGCCCAGGCTCAATTGGATCCACCACTGGATGGAGTTATATGTCTAAAAGTTCCCTAGCTAGTGTCAGTTTTGGTTTACATATCTTGTATTATTAACATATGCTGTCTAGTTATTTGCATGTGCTTCACTTTTTTGAACTGATTAGTTGTCCATGATCTATACACAACCTAGATGTTTAATTGATGCCATATGAGTATGAAATGACACATTTTAAATGATTGTCATTTTCCCCTGATAAGTGCTAACACATGTTATGTTAGTTATTTGTGTTTGCTTCTTCACATTATTTATGCTCATTTTTCTTTTGAAGGGGGATGTCTACTTTCCATAATTCATGATCTATAATACCTAAAGGTTCAATTAATGCCAATATACCATGAATAATTGCACATTATGAATCGTTGCACTGTTTAATTTATTCCCCCCGTTAAGTTTCATGTAACTTTGCTTTATGTTGGAGCCAGATTACACTTGTGTGACTACTGAGGTAAAATAATAGTTGGCTATTTTGAGTTATTGATGGAATTATGTTTATTCTCCTTCTGCTGCAACTTGTCAGAATTTATTTGCAGTTTCCTTCTTAGCCTTATCGAAAAACTAATTAATGGTTTTTTGTCTAAGCTACTTGCTAACCTCTTACTTGTTTTGGTACATGTGTGTTCCTTGGAAAATGTAGAATCTCGTCTCAAATATGTCTTTATCATGCTTATTTGGGGTGTTGTTATGCTTTTTACAATTTTGCAAGTATTGTCTACAAGGTATTTATGCACATTCACGATCTTTTCTGCAACAGTACCTGGACTCCCTCAAGGCAGTAATCCAACACAGTCATCAGCGATCCCTTTGATGTCTCAGCAACAGGCCCGGCAGCCAAATTCTACGTCTGTCCAATCTTCTCTTACTAATCTTGGTCAGAACTTGCCAGGTGTCAACCAGACATCCACACTGCAGAACATGTCTGGCATGCCGCAGAACACTATGAATAATGGCTTGGCACAAGGCGCTTCACAAGATATATATGCTACGCAAAGGCAAATGGCAGGAAGGCAGCAGCAGCAGCAACAATCTCAGAACCAATTAATTTACCAGCAGCAGCAAATTATGATGAAGCAGAAGTTGCAGCAAAATTCACTTATGCAACAGCAATCTTTGTTGCAGCCAACACAGATGCAATCCTCACAACAGCCAATGATGCAAATACCATCTAGCCTCCAACCCGGGCAGTCCATTCCGCAGACACAACCAATGGTACAGTCATCATCTCAGGGTGGTATTCAACAGAATGCTTTGAACTCGGTACCACAATCTGTGCAATCGTTACTCCAGCAACCTACACAATCTGCTATGAGGCAGCAGCAACACTCACAGTCCTCCATGCATCCACAGCCTTCTCTGCAGCAAGCTCAACCAACTCAGCAGCCTAACATTCCTTTGCAACATCAATTAATGGGCCAGCAGCAAAATTTACAACAAAATCAGTTAATTGGTCAGCAGAATGGTGCTGTGGATATGCCACAGCAACAGAGACTACCAGTTCAATCGAATAATCTTTTGAATATGCAGCAGACACAGCAGATGTTGAACCAGCAGTCTATGCCCTCACACCAGCAGCAACAGTTGGGCTCCCAGGCAAATATTTCAACTCTACAACAGCAGCAGCAACAAAATCAGCAGCAACAACAGCTTCTTGGAACTGTGCCTAATGTTCCGAACATTCAACGAATGCATATGCTACAAACAAAGGCAGTTCAGCAACCACAGCAGCAGCAGCATGCTCAGCAGTCATCACTGGGTTTGATGCAGCCTCAATCACAACATAACCAACTTCAGCAATCACAGCAGCATCTTATGTCACAATTCCAAGCTCAACCTAACCAGCTGCAGCAACAACTGGGAATGCCGCAGCAACCGCCCATGCAACAAAGGCTTCAAACGTCAGCTGGTATGCTCTTGCAACAAAATAACATTGATCAACAAAAGCAATTTATGCAGGCACAAAGGGGCCTTCAAGAAGTTTCGTCTAGCAGTAAGTTCTCCATATGCTGTCTATATAGTTGCATTTATTCTTTTATTGTTTCCCCCTGTTTTTTCGCTGTGTTATTGTTCCTTTATCCCTCTGTTTTATCCCTATTCATACTGACATTAGTTTTCTCCTACATTTATGCCAGCTTACAAATCCTAAATTTCATTAGTTAACTTAATAAATTGGAGATAGTAAGGATAACATTTGTCAGTTAGAGTCTATTGCAATGTACATTGATAACATGCTGACGAAGCTGACCCTAATGATTTTGTGCCTTTTGTTCAAATTTGTTTTTTCTGAGTTGTGGACATATTTGCCACAAAAGGCTATTTTCAGATTACTGTTTCAATCTGACCTCAAGTTCACTGTTGTATTTTTCTAGTAGGAATCACACAAGGTCTCCCACTTCTGTATTACATCCTATATGTTGTAGTAGCAGCTTGCTACTTGATTGCTTGTTCATTGACATGATGTTTGATTTCCTTGCTTTTCATGCAGCATCTGTGGACTCCACTGCCCAAACAGGTCATACAGGTACAGGTACAGGAGATTGGCAAGAGGAGGCATATCAAATGGTAATGCATACCACTACCGTTTGGCGCTCGTTTGTTCACTTGGACCTTCCTAAAGAAATTCAGAGAAAAGGACCTCTGAACATTGTATTTGATGTTTAGAATAAGATTTGGTCAAACTTCTAAAATACTGACCATAAATAATTTCTCAAATGCTTAGTCTTAAACAAAATAAATGGTATAGGTAAATTTGCTTCAAAAAGTACTATCATAAAATCATATACTTATAAACTTATTCTAATATAAAATTGATAGTCGAAATCTAAAAGGTCTGACCAAATCTTGTTGTGACATCAAATATTTGACCGGAGAGAGTAATATTCTCCCGCTATCCTTTTTCATTGTTGTTTTGATCTGTTTTCCACCAACTAAACAATAAACAGTTCCCAATTGATTGCATGTCCTTTTTTCTCTCGAGACATCTGGAACGAATTTGACACTGCATTTTTTTTTCAGATCTGTACAATTTTATGTGTAACTCATTTTGTTCTTAATCTTTTAACCATTGAAGTATGGTGAAATCAATAATTGGACATGTGTAGCCAAAGAAACAAGAATGTTATCTTTTACTGATAAAGGTGGAACTGATATTCATACAACTATGCACATGCATGCTTTCTTTAAGATAGAGGATTCTTTGTGAATGTGGACTGTATAGCATATTGTATCTAGATGTGATAAGGTTATGATGCAGTTTGTAATCCCTTTCTCTTGACCTTGCAAGTTCAATCAACACCATGTTTTCTACTGGGTATTATAGTTTTTTCTTTAAGTTCCCTATGCATGTAATAACTACTCGAACAATCTTTGCCTGCACCATATCTGTTAGTTAAACAACAGGCCTTGGTTTACTGAATGGTTTCTTTTCTGTAGTATCCATCCCTTCATAGCTTTTGTGTTTTTCTTTCTTGTGATCACAGGTGAAGAACTTAAAGGACCAATATTTTCCTGAATTAAATGATTTGTACAATAAGATCTCTTTGAAGCTACAGCATGTTGACAACATGGTTCCACCTCAAAAGCCAACAGAACAGTATGAAAAGATGAAGAGTTTCAAACTGATGTTGGAGCGTACAATGCATGTTCTGCAATTGAACAAGGGCAACATTCAGCCTGCCCTTAGGGACAAAATTCCTGCGTACGAGAGGCAAATTATCAGTATCCTAAATTCGCAAAAGAGGCCAAGGGTGCAAGGCCAGCAGACACAATTTCAACAATCTGCTGGGCAAGGTCCTACCTCTAACATTCCGCAACAACAACAACCTTCCCAAGGTTTGCAGCAGCATGATAACCATACTAATCAGATGCCTCAAGCAAGCATGCCAAGTATGAGCACCGGATTACAATCCTCAGGTGCAGCTGGTATCCAACATTTACCTGCATCCCCAGCAACAAACTTTGGTGTTCCAGCAACACAGCAAAATGTCACAAATGCACCACAGGCTACCTCTAATTTGGAGGTTACTCAAGGAAGCAATTTTAATTCTTTGCAGCATGGTTCAATGAGTGGTGCTTTGCAACAGGGAAGCACTGGGCCCATGCAGGGTACACTGAATGCACAACAGCAGGCCAGTAGTAGCATGTTATCTCACAACTCAGTAGGTACAATGCAGGCTAATGCCAATTCCATGCAAGCCAACGCAAATTCATTACAGCAGCTGAAGCAGCAACAGCAGGAGCATCATATGATGCAGAGTCAGCAAATGAAGCGTCAAATGTTTCAGCAGTTCCAGCAAAAACAAATGCTTCAGCAGCAACTCCCAGCACAGCAACAATTACAGAAACAGCAGCAATCACAGATGCAGGTTCCACAGCATCATTCTGGAAATGATGCAAACGAGCTGAAGGTTAGACAAGGAGCTGCAATGAAACCTGGGATTTATCAACAGCACTTGGCTCAGCGCAATAACTTTTATAATCAGCAAATCAAACAGGGCAGTGCTTTCCCAATTTCGTCACCACAAAACCTCCAAGCATCATCCCCCCAAATTTCACACCATTCTCCTCAGGTTGATCAGCACAATCTCTTGCCGTCTCAAGTGAAGACCGGGACACCATTGCAGTCAGCTAACTCACCATATATGCCATCTCCATCGCCACCTGTTGCCCCGTCTCCTATACCAGTGGATTCAGAGAAACCACTCTCCAATTTATCATCATCACTTACTAATACTGGTCAGGCTACACATCAGCAAACAAACATGGCGCCTCAGTCACAATCAATCGCCGTTAACACTCCAGGGATCTCGGCCTCACCCTTGTTGGCAGAATTTACAAGTGTTGATGGAAATCAGGCTAACATGCCAACCCAAGTTCTAACCAAATCAAGTGCAGCAGAAAGGCCTTTAGACCGCTTACTTAAAGCGGTCAGTAACTTTGCCAACTTTTTATTTACTGTCTTTTCTTCGTTTCTGTAGTGCAAAATAAATTTATTATTTAATCAGTGCTATTCTGAGTATATTTTAAAGCGTAATTAACTATGGCATAAAGAACACAGTAGGCTCAGCTAAAATATTTAGTTTAGGAGTTATATATGCCATGCCTTTTGCTTGTAACCTCGTGCACCTACCTTGCTAAAGTTAATACGAACATTACCCTGTTTCAATCAACTAGTTTATCAAACGATAACTAAAATGATGCCCAAAGGTTGCAGCAGATCTCAGATAAGTATATCGTAAATTCTGAACTTGATAATTATGTCAAAAAGGGATACTATGCTAAAATCCCAGCCACATGCACATATGCGTGTGCTAAGGGATTATGCAAATAACACACATGTTAGATCTGTACACAAATATTTTGAAGTCAAGGGGATGCAAAGCATGGGAGTCATCATGCCTGGTCATTTCATGTTACTGCTTATTTAAAGTTGACTCTTTGAGTCTTGACATCTGAAGAACTTGATAGGTTTAGCATTGACCTATTTTATTTGTTTCTCTTCACTATTGCTCTGTGGAATCTAGCTATGTTTTCCGGATAGCCTGTTTTGCTGCTGTGCTAAAAGAGAAGAAATCATTAATACCTTTTATTCCCCTCAAATTAGCTTCCTTAAACAAATTTTGATCATATAGAAGGCATATACCCTCCCTTTAGATTGAAATTGAGGATTTACCTTCCTGTCCCTTTTTTTTTCTTGCATGATTCATGTCCCTTGTGTTCTGTATGGCAGTTGCGGACAACACAACGCCAGTCCTTGAGTGCTGCAGTAAGCGACATAGGTTCTGTTGTCAGCATGATTGACAGGATTGCTGGGTCTGCGCCTGGTAATGGTTCTAGAGCTGCTGTTGGTGAAGATTTAGTTGCTATGACAAAGTGCCGATTGCAAGCCAGGAATTTCATAACACATGATGGGACCGGTACATCAAAGAAAATGAAGCGTGACACTAGTGCTATGCCTCTTAATGTGTCATCAGCTGGAAGTGTTAATGACAGTTTGAAGCAAACATTCAGCATAGGTACCCCTGAATTGCAGTCAACTGCAACCTCACGTGTAAAGTGGCAAAAAACCGAGGTATGCTCTTTATTATTTCATAGGGATCAATACATTATATGCCTCAGTGATCAGCTTCACAATCGTTTGTATAGATGAAACTTAGTGGCATGATGAATAAACTAAAATATCATGATTATCCAGCTGTTTTGTTTCCACAATGACTTCCATTACATATATGGGCCCAGAGAAGGGAAGTATAGTTAAATTGACGGGAGCTATTCTAAATTTTTGGCTACCTTATATATTTATCCTGCAGATAAACCATGCTCTTATGGAGGAAATACATGAGATAAACCAACAGCTCATAGATACAGAGCTCCATGTTTGCGAGGATGATGCTGAGTCTTTTGGTGCTACATCAGAAGGGACAGAAGGGACAGTCATCAAATGCACATTTACTGCTGTGGCTGTTAGCCCCAGCTTGAAGTCCATGTTTGCATCAGCACAGATGGTAAGCTTCTCAAAGCATGATCTGTGGTATCGGCTTTTATTGTTCGCTGATGTTCCATGTTAAAAATGTGTGGCAGAGTCCAATTTTGCCATTGAGGGTGCTTGTCCCCGCTAGCTACCCTAAGTGCTCCCCGGTTCTCCTAGACAAGTTCCCAGATGAACAAAGGTCAGTATCCAATGTTTTATCAGATTCTACGCCAGGTACTACATATTAGGCTGTCCTGATTCTCTGTACATAAATAAACTAAGGATGTTGCTTTGTGCTTGTGAATCTGCTATAGAAACTCGGATGACCTGTCGACCAAAGCGAGGTCGAAGTTCAGCATATTGCTTCGGGGTTTAGCTGAGCCCATGTCACTAAGAGAAATTGCGAGGACGTGGGACGCGTGTGCCCGCAAAGTAATTGCTGAGTATGCTCAACAGACTGGTGGAGGCAGTTTCAGTTCGAGCTATGGTTGTTGGGAAAATTGCGTGGGTGCTTAATCCCCATATACTTCTTCAGTCCTGCTGGCACCAATCTTCGTTTTGCATCGATATTGTGCGATCGCTTGCACGCCCTTAACTGGAACGGTTAATGCATCGCTCTATAAATATATGCACATAAATATATGTAACCATAATTAACATTTTAGCAAACATGCAATTGCTACTGGTGTGTACTTATTTATTATGTGTGGTTGTACTTTTGGAAATCCTCCCTGTTTACTAGCTGGATTTGGTAGCGGCCCCTCTTGTACAGAACAGTCTACATCTCCAGCCTGGTTTGATTCTAATATAAATATACTGTGAGATCGCTGCTCGTAATATATGTTGTGTATTGACAACAGTTGAAGGACGTGTGATTTTCTGAGATGTGCTGAGACCAGTTGCGTCGGACGTTTTCTCTTTTCTTGTGTGTTCTTTTCATATGCGGAATGGCGGTAATCAATGAGCATGTACAGAATATAAGAAGATCAAGCTAGGGAAGTATTTGACATTTTTAGCTTGGTTGCTAAGGGTGTGTTTAGTTCCCGCTAAAATTGGAAGTTTAATTGAAATTGGAACGATGTGACGGAAAAGTTGGAAGTTTTATGTGTGTAGGAAAGTTTTGGTTTGATGGAAAAGTTAGAAGTTTAAAGAAAAAGTTGGGAACTAAACCACCAGACCTAAGTATGATCGCGAGAGCAAGTGACATTCACTTAGTTCAGTTACGGAAAATTTTATCCAATTTGGGACTTGTAATTCAGATTGTGTTTCTGCCTGCAAGGAGTGCCAGCGCTCATTATGTTATAGCACACGGTGACGTTACAACAGGTAATCGTTTGATCAGGTACAGTACAGTACAGAGAGGGCGTGTTAACAGGTCCAGTACTGGTTGCATAAAACATATAATGGTAACAATAGTATATATGTAGGTCTAGATGGGGATACAATAATGGTAACAATACTAGAGGTGGAGAAGAAGCATTTCCTTGGCTACGAAATGTGATGACATGATGGATCTTGGATTTGATGTTGGGTACAACAGGCACCTGCGACTGAGAGATGAGAAGGAACAACATGTAAACGCACAGTAATATGTACTGTAAGCATGATACTTGTACGCTAAATTAATTAAGCTGAGATGACAGATACAAGAAAATGAGCTAAGTACTCTAGGAGACATGTATGGTAGTAACAAGGCAAACCAGCTGCTATTAGTTGTTAAGCTTAGCTTGGCCGGAGAAAACTGCATATATGTAGTGTAGGTCCTAGCAATTGCATTGCGATTGTGCGGAGATGTAGTACGTAGTAGTAGGGTAGAGAGTTGATGGAGTAATTTTTATTAATTGGCACACAGTAATTCAGTAAATCGTTGGATCGAGTAGCTATAGTAATACTAGAAATTGAATGGATCGATTCATTCGATGTGAAGTAAGATACTTACTGGGGAGGGGAGGGGAGGGGAGAGGAGAGGAGGTCAGGCGAGGTCTTGGTCGTCGAAGTCGTCGGGGAAGGAATTGAAGAAGTCGGCGTCGATGGGAAGGGAGGAGGAGGGCGGGTGGCGGTCGTCGGCGTCGACCTCCATCATGCCCATGCCCACGGCGGAGGCGGCCTCCGACTCCATCTCCCCCGGTGAGTCCTCCCACTCGTTCACGCCGCCCGGCGAGTTCATCTCGATGACTCGATTAATCCAACCTCTTTTGGAATCTTGGATTGGATGATTGGATTTCCGATCCCCAATCTCCTCCTCCTCGCTTTGCCTCCTCCACTTCAACAACGACTTGTAGTTGTAGGTAGGGAGGGAGGGTACACCACAGCAGAGGCCACCAGCCGGCGTCGGCATCCAACTCCAAATGCTTTTCTTCCTTTGTGGCCTTTGTGTGTCCAATATTAATTGCTAGTGGACTCGACTAGACGTGAGGCCCATTTGTTGGCAAGTTTCTTCCCTTGTCTCTCTTCTTTTTTTTTTTTTTTTGTTTTTCGCTTGATGATAGTAGCACAGCACATACAGAAGAGGGTTTGGTGTTTGTGCAGTGTGAAGTCGCCATATATCATGCTTGAGAGAAATGGTAGTATTAAGTTGGGCTCACCAGCTTAATTACTACTCATATAGGAGTACTTATATACATGAGTGCTTTATTAAGGGCATGTTTAGATTCCACCCTAAAATTTTACACCCCATTACATCGAACGCTGGAACACCTGCATGAAGTATTAAATATAGGCTTAAAAAATAACTAATTTTACAAATTACGACTAATTTGTGAGACGAATCTTTTAAGCCTAATTGCTCCATGATCTGACAATGTGGTGCTATATTTAATATTTGCTAATGACAGATTAATTAGACTTAATAAATTTATCTCATGGTTTACTGATGGATTCTGTAATTAGTTTTTTTATTAGTGTCCGAACACCCCATACGACACGCTATATAATATTCGCTGCGACACGTCAAAACTTTATGACTCTAGATCTGAACACCCCCTAAGTTGCCTCTTACTCATAGTATTAATATCCAAATAAGCAAGTGGATGGTGGTGGTGGTGGGGCATCGGAGACATACAGTACACATGTGCATTTCCCCAAGGAGAAAAGGAGGGCAGAGATGGAGTGAGTGGCTTCGACTTACGACGGTATAGCACTAGCAGTACTCGTACTCCTAAATTTGTGTTGGTTTGTTGGACTATCTATGTGTGTAGTGCATGTGCGCGTGCAAGCCGCATTTTTGAAAGGAATTAATGTGTTTTTCTATAAAAAGAAAAGGAGAAAAGAAAGAATGAAGTTGCTTTAATTGATGAAGTTGTCTTGTGGGGTAGCAGCACTTTGAAGTGGTCGCTGTTCCCATTGGTGTATGTCGGTCGGAGCGGAAGACAATGCTTGATGGCCATGTGACAGTAGAGTATATAAGATGCCAGTCGTAAGATGTTACTACTCGTACGTAGACACACGGAGTATGGCAAGCAATGCAAAAATGTCCATTGGTTAGCAAGACTAGTGCTAGTGTAGTATAGTCTGTGGAGGAGTATTGACACCCCTTTATTATTTGCATTGCACTACTCACACTCAGCAAGCATTGTCTTTCACTTGAGTAGTACTAGGAGTGGTGCTCACTTGCACACTCTTTCACTCCACTGCTCCAGTCCACAGTCCAGTGTGTTCACCTGCTCTGCCCCAAGCCCAAGGGAATTGAAGCAAGCAGATGAGATGAGATCTGTGATGATGTGCTGCCTCCTCCTCCTCCTGGTCTCTGCCGCTGCCGGGGCCGAGGGCAAGTCGGAGGTGGCGCTCCTCCTGGAGCGCGTGAAGCCGGCGCTGCAGGGGGAGGGCGAAGTAGGAGGGAACGCGCAGCTGGCCACCTGGACCGCCTCCACCCCGCTCTGCCAGTGGCGCGGCCTCCGCTGGTCCACCGCCGCCACCCTCCCCCGCGAGCTCCCCTGCGGCAACCTCTCTGCAGGCCTCGCCCACCACCCGGTCCCGGACGACCTCCTCCTCCTCCTCTCCATCCGCCTCCCGGCCTCCGCCCTCGCCGGCCACCTCCCTCCCGAACTCGCCGCTTTCTCCGCCCTCTCCTCCATCTTCCTCGCCCACAACTCCCTCTCCGGGCCCATCCCCCTCGCCCTCGGCAACGCCCCCGCCCTCTCCCTCCTTGACCTCGCCTCCAACCGCCTCTCCGGCTCCCTCCCGCTCTCCATCTGGAACCTCTGCAGCGGCAACGCCCGTCTCTCCCTCCTCCGCCTCCACGGCAACGCCCTCCACGGCCCAATCCCCGACCCCGCCGCCCTCGCCCCCAACACCACCTGCGACGCCCTCAGCCTCCTCGACCTCTCCGCCAACCGCCTCTCCGGCCCCTTCCCCTCCTCCCTAGTCACCACCGCCTTCCCCGCCCTCCGCTCCCTCGACCTCTCCGACAACCGCCTCCACGGTCCCATCCCGCACGGCCTCGCCCCCATCCACTCCCTCAACCTCTCCTACAACAACTTCTCCGGCCAACTTCCCCCCGACCTCGCCTCTCTGCCGCCCGACGCCTTCCTCGCCAACAGCCCCGCGCTCTGCGGCCCGCCGCTGCCCCACCACTGCCTCCCCAGCAACCCCCTCACCTCCTCCGCCGTCGCCGCCATCGTCATTGCCCTCATGGCCGCCGCCGTCGTCCTGGCTTCCCTCTCCATCGGCTGGGCGCAGGGCCGTTGGAGGCGAGCGCCTTTGCCGCCGGAGGAAGGGACACTCACGGAGGACGGCGAGGGGAAGCTGGTGGTGTTCCAGGGCGGGGAGCACCTCACGCTGGAGGAGGTGCTCAACGCCACGGGGCAGGTGGTCAACAAGGCCAGCTACTGCACCGTCTACAAGGCCAAGCTGGCGGAGGGCGGCGGCAGCATCGAGCTGCGCCTCCTCCGCGAGGGCTGCTGCAAGGACGCCGAGTCGTGCGCGCCGGCGGTGCGCCGCATCGGCCGCGCGCGCCACGACAACCTGGTTCCGCTGCGCGCCTTCTACCAGGGGCGCCGCGGAGAGAAGCTGCTGGTGTACGACTACTTCCCCGGCAACCGGACGCTCCACGAGCTCCTCCACGGCCACGGGGAGCAGAGCCAGGGGATGAGGCCGGCGTTGACGTGGGCGCGGCGGCACAAGATCGCGCTGGGCGTGGCGCGCGCGTTGGCGTACGTGCACGCGGGGCACGGCGAGGCGCACGGCAGCGTGCGCTCGTCCAACGTGCTGGTGGACGAGTGGTTCGTGGCGAGGGTGGCGGAGTACGCAGTGCACCGGCTGCTGGTGGCGGCGGCGGTGGGGAAGGCGGACGGGTACAGGGCGCCGGAGCTGCAGTCGAGGGGGAGGTGCAGCCCGCGGACGGACGTGTACGCGTTCGGGATATTGCTGCTGGAGCTGCTGATGGGGCGGAAGGCGTCGGGAGAGCTGCCGGCGGTGGTGAAGGCGGCGGTGCTGGAGGAGGTGACGATGATGGAGGTGTTCGACGCGGAGGTGGCGCGCGGGGTGCGTAGCCCCGCGGAGGAGGGGCTGCTTCAGGCGCTGAAGCTGGCGATGGGGTGCTGCGCGCCGGTGGCTGCGGCAAGGCCCACCATGGCGGAGGTGGTGCGGCAGCTGGAGGAGGTCCGGCCCCGGAACAGCAGCCGGCCGTCGGCGATCTACAGCCCCGCCGAGCCCAGGAGCGACGCCGGCACGCCCACCGCCGCCGTCGTCTAATTCCAATATAATGTCGTCCCGACTCCGACCGTACATAACATACTCCAGTCCAGCTGGCCGGAGTACCATATCATATCCGTGCAGTGCAGTGCAGGCGTCCAGCACTCCAGCTACATAATCCTACGTACTACTACTAGTAGAAGCTGCTCCTACGTACTCCGTACTCTACTGTACGGAGTACTACTAGTAGATTTTCCTTTTCTCAACGCCTGTCTGCCTGCCCAAATATTGATCCTCTCTTCCTAAAAACATGACTCCAGTCCACTACAAAAAGATGATCACTGCACTGATTTGGATATCTGGGCAAACACAGCCTTTTGCCCATTTGCATTGCTTATGCTTGGTTTCATTAGTTTTAGGTCCTCTTTAGTTCGTGAAAAGAAAATTTTTAAGCGTCACATTGGATATTTAACCGGATGTTGGAAGGGGTTTTCGGACACGAATGAAAAAACTAATTTCATAATTCGTCTGGAAACTGCAAGACGAATCTTTTGAACCTAATTAATCCGTCATTAGTACATATGGGTTATTGTAGCACTTATGGCTCAAAAGATTCGTCTCGCGATTTCCCCCCTAACTATGCAATTAGTTTTTTTTAATCTCTATGCATATGTCTAAATATTTGATGTGATGTTTTTTTTGAAAAAAAATGGAAACTAAACCAGGCCTTATAATGAAATATAGTAGTATGTCAGGTCCTTCAAATTACATTCTGGTATTTGATCGTATACGACTATCTATGTGTTGCTCCACGTTAGCACACATTTTACATACGCCTCCTGGATAGGGGTGAAAACGTCACGGAAACGGACAGAAACCATCTTTTATCGTTTTCGTTTTCATATTTTTTTCGGAATCAGAATCAGAATCAGAAACCCCGGATATGAAAATGGAATTGAATATTATCGAAACTGAAAACGAAGCAAAAACGGCGCGAATACGGTAACGAAAATTTATCAGAATAAAAAACCCCTCAAACTGATAAATCCAATTGAATAAATTATCTATGTTTAAAAGAGTAATGTTGTTGATAAATCGCAATGTAGGACAAAAAAATATTCTTATGTAATTTTAGATTTGCATAACAAATATTTTTTTTAAAAAAACAGCCAAACACCATGGTATTCACTATTTAGTGCTTAAAAAAAGAATCATGGTATTTCAGTCACAACATTTCTGTTAATTCTGAGAAAATTTTCTGAAATTTTGAGAAAATTTCCGAAAAGTTTCCGACCGATTCCGAGTTCCGACGGAAATTGCCCTTATCATTTCCGATTTCATTTCCGAGAAAATATTTCCGAATTCGTTTCCGTTTCCAAAAAAATTCCGACCGACAGATTCCGTTTTCGAAAATAGGTCCGAAATCCAGAAAGTTTCCGTACCGTTTTCACCCCTACCCCTGGATCTCGCACTTCCGCAGCATATACAAATGCATTTCCCTCCTTCCCGCTGCAAGATGTACCCCAGTACTCCCTCCGTCTCCTAATACAAGGGATTTTGACATTTTGCTTACACTGTTTGACCATTCGTCTTATTCAAAAAATTTTAGAATTATTATTTAATTTATTTGTGACTTACTTTATTATCCAAAGTACTTTAAGCACAACTTTTCGTTTTTCATATTTGTACAAAATTTTTGAATAAGACGAGTGGTCAAACAGTGCAAGCAAAATGTCAAAATTCCTTATATTAGGGGTTGGATGGAGTACTAACAATGCCAAACACAAGGTCCTAGGACTGCTAATTGCTTGTCCCTCCATCCTATTTTGATCATCCTCTTAAAATTTTAGATGTCTTCCCAAAATGATCATCATCCTAACATGTATATCTTTGTTTATTTGTGTAAGGAATTAATGTGCATCTTTAAATGTGTTGCATACAACCAAACAAGATTAATTTCTGTTGATGTAATGACATACAATATTTAAAACATGAGCTATTCACAGTATACGAAGCGATGAGGCACCTTAACTGATGGCAATTAATCTGAGAATAATGAATGTTTTGGCCGTGTCGTTGGCCTTGGTACCCTTTGCTTGGGTGTGTTTGGTTCTAAGACTAGGTGGGATGGGATGAAACCATCCCTGATTTTGAGGCTGGGATGATTCCACTCGCGTGTTTGGTTTGTAGAATAAGACGATCCCAATTTTTTGTTTGGTTGAAGGGATGAGGGAGGGATGGGATGGACGCTGTTTGCCACCAATGGCGATGCCGTTTGCAACAACCATAGCCGCCGCCACCTCTGCCCTCACCTCCATCTCTGCCACCGAGGTGCGCCATGCTGCCGTACAGGAGGAAGCTACTGGTCTAGGGCACCGACAGGCCGGCGCGGTCGCGAAGGGACGCAATGCGGCGGGTGATGGCCTCGGCCTTCGCGCAGAGCAGCTGTGGCTTGGCGACGACGACGGTGGCGAGGTCCGCACGGGAGAGGGAGAGGGACAGGCCGGCGCGGTCGTGAAGGGACGCGATGCGGCGGCTGATGGCGTCGGCCTTCGCGCAGAGCACCCGCGGCTCGGCGACGACGACGGCAGCGAGGTCCGCATATGTACTGATGTGGTACCAGGAGGTTCCATGCATATGAGTAGGGATGGCAACGGGGCTGCACCCGTCGGGTTTCACTACCCCGTCCCCGCCCCCGAGGTGATGAAATTCCCCCGTTCGCCATCCCCATCCCCGTGCTCGGGGGAAGGTTTCTCACCGTCCCCGTCCCCGCAGCGGGTACGGGGCACCCGCGGGTCCTAGCACCCGACAAACAAACACCAATATACATAGAACAATTGAGCAGGAACAGATGATAAAGAGCTTACAAATACAGTTCACACCAATGAAAGGAAGCAAGGGTGAAGAACTTCAAAATCCAATGTAGATGTACAATAGAAACAGAAACTTGATGCACCAGTGAATACGAGTGGCGCACACACTAAAGCAATAGATAAGTACTACATGTTGATGCTTCAAAATCAGATCGAGTAAATGCCGTGCAGGTAGCTTGCGTCTCGCGACGGCATCATCGCTCCTGGTCAGCAAGAGCGGAGAAAATGAGGGCGACGCCGCTGTGAGTCGCTGGGGGTGGAGGTGGAGCAGGAGAGGGTGCCACCGCGGGGAGCCGAGGCCGCCATGGCTCCAGTCACAAACTGACGACGGCGCTGCAATAGCGATGGCAAAGAGGCGGGCTAGACCGGCGAACTAGTGAAAAGAGAGGAGAGGGGATCGGCGGTTCCAGAAAAACGCGAAGGGGATCGGGACTTCTCTCCGTGCGAGTGCGACCATGCCTGCGAGCGGCGGCCAGGAGGAAGTGGGGACGGGATTGAAAAGTTAGGGTTTCTCTATATATATTGCTTCTAATTGGGCCTAAATGGACTGTAACCTAAGGAATTTGCTGATGTGCCGTCATATCTTGGAGCCCCATGGGGATACGGGGCCGGGGAGTGGTGGAACGGCCCCGCCCCCGGCCCACCCGATGGGGCGTGCTTTTGGCCATTTGTTACCCCGTGGGGGATGAATTTACCCCGATAGCTCACCCTAATAGAGGAATTCCCCACCGGAGAACAGGGAACGGGGCCCCATTGCCATCCCTAGCTGGCTGTAAACTTGCTGCCGCTTCTCATCTCTCTCCTCTCCTCTCTCATCCACCTCAGCATTCAGCCTTCTTATAGCCATCTATTATACTTGCTCTTAGTGATAAAATATAGGGTAGTACTACTTCTGCAATATAGGGTAACTATAGTGAGATCAACTCTAATAGAGTTGCTAGATAGCTTTATTCCAAGTTAAATTTCAGCAATTTTGATCAAAATACAAGCTCCAACCCAGATGGCTTGTATGGCTAGCCTGGATACTAGCCAAATTTGGCCATGCTATTTGGTTGGCCATTTTGTGGGCCCCACCATGAATCTCTCCTCATCCCCCTCTCTCTCCCGCATCTTTCCCGTTGTGGCCTCCCCATTCGTCGCTATCGCCGACATCTGTCGTCGCCTTTACCACCATCCTTCGTGTCTTCCCCATCGTCGTCTTCCCCGCCCCTGAAGGGGTTGTGCCCGCGTGTCCGAGTCCATCGACAACGGCAGTGTGCCGGTCCCTACGCTACCCCCTCTGATGGTAGTTGAGGATCTTGTCGCCCTACTGGGCTTCCAAGCGCTCCCCTTTCTTTCCCTATCCTCCTGAACCACCTCCCATGCTTGCCTCCATTGTCGTCGCCTCATCCGACGCTACCCCCTTGGTCGCGCATTCAAGGCCGCGCCGATGGAGCAGGCGCGACACTACACGGGACTGGTGCAGTCGCTCGTCGCCCACGGTGGCGAACAACACACTCTACAACCTCGTGGGCACCTACCCCAAGAGCCGTGCGCCTTATCACCGTCGACGTCGCTTCCCGCGCACCGATGGGTGGGTGGGGAAAACAAGAGAGAAGAAGAGAGGTGCTGAGAAACTGACATGCGAAGCTAGTAAAATTTGAAGAGTGGTAGATAGAGAGACTATTGGATCTAACAACAAATATGGAGAGGATTCTTTTTGGATAGCTTCCCAAATGGACAAATAGAGAGTAAGATTTGCCACTATGTTGGAGATGTTTTGATAAAGTACATATGTAGTACTATAAGTGTAGTGTGGTTGAAATCAAATTCGCATTAGGTTCTTCTTGTCAATTTCTATGGATTACTGTGTGTACTATCTATTTTCTTATATACAAGTTGCATTGGGTACATCATACATTGAGTGTCTTTGAATGGTGAATTTGTAAGCATCAACAGTAGTCCAGCAGAGCTTGATATGTGAAAAGGATTTAAGATTCATAACTAAATGAACAAAAAGCATGCCAAGATGGACACATAAATCACGTTGAAGCTAACTAATGCCGAAATATCTAAGAGGCTACACTACTTAAAAAAGGGCCAAAGGTGTCAGTTCCTAACAGGCCATAGGTGCCGATTTTTCATCCGGCACCAATTGGTCGGCACCAATACTAGCAACCGACACCTATATGGAAAATAGAACCGGCACCTTTAGCATTGCTCAGGCCAAAAAAAAGAGCCAGCTTGACTCCAAGCCGAACTCACCCAGCGCCGTCACCGCGCATGCGCCCATCTCAAAATCAAATTGATATCCCCAAACCCAAAATCATCCACAAATCGTCACCAAAATAAACTGACATCACAACAAATTCACAAAATAAAACATCAACAAAAATTATAGCTAGATGGATCCATGTCGATCTGAAGAGAAGAAAAAGAGATCGATGGCGGTGGCAGCGAGAGTAGTGGAGGAGGATCCAGATCTAGAGAAGAGGGGAGGGCGCCGCTGCAACCCGTCGCCTGTCGCCCGCCGTCTCTCCTCTTGCGCCGCTACCTGCTGCGTCCCCTCCCGCCGGATCCAGCGGAGGGGATGGTGTCGCCGCAGCCCGTTGCCCACCGCCTGCTGCCTCCCCTCCCGCCGTATCCGGTGGAGGGGAGGGTGCCGCTGCCGCCCGTTGCCTACCGGCTCCCCTCTAGCCACCGCCGCTCGCGCGAGAAGTGAGAGAGCCGAGAGAGAGGCAAGAGAGAGAGAGAGAGACGAGCAGAGAGATGGAGAGAGAGATAGCAGATAAGGTTGACTCATATAGGGATAAGGCCAATGCGTCGCCGCGTCGGGCTAGATCGGCTCGGCGGCTCAACTCGGTTTTCTATAATTTATTATAGGTGCCGGTTTTTACGTAACCGACACATGTAGCATATCAAAGGTGCCGGGTTTTTTAAAAAAACCGGCACCTATACTATAGGTGTCGGTTTTTCTTTAGAACCGACACCTATAGTTTCTTAAAGGTGCCGGTTTTTTGTATTTTCAGTCCGTGGAGGAGGAAAAATCACTATAGGTGCTGGTTTTAGCTGTTCCAGCACCTGTAGTGCCGATCTCTATGGGCTTTTTTATAGTAGTGCTACCAGAATTTGGCTCTCCAAATACCCTTATAGTGAGCCAATTCATTGAGCAAGTTTGGCCAACACATATAGTCGATTAGTCAGCCTGCCAAGGACATGATGTATACCTAAAATTCTTTTTTTACAAAAAGGTATATGCCATAGGAAAAAGGAAGGAAAAAAGAGACTGTGTTCAACCCAGAAGTCTTCCTAGCTACCTCCCTCCTCCGATGCCCTAAAACCCGATTTGATAACATTTTCATCCCTTCACAGGGGGAGAGCTTCCCCACCTGAATTTCATTAGCAAAGGTTTGTTAAAGGGGATTAGATTACATTAGACTAGGTGAAACCCCGCGCATTGCAGCGGGAATTTAGTATGATAACAATAAAAAAACATGTAAGATAGCTAGATAACATCAGATTAAGTAAATTAATGTGGTTTATGATAATTTAAATTTAAATAGTATGTAGAATGGTGATTCAAACGTAAAAAATAAGGTTGTATGACTTTATGGAAGAAGAAAAGTAGGGAGATAGTTTGGACCGTAGATTAATCATCTAAAGGCTAAAAACAACTGATGTATATGACTTAATTAGAGGAAAAAGGAGAAAAATAATTTGGACCATAGATTAATCATTTAAGTACTAACTAAGTGAGGATGAACTATATAAGTATATAGGATATCATAAAACATAATAAAGATATACATTGAAACATTATGTGAATTATGTTGGATGATAATTTAACAAGTTTGTATTTGAAAAGCTCTTAAATTATAAAAACTATAAAGATATATCATGTTTGCATGATGTTTAAATGTGATGATTGTTAGTGGATGATGATGTGGCATCTTGTTAATTAGTGGATGATGATGTGGCATCTTGTTAGTGTATGATGATGTGGCATCTTTGCATGTTAAGCTTAAGGAGTTAGTGGGGGATAACTTTATAGTAAGATAGGATTTGAGGGGGAGGGGGGAAGAGTTCCTTACCAGGAGTCCACAACTACTCTATCCTCGCTACAGAGACGTTCCACCCAAAGCATGGCGTCCTCGATGTATTTAGCGATCAATATGAACAAGGAATAGGTCATACTACGAAAAACAGCAAATGGACAGCTCAGATAGAGGTGGTGTTTGGGAAGGAGGGGTCCCCTCCTTCCCAAACACCACCAGAGATGTGTTGCAGTCTCTTCTTCTCCACTTCGGAGCTCACAGATCGGTGTTGGGACAATGTTTTTTTTTTGTGGAGGTTTACTCTTGTCGGTAATCTTTCCTTCGCAAGCAGCCACGTGAAGAATTGGACCATCGGAGGGGCTTTACATTTCCAAATGAAACTCTAGTTTTGGCGAGAAAATTGCATATCTACCATCGCATAAGATTGGCTTGCAGAAATACCATCACTTAAATTGGCTTCGCTAGAATACCACTCCCAACTAGAACGGCTTCGCCAAAATGCCATTTTGGACAAAAATGACCCTGCATCTGTCTCTTCCACCTCCGACACGACCAAACGGCAATGGTGCGCGGCGTAGTAGTGGCGGGTGAGATGAGGAGAGGTCGACGGTGGTCTTCTTCGGCGAGTTCGTCCGCCTCACCTAGCTGCGCGGCCCCCAACGCCTTCAGTCTCCATGACACGCCGCCTCCGTCGCCGACGAGTTCGACGAATCATCCCCATTGCCGGCGAGTTCATCTGCTGCCTCGACGCACCGCCCCATCCTCAACGAGTTTTTCCGCCGCACCTCAACGCGTCACCCTCATCGCCGGTGAGTTCGTCCGCTCCGCTTCCGTCGCCGATGAGTTCGGCCCCATCAACGTTGATGACGTCGGCTATGGCCTCCTCCTAGCGCGGCGGGCAGGATGAAAAGGTGGGGACGACGAGGAGGGCAGCGCCCCCATCGTCGCCGGCAAGGTGGCACCGGTGGCTGCCGACAAGCTCCTCCGGCATTGGAGGAAGGGAGAAGAACCAGGGTCATTTTTGTCCAAAATGGCATTTTGGCGAAGCCGTTCTAGTTAGGAGTGGTATTCTAGCGAAGCCGATTTCAGTGATGGCATTTCTGCGAAGCTAATCTTATGCAATGGATGATATGCAATTTTCTCAGTTTTGGCAAGGGGGTAGAGGAGCTGGGATACTTTCATAAATCTGCTTGGTGCAGACTAGGCCAACCCGGCCCCCGTCTTCCGTGTGTCTAATATCTTTGTGGTTTTGAAGCATTTCTTCCTGCAACATCTCTGTAAGGTGGTGGGAGCTGGTCTTTTGCAGCTGTCGAGAGCCTGCGAATGCAATGTCGCTAGAATTTGATAGGAAGAGCCGTATGGCTAGCATGAATCTTGAAGATGCTCTAGGCATGAGGAGCCATGGATGGACGATACCGTAGTAGAAGTGAGTATGTACTTTTACAGTACAACTTTGCATTGATGCAAAGGTTCGTTGGAAGATTGTTAAGCGCTGCAAAATGGGTTCATAAGATTGTTGAGTACTTGAGACAAGGAGAGGAAGCAGACAGGTCGATCTAAAAATGCATCACTGCTATTGCAATTTCTATTGGTGATCCAAGACACGTCTTGATCGATCGAGGGAGGCAACAAGTACGTATACTAATAAAGGAGATGGATCCAGAAATCGAATAATACTACTCCCTTTGTCTTAAAATAAGTGTATTTTTACACTATTCATCTCCAACATGTGACCGTTCGTCTTATTTAAAAAAATTTTATGATTACTATTTTTATTGCTATTAGATGATAAAACATGAATATTACTTTATTTGTGACTAATTTTTTTAAAATTTTTTATAAATTTTTTAAATAAGATGGATGGTCAAACGTTAGATACGGATTTCTACGGCTGCATTTATTTTGGGACGGAGGTAGTACTAGTACTAGTCAGCTGTCCGGCTGCTTGCTTGATCGTACTGTTGAGCTCTGTGCAGATGCATGGAGTAAAAGTGTACTCCATCTATGACGATATGCACCTCCTCATCGAAACGTACATCGATATATCTATCGCTCCTACTGCTCATCACTATGCAATGCACGCGGAAACTGATCTCCAGCAGATGAGACCATCATCATCGGATCAAGTCCATTGCCATTATGAAGCTACTACTTTACCAGCTAGCATGAGTTAATGTGAATAATGCATTAATCATTCGTGCAGGTAAGCCGTCCATATCGATCACCGTAACGCAAACTGATCCATCCATCAGCATCGGGATCGGGATCGGGATCGGGATCGAGATCGAGATCGAGATTGAGAGAGATTGCTCTTCCACCGGTCGACGATCGATATATCTGCATGCATGATCGATTGGTAGTGCTGGCAAGTTATTGGCGTGCGTGTGCAGTCGACCTGACAATGATGCATTTGCAAGGGTACTTCGATGCTGTAGGCCAGGATCGAATTGACATGCCACAAACGCCGAGTTACTAGGTGTTGTCTAGTATCAAAGTTACTACCCACTCCGTCACACGATATAAGGGATTTTAAATCTAGGTGTTTCGTCGTGGGAATTACTAAGTAATTTCAAATATACTTCAGAAGATAAAGTTAGAAGTAAAAATGATATTGTTATTAACAACAATGATTTGTCAAGTTATATTTGGAGAGAGATAAATTTAATAGACTCCATAGGAAATTGTAGAAAAAAAATATTAAAATCTTGATCAAGATTTACGTCGCAAGAAACGAGAGATATGGAAAAAAATTGATGAGAAATCATGGTTTATTAGTAAGTCAGGTTTTATAAGTATTATCACAATACAAACTAAATGATATCTTTGATGCTGAATACTATATAGATAAATGTCCTTTAAGTACTATAAATCAATGCATATTTAAATATTATGAAAATGATACTCCATAAGTTTTGATGATTGCATAAGCTTGTGGATTCAATAAATTATAGATGTTGTAGTATGCTTTTATGAGTTTTGATATGTAATTATTAGTGGTGAATGATTATGCGGTATATTTGCATGATGAGTTTTAAGATTCCATGGATTGATATTGATCAATGAAATACTCCCTCCATTAAAAAAAAGGAATCTAGAATCGGATGTAACACATTATAGTATAATGAATCTGGACAGAGGTATGTCCATATTCGTAGTCCTAGGATATGTTACATCCAGTATTAGTTTGATTGATATGTCACATCCAGTATAAGTTTGATTTTTTATGGGACGGAGGAAGTATTACATAACTGCAGTTTGATCGCGGCAATTGTACTGATGTGGTACAAGGAGGTTCCATGCATATGAGTAGGGATGGCAACGGGGCTGCACCCGTCGGGTTTCACTACCCCGTCCCCGCCCCCGAGGTGATGAAATTCCCCCGTTCGCCATCCCCATCCCCGTGCTCAGGGGAAGGTTTCTCACCGTCCCCGTCCCCACAGCGGGTACGGGGCACCCGCGGGTCCTAGCACCCGACAAACAAACACCAATATACATAGAACAATTGAGCAAGAACAGATGATAAAGAGTTTACAAATACAGTTCACACCAATGAAAGGAAGCAAGGGTGAAGAACTTCAAAATCCAATGTAGATGTACAATAGAAACAGAAACTTGATGCACCAGTGAATACGAGTGGCGCACACACTAAAGCAATAGATAAGTACTACATGTTGATGCTTCAAAATCAGATCGAGTTAATGCCGTGCAAGTAGCTTGCGTCTCGCGATGGCATCATCGCTCCTGGTCAGCAAGAGCGGAGAAAATGAGGGCGACGCCGCTGTGAGTCGCTGGGGGTGGAGGTGGAGCAGGAGAGGGCGCCGCCACGGGGAGTCGAGGCCGCCATGGCTCCAGTCACAAACTGACGATGGCGCTGCAATAGCGATGGCAAAGAGGCGGGCTAGACCGGCGAACTAGTGAAAAAAGAGGAAAGGGGATCGGCGGATCCAGAAAAACGCGAAGGGGATTGGGACTTCTCTCCGTGCGAGTGCGATCATGCCTGCGAGCGGCGGCCAGGAGGAAGTGGGGACGGGATTGAAAAGTTAGGGTTTCTCTATATATATATTGTTTCTAATTGGGTCTAAATGGACTGCAACCTAAGGAATTTGCTGGTGGGACGTCATATCTTGGAGCCCCATGGGGATACGGGGCCGGGGAGTGGTGGAACGGCCCCGCCCCCAGCCCACCCGACGGGGCCTGCTTTTGGCCATTTGTTACCCCGTGGGGGATGAATTTACCCCGATAGCTCACTCTAATAGAGGAATTCCTCACTGATGACGGGGAACGGGGCCATTGCCATCCCTACATATGAGCATGAAAAAAAGGCAGACGCAACACGCAAGCGGACGCCGACACTCAAGATCAGACACGACGTGCCATATTCAGCACGGCACCACTGCCACCACACGACCTTACCCAACCCAACACCACCATTTCACCATTGCACTGCACGGGGGCATGGCCGATCGAAAGGACAAACGAGTTTTCCTTTCCCAAACTATTACTAGTACTACAGTATAAAGGTGCCTCTTTAAATCGCATAAATGATAGTAAGATACTAAGTGTGAAATAAAATATTACAAAATGTACGAAAAATATAGGAATGGTTGTTTGATTGACCAGCGAAAAGAACATAAAAATCGAATAAGAGAGATAAAGTCAAAAGAAAATTTTTAAAAGGTTGGAGTTTTTTTAAAGTTTCCTCAAAATCTCTTTTTATTGTCCATTCAATAGAAATTTTAAATTGTATGATAGGATTTAATCCATTGTTTTAAAGGTCTTCACACGAAAAATTTTTATAGGATTAAAAATCCTTTAAAATTTCTATGTTTTCATACAAATCAAAGGGTCCATAAAGGTTGGATCTACTTATGGCCTATTTGTTTTGGAGGAATTTAAACACATAAGAATAGAAAATGTGAAAGAACAGGAATTCGTAGGAATTTTCCAAGAGGTTTGGGTGGATGAAATTTTTCATATGCTTTCTCTCTACATCTAATAGGAATGAAAATTTTTCTCCTATTTTTCTACACCTATATGCCTACAAGCCGAATGATACTAATATGAATTAATTCTTAGAAATCCAACTTTTTTTTCGTCCAAACCAATTTTTTTTGTTTCCCTTATCGGTCAGCACTTACTTTTCCTTTTTTTTTGAATTTTTCTTCAAGGAAAATGGGCTTTTCTCTCTTTGATCCTCCAGAGGAGAGAAAACGTGCATTTTAACTTCCTCCAGTGCAATTTACATCTAGGTCGTATCTCTCAACCATAAAATCTGGTTTATCGTTTCCTTCAACTATCAAAATATTATTTTGCCTCTGCAAACATTTTTAAAGGTGGTTTTGTCCAATGTGGCATATTCGTAACATCTTGATATAGTCTTCATCCAAAATGGCGTATAAGTGGCAATACAGCCAGAGAAAAATAAAAAAAATGCGACCAACATGCCAGTGGCATAACCGTTCCTCTCTTTTTATCGCCTTTCATCAGACAAAACCGTTAACTATATTGACTTATAAGCGCCATGTATGATAAAACTATCTTCAAAACCATTCGAGGAGGCAAAATACTGGTTTTCATAATTGAAGCAGGTGATAGGTCGAGGGATGCGAACTAAATTCGGTTATATTTGAGGGAGTGAATATGGACGTTTTCCTCCAGATAAAGTTGCCCAAGTGGAAAAAGTACACCGAAAGTCCCTCAACTTGTCATCCTCAACTTGTCATCGAGTTACAAAATCGTCCCTCAATTACAAAACCAAATATATGACTTCCCTCAACTTACAAAACTGTTAACTTTAGATCCTTCGGTGGTTTTGACCCCATTTTGTCTGACATGGCGGCTGAGTCAGCGTGGGATCCATGTGGCCCCACATGTCAGGGTGTCCACGCCAACACCATCTCTCTTTCCTCTATTCTCTCCCTTCTCTCTGTCTCACTTCTCTGCATAGGCTGGCCGATGGGTGGGGAGGAGGCCGGCAGGGTGAGGCAGGAGAGGAGGGTGCGGGGCGAGGCGGGACTGCCGCCGCTAGGGAAGGAGCCACCACCGCACCAGAAAGGCGGCCATAGCAAGTGAAGCGGCGGTGGCGGCGACGAGCAAGCGTAGGGGCGGAGCAGCGGCGTCGGCGGGCAAGCACGGTGACAGAGAGGCGGTGGTGGCAGGCGGCTGCGGATTGGGAGCGACGGCGCCGATGACTCCGCGCCGCTCGGCCTCGTCGTCATCGGCGGCTACAGGCGCATGCAGAGCAGAGAGGCGGGGGGCGCGATGGGCGATCGGTGGCAGGGATAGGGCTAATGGGAGGGGCCCCGAGTCGTCATCGTGCTCCGCGTCGCCGACCGTCGCCCATCACGCTTGCCCTCCTCTCAACCGCGCTCCTTCCTCGCCGGCGCGCCCACCATGCCAGCACTCCTCCCCTACCAGCCGTGCTCCTTGAGAGGAGAAATGTGTGCGTGTGTGAGAGAGAGAGAGAGGGGGGGAGGGAGAGGAGGGGAAGAGAGAGTGTGCTGCCTTGGCATCCCAACACATGGGGCACATGTTGGTCTCACGCTGACTTAGCCGTCATGTCGGATAAAACCGGGGTCAAAACCACATAAGGACTTAAAATGAATGGTTTTGTGAGTTGAGGGATGCCATATTATCTTGTTTTACGGTTGGGGATGATTTTGTATCTTTGATGACAAGTTGAGGGACCTTCGGTGTACTTTTGTGCTGCCCAAGTCTAGGTCTAAGTGGCTGCCGTCGTGCATTACTTCATCATGGGCCTGATGGGCTTCCCATTGTTGTCACAAGACAAGAGTGTTATGTACTGGACTATGTAGTTGGGCTTTATTACTTGGTCATTCGACTCCTTCGTCTTCCTCCGCCCCTCTTCTCCGGGTCTAGGGTTTGCTGCTCCCCCTCCCCGCCGCCGCCGCCTCCGCCTCCGCCGCTCAGATGGGAGGCAAGTGCCCGCACCGCAAGGTCAAGAAGCGCCGCCTCTCGCACAAGACGGCCCGCCGAGGCAAGTTCCTCGTCAAGGCCGACGACGCCGTCTACGACGAGCTGGTCAAGCTCGCCGACGCCGGCAAGGACGCCGACGCTACCCAGCTCCCCGTCGACGAGGACCTCCCCGGTATGGGACAGTTCTACTGCCTCCACTGCGAGTATGTGCCCCCTCTCTACTGTCCCTGCTCTGCCCCCCTTTATATCGAATCTCCAACTAGGAATACGCCTTTGCTTCCTGCAACGAACTCTCTCTATATATATATATTGACGAACATTTACACGTCGAATATAACCACTGATTCTCGTAGTTTGCACGCTGCCTTTAATTGAATTGAACTGTAACTCCTGTGATAAACCAATAATTTAGTCTCGTTGATTCTTGCAATGCCTGCAACCCTTATCAATCAAATAATATGTTCAACTCTCGCCGTTTATTTCTGATACCAATCATATAATGCATGCTTGCTATGTTGGTTGTCGCCTGCAGTCGCTACTTTGCAAGTGAGAGTGTCAAGGAGGAGCACTACCGCTCAAAGCGCCACAAGAAAAGGTGATCGCCTTGTCCTTGCTACTTTTAAATCTCTCTTCTAAGAAGAATACATATTGGTAACCTGCCACATTCCAGCATCACAGACCCTTACTGCACTGCATGTCATGGAGCTAATATATATTATATGGTGTCATGACATTGTAGGGTGTCAATATATATTACCTCCATCATGGTTACTGAAAACATACTAACTTCTTAAATTTTATGGTCACAAGCATCTCTATTCCTTATTGCATTTCATGACATTGGAGCTAAACAGAAAAAATATTCTGCTCTAGGTTGTCTTCTACAGTTTTGACGAGATAGTACTTTGTTTCAATAATGTATACATGCACACGTTTTGTTGTTCAGCAACAATTTTTTGTTGTTTGGTAAACGCAATTGCCTAGAGCATATAATGTAACAAGCTGCAAGTACCAACTTTTGACAAATTTTACAGAAGACGAAAGTCCTTTTGTTTTGGATGCAGCTAGTACATATCATTTATATCCGTGTAGCTAGATGGTCTTCAGTTCTATAACTTTGAGCTTGAAAGTTAAAACACCAGCTTAATAATTATGTGGTATAGAAAAGGTCTCTGTTGTGGTACTACTATGCAGCTTAATCTACTGAAGTTGTTCAATCTACTTCGCTGTACCTATCTATTACTCCTTCGGTTTCAAAATATTTGTTTTGTTAGGACAAGACTTTGACTAACAATTACTCTATTAGGATATAATGTTTTGTGACACAATTAAATTTATTAGATCCGTATTCAAAAGTACTTATAATTACATCGTATATATCACTACATCAGTGTAGATAGTTGGTCTTCAGCTCTGTAACTTTGAGCTTGAAAGTTAAAATACTAGTTAATTATCCCCTCCGGTTCCATAATTCTTGACGTTTTGAACAATGACACAGTCTCCAAAATATATCCTAGACTATGATTTTCTATTATAATATATACACTAAATAAATACATTTTTACTTTTATTATAGTAATTTTAAGAAAAATCTATATATGTTGTTCTAGTGGCTTTAAACCAAATACTATTAAAGTTATAAAAGCTTGACCTCAGCCTTACACAAAACATCAAGAATTGTGAAACCAGAGGGAGTATGTGCTACAGAAACATTTCTTTCTTTGTGCAAAGTGATACGGTTCAATCTACTATGCTATATCTAATAATGACTTTGCGATACTTGTAGGATCAAGCAAATGTCAGGGCCAGCCCCACATACTCAACTTGATGCAGAGCTTGCTGCTGGAATGGGGATGCCTGACAATGGCCTGAAGCTCATGTCCATGTGAACCTCTTCTTGTTCCTGGTTTTTACTCATATGTTTTTGTCACTGCCGTACGTATGTACTTGCTCTGCTTAGTAGTTAATGGAGTTGAGTTGATGGTGTCTGTTGGTCCAAGAATTTACTTTTAAGAAGCCAAGGGTTACTCTGTTTTGCCTGCCTCATTTTGTCTCGCTTCTGATTGAATATCAGTTACCTCAGTCAGTGCTTGGGATCAAAACGTCTTATTGGTTTATTGGCATTGGCTTGAGCACAAGCTACCAAAGGCAAGGGGCGTTGATGGATGCGCTTTGCCTCACATGCTATGGCTGCCTTATGCCTGTAGGGACTACCAGCAATGAGCATTGTATGGCATAGGTAAACTACATATAGGCCCAGAGTATTGGCCACATAAATATAGATTGTGCCTTTACAGGTGTGTTGATCTGTTTTTCACGCCCCATATGATCTTTTGCTCATTCTGGATCTACCCTTCCATGACCTGGTCATGTCTCCCCACTGAGTCTCTAGGCCATGTTGATGGTGTCGCCTGGGGCTTTATGCAGCTGTAATATGCATTTTAGCATGTATTAGGTTGCACCGTCACGTGTTACTGGCAACTACTAGTAGTGTGTTTTGGTTTGGTGTAAGGACGAGTTGAAAAGGAATAGGCGGTGCCATATTAATCAAGAGGGCTGTCAATGTTGACAAATGTTCCTCCTTATCTAATCTACTTGTTGATCGCAAGTGCGTGATGGTCACCTGACCTGGGCTGTTGGCTTGTTGGAATGGAAGTCTGCATTGCATAGAAAGGGCGAGAAGGTGAATGATGGAGATGAAATGAGTAGAAAGATGCCTTTGATGATGCAGCTTTTGTCATAATAGCAGCTATAGAGGACATAGCGATGCAATGCACGCACGCTCCTTGTTTGTGTGCGGGCGTCAAGATGCATATACTACTTACTACTCTACTATGCTAGGTGTTGGACATGCATGCATGCATGCCGGGGGGCCAAGCTAAGCTAGCGAAATCAATTGGTTTGCATCATCGCCAGTTGTGCAATTGTCCTGCCTATACTCCTTATCTTTCTTTCACTTTCATGCTCCCAATCATGTACTGTAATAAAGTACTACACGTAGTAGGAGTAATAAGTTATAAGTGCTAGAATGAAGCCCCATGAGCTGACTCCCCCGTCTCCCTTCCCCTGGTGATTGGCGATGAGTTGGATTGGATTTGGATCTCCAGAATCCATCCAGATGCTGAAAAGAAAATTAAGAGCAAGGGGCCAAAACCTGTCACGCGCTCGCTCAACCCCACCACAACACCATCCATGCTCATCATCTTGTTGTGCAGTTGCTGCTCTTGTTCTCCAATCGACACAAACACAACACATGCCAGCCGCCCGCCCGGGCCGGCTGTGGATTGTGGAAGAGAGAAAAAGGACTAATGATTCCATGGCTGTCCTTTCGGATCGAGGCGCCCTGGATGATTAGCAGCAGCAGGGGCAGGAGCATGGCAATCTATCTTTGATGCCAAGCAAAGCAATGGCTGGCTGATACACTACCACTCACTGATCCAGTTGCAGTTTGTTTAGGGTGTGCCACTTGTTTCAGATCTCTCTTTTGCCTTGTTTCTGACAGCATCCACAAGCTCGCCTTGCGCCAATTGACATGGCCAACCCCACAAAGACTAGGGTGGTGACTTGAGCTCCTTCGCCCACACTTGTGCTCATTGCTCGTCAGACCAGATACACAAACACGCGCCCTGCTCTACTACCGGAGTACTCCTACGGAGTACTACTCCAGTACTGGTAGTACAGTAGTACAGACACACACACTGACACTGGCCCTGCTGATGGTAGTGGTAGTGGCAGTGGTAGGTACCCCATCGCAGAAAGAGAAGAGGAGACTCGCCATGGACTCACCTCTACAGAGGAGAGGTGTAGGAGTAGAGCAGTGTCAGTGTAGTATGGGGCACATGAGTTTTCGACAGCACTAAATATGGTGGCTTAGATTTGACAGTGCCATTTGGATTTGGTTCATCCATGAAATAGAAATAGAAGAGGCCCCCATACTGCTTTGTCCGTCCGGAGGGGAGGGGGAGGGACCATGCAGCGAGCGAGCGAGCGAGCAGTCGGTGTTGGGGCACACGACGGAAACGATCATGTCATGTGCAAGCAACAACAAGACGTCAACATTATGCCTGCATGTGCATGTGATAGTCCTTCCAAGTCAAACTTTGGAGGGTCCAGAATTTCTGCAATTCTGCCTCCCTCCCTCCCTATCCCTTGCCTGCAAAACACTGTTACTTTGGACTTTGGAGTGTGAACGAATGATACTCCTACTCCTACGACTACTCTGAATGTTGTACTAGTAGTAGTGACAAGGAAGCCCTAAATCCCGGGTCATACCTGCTGATCGAATTGACTTGGTAATGGAGTAATATTATACTACTCCAGCAGCAGCGGTGGTGGTGTATCAATCATCCTCAACTAATCGAACTGAGCATGCTGCTTTTGTGCTGGTCCTTGATTTCCGGACAAACTAATCGAAGAATCGAGCTAAAATGATCCATCGATGGACACAGTAGTAGTAGTATCATGAGCTAGCTAG
The DNA here is from genome assembly GCF_000147395.1 of Oryza glaberrima. Lineage (NCBI taxonomy): Eukaryota > Viridiplantae > Streptophyta > Magnoliopsida > Poales > Poaceae > Oryza > Oryza glaberrima. The sequence goes on along the minus strand of NC_068333.1, from coordinate 25,142,358 downwards.
CTAGCAGTATAGTAATTCATTTCATTAATTCATTCTTAGAACATCTAGCAGCAGCAGCAGCAAGAACACACAGCAAAAGAACATGTTGTTGTATCAAAACGAATACTAGGTGCCGTGTGTTGTTGTTGAGGAGGAGGGGCCCGGCGCAACGTGGGAGTGGGAGAGGCGCTGGAGCTGCAGCATGCGCGCGTAGCAGCCATCGGGGTGGTGGTTGAGCAGGTGGGAGTGCGAGCCCTGCTCCGCCACCTTGCCGTCGTCGATGACGGCGATGGTGTGGGCGTTGCGGACGGTGGCCAGACGGTGGGCCACCACGATGGTGGTGCGGCCGGAGCCAGAGGAGGAGGCGAGCGCCTCCTGCACGCTCCGCTCCGACTCGGCGTCCAGCGCGCTGGTGGCCTCGTCCAGCAGCAGGATGGGCGCCTGCTTCACCAGTGCCCGCGCGATGGCGATCCGCTGGCGCTGCCCGCCCGACAGCTGCACCCCGCGCTCCCCGACCAACGTCCCGTACCCCTCCGGCAGCGCCGATATGAACTTGTGCGCGTTGGCCGCCGTCGCCGCCTCCACCACCTCCGCCTCCGTCGCCCCCTCGCGCCCGTACGCGATGTTGTCGTGGATGGTGGCCGCGAAAAGGAAGGGCTCCTGCGGCACCAGCGCCATGGCGCGACGCAGGGACCGCAGGTTGAACTTGCGCAGGTCCCGGCCGTCCAGGAGCACCCGCCCGGAGTTGGGCTCGTAGAAGCGCTGCACCAGCGCCAGCACCGAGCTCTTGCCGCACCCGCTCGCCCCCACCAGCGCCAGCGTCCGCCCCGCCCGCGCCCTCAGGCTCAGGTCCCGGAACACCTGCACCTCCGGCCGCGACGGGTACGCGAAGTCCACGTGCTTCAGCTCAACCTCCCCCCGGGGCCGCTCCGGCACCGCCGCCGCGTCCACGTCGTCCGGCTCGATCTCTGTCCTCCGGTCCATCGCCTCGAACACCGCCTGCATCGCCCGCCCGCCCTTCACGAAGTCCGGCGCCAGCGTCAGCGTCTCCGCGGCGCCGTTGGCCGACACCATCAGCACCATGAACACCCGGATGGTCTTGGAGAAGTCCGACACGCCGTGCTTCACCAGCCACGCCGCGTACCACAGCCCCAGCGCGTACGACGCGTACAGCAGGAACTGCGCCACCCCGTACCCGCTCCCGGCGATCTGCCCCTTCCAGAAGCACCGCCGGAGCGGCCCCGCCAGGTTCGCCTCGAACAGCCCCGCGATCTTCGCCTCCGACCCGAACGCCGCCACGGTGCGCACGTTCGCCACCGCCTCTCCCGCGATCTGCGTCGCCCTCGCGTGCGCCCGCTCCAGGTCGCCCGAGAACCCCTTGAGGAACATCTTCTGCAGCACGGTGGCGGCCACCACCAGCGGGAAGACGGCCAGCAGCACCAGCGCGAGGCGCCACTGCAGGACGAAGCCGGCGGTGCAGGCCACCAGCATGAGCGCCGAGTTCTGCACGATGATGGAGATGCGGTCGCCGATGGCGGAGCGCACGTTCTGGGCGTCCAGCGCCAGCCTGGCGGCGATGCGGGCGCTGGAGTTGTCCTCCATGTCGAACCAGGCGATCTCGTTGCGGAGCACGGCGGCGAGCATCCTCTCGCGGACGCGCTTGGTGAGGTTCTCGCCGACGGTGTCCCAGAAGAGGTGCTGGACGGTGTTGAAGAGCAGGGCGGCGGAGGACATGCCGATGAGGAGGTAGCAGTACTTGGCGATCTGGCGGTCCATGTAGGCGGCGTCGGGGGCGTAGTACACGCTGAGCACGGCGCTGAGGACGTAGGCGAAGATGGCGCTGAAGGAGCCGCACACCATGGAGCCCAGCGACGCGACGAGCGCGTACCCCCACTCGGGCGAGTTCATCTTGGCCAGCCGCCAGAAGGAGCTGGCCTGCACGCGGAAGTAGTGCTGCTGCTGCTGCTGCTTGCTGTCGACTCCGAGGCCGAGGCCGGTGATGAAGTCGGCGTCGGAGAGGCGGCGGGAGTAGGGGGAACGGCCGTAGGAGGAGTTACGCGTGATGATGGGCGAGCTGACGGAGTTGCGGGCGCTGGATGGTCGCGCGCTGCTCCGGCGAGCGGCGACGAGCGCGGCCTCGTGCGCCTGCTCCTGCATTCGGATGAGCCTGGCGTAGGTGCCATCCCCGCGGGCCATGAGCTCGTCGTGCGTGCCCACCTCGGAGATGGCCCCGCCCTGGAGGACGGCCACGAGGTCGGCCTTGCGGATGGTGGAGAGGCGGTGCGCGATCACCAGCGTGGTGCGCCCGATCATGAAGCGGTCCAGCGCCTCCTGCACCAGCTTCTCCGACTCCGAGTCCAGCGCGCTGGTGGCCTCGTCCAGCAGCAGGATGGCCGGGTTCCGGAGCATGGCGCGCGCGATGGCGATCCGCTGCTTCTGCCCGCCCGACAACTGCAGCCCGCGCTCCCCAACCTGCATTGCCATTCCATGCTTTTTGCGTCAGCCTAAACATTCGCTTACTACTCGTTAATTTCTTGCTTGGTGTTCAACTCATTCAATTTACTGTACTTGTTAAGGTAATTAGTTAGTAATGGTGTTAAGAAAAGCATCATATTCATGGGTGCCATACTACTGCCTACCGTGTCATGTGCGCAGCAGAACGAGAACAACAATATTCTGGAGTACTCCACTACTGTGTAACTAACCTACTACTACTCCCCCTGTTACTAAATGCTAATGCAGCAGGCAGGCGTGTCAGCTACTCAGCTGGCAAGAATAATTAATGTAAGGGCCGGAGTGTTAAGGTTTGATTAAGCAAACCGCCTGGCAAGAGCTCATGACTCCATGAGCGAGCGGCGAGCCCCATCAAACAAGAGGGAAAGAAAAGAAAAGAAAAGAAAACAAAGGATTGATTATTGGGAGGAAGAAGCGGGCTGACATTCCTGACAAAATGTCAAGCTGGAATGGAATCATATCCCGAGCTTAGGATTCCTTGAAATTTGGCAATGAGCTGCAGTGGGCACTGGAGTGGACAAGTGCAGTTGATGAGTGGGTGCTGCAAAAGGGCGTCACATCTTCTGATCTAGTACTAGTCCGTAGTGGTAGTAGGTACTGTAGCTGTTGTAGATGGAGAAGTCGAAAGAAGGTGATGAGCGTGCAGGTGCCATGGTTTGTGCTTTTGAAAGGGGGAGGAAGAGGATGAGGAATCTTGGCATGATCCAATAATCCGTCCATGTTACTTGCACCAACTCGGAACAGCGCTCGAAAGCAACCCATTGATTGCCGCCTGGCCCTAGTAATAATAACATAACATGTCTTTCCCTGTCTCTATCTAGGAGTATCTCTCTCCCTCCGAGTACAGTAATCTCTAATGTACTATCTATCTATAACTAAAAAGGAGGGAGATGAGATGATATGAGAAGCAGCAGAGAGACGTGGTGTGAATGTGATAGCATAGCATGCCTCCTCGTGCTCATGCTGCCTGCCTAACAAACAAACACAACGCATTGTTGCATGGTGGATCGTCATCGTCTCACAGGGTTAGGAGAGGCAGCGACAGGAAGGACAAACAGTAACAACAACAACAACAACAAGTGAAACGAAGGAAATTGACGGAAGCAGCAAAATACTTGCCTGCGTGTTGTAGGCGTCGGGGAGCTTGACGATGAAGGAGTGGGCGTTGGCGACCCTGGCGGCCTCCTCCAACTCCTCCTGCGTGGCGCCGTCCCTCCCGAGCAGCAGGTTCTCCCGGATGGTGGTGGCGAACAGCGCCGGCTCCTGGCTCACCAGACCAATCTGGCGGCGCAGCCACCGCAGGTTGAGGTCCCTCAGGTCGTGGCCGTCCAGCAGGATGGTCCCGGCGTTGGGCTCGTAGAACCTCTCGATCAGCGACACCACCGTGCTCTTCCCTGACCCGGAGCTCCCCACCAGCGCGATCGTCTTCCCCGCCGGCACGCTCAGCGACAACCCCCGCAGGATCCCCACGTCTGGCCGCGACGGGTACGAGAACTCCACATCCCGCAGCTCCACCCGCCCCGTCACCGCCTCCAGCTCCACCCCGCCCTCCCGCTCCATGCTCGGCTTGTGCTCCATCATCCGGAATATCTTCGCCGCCGCCACCCGCGCCTTGGCGAACGCCGCCATGCTCGGAGCCGACTGCCCAAGAGCCCTGCGGATCGGATTGGATTTTTGTTTTGTTTTTACTCTCAATCCGGCCAATCGGAGTACGTATATGCTACGGAGTACTACAAAGCTTTACTTACAGGCCGCCTATCATTACTGAGAACATGGTGGCGATGGCGAGGCCTCCGTTGGTGTGGGCGCGTCGGACGAGGTGACCCCCGTACCAGAGGAGCAGCGCGTAGCAGCAGAAGACGGTGAAGTAGGTGCCGCCCAGTCCGATGCCCTTGGCGAAGCCGGAGCGGTAGCCGATCCGCTGCGCCACGGCCAGCGCCGCCGAGTAGGCCCGCATCACCCGCTCCTCGCCCACGAACGACTGCACGATGCGTATCTGCGCCAGCGCCTGCTCCGCGATGCCGCTGGCGTCGGACAGCGCGTCCTGGCTCCTGGAGGAGAGCTTGGCGAGCGCGGCGGCGCTGAGGCCGCCGATGACGGCGATGAGCGGGACGACGGCGAGGGTGACGAGGGCGAGCTGCCAGGCGGCGGTGAATCCGACGACGAAGCCGGAGACGAAGGTGGCGAGGTAGTGGATGAGGTTACCGAGCTTCTCGCTGATGGCGTCCTGGACGACGACAGCGTCGGCGTTGATGGCGTGGATGACGTCGGAGGTGCGGACGTCGGTGTCGAAGAAGGAGACGTCCTGGTGGAGGGCGGCGTGGAGGTAGCGGATGCGCATCCGGGTGGACTGCCGCTCGCCGGTCCACATCCAGCAGGAGATCTCGGCCCAGGAGGAGGCCCAGATGGCGGCGCCGACGACGAGGAAGTAGAAGGCGTACTTGACGACGAGGCGGAGCATGGTGTCCGGGTGGGCGGCGTGGGAGCCGAAGGAGTCGACGAGGTCGGCGAAGAAGCGGAGGAAGACCGGGAGGGAGCAGCCGTGGACGAGGGCGCCCAGCGTGCCCAGGGTCATGAGGACGTAGTCGAGGCCGTCGGCGAAGCTGAAGAGTTGACGGAGCGGGGCCGGCGGGAGGGGCTTGGGCGGTGGAAGGTCGGTGGTTTGGATGTGGGGAGGCGGCGGCGGCGACTTAGGAGGAGGAGTAAGGGGAGCAGGTGGCGGTGGCGCTGCTGCTGCTGGTGCATCAGGTTGAGGATGGGATTGTGGAGAATGGTGGTGGTGGAGGAGGTGCGAGTGCGGGGGCTGGTCGGCGGAGGGAAGATGGAAGGCCTCGAGCTCCGGGTCGGCGGCGGCATCGGCGCCGAGGACGACGACGCGGCCCTTTATCTCCTCCTCCATGCCTAGCCTACCGCCGCCCTGCCCTTGCTCGATCTCACTCTGCTCTGCTCTCCTGTTCCTGTACTAATAATCTCTTGCTGCTCTGCTCTTCTCTAATTCTAGCTCTACTTCCTAATAATTCTAGCTCAACCCTCCAATTCTTGAGTAGACGAGTTGCTCAATTCCTCTCTTCCCATCTGTGACTGTGAGCAAGGAGGAGGAGGAGGAGGAGGATTGCCTTGCCTAATGGCTTATGGCTGGTGATAAGAGGGGACGACATGTTTATAAATAGAGAGACTACTGGACTAATAGAAAAGAAAAGGCACGTGGCCTTGCACAACAAGCCTGGTCCACTAGGCCACACCTCGTCGGCTTCTAGTTCTACACCAGCCAGCCCTTTTTCCCTTCATGTAGAGTAGTGGTTATCCACAGTAATACTCTTACCGGGTGTGTGTGTCCTCCTTCAACCTCACCGGCCGACCCGCCCGGAGCTCCGGTAATCTCTCTCTCTCTTTCCACGGTAATATAATATCCGCAGGCAGGCAGGATGTTGCAGTTGGTCCTTTCACATATTGTTGCTTCAGAGTTCACACGAGCTAACTACCAATCATCCAAACCAAAACCTACCACATGCTTCACTTGACAATATAATCAATCCAACGACGACCGACGACCACTGTCACAAATCACTATACTACGTAAGAAGTAGTAGTATGCACATGTTGTCGCACTCCATTTTCACTGTACGCATTTGTACAACTCGTACTGGAGTACTAGTATGCATGTATGTATCGCATGCTGGACTAGCTGCTAGTATATACTCCCTCCGTTTCGGAATGTTTGACACCGTTGACTTTTTAGCACATGTTTAACCGTTTATCTCATTCAAAAACTTTTATGAAATATGTAAAATTATATGCCTACATAAAAATATATTTAATAATGAATCAAATGATAGAAAAAGAATTAATAATTACTTAAATTTTTTGAATAAGACGAACGGTCAAACATGTACTAAAAAGTCAACAGCGTCAGACATTTCGAAACGGAGAGATTACTACCTAGTAAACTCAATTATAGATTTCACCTATAAACTATGAGACGAATCGATTAAGTCTAATTAATCCGTCATTAGTAAATATTTACTGTAGCATCAAATTGTCAAATCATGGCGTAATTAGGCTCAAAAATTCATCTTACGATTTACATATAAACTGTGCAATTGGTTTTTTTATCCATATTTAATGCTCTGTGCATGTGTCCAAACATTTAATATGACAGAAAAGTTAAAAGTTTAAAAAAAAATTTTAAATCTAAACACGGCCTATATATATACTACTAGTACTACTCCAATCAAACCTTCAACACCTATACAGAGTGCAGATAGAGTTGCTAAGCTAGGTGCCGCCCGACCGGCCAGCCGTCTCAAATCTTTTTTTTTTTAAGAAAAAATTCTTCCAATACTTATGCTAACTGCCACAGTCACCAAGTCCACCCGTACATATCGATCTACACCTATATCTCTCTCTCGCACCAAACCATTCCTGCAAACTTTATTTCTTCAATTTTAAAACAAACCCCCAAGTAACTTATACTAGTAGTATTTCTTTCTAAAAAGATATATTTTCATCACAAACACCCATGGGCCATGGTGCATGGTGTGGTAATTTTATACTCCTACTTTATGGTACGATGGTAGTAACTAATTTAATTAATTACTATTGTAACTGTATGCCACAGGTGATGCACGGCCAGCCAAATGCTTGCAACTTACGCTGATTCACGCCAACGGAGAAAATGTTATGTGGCCAATCGCTTTACTTATCTTATGGAACCACGTGATCTCTAATAATGTTGTACCATTACAACAATGTCGTCAACCATCTTATCGCACCCCAATCCATTCCGCTCACGCATTGCACGGACGGCATTGCGGTAAGTCATTACATGGCTTGTACGCACAATCATAAGTAACCAACATTTATTTACTGTACTATATACTTACTATAGTAGCACATTTAATTTGACAACTCAAAAAAAATAAAGAAAAGATTAGATTAAAAAAAAGTAAGTAACTACTGGGGACAGGGGCAAATCCAGCCTAGAGACAAAGCTGGTGTCGGCCTATGCTAATTTTTCATCATCTCAACCCGTCATGGTGAAAAAAGAGTCTCGACCAATGGGCTTTCAACACCAGATCCTGGGTCATGGCGGTTTGGGTCTGCTCCTTACTAAGGGATTTGCCAGTTCTCATATGATTAAGATTCCCCTGTCACCTTTCTCAAGGAATCGTCTTCAAACTCCAAGCAAGGAAGAGGGAGAAGACTCACCAATGGCAACGACTCCTCAACAATGGTGACGACCAGTAGTGAACCCAGAATAAAAATTACTGGGGATCCAATGCGTACCAATTATCTAAATTTTTACTTATATACTAATTAACATCATATAATTTAGTTAGAATTGAATAATTTACTGGGGTCCGAGGACCCAGGTAAATGTACCTAGGATCGCCACTGGTGACGACGTCAAAACTCTTACGAATAACCTAGGGTTTAGGTTTCCAGGGTAGGGGTCGTGAGGGAATGGCCGTGAGCAGCGGTAAGACCGGCGGTGGGTGGCGGAGTACATGGGCGGTGGGTGACGGAGATTCCACCGAAGCTGTGTAGTTAGAAAAGAATGTTCAAATATATGGACATCTAGATATAATTTTTCCATAAATAAATCATAACATTAAACATGTAAACCAATAGAACAATCTTAAATAAATCAAACATACTAAACATGATTGATACATCTCAACGATTTTGATTCTATTGTGGAAGTGGAGCAGCACAACGCACTGCACATATATACAGTGCACGGTATTGGATATTGATGATGCACAACGCCCTAACGTAGATGAAGATGAGTCGTTGTGGACGAACAACGAGCAGTCGCACGAGCGATTCCAAAAATCCTTATTAGTGCCTTCTCCCGATGCAGGATGTCTAAGACGAAGGTTTCAGAGATATGCGGAAGGTTGTGGCCGTACGGCGGTGGAGTGAGATGTATGGTTGTGACGCCTGCCTTATTGCCCGTGAGCTGTATGCGGCTAGGGTTAGACCACAATTAGTGGTTAGCTGGTGAGTTGGTGGAGCAGTGGGCTATTTGGGCCTTGTGGCTGTGGTTGGAACGAACTTTGTGGTAGTCAAGTATTCGGGTAAAATCCAGATATTTAAAAAGGTAATATCCGTGTTTTATACCAGATAACACGCATATGTAAGATATCGTTATCCCAAACCCGATCTTATATCCAACAGAAAATACCTATATTTGGACCTGAAAACAGTAAAAACTCCCGAATACCTGAATTTTTAACCTAAAATTGTCACAAATTAATACACCCGGGCAGGCGATCAGGAAATACCCACCCTGTTTTCACCCCTAGCCAACAGGCATGAAAAGTAGACTACAAGCAACTACGCGGTAGAGAGGAGTATCCAAAACCCTATAATGTTTTTGCGTGTGTTGCATAGAGGTGGTGGCTCAATATTTACAAAGATATAAGAATGCATGATCAGGACACCATACAATCTCCATCGGATAAGCTGCGTGTAACCTATCTAGAGATTCCTTGCCACTTCACACACCAAGAATGCGATGAGTTTCCAAACACCAAATTATGCAGCAAAACCAATATGAAAAAAAAGAGAAGTCGTGTCTGCATAAGCATAAGAAACCATTTTTGTGGACCATTCACACGTATGACTACCAACCGGCCTGTGCCTAGTGAGGCGAGCGAGCACGTGTGTGTCCCGTAATTCTCACCACCACACATTACTTAAGTGCTTAGAAGAGCGCTTTCTCTTTTAAGAAAATCACCCTGATTTGGAAAAGGCAAACATAGTACTAAAGATTAAAATACATCCCTTCCCATGAGATGAGACTTTGTGATTTTCTTAGAAATTAATCTTCATATGAGTCTTAGCCTACATATTAATTCGAGTAGAGGACGTCGGGCAGGGTCGTTAGCAGAGGGTTATATCCTGGATGGTTAGTAGGCGGGGGCAATGACAAAATAGTGGGCCAATGGGCACGATGGGGAGTTATTGCTTTCTGGTGCCGACGAGGCTAAGAGGTAGGGCATGGGGGTAGGGGGAGGGGGAAAGGGGGTATGTGTTAGGTGGTTAACGAGCACACGTCACGATGGAGAGGAGATTTGTAGTGGGAGAAATGCATGAATCTGAAAAGCAATATAGCTAGTGTAAATTTGGCTGAAATTTATGGTTGTTTTTAGATGACTACAAACTAGATCTCTTATTATTACGATGATACCCGTGCATTTTAGTAAGGCAAGACAAACCTAGTAGTCCCTCTCTCTCAAAAGAGATATCTAACCCTAGAGTGAATTTAGATTTATCATCGGAATTGGGTTTTTTTTTACAAGGGAGACAGGGACCCATAACCTATATTTTTTATATAGGCAGACATAAGTTGATTTTTTTTTACAAAAAGGCGTATGTGTTAAGTAGTATGCCGTGTAGATACGATGCAGATGCAAGCATGTTCAGCGTCGTACGCTCATCGCAGATTACCGAAGCACTTCCTATATATATATATAGCAGACCAGTAAATTTGCTCGCCGTATACAAGCACCTTTAAGCAATGCGTATTATATTCTATCTAGAGTATTTTAAATATCTTTTTAAACGGATGAATAATGCATGAAACTGAGTTTATAAAATTATTTAATGGCATAAATAAATAAATTAAATATTATAAAGTTGAATAGTTGATTTAAAAAGTTATTAGAAATGATGATGAATAAAGTTTTTTTAAACATATCATTTAGAAGCTTAGGAGGCTTGTCCTTCAATTTGTAGGTAGAAAAAGAACGTGACCTTAATTTCTCATATACTTGCAAATTTATATGATAATTAATTTGAATGTCCCAAACGACGTAAGCAGACAGTACTCTATTGAAGTATATGAATACTTGTTTAATTGTTGTGTGTCGTGGTGCATCGATCTGCATCTGCATGTGAGCCTCACTCCCTAACTATCCTTTTGGTTAATGTACATTATAATCGAGTTCACTTTACAAGTTAGTGGTGTGTTGCCCTTTAATTTATCTTTCTCGTGCATCAAGCTAATTAATTTAGGATTGCACTACGGGTTTCATGATCAAATGAAATCTCTTCTTTCTTCCAAGCTACTCCTAGCTTAATTTATAGTAGTAACTTTTCTTTTCATGTACTTGCTAACTCAGGCTGTGTTTAGATCGTGTGCCAATTTTTTTAATTATACTGACACATATTTGAAGTATTAAACGTATACTAATAACAAAACAAATTACAGATTTCGCCTATAAACTACGAGACGAATCTATTAAGCCTAATTAATTCGTTATTACCAAATGTTTACTGTAGCACCATATTGCATTGTCAAATCATAGCGTAATTAGGGTCAAAAGATTCGTCTCGCAATTTACATGCAAATTATGCAATTGATTTTTTTATCCACATTTAATGCTCCATACATATATCCAAACATCTGATGTGACAAAAAAAAGTTGAAAGTTCAAAAGAAAAAAGTTTAAATCTAAACACGGCCTATTTCTTCAGCGGTGGCATGCCTGCCCTTCTTTCCTCTCTCACCACCGTACAGTACATACAGAGGGAAAGGAAAGCTGGTCATGCTACTGCACGAACCAATTTTTTAATTAAGTTAATGTATCCCCTTTCCTTTAATTAAATTTTGATTTTTGAATGATCTCTGTTCTGTGTACGTAAGACCGTAGAGGCCGTCCGTCCGGCCGGCCATACGTACTGATAGAGCTTCTTCATCTGCGGTGCAAAAATATTGTCTGAAGATCGAACTTATTGCATATCTCACGTGTATACTTCCTCTCTTCCAAAATAAATCAACCTTATTCTCATTGTAAAATATCACATCCGGTACAACTTGGTTTAGGAGGTGTTTAGATCTAGAGGTGTAAAATTTTAGCGTGTCAAATCGAATATTATATAAGGTGTCACATGGGTGTTCGGTCACTAATAAAAAAAACAGTTACAGAATCCGTCAGTAAACCGTGAGACAAATTTATTAAGCCTAATTAATCCATTATTAGCAAATGTTTACTGTAGCACCACATTGTCAAATCATATAGCAATTAGGCTTAAAAGATTCGTCTTGTAAATTAGTCGCAATCTATATAATTAGTTATTTTTCAGCCTATATTTAATACTTTATATATGTATTCAAACATTCGATGTGACATGACGTAGAATTTTTAACAGGATCTAAACAGGCCCTTATATTGGGATGAAGAGAGTACTAGCTACTACTAGTCCTAGAATATATATATCACATCATGTATTTTTTTGGACAAGTATATTACTTCCTCCATCATATAATATAGGGATTTTGACTTTTTGCTTGCACTGTTTGACCATTCGTTTGATTCAAAAAAATTTGGAATTATTATTTATTTTAATTGTGACTTATTTATTATCCAAAGTACTTTAAGCACAATTTTTCGTTTTCTATATTTATATAAATTTTTGAATAAGATGAGTGGTCAAACAGTCTAAGAAAAAGTCGAAATCCTTATATTATGAAGGAGGGAGTATTTGTCTGTCAGTCATTAACTGGCTTATGCAGGTTGATTTTAATTAATTCCCTATCACTCCACTAGGACTCGGAGGCTGTACAGACCCATATTAAGGATGTGTTTAGTTCGTACCAAAATTGAAAGTTGGTTGAAATTGGAATGATGTGACGGAAAAGTTGGAAGTTTTGATGTAATGAGAAAGTTGGAAGTTTGAAGAAAAAGTTTATAACTAAACTCGGCCTAACTTACCGTCCGACTGTATACTTACCGTCAGATATCAGCTGGTTGTGATGACGTCTTTGGTTATATACTTATTGGTAAGTTTGTAGAAGCCTAAAGCAGCTTTAGTTTCTCACACAATCTCCAGTTTCGCTAAATAGTTTAGACTGTCACCTAGATTCTAAAAAAATATGTAGTTGTACGATTCAAAAGATGAAAACCCAGTTTTTTTCATATTCTTATAAATTGGCTATTAAATTCATAGAATCTCTAAGGCTGCGTTCATTGCTGTTGATTCCCAAACTCCATCCGTCTTGTTTTCCGCGCGTACGCTTCCCAAACTGCTAAACGATATGTTTTTTTTAAAAAATTTTATATACGAAAGTTGTTTAAAAAATCATATTAATCCATCTATCTATCTATCTATCTATCTATTATATTATTAAGACAGCTCGAAAAGAAGGCACCACGTTCACCGTAGAGGTCTAGAAATTACCACGTTAATCGGAGAAAAAGAAAAAAATTTCGACCGCTTGATCATTGATAGCCTATATTTTAATGGCTGAGATTTAATTAAATTTTTGGAAGATTAGACTTGGTTTCACGTAGACGGATATACCAGGCACTAGAAACCAGACATACATATCAGACATGGATTGACATGTGCAGTAGTAATAGAACACCAATACGGATTGACATGTGCAGGATTTTTAGAATTTGTATTATGTGTAATATACGGATTAACAGCTTTGAAAGGAGGCACCACGTTCGCTGTGGGGGTTAGAATTTCCACATTAATCGGAGAAAAAGAAAAGAAGAGTCTAAGTAGAAATACAATTTAAAAATAGCTGAAATTGAAAGATGAGTCCATATAAGAACCCGATACGAGATTAATCGAAATTCGGAATAAAAACAAAATAAAATCTGAAATTATAAAAGAAAAGAAGAGTCCAAGTAGAAATACAATTTAAAAATAATTAAAATTCAGAATTAAAAATAAGGTATATTGATAGAAGAATCCATATAGGAACCCAATACGAGATTAACTAATATTCGAAATAAAAATAAAAAAAATCTGAAATTAGCAAAAAGAAAAGAAGAGTTCAAGTAAGAATACAATTTAAAATTAACTAAAATTCGGAATTAAAAATAAGCAATATTGAAAGAAGAATCCATATAAGAAACTCAATACGAGATTAATTAAAATTTTGAATAAAAAATAAAATAATATCCAAAGTTAGAAAAATTAAAAGAGAGTTCAGGTAAGAATACAATTTTAAAACAACTGAAATTCAAAAGTAAAAAATAAAAATATTAAAAGAAAACTAGACGGTATTAATTAAAATATGAAAAAAATAAATTCTGAAATTAGAAAAAGAAAAAAGATTTCAGTTAGGAATAGTATTTATAAATAACTAAAATTGGTGATAAAAAATAAAGACTATTGAAAGAAAAGACCATCTAAAACACATGACGAGATAAATAAAATACCAGGCCTATAAAGGAGTAGAGTGGTGGCGGTTGATACGAGATATAAAAACTGTTAATAAAACACCAAATAGAATCCTAATGACGATTAAAAGGTGGGGCGGCAAGCAGGCCGTGAAGCAAACATAAAAGGCGGTTGCCGAGACTTCTAGAAAGTAAAAAAAATAGACCCCATTGATAATCATATCCGACTTTTAAAATCTCAATGACAATAAAAAGGAGAAGCAACGGGCGGGGTGTATAGCAGTATAGTTGCAGAACCGCCGACGGTTGGTGGGACTTTAAAAAATAAAAACTGAATTCCAACGATAGTTATGTTTGATTTTTAGAATCCCAATGACAATAAAGAGTAGGCAGCGGATGGGCCGTAGAGAAGTATAGTGGCATCGTTTGACGGGACTTCTAAAATTTATAAAAAATTAAACCCAACAAGACAATAAACTCTAAAAACTAAAGGTCCAATTTTTAAAGGTTTGGAACTTCTAAAAAGCAAAAAAAACAATGATAATCATATTTGATTTTAAAATGTCAATGACAATAAAGAAGGGATGCAGTGGACGAGCCATAAAGGAGTACAATAGCAAAGCTGCTGACGGTTTAGCGGGACTTCTATAAAGTAAAAAATGAACCCCGAACGATAATTATGTTCGATTTTTAAAATCGCAATGACAATAAAGAGGGAAGACTGTGGACGTGCCGTAGAGGAGTATAATGGCAGCGTTTGACGGGACTACCCAATGAGAGAATAAACTCTAAAACTATAAGATCCAATTTTTTAAGGTTTCAAGGAGAATGAATAGAAATAGTGATAGATCGAGTAAGCAAATAAAAAAGGATATAACAAAAGTAAGAGGTAGCAGCTGGTGTGACTTTTAAAAACTATATAATTAGAAATAGAGGGACGATAAGGTTTGGTCTTTCGAAGTTTTAAGACGATGAGATAGCTATTTAATAAATTTTAAGTAAAATCATACTGAAAAATATATGATTTTGTTTGGGGGCTAGCCGCGCAATTGTGTGGGCCACCCAGCTATTTTTTTTCTAAAAATGGCTAATACTTAATTAATCATATGCTAATCGACTGCTCCGTTTTCCGAAAGATGAGTTGCTAACACCCACCAACGAACACAACTCTTATATACGGATTGATGGATGCGTCAGTGCACTGCATGCGTAGTGGAGACATCGGCGGCCGGGTCTTTTTAGGTAGTATACCCGCTGAATTTTTTACATTTTGGTCCTTTTTGAAAACTTATTTTACAAATAGACCCCTGGAAAAACTTAAACCTAAAATGGTCCTTTTTGGGGCGCCAGAGTTACTGGCGCCGTACCCCAACATGGCAGCGCCAGCCATACTGGCGCCGTGCCCGTGCCACCGTGGCCCTAGGGCTGGCGTGGAGGAGCTGACTGGGCAGAAGTGGGGCGCCAGCCACACTGGCGCCGCCCCTCATACCACGGCGCCAGCATGGCTGGCGCGCCCCTTCTCTGTGGGCCGCCCCCTAAACCCCGTGGGCCCCACCACCTTTCTTCTCCCCACTCCCATTTTCGCCCAAGCATCAGCCCGAGCTGAGCAGCAGCAGTTCTTCCCCACTCTCTCCCCCTCACCTCCCCACCTCAAATCCACTCCATTTGAACTTGTTTTTCGCGGGATTTTTTGTGGAAATCGAAGAGAAAGGTAGACTCCTCCATTCCCCCCTCTTTTTTTTCGTTTTTATTGGTTGAATTTGTAGATCGAAGGGTAACCCTAGAATCCCTTTTTTGCCCAAATTTGTGATTTTTAGCATTTGTTCTTAGGATTTACTTGTTGTAATGCTACATGTTTGCAATGTACTCGTTGGTGTCATGATTTTTTTAACCATATATGTGGTAATGTTAATATTTGGATTGTTTGGTTGGATGGATGGATGAAAAATTATGGTTGAGGCATGAAAGTAATTTTAATTTGATGGACTTGATGCTAGAGCCTATAGGTTAAACTTTTAACCATTAATTATATGAAGGGGAGAAAATTTTAGTTGCATTATAGAAATTGATTATAGTTAATTAGAACTAGGTTGGGTTGTATGACGGAGTATTTGTAATATTTAGATGTGTAATGCACTAGTAAACTTGTTGATAGTTGTCGGTAGATTAAATATTTTTTTTTGGAGTAGTAGCTTTGGGATAAATTAAGTTATGCATTGGTTATAATACGTCGGTTTGGACTACGTTTAGGAATGAAGATTTAATTTATGTTGCAAATTTACATTTGATTTTTTGGTGTAGATGGATAGAATTGTTCGTGTTTACTACGGTGGTAGAATGGTGGAACCTTATGTTGGTGCACATGTTGAGTTTGAGGATATGTCATTGAAGACCATTTTATTTCCCACCCACCCAACTCTAGATGAACTAAGGTCACGAGTGAAAGAAGTTCTTGGATGGACCGAGGATAATGTGGAGATTTGTTTTTATGGGAGATACGATGTTGGTCAAGGGCATAAGTATATATTAAATGTAATAGGTCAGTTGGAATGGGAAGTTTATTTTGATTTGGTAAAAGAGTCTCAGTTTAGATCTCTAGAGGTGTTTGCATCAAAGTTGGTACGTACCGTAGAAAATTTGGATCTAAACAAATCTCCTTCTTATCATTACATTGAGAAGAATTTTGTGACATATTCTTCTCGTCGTGGAGGGGGTGCAAGTAAGACTGAGTTGGTACGAGAAGACTTGGAGGGGGAAGAAAATAAGAAGAGACCTTTGCTTGGAAATGATTTAGGGGAGGTAGGCCCATCAAAGAGACATTGCGGTAGTGATGATGTGGATGCAGCGAGGGAGATGAAAAGGGAGTTAGTACAAGAGGGGCTTGATCTAAGTGAACATTTGTCGGAGAGTGTGCATTGGTCGTTGTACGGAGGCAACCGTGAATACACGACGGAAGTAGCAAGCCAATATGTGAATCCAGATGATTACTTTTATGTCGAATTGAGTGGTGGTCACGATTCTGTCTCAGTAGAAGTCAATAGAGAGGAGGTTGACGAGGAGGCAAGTGTTGAGCAATATGATGTTGAATTTGCTGAAGACTCTGATGATGACCGTCCATTCCCTCCACTAACTAACAATGACAAGTTAGCATTAGAGGAATGTCGTGCGTTTGAGAAGGTGTTTGGGAGGAAGCCGGACATTCCTGAGTTTAGGGACCTAACACATGCCCATGGTGCAATACTAGATGGCGGCATCAACCTAGATCAGTTGCCAGAACCATTCCAGGTGGATGGTCTCAGAAAGGGTTTGGAGTTCCCATCCATGGTCGCATTGAAGCTATGGCTTCAGGAGTACGCCATCGTGCACCATCGTCCATACCGTGTTGTCAATTCTGCCGCAAACAGGAGGTACACTGTTAAATGTGAAAACCCACGGTGCAAATGGAAGGTCCATGCAACTAAGAGGTCTAGTGGCACGTGGAGGATATCACGGGTTGGTAAGGACCATAGTTGTGCTACTGCCGAAGGTTCAGGGAGCCACCGGCAGCTGACATCTAAGTTCATAGCAAATAGGTTATGCAATGCCATCAAACTGCAACCTACACTCTCTGCTTCTGCGTTAGCTTTGTATATATTTGAGGTTTTCCAGTATAGGGTGAAGTATGGCAAGGCTTGGAGGGCACGAGAGGAGGCTATGAAGCTCATTTACGGTGAATGGGGTGAAGCGTACGTCCGTTTGCCCACTTTGCTGCAAGCCATTAAGCAGACAAATCCCAGTATGGTCTACCACATCGATACTCATCCTGATCGGGTTGTCAACGTTGATGGAGTGACCAAGAAAATTTTTATGCGTGCATTCTAGTGCTTTGGTCCTTCCATAGAGGCTTTTAAGCATTGCAGGCCAGTACTAGCTATAGATGCAACCTTCCTAACTGGGAAATACGGTGGTGCCTTGATGACTGCATTATCAGCTGATGCGGAGGACCAACTTGTACCTTTAGCTTTTGCCTTGGTGGAGAAAGAGAATACGAGACTGGTGCTGGTTTATCGATCTTGTCCGACGGGTTGTGGTTGGGCCGCATAGGGAGGTTTGTATTATCTCAGATCGACATGCTGGTATAATGAATGCCATGAGGACTCCTGTTCCAGGATTGCCACCGGTTCACCATCGATGGTGCATGAGGCACTTCAGTGCTAATTTCCACAAGGCCGGTGCGGACAAGCATCAAACAAAAGAGCTCCTAAGGATATGTCAGATTGACGAGAAGTGGATATTTGAGAGGGATGTTGAGGCACTAAGGCAGCGTATTCCCGAAGGTCCTCGTAAATGGCTTGAAGATGAGTTGTTGGATAAAGATAAGTGGTCTCGTGCATACGATAGAAATGGCCGCCGGTGGGGTTACATGACAACCAACATGGCCGAACAGTTCAATAGCGTGCTAGTTGGTGTTCGTAAGCTTCCAGTGACGGCCATAGTATCATTTACGTTTATGAAGTGCAATGATTACTTTGTGAACAGACATGATGAAGCAGTGAAGCGAGTCCAGTTAGGGGAGCGTTGGTCCACCAAGGTTGATAGTAAGATGAAGGTGCAAAAAAGTAAGGCGAACAAACACACTTCAAGGTGTTTCGATAAGCAGAAAAAGACATACGAGGTCACAGAGAGGGGTGGTATAACGCGAGGCGGTGTTAGATTCGGCGCAAGAGCCTTCAAAGTTGAAGGTGAGGGGAACTCATGTTCTTGCCAAAGGCCATTGCTGTACCATATGCCTTGCTCACATCTTATCCACGTTTATCTGATTCATGCAATTGATGAGGAATCTCCAAACCGAATGCCGTATCATTTCTCTTCAAGAGCCGTTGTGAACACATGGGCAAGTCGCTTTGAGCCATACCTCGACCCCACACAGTGGCCACCGTATGATGGTGAAGAATTTGTTGCTGACCCAAATTTGAAGATTAAAACAAGAGGGAAGAGGAGATCGAAGCGATTTAAGAACGAAATGGACTCGGGTCTTGGTGGTTCTGGAAGGAAACCACCTTCATGTGTTCAACTTGATGGTGCGCCGGTGCAAAATAGATGCTCGTTGTGTCACCAGGAGGGTCACAAGAAACCTAAGTGTCCTAAGCGTCCAAAAAAGAAGAAGTCCAAAAAAAATATAAGTGTTACGGAGGTAAATATTTTGTTTTCCTACTTAAGTCAATGCATGTTTTATTCTTGTCTATGTAATGTCTATTTATTTATTTTGGATTATCGCATTCATTTTCTTTTAATGTATGTCATATTGGTAACTAACGGTGAATTTATTACTTTGTCATGTAGGATGGCCGAGGAGGGACAACCACCGACTTACCCAGCCTTGGAGGCGTACTACGAGGCCCGTCATCGCGGGGCTGCGATCGAGGCGGGGAGGGTATGAATCGACATTAATTCACTTGTACACAAGTATCGGTAGCGTGTGTTTGACATTATATTAACTAATTGATTTACAATTGCTATTGCAGGTACTTCAACCACTCCGAGTTAGAGCTCATGCCCCCCCAGTGTTCGACGATAGGTACATCCCGTACCTAAGGGCGGCCGGGTTGCTCGGGGTGGCCTTGGTCGTGAGCAGAGGAATGCCAGTGTTCAATGCTCCTGCGTTGACAGCACTTGTGGACAGATGGAGGCCTGAGACACACAGCTTCCACCTCCCCAGTGGTGAGATGACCATCACTCTACAGGATGTGGCTATGATCTTGGCCCTCCCATTACGGGGGCATGCCGTGACGGGCAGGACAGAGAATCCTGGATGGCGTGCACAAGTGGAGCAGCTGTTTGGCATTCCACTGAGCATTATGTCAATGAGATGGACTGCTTACAGCCTCAACATGTAAGTACTTCCAATATCACTTCTAGTTAGACATTTACTTCTTTAATTGAGATACTAACCAACGACATCTCTTCAACTTTTGCAGATTGAGTGGTTACCATACCACACAAATGAGGCTTCAAGCCTGACCCTGAACTCGATGTGCAATCGAGACTCTGACTACTTCATGTACCAGTGCCCATTGATTTGTTTCTGGGCAGTTGAGTACCACCTTCCGCACCGTGTCATGCGACAATTCGGGAAGAAGCAAGACTGGCCGGTTGAGGACATCTCAACTGGAGTTGAATTACACAAGTAAATATTTCTTATCTTTGTTTTGCTTTTATTGTCAATGTTCAATTTTGTACCATTTAACCTTTGTCGATGCTCACTCTTGTTTCATCACCTTCCACTTGTCTAGGTATGACAGGGTGAGAACAAAGAAAGTGAAAGACTGGGGGCTTGAGCATAACAGATACATTGATGAATGGAGGACAGCCGGAAGGAACGACAGGTACATCGAGAATATACACCAAAATCATTTTTTCTCAGAGTACCTTCGTTGGCTACATAGGACATATAGACTGTTCCTCCGCCCTACTTGGACGGAAGCCGACATAGAGGATGACCGCGATTCCGATGAGGGGCGGAATCCCTATGATGTCCGGACTAGAGTTGGATATCAAATGGAGCACGCCCCACTTAGAGACAGAGTCGTAAGTTTTCTTGCATTTGTTAAAGTTATTTCCATTTACACCCTAGACCCTAACATATACATTCTCACGCTTTCAGTCGAGAGAGCTCCTCAGGAGTGTGAATGAAATGGGGCATGCCCTCCAAGCTCCGAGGGGTGGTGAGGACACAGAGAACACACTCCGCAATGTTTTAGAGGTAAAATTTATTTAGCACTTTGCATTACTTGAGTTATGCCTAACAAACTTCTTTTTTTTAAAATGCAGAAAGTTCGTCAAAGGTGCCGGAAACTTGCAGCAAGATTAGGTTGCAGGTCGGTTGGATTGGACGACGTGTACCAACCGCGGAGACTACCACCACCACTACCTCAATCCGCGCGTCCAAGTACCGCTCGACACTCCATCAGGATAGAAGAGCGTGAAGAAGTTGGTGGCTCGTCATCGTCACGCATTCCGCAAGGGAGGGGAAAGGGGAAGGCGCCGGCTCCACCTAGCAACGACGATGACGACGACGACGAGGAGGATGAGGACTACGTCGCACCAGACGCTGAGGAGATAGACATGTCGCAGCTTCCCGACGCGCCTCAGGGGACGCAACCCACGCAATACAACTTGCGATCCACTCGGGCAGCGAAAAAGAGGTAAAATGAGCTTACCATTCTCAAATGTTATTTGATTTCCCTCATTTTGTTTTTAAAATGTTTTAAACACTGGATTTTCAAATGTAGGTACACTCCGGGCTCGCAAGCTATTCGGCGCCAACGGAAGAAGTGATTTGTATGAAGTTAATCTATTTGTTGGTAGTATGACATGTGTGGTGCACTATGTGATATAAAATGTGATGGACTATGTGAGGACTATGTGATGGAGTTTTGACATTGTTTCATGTGTGGAATATGTGATGGACTTTTGGCATTGTTTGATGTGTCGAATATGTGATGGACTTTTGGCATTGTTTGATGTGTCGAATATGTGATGGACTTTTGGCATTGTGATTTGTGCAATTGGAACTTGTTTTAGTCTGTATGATACTGTGAATTGTGATTTGAATTGCGAACTGTGAATTGGTACATTTGTGCAATATATATCTTCAATTTGCAGGGAGGCAGAGGCGCCAATCATCCTGGCGCCGCGGTCGGGGAGGGCGGCGCCAGCCGTAGCCCGGAGGCAGAAGGGTTTCGGTGGGGGACGAGGGCGGCGCCAGACACCCTGGTGCCGTAGTCCAAGAGGGCGGCGCCAGCCCGGGCCCGGAGGCAGAAGGGTGTCGGGCGAGGAGGAGGGCGGCGCCAGCCACCCTGGCGCCGCGGTCTGGGGCTGGGCGCCAGCCTTTGCCCGGAGGCAGAAGGGTGTCGGGCGAGGAGGAGGGCGGCGCCAGCCACCCTGGCGCCGCGGTCTAGGGCTGGGCGCCAGCCTTTGCCCGGAGGCAGAACAGACTTGGCAAAAAAAATTTGGGGGGGGAGAAAGTTGGGGGGCCGCAGAGGAGGGGCGCGCCAGCCATGCTAGCGCCGTGGTATGAGGTGCCGCGCCAGTTTGGCTGGCGTCCCCGTTCTGCCCAGTCAGCACCTCCGGACAGCCCTAGTGCCACGGTGGCACGGGCTCGGCGCCAGTGTGGCTGGCGCCGCCATGTTGGGGTACGGCGCCAGCCGCTCTGGCGCCCCAAAAAGGACCATTTTTGGTTTAAGTTTTCCCAGGGGTCTATTTGTAAAATAAGTTTTCAAAAAGGACCAAAATGTAAAAAATTCAGGTATACCCGTAAGTACGAGTAATTAAATTAATTAGACATCGAGATGCATATCTTTGATACGTCATGCGCACTGATACATGTAATGTGATGAGGAGGGGGGAATCGAACAATCATTTTCCAACTTTCAGGTGTTGTTTTGGCATGCATTTGCATGCGCCCGTCGATATATCCATCGGTTAATCGAGAATTGTGACGTTACACGGATGCATGATTAGTGAAGCATCAAATCGATGAATTGAATCTTGTGTAGTGTAGAAGTATAGTACTTAATTTTGGCGTGCGAGAGCAGCAATCCTGATAATAATATCGTGATCTCCGTCAGGGGTAGAGCTACTGCTGTACTAACCTGTACAATTAAGCTTCTTCGCTCGCTGCACCTGCATTGGGAAAAAAAAGAAAGAGAAAACGATGGAGTTATTAACATCCAACAAGTAAGTACTCCTACTAGATGAAGTACAGTACTCCATCCGTCCCACAATATAAGGGATTTTTAATTTTTGCTTGTAACATTTAACTACTCGTCTTATTTAATTTTTTTTATAAATATAAAAAATGAAAAGTTGTGCTTAAAGTACTGTAGATAATAAAGTAAGTCACAAATAAAATAATTAATAATTTTAAAAAAAAAATTAAATAAAACGAGTGGTTAAACGTTACAAGTAAAAACTCAAAATCCCTTATATTATGGGACGGAGGGTGTACATATGTACATGCAGCAGTGATGAAGACCTACAAATAAATCGAATGGCAACGGGGAGGGCGGCTGCAAGAGAAGATGGATAGGTAGGTGATGGGCCGTCGTCCAGACAGGCCGGCCCATAAATGAAGTCAGGTGTGGGCCATGAAGAGTCGTGGCCCATGAGGAGTCCACACCACACGTGGGTGGGTGGGTTTCCTTCCCCCATACAAGTAGGAGGAAGGAGTGAGAGGGTTGGAGGAAGAGGAGGAGCGGAGGAGATCCCCAACCACAACTACTCTCCCTCCCGCCGCCGCCACCGTCGTCTACCCTACTCCCGCACCGCAGCCATGGTGTCCGACGCCAGCAAGAAGAAGGCGGCTCAGAAGAAGGCCGCCGCCGCCGCCAAGAGGGGCGCCAAGGCCTCCTCCTCCTCCTCCTCTTCCTCCTCCGCCGCCGATAAAGCGGCCAACGGTATCGCCGCGCTTAAGCTTTCCGATCGCACCTGCACCGGAGTCCTCGCCTCCCATCCGCTCTCCCGCGATATCCACGTAAGGATCTTGTCCCCCCCTCCCTCCTTCTTACTTACTGCTCCCTATTAGATTTGATTAGACTAGATGTACGTGTTGTGTTGACGAGGGAGGGGAATACCTAGTTTCTTTTTCTTTCCCCCCCTTTATAAGATGTAATAATAAGATGCGCTTTGCTGCTCCGCTCAGAATCTCAGATCAGATGCCCATGTATCATCCCTCCTGCTTCCAACTTGCACTCCTACATCCTTGCGCTCCAATTTCTAAGGGATCGATACAATAACCATGTTGATGCATATTTCTTTCT
Organism: Oryza glaberrima; assembly: GCF_000147395.1. Lineage (NCBI taxonomy): Eukaryota > Viridiplantae > Streptophyta > Magnoliopsida > Poales > Poaceae > Oryza > Oryza glaberrima. Next base: position 25,118,921 of record NC_068333.1, on the reverse strand, counting down.
TGATTTTATTTTGTACATATATATATATACATAAACAAATTAAACGTAATCTTACTATAATCATCTTCATTCATATTTACTTCTTGCTTTTATTTTATTTGCACCCCCAAAAACTAACTGAAACGTAATCTTTCGATTCGATGTTGTTGCAGATAGAGTCCCTCTCATTAACATTTCATGGCCATGACCTTATTGTTGATTCTGAGTTGGAGCTCAACTATGGGAGGTTCGTTTATTTCCCATTCATCACTTTAAAATCACAAAAATTATCCTGCTACAGCCCCTTCATTCACACTAACACTTGTCTTATTTATTTAACCTACAGGCGTTACGGTTTGCTCGGCCTAAATGGCTGTGGCAAATCTACTCTGCTCACAGCCATAGGCTGCAGGGAACTCCCTATCCCTGAACACATGGATATTTACCATCTCTCCAGTGAGATTGAGGCTTCAGATATGTCTGCGCTACAGGCTGTTATCTGTTGTGACGAAGAGAGGATGAAGTTGGAAAAGGAAGCTGAAATTTTGTCTGCTCAGGTGACCAGCTCTTCAAACGCTTCATATTGCTATATCTGTGCCCCTGATATCTGTATTGGTATTTCATCTTTGTTCCTGTTGCAAGTTATAACTGGGTATTTAAGGTCTTGTAACATCAGTTTCTTTACTGACATTTACAGGATGATGGTGGCGGTGATGCTTTGGATCGTATATATGAGCGGTTAGAAGCACTTGATGCATCTACTGCTGAAAAGCGTGCTGCTGAGATATTGTTTGGTTTGGGCTTTAATAAACAAATGCAGGCAAAGAAAACTCAGGATTTTTCTGGTGGTTGGCGTATGAGGATTGCTTTGGCAAGAGCTTTGTTTATGAATCCAACCATCCTTTTGCTTGATGAGCCAACAAACCATCTTGGTGAGTCTTCTAAAGGAAATCTAAGTCCACATGGAACTAAAGAATCGATTTCATCTTTTTATTGGCAAATTATTGGCTGCTGGCTATGGGCAAGGATGTTTGTGCCCTACTTAATGATGATACAAACGGAACATCTTTTAAATAGCTGTATATTGTAGTTAGATTTTACCTGGTTCTATGAATTGAGAGTTGGGACAAAAGGCCCCTATGTTGCTATACCTTTTGTTTTCTGAACACACAGTTATAACCTGATTACTTATTGTTGGCCTTAAATTTGTTCTACACCTGACTCTCTTCTCCCATAGTCTGGTTGACACTTATATAATAAGCCTACCCATCATTGGAGTGTAGCTCAAGGAAAGAACGTTGCTTATAAAAGTCTGAACAAGATAAAAATGTGCTATTGCATCCCCACGGGTTTTCTTGGCTTTTTGTTGCGATACTATTTTGTTGAACCTTTTGCCTGTGTAGGTTAATTGTTTTTTCCTCTTTCGTTTGCAGATCTTGAGGCTTGTGTCTGGCTGGAAGAGACACTAAAGAAGTTTGATCGTATACTTGTTGTCATATCACACTCACAAGATTTCCTAAATGGAGTTTGCACTAACATCATCCATATGCAGAGCAAGAAGCTCAAGTTATATTCTGGTAACTATGACCAGTACGTTCAAACTCGTTCTGAGCTTGAAGAGAATCAAATGAAGCAGTACAAATGGGAGCAGGAACAGATTGCTTCAATGAAGGAGTACATTGCACGTTTTGGCCATGGATCTGCAAAGCTTGCTCGTCAAGCTCAGAGCAAAGAGAAAACTCTTGCTAAGATGGAACGAGGTGGGCTCACTGAGAAGGTTGTCAGGGACAAGGTACTGGTGTTCCGCTTTACAGATGTTGGCAAACTTCCACCACCAGTGCTGCAGTTTGTTGAAGTCTCATTCGGGTATACCCCAGATAACCTCATCTACAAGAATCTCGACTTTGGTGTTGATCTTGACTCTAGAATCGCACTGGTTGGCCCCAATGGTGCGGGCAAGAGTACTCTTCTGAAGCTCATGACAGGTGACCTAGCTCCATTAGATGGTATGGTCAGGCGCCACAACCACCTTCGAATTGCGCAGTATCATCAGCATCTCGCAGAGAAGCTGGACCTGGACATGCCGGCCCTACAGTACATGATGAGGGAATACCCTGGGAATGAGGAGGAGAAGATGAGGGCTGCAATTGGTAAGTTTGGCCTGTCTGGGAAGGCGCAGGTGATGCCAATGAGGAATCTCTCTGATGGGCAGAGGAGCCGCGTCATCTTTGCGTGGCTGGCTTACAGGCAGCCTCAACTGCTGCTGCTTGACGAGCCGACGAACCATCTGGACATTGAGACCATCGATTCTCTGGCTGAGGCACTGAACGAGTGGGACGGTGGTTTGGTCCTGGTGAGTCATGACTTCAGGCTTATCAACCAGGTTGCTCAAGAGATTTGGGTGTGCGAGAAGCAGGCGGTGACCAGGTGGGAAGGTGATATCATGGACTTCAAGGAGCACTTGAGGAGCAGGGCTGGTCTCTCTGACTAGTTCTATCTGGCCTTCGTTTTTATCTTCCTCTCTTGACAGCTCCTCGGAGGTTTATTATAATAGCCAAACCAAGTTTTGTCTTGTATCTCGGAGTCTAATTTATTTGTAGTAGCCTGCTATCTTAATTATCACTATTGCACTTGGAGAGTTATAAGAGATTATATATTTTTTTCTTATAAGTTTGGCGTCTTGGCTGGATGGCTGGTTATCCCTCACAAAAAAATGATGAATACTATCAACTGGTAACAAGCTGTGGTTACAACTTCTGTAATATTGTGAAACCTGTTTCATCTCTGTTATAATATATGGAGTAACTACTAGGCTGGTTTCCTGGTAGTACTTCCCATAAAAAAAACTGGCTGGTTTCCCGTCCGCTGTCTGTGGTGCCTCGTGACACCACACATCCCTCATAAATCCAAAATCATATAGGAGGAAAAAATACAGAAAATCGTGGTGATGCAAAAACAAACAAAAGAAGGGGAAAAATAACCGCAGCTAGCCTTCATGAAAAAACACTCGTGTAATTGGGTCAAAGTCTAATATACGTACACTCGTGTAATTGGGTCAAAGTCTAATATACGTAGACATGTGATTTTTGGTATGAGGTTAATAATCATGTAATTTGGTGGGAAGACAATGTCAGTTATTCTTGGGGCTGCAGAAATTTTGAGCTGAAGGAAAAAGCATGAAGCCTAGTGTTGCAGTAACCTGAGTAGCATTTTAAAGTCATGAGTTCAAATCTCCATAGGAACGAATTTTAGATTGGATAATTTGAGAGCTAAGAATTTAAAAAAGTTTACATATATCCGGTTGGATATAGAGGCTGGGTAAAAAAATACCCTTCTCAAAAAAATAAAAAATAAAATAAAAAGACACCGGTTGGATATAAAGGCGGGTAAAAATTACCCTTCTCAAAAAAATAAAAAAAATAAAATAAAAAGGACACGTGTTTTAGGGATGAAGGCCTAAGTTGTTTTTTTTGGTCCAAGTTTAATTATCATAAAATTTTAGGTAATAAAAAAAAGAAAGGAGACAAGTTAATTCCTGCAGGAAGCGACAATTACGACGAAATGTGTAAACTACACATGGCGCGAAGACAAGTTAAATGTGCAAACTACACATGGCACGAAGACAAGTTAGGCCCGATTCGGTTCATAGGACTAATCCATTAGTCCCTCCATTTTAGTCACTTTTAGTTCCTAAAAATCCAAATTGGGATGACTAAAATAGACTAAGTGTATATTGGGACTAAAATCCATTAGTCACTCTTAGAGGTACTTCTGCAAGAAGCGACAGGTACGACGAAGTGTGCAAACTACACATGGCACAAAGACAAATTAGGCCTTGTTCGGTTCATAGGACTAATCCATTAGTCCCTCCATTTTAGTCACTTTTAGTTCCTAAGAATCCAAACAGGGATGACTAAAATCCATTAGTCCCTCTTGGAGGTACTTATAGTGACTAAAGTGGCAGCCTTTCTCTTCTCTCTTGGTCCACGTGCGTTTAGTATATTTTAGCCCCTGGATCCAAATAGTAGAGGACTAAAGTTTTTGGTCCAGAGACTAATTTTAGTTCGAAAACTAAATGATCCAAGTAGGCTCTTAATTCGAAGCGACAGTTACAATGAAGTGTGCAAACTACCTATGGCATGAAGACATGCATCTGAGAATAGAGACGCACAAGTAAACGAAGAGAGTATACATCTAACATGAACGACAGCATGTAGTGAGTGAATCGAAGATGCACTACCGGCCACATTGGATCATCATTCATTAATCTAGTTCTCCTCCTCCTCCTGTATATATTGTACTAGGTAGCCCCAATTAAGCCACTATAGGAACATTCCAGTGGAGCAACACGCTACACTGAGAAATATATAATATCTGAATCACTTTTTAGAAAGATGTATCTTTTCCTTCCTTCTCCCTTCTCCCCGGCCGGCATATTCCCAAGCAGCAAGAGCATGATCCCTTGCCTTCAATTTGACTTATGCACAACAAGCTAATAACACAGCACAAGAATTGCTTTACATCATTTTTCTGCATGGCCAATCTTGATGGTCAAGGTTGTCCCTTGAAGATTATACGCTTCCCACCCTATACACATATCTAGTTCATCCACCACCATATATATGTAATATGTTTATACTGCCCCTGCACGTTGGCTTAGGGTGTGGTCTATACTACAATGTTCCTAATATTACTCTCTTGTTTTTCACGCGTACATTTTTTAAACTACTAAACTGTATTTTTCTTTTGCAAAAATAGTTCCTATGGAAAAGTTATTTTAAAAATCGTATTAATATTTTTTTCAAGTTTTTTTAAGCTAGTATTTAATTAACCATACGCTAATGAGTCATCCTGTTTTCCGTGCGCGAGAGAAAAATTCCCAAACCATTCTCAAACCTTTTCTTTCGAACCCACCCTTTCCCATTAGAACTTTGGTCAAAGGGCATAGTCCAACGTGAAATTGTACCCTCTCTATATAATTGATGTCCCGAATCTACACTTTCTATTAATTAGACACTTTGCCAGAGCTCCTACATGTTTTTAAATCTAGCCTTTGATTAGGTCAAACTTACTATCATGGATACTATTGTAAAACATGTAATTGTAAATATCACATCATTATCTAAAAAATTGTAAATATCACATTCTTTTATTTTTTTAGTTTTCCAAATTTAATAATTTCAAAATTTATAATTAATATAATATGAAGTTGTATTTGTTTTGCACTCTCGATTTAGAATGTCATTAATTTAATTCCAAACTTTAAAATTAATAATTAAGAACTCTTTTTAGTATAAGCCAATATACCTTCAGTCCAAAAGAAAAAGACAACCAGATTCATCCACAGAAATTGATTTATTACAAGATGGAGGAAGTATATTTTTTTAAAAAAATAATAGATATATTTAGCATATTTATAGTGTAGAGTAAATTGCACCCACGGTGCATCAACTTCGCAGGTTGGTGCAATTTGATGCAAGAACTTGAGAAATGAGCGTTCTAGTGCAACAACTTGGCAGGTAAGTGCAATTCAGGACAAGAACTTTATAAGTGATCGCATAAATGCAACAACTTGCAAGATATGTACGATTTTGTTACAATAAGTTAAGAAGTTATGCGACAACTTAATTATTTGGAGCACTTTTTAAATACATATTTAATTTTTAAGTACTTATTTTAACAATATACTAGCGTGGGTTTGTATATAAGCATATTTATATTTTTATCCTAATAACTAATAACTGAAAATCAATTAAACTGGATGTAGAAATTATTATATTTCGGTCGAGATTTGGGAAGGTACAGAAAACAAAAATTCTTAAAGATAATTGGATGTAAATTGAATGTGCAGTATAAATCTTAAAGATTAAATTCAATATTATAAAGAAATATCCGTAGGACTGCTATGTAATGGCATATTGACATCGTGAAAAAAAAAACTCACCTAGCATATGCTTTAGTTGATGCACCAAAATACTAATTTGTCAAGTTCTTGTACTAGAACACACCCACTTGTCAAGTTGTTACACTTGAATGTTTAATTTCCAAGTTATTGCACTATATCGCACCCACCCGCCAAGTTGTTGTACCGTGGATGCAATTTACTCTATAGTGTAAATAACAACAGCCTATAACACACTGGTGGTGACCGTTTACACCAAAAGTTGGCACTATGGGTAGATTTTGACCTCCTAAATATCCTGAAGCTTTTGGGTTGGGAACCAAAACTTCCATGAAAGAGAGATCTACCTGGAATTTCTGGGTAAAGTTTGTTTCATATTGGAAGCATTAGAGCAACACCAAACCATTACTTCCTCAGTTTCATATATTTTCTAGCATTGCCTATATTTATATAGATGTTAATGAATCTATATATGTGTCTAGATTCATAAACACCTATATAAATGTGGGCAATGCTAAAAAGTCTTCTAATATGAAAGGGAGGGAGTACTTTTTTTTTTTATAATCCATATCCCCCTTAACCCTTCCAACCCCAAATTGATATTGGTATTTCGTTTGTACGATGTAAAAGGGTGCCGTAGGCTCTGTCAGCCAACCTATAGCACATCGACACGCACTTGCCCTGATGGGTTCTCTCCTGGAACTTTCACTGTAGTACTTGCAGAACCTGATGGCACGTATTGTTCTTGTAGTGGCATATCTTCGGGTGCCACCGCATGTATTTACACATGAGGTACTCTGTGTGCTTTGATTGGACATGTTTTCACGTTAATATTGGCTACTCTCTCCATTTCACAATATAAGTCATTCTAGCATTTCTCACATTCATATTGATGCTAATGAATAATCTAGACATATATATTTATCTAGATTCATTAGCATCAATATAAATGTGGCATATGTTAGAATAACTTACACTGTGAAACGGAGTAAGTAGTATATATATTGTTTACATGCACAAGAGATATCACTATCACAGACAAAATATATTGTTTAGCAATTCAATACTACTTTTATATAAAAAACCTTATTTATGGCTATACACATGTGTAGATACATAGCTAGAAATAAGGACGGGGGAGTAAAAATATGTTACTAAGTGAATTTTCAGGTCATTAATTAGACAGTTCCTATATAATGATGTACAGTTAGCTAGCATTGACATATTCTATTTTCTACGAGATTATATATATAGTTAGGCTTGATCGGTTGTCAAAAGCGCGCAAAAGCTCAAGATTGTAAAAAGGCAGGGATCGTTGACGACGAACTAGAAGTAGATCGACACATCATGAAACACAATAAGGCTAATTAAGGAGAAGAAAAGGTACATGGTGTCGCCGACGACAACGACAAAAAACACACACACACAGATATATATATATATATATATATATAGTGGATAGCCAGGCCAGTTATATATCAACTGGCGGTTTCTTCGATCGATCTTCTCTGGTCTCGATCGATCAGTTATATTATATGGTGGCTATATATCTGCATGTATATATAGATAGATATGCAGACGGCGACAGCGCTACAGTACAGCTTGCAGGGGCGGCGGCGCCTCCTCCTGGGCCTCGGCGTCGCCGGACATCTCCTCCAGCGACTTCCCCTTGGACTCCGGCACGAGGAAGGTGAAGAGCAGGCCCAGCAGGTTGCAGGCGGCGAGCAGGAAGAGCGAGTTGCGGACGCCGATGCCCGGAGGGTACCCGTGCTCCGTCTTGCTCCGGTCGGGGCTCTGCGCCAGGTACAGGAACCCGAAGGATCCGACGATGGCGCCCAGCTTCCCCGACGCCGCCGAGATGCCGTGGCACGTGGCCCGCAGCCGCGCCGGGAAAATCTCCGCCGGCACGATGAAGGTGGTGGAGTTGGGGCCGAAGTTGGCGAAGAAGAAGGTGAGGCCGTAGAGCAGCAGGAAGCCGACGTGGTTCTTCCCCGGCGCCGTCCAGTGGTGGTACGGCAGGGCGAGGGCGAGCATGAAGAGGGTCATCATGAAGAAGCCAACGGCCTGGATCTTGAAACGGCCCACCACGTCGATGAGCGCGACGGTGAACCAGTAGCCGGGCACCGTCCCGCACAGCGCGATCAGCGTCTGCGCCCGCGCGATGCGGAACAGCTCCTCCAGCGCGCTCATCGTCGCCGCCTTGGGGATCCACCCCACCGCGCTGAATATGTCCTTCTGGAACAGGTTCTGGCTGTAGAACGCAATGTCCAGCAGCAACCACGTCGCCGACGTGCCCACCAGGTGCAGCCCGTGCCGCCGGACAAACTCGCCGGAGAACAGCCCGAACGGCCTCCTGCTGCCACCATTATTACCAATATTACGCATCTCCACCACCTGCAGCACCTTGGACATGTCGGCCGCGGCCTGCTTGGCGTTGTTGGCCACGAGCGCCGTGTAGCGCGCCGTCTCGGGCATCTTGGTGCGCCAGTAGTAGGTGAGCGCCGCCGGCAGCGCGCCCAGCATGAGTATGATCCTCCACGCGAAGTCGGCCTGCGGCGGCGTGGAGGCCACGGGGTCCTCGCCGTAGGGCGGCGCCGGGAAGGCGGCCCTGAAGGAGGCGGAGACGAGGATGGCGACGAGGCCGCCGGTGATGATGCCGAAGCCCTGCATGGCGAAGACGGCGGCGATGAAGGCGCCACGCGTCTTCTTGTTGGCGTACTCGGACATGATGGTGGCGGAGAGCGGGTAGTCGCCGCCGATGCCGAAGCCGAGCCAGAAGCGGAAGAAGCAGAGGGTGGCCATGACGGAGGTCGGGGTGTGGCCAAAGGAGAGCGCGGAGGCGAGGGAGCAGAGCACCATGAGCATGAGGGTGATGCCATAGACGCGCTTACGGCCGAGCTTGTCGCCCAGCCAGCCAAAGAAGAGTTGCCCTGAGAGCGTGCCCACGAAGGCCACGCCGTTGACGGAGGCGGAGACGTGCGGGGGGAGCGTGCCGGGGGACGGGGACCCGTCGACGCGGTAGTAGATGCGGCCCAGCAGCTTGGTGACGAGGGAGATGCAGAAGAGGTCATAGGCGTCGGTGAAGAACCCCATTCCGGCCACCACGATGGCCGTGAAATGGTACCATTGCGTCTTGGCCACGTCCAGGGCGTGGAGCACCTCAAGCTGCTGCTGCTCCCCGCCGCCGCCGCCCATGCCAGCTTAATTGCTTGCTTTGCTTTGCTTTGTGATGATTTGGAACGTACGTATGTATTCCTTGCTATTTATAACCTACTCAAACGGAATCTCCCTTCTCCTCCCAACCGAATATCCAACCGTTCCGTTGTTGCGTTATGTTGGAACCGTTTTACATTCTTACTACTACTACTCCCGTTGTTTTTGGTTTACACTTAATCTAGCTGGTACAAGAGTAGCTAGGTACTACATCCCTTCCCAAATAAATTTATTTTTCACTAATCTCACACGTACCAATAGAAAAAAAAAGCTAAAATACCTCTACTTTATCAAATCTCAATACTTCCTCACTTTATGTACTCCAAATACAATTACTTTTTACTTTCACAAACTCCGATACAAATAATTATTCTAAAAATTAACTTATTTCTAGACAAATATAAGTAGCTAAAAAATAAACTTATTATAAGACGTAGAAAGTACATCACATCACATATTACGCTAGTTGCTATTTATGCAGCAAATGTATCTCCGTCGGTTTGACCTTAGATGACCTAATGCCAACCATCCATTGCTAATTGCGTAGCCTATCTCGTTCTGGTTTCTAGTAAGATTTAACCATCCAAACCCATTTTTTCTCGCGAACGCGCAAAATGATTGCACGTCAATATATTAGAAGAAGACAACAGAGTTTGGTTACACAACGCAAACGGTCAGAGGGCCGTTGCTAGGGGTCAAGGAAAAAAAAGAAAAAAAACACAAATACAGGAAATATAAGTTACTGAGAAAGAAAAAAACTCTTATCGCAAGGGATGGTGGGACAGAGGCCCCCGCTACACTCCGTCCTGCATCGAAGGCAGGGAGTTACCATCCAGACCAATTGATAACAGCCTTGACCATTCATTAGTTGCCTGATGTTTTATATATAGTTTATTAAACAGCTCAGATTACATTGTTATTTGTGTAACAATCTAATTTTAACATAGCCTCCCCCTCTCCTGATCCCCGTCTCTTGTGCCACCAACGTTCTAGGTCCCAACTTTGACTCGCGTGTGATGGCATTTCCTCTTTGCACTGCCAGCGCTGACACCGGCGAGGCTGGACAAGCCTTTCCTATCCCTGTCCTCTTTCCCTCCACATCACTGCCATCACCCTCTTCATCAACAAATCCATATGTGTTTTCTCCTTCATCTCGGGGTGGCTCACGCTGCTAGATCTGTCACCCTTGCAACCTAACCACATGATCTCACCCCCACCCACCGCCCGCCCATCTCCACCAGGACGTTGTCGCGAGTCCTCTCTGACATATCCCTCTCCTTATCATGTCTCCCTCTTGGCTCGAGGTACAAGATAGAGCTATAGCCCTTAGATCAACAACAGATTGATGATTGATCAATCAACTACGATTTTTCTAAAACTCAATCAACGTATAGGTAGCAAAGGCGGTTTGTAACTCACTCTTAGAGTCTTAGAAAGGACTATAGACGTCATGCACATTTCCATCACATAGAGCATTCAATCGCTTATTAAGGTTACCTTTGATCTTAAACTTTGACTCTATGTATTATATATATGTGCAAAGACGGGAGACGTGACTATCTTTACACCATCCAACATTGAGAGCGTCTTTGTCAAATCACCGATAGTGACACCGGAGAGACCACTACACAACAAACAACAATTGATCGTATTATTTTTTTGAACAAACCACATGAGATAGCTGCGAGGCTTCATATTAATATAGCATGAACAAATATACAATATTACAACTCTAGGAGGCTACAATCAGGAAAGAAAAGAAAAACTCACCAGCATGAAACTAACGACTCCCAACCACCAACTTGAGAAAAGAACTAACGCCGAGCCTATCACTGTTATGTGTGGCCTGCCACCACAGCTCTACAGCGGGATATAGACACTCTGTCCTACCATAACTGCAAGCTACTAGCTAGCCACCCACAAACTCCTCCTAGTGATCCTATAGAAACAGGTTGATGAGGAGGAGGAATAAGAGAGAAGAAGAAGATGAACTCATCCCTCGTGCAACCCCAATAGCGACTTTCGAGAGTACCGCCTTGCCGAAGGTCATGTTAATTTGTTCATGATGCATGGGAGCCCCTATATGGCACAGTGAACTGATCGTGCAAAAGCATCGGCTGATCATTCTACCAAGGGACAAATTAAGTACATGCTGAGCAGTGATTACGTGCTGTTATAATATATAACTAACCACGCTAAAGTACATATATATAGGAGCACTGTCAATATAATACAGAAGCCAGAGAATTAAATTAAGAAATGAAAGCTGGTACGTAGGGTGGTCAAATTAAGGGGGTTAATTTAAAGAGGTCAGCAATGAGAGATTGGAGATGCTTTCGTTCCTAGCCTTCCAATGTGGTGCACGCAGATGCAGTGATGCATGATATGATTGAGCGCCGCGCCCACTTCACCTCCATTTTTTCTCAACTAATTAACCTCAGAAGTCTCTCCGCTTTACTTTCCCCTTGCTGTGTCACGTATGCCCAGGGGGCTTCTGCTTCCTTAATTCCCAATGAGATATTTACGGAAATAATAAAGATTTAATTAATGGCACAGTTTTACCGTCTCGTAAAATTTCAAACCTAAATTTACACATAGCTAAATATGAATAATATAGTATTATTAATAACCAGGAGCGGACCGGGGGTGTCGGGTATGCACCGGCATACCCACAAATTATGGAAAAACACTAAAATAATGTAGTATGAAATTATTATGGACATGGATGATAGTAAAATGCCACTAAAATGGAATCCTCTTGATGAATATTGGAGCATAATAGTGGTTATGATTTGTCTGGAGATCCTGCAATTAATCTCCAAGAAATCAGATCAGGAGAAGAAAGCCTGGAGGTAGAACAAAGAAGAGGAATGGCTCGATAGCGGTTTTTGTGTAGAGGACTAGACAGCCATCTTCACTGATAACTGGTTTCTGCAACTGCAAGGGACGAAGCAGGAGTGGACTGCTTATTTCTGTTTTTTTTCTTCTGAATATTACAGACTTCCTCACGAATTCTAGACCACAATTTGATCAATTTTTGAAAAATTCGATCAAAATTTGTTAAAATTTTGCTGTCAGATCTTTGGTGTTTTCTTTTTTTAAAAAAAAATATATAGTGGAGTGATCCTAAATATATAGGCACACTTAACGTAAATTTCCTGGATCCGTAACTGTTAACAACTAGGGTTTGTTCTGTTAGTTGCCGGATTCGTCGATCAAATTGAGAAATGTATATCGTCTATAGAGTGATCAACAATCTCTATATATACTGTCGAATTTTCTTTAGAACTCGTCACTGTTATATGAAGATTTTTCTATTACTATTTGATGAAACACGCACTCAAGTTGTCGAATGATTTCCTATTTTCTTTAGCCGCCTGTCTTATATGTTTACCTTCCAAACAATCTCTCTGTACTGTATACAGTCATGTTGATTTGATCCTGCCTCTAATTCAATTCTATGCCCGAACAAAGGAAGGAACCCCCAGAGGTTAACAATCACGCAGGAGATATGATGGATGGAATAATGAAGAAGACGACCAGATAGATTATTAGGTTTAATTGCCTAATGACCGGCCCAAACACTAGCTAAACATGACGGCAATTAATAATAGAATTGAATTGCTGGGCTTCAAATATTCAACACTACAATATGACAAACACTAGCTAAACATGACGCTCAAATAATAAGGACTAAGTTCACTTTAACTCCCGTAGCTAGTGGCCAAATCTAATTCATATCACCGAACCACAATACCGGATATCTCGACTCTCCACAACTATTAAAATTGGTGCAATTTGACTCCCTCCGCAGTTTTGGAGGACGATTTTGCTGACATGGCGGTGTTAACCTAGTCTTCGTTCCACGTGGTATTGACATGACGATTATGTGGCATTAGAATTGAAAAAAATATGTATAGGACCCATTTGACATTTAAAAAAAATTTGAGGGACCCACTGACATGTGGGCCCACATGTCATCCTGCTTCTTCCTCCTCCCTCCCTCTCACCCTTCTCTCTCTTTCTCTCCCATTTCTCTTCACCTTGGCGTTTTACCTGGTGATTTCACCATGTCAGCGAGTCCCACAGTATTTTTTTTATTGAATGACAAATGAGTCCCACGCATATTCTTTAGAGGCTGTTCAGATTGTAGCCAAAATAAACTTTACCAATTTTTGATAAGTTGACACCTATTGACAATTTTTGATAGGATTTCTTATGTACTTACCAAGGTTTGGTAAAAAATTAAATGTATGCACATCTTTAGCAACTTTACCAAAAATGGTATGGTTGGAAATGGCATCAATCTGTACAACCCCTTAATTCTAATGCCACATTAGCGCCACGTCAACACCACGTAGAACGTTTGGTAAAAAATTAAATGTATGTACATCTTTAGCAACTTTACCAAAAATGGTATGGTTGGAAATGGCATCAATCTGTACAACCCCTTAATTCTAATGCCACATTAGCGCCACGTCAACACCACGTAGAACGAAGACCAGGTTACTACCGCACCATAGGCGTCATGTCAGTGAAACTACCCTCTAAAAACCACCGAGAAAGTCAAATTACACCAGTTTTAATAATTGGGTGATTCGACCACTAATTAAGGGAGTCAAAGTGAACTTAATCCCCAAATAATATGTCAATCAACCATCTGGGCCAGTACCAACAATGATTGAACGCCCATATTAAGCTGATGGCCCATGGAACACTACATCATTTGGGCCAGAATATGTATGATCAATAGAGCTCATACAGCCCAGCATGTCGTCTAGCTAGGTGGACCAGAACAACATACTGCTGACTCTATAGTCGTCCTGAAGCTCATGCATGTCCTTCTGATTTAGTCAGGGTCATCGTATGTGGTTTCTTCTGGAAACGACATCCATGCATGCATATATAATTAAGGTAGGATAAAAAGACAAGAGGACGATTCGCAAATCCAGCAAAAGAGTGAAAAGGTTTGCCTTTACCCAAGAACAAAATGCCAGCGCAAAAAAATGCATCTGATTCCTCCAGTGTACTGAAGCTAACTATATAGGTTAATAATTCAGTATATTTTTTAATTTGTATATATACATGCATGCGCATGCAAACAACGGCAAATCAATATGAAACCATGCCTATTCATCGAATGATATATTTATATATAGAGCTATTCCAAGGGAGCGAATTGATTAGTTAAGAAAAGGTCGTCACTATGGATTCATTCTTTTGGCTTTGGCACACCAATCGATGGTCGCTGTGCAGTATTCTATAAGGCCGTATATAGCCTTTAATTTATCTCCAATTATTTTTAGACTAAAGCCTTTAATTTGTCTCCAATTTTACTCTTGTTTATGTACCTATTATATATTTATGCATCCCTAGACTTACGTAGTTTCGATTACGTATACATGCCTCTCCCTTACAGCATCAGCAAAACAATTGATGAGAAGCTCAGCATGCACCTTTGCTCACTAGCTAATAATCAACTAGATTATATATATTGTTACCCGGCCACTACTAGATCTTCTTCCATGTCCCTACAAATGTAATGATATTGATTCATTGGGAGAATTATTTGGGACCAAGCATATATATATATATGGTCGCTCATGTATCTTTCAGCAAGTTTCAACGACAAGATCAGTGTGCTTAATTATAATTATTTATGAACAAGTTAAATACCGTACTACATATATATATACGCATGCATGAAGGACAATGCGTGCTCAGGCATCATTAATTTTCCGTGAAGGGCCTCGCTTTAAAAAAAATATATGCAAATCCATCCTTTATTAGCAGAATATAGTTAATATTGGATGCAGTAAGCCTGTATAAGCGGCAAGAATAAATTAGATAATATATTATTTTTCTGCAAGGATATGCAAGCTAGCAGTAACATAATATATTCTCTGCTACCTAATATATGAATTCGTGGATGACATCCGGTTGGATGTAGAGATCAGGTTTATTTTATTTTCTTAAATATTTATTGAACTTTTAGATGAATTGGGTAACCTAGAGCAAATATATGCTAGTGAAAGCATGTAATCATGCATGGAATATATAGATTAATTAATTAAGATTCTACCATTTAAACACTAGTATTTCCATGAATTCATCGATTTGCGGATGACCAGTGCTTCAAATTCATTACAGGAATAAATGCGTTTTAGGATGATCCAAATAATCACCGGAAACACCTTGATATATATCGAGGCGTGTGTGTATCTCTGATCACCAGGAAAAATTTACAAGGGTACGAGTAATGTTTAAAATAAGTGGCATGGCATCCTAGATTCCTAGCTACCTAGCGAGAGAGCGCTACTAGCTATATATATCACACATAGTCGAGCCATATTATCTTTATATCCTTTCAAGAAAACTATTTTATGTTTATATCTAAAAATATATATGTATGTAATTTTTGTGCCGATCACCATGAAAAAATAACTTTCTTATATAGTTACCTATGCTTGTGTATTACAGATCGAACTGGTGGTCAAAGCTGTAGCGTTGTTGCGTAGAGAAAATCATGTCAATTTTTGAAAGTGCCAAATCTTTTTTGTGACCGGAAGTACGTATTACGTTCTGATAATGTGTGACCGATTTGGTCTCGAAAATATTTGGTATCCATATCTTAATTTCTCGATCCGATAAATAACTGCTTTTGATCCACTGTCGATCTTAATTTGTTCGATTAATTAATCTTCTTACACTTCGTATGATTGATCCAGCTAGCTGCTAAAGCTAGACCCCATGAATTATATGATTCTCCTCTCTAGCCAGTACGTACGTAGCTATAATTTCTGCCGCATAGCCTCACCCTCGCTGGTTATATATATGCATGCACATATATATAGCGCGCCGGCCTCTAGCTAGTATAGCTAGTTGTATGCTTATGCACACTTTATTTCTAGACAATTTTTATGGTGGTTTGTACTGGTAGAAGAATAAATTTATTAGATTGATAATATTTTCTCATCCAAAATCGGCCCTATCTATTAATACTACCTCATCAACTACTGTATAGAGTGTAATAGCTTTTCCTGCTAGTAATAGGATTCATAAATCCATATTGAAGACGTCTTGATGCGGATGGCCCATGGCCATAATCTTCAGTGGCCCTCCTTTCTTTGGGGCGTCCTTCCCCTAAAGGGTGCCGGCAGGCATTGATGCAAGCAGCAACATAATGAAGTCGTGCTTTTTATGGACTAATGTGGGTGGTCCTCGACAATCACAGTCTTTTGATCGCCGGAAACTCGAGTCGATATGCTCGTGGCAGAAATGCTCCCCCGGCTTTATTGTTTTATGGTGTTTCAAATTCTGCGTGTGAAGCGGATGTGGTTGAGACAGGGTCTAGCGTTAGTGATTTTGATCTTGGTCAGGTGATCTTGTAGGTGGAAAATGTCAAAGCTTCCCCTCTAGAGTCCAGACTCTTAATCTTTTGTATTCTCTTCTCTGTATCTCTCAGTACTTTCTCTCATGTTATCCTCAAGGGCTCCTATGCTTGGAAACTCTCATGTATCTCTTCGCTGTAAGTTGGTTCGAAGTAATATATTCAGGTGGGGAAGCTCCCCCCCCCCCCCCCCCCGGTGAATTTTCAAAAAAAAAAAGGACTCATAAATCAATGACTTATATTATTTCTATAGTGATAATGCTGGTAGTCGAAATACTAGTATAAGCTAACGTAAAAATACTCCTCTAAAAGACACACACACGCACACACATATATATACCCCAATATACACGTACACACTCATTTGTGTGTCCGTTCTAGTAAACATTATGGAGACATGAGATATATAATATTTCTTAAAAACCTCAGCAAATTTGTACTAAAAGTATAGCTATTTGTGTATAGCATATATGGTTGTTGGGATTTAAACCCTAACAGTTATAATCATAATAGAAATTTTTTATGGTCCTTGAGAAAAGTACCTAGATATATACTAAAATTTTACATACCTCGAGGTACCAAGTTTTATGCTATAACATGTGGTACATTCTAATACCTTCTCAAGAATGATAAAATTACTTTAATCATAAACATACAATAATTAATGTGACTTTGCAATAACCATACCAAATGTGCTATACCTATATAGGTGCACAGTTACTAAAATGTTTTAGCACACGATTAAGTTAATTAACCACAGCATGTTAACTGTTAAGCATATTTGTTCTTAAAGTTGGCGATGCAAAAGCAAACAAAAAAAAATATCTGGTAGATTTTCCGGTGATCGATCTTTGTAATTAAGTACGTGAAATGTATTTGCATACGTACAATGCTTGGTCATAATCAATTTCAGCATATATTTGTGCATCCATTATATATTATATATATTAAGCATATATAACGGCGATATATATATGATTCGTGCATTCGGTGTTATGTTTCGGCCGGACCATTAATTTTATGTGTTGCCGGGCCTTCATCCGTTAACTGTCAATCGGTGCATAATAACTATTAATCTCACTCGATCGCACCAAAAAAAACATCATGCTTGCAGGAGCGCATCACATAATTTCTGCCAAGCTGTATATATTTGCCTCCAAGATATATGAATGGAAAATTCATGAAGATATGCATGGGGCACTATATATGCATGCCAGCAGCTATATATGGGTTATGGCTAGGGTAAACGGTATATATAAAAATACAGCATAGACGACAATTATTATTGACGAAACAAATTAAAATCTTTTTTTTTCAAAAGACCACATAAGGAAGCAAATAAATCATGCACACATATATATAAGATGGTGAAACGATCACGATCAATACAGCAAGGACGCCATGCTTAGTGACGACGTCTGTCAGATTAATTAGATTTCTCTGAGAGAATTAAGGAGGAGAAGAAATTAAAAGATCGTAATTAACCAGCTGATACTGATCAATCGATCTCGATCGTATACATGCACACAGCTAGCAGCCACTGCACACAGGTGAGAAGAAAATCCCCAAACCTCGATATGTATCGCGATTGTAAGTAGGTTAGCAGCATATATAGCTAGTAGTTATTCCTCTTGCTCCCAGCTGCTGACCTGTACTGATCGTCGCCGCCCTTGAGCATCTCTTGCAGCACTTGGTCGTCTAGGCACTCCAGCTCGATCACCTGCCGCTGCTGCTGCTGTCGGGACGAGGACGACGAGCCTGATCCCCGCACGTAGTTGCGCGCCTCAGCAGGGAAGTTGAGGACGGCGAGGTGGCCGCGCATGGCGTAGGCGGCGCGGTCGTAAGCCCGCGCAGCCTCCTCGGCGGTGTCGAAGGTTCCCAGCCAGACGCGGACGCTCTGCCGGCTGGAGTCACGGATCTCCGCCGCGAACTTGCCAGAAGGCCGGCGACGCACGCCACGGTACTTGGTCGTCTCGCCGCCGCCGTTGCCCTGATCGTCCCATCCGCCGCCGCCGCCGCCGTCCATGAGATCGATCGATCGATTGCGACCACTGACCGGCCGCGGACGGACAATAATCAAATTAACTAGCTACTACTGTTACGGATCGGACCGGGGATGCAGGGGTGTGCTAATAATATTGTAAGTATATATATCTAATGATAGCTAGCTACTGATCTATTCCACGGATCGATCATTCAGCTCAGCTAGCTAGCTATGCATGGAGTATATATATATATGTCTCTGAATATAATGCTTAACCGATCGATCGATTACGCTATATATATATAGCTATCTAGCTGCAGCTGCGACGGCGCTGGAAATGGCTAGGGGCCTGGACTTGTATTTAAGAGCAGCTTCCGAGCTTAAGCCCTAAGGGAGCTCAAGATAATGGAGATGCAATTTGTGATCGCGTTATTGAAAGCAGAGAGGAAGATGCCGATTCTCTCGCGCTCAAGTGATCACATAGATTGTGGAAGATGGGCCCCGGTCGCTCCTCTGCATCCATCCCTTGTTGCTCTCTGCCTGTAATTAGCTAACTAAAAAAAACATATATATAATAATGTTACTAAATAACATATATAATAATAAAGCAGGTCTCGTGGTTTCAGAGAGCTTGATCGAATGCATATCTATAATCCCTCCGTTTCTAAATATTTGACACCGTTCAAATTTTTAGTACATGTTTGATCGTTCGTCCTATTCAAAAACTTTTATGAAATATGTAAAATTATATGTATACATATAAATATATTTAACAATGAATCAAATGATAAGAAAAGAATTAATAATTACTTAATTTTTTTAATAAGACGAATGATCAAACATATTTAAAAAAGTCAATGGCATCAAATATTTAGAAACGGAAGGAGTATATATTACGTGTTCGGGATGATCGATCCGGTCATGCATCAGTACGCCTAATTTATGTAGGTCGAGTCATTCTTTAATTAATTTCAGGTGACTATCTAAAACCATATAGATATATAGCTAAACCAGCCGACCGTACCTCACGCGTTCTACTTGCGTTGAGTTCAATGACAGTTGCCTAACTTCAGCTATTAACTTTTGCATATCATTGGGCATTGAAACTACTCAGTATTGTTTTTATTTGTAGGCTATACCGCTACCTTGTTTTCTCTTTGAATTGTCATCACCGTGTTTGTATAGTTGGAGAATCCTTTTTGATTCTTGTATGGACGGATGCAAACTAAATTAAGCTCAACTAGATGATGATGAGGGATGGAATCATACCTTGATGAATTGCAGCCTTGTATATAGTTAGGCCTCGTGCCTCAATTGACTGGCTAAATATAATTTGTCGCATCGCTAACTTTATTAAGTAATGACTCTTTTGTCACAATTAGCAATTGTTTTAGGTTAGTGGGATTGCACGTATAGTATATACAAGTACATAACTCACACATGCATGTAGTCCTAGTACTGTTCTATAAGAACAAAAGAGATGGTTTGAATGAATTGCGCACCTCAATTTTTTTTATTTGGGATTATATTCTTGTTTGGACTTTGAAACGAATAGGGACGTATTGGCCTCGATTTCCCTAGGACCGGTCGGCGACACGCATGTGCATGCACGCTGTTTAAATTCATGTTTGATCGATCCTTCGAAAAGGAATAATATTGGAATGTCTTTGCTGGAATTAACTAAAATTTAGTTAGATGAGCCCAGCTGCCCAGTTTCTTTATTGCTTCTGCTATTTAATTATACAAGATGTAATTATATACTAGTAGTAGATAATGCAAGGATGTTTTTGGATTGAGGAATCTAATACGATTACACTTGCTGGCCAACAAACATAAAGGGTAAATCCTTAAATCCACAAATCCCTTATATGTATATATATGTATTCAATATAACATGCATGATGTTAGTGGCACAAGGATGACATAGAAAGCATCGTACGTCGTACGAAATTTTGCGCTGCAAACAGAGTGAGTAGTTGCAATATAATGCAGTGCTGTATAGCGAAGCCTGCGCACTAGCTAGCCAGTTTTGAAATTGATGAAAGTATAATAATTTCTTTTGTTGGTTAAAAGAAAAGTTTGAAAACGTTCGAGTTTCCAAGTAAACAGTTTTTTTTACTAGTAATGAGAAGTCGTTGTATAGTGAAGAGAAAAGAAGGTGAGGAAATAGCAAAGTTAAGGGACGGTGTGTAATGCTTAATGGGCTAGCTTGTCGGCCCCATGTATGATGATTGGATACAATCTGGCAGTATGCATGTTTATGGGCCGATCCAACTGATGCGCGCATAGGATAGGAGTAGGACTGGCATTGCAAAACAGCAGATGCCATGACAGCAGATGCCAGATCCTTTATATCCCGAAATATAAAGGATTTTGTGTGGAGGATGTGACACATCCAGTGCATACTACTACTACTTGGCAATTGGCATGTACGCATATGTGTGTGTGAATATATAGGGAGAAAATGGCAGAGGCATTGACATGTGCAAATGGAGGAGGTAGGTTTTTAAGCTAGGGAGGATTGGATGGGGATGGGAATGGGAATGGAATGAAGTTGACTTGAGAGTCAAAAAGGAGAGATGAGGAAGGAGGGCCCAGCTGGGGAAGGGAATAAATCCATCCATCCATCCATCCATTTGCTGCCTTTGATTTTAGTTTAGGCGGCCGTCGAAGGCGACCCGCTAGGTCCCTGTTCCGACTTGCGATTTGCGACCATATGCATCCGCGTACTGTATACTCCTTCCGTCTTAAAATAAATGTAGTTTTGCACTATTTATGTTCAACGTTTGATCGTTCGTCTTATTTGAAAAATTTTTATGATTAGTATTTTTATTGCTATTAGAAGACAAAACGTGAATATGACTAAATATTTTCAAATTTTTCATAATTTTTTTAAATAAGACGGGCGGTCAAACATTCACGGCTGCACTTATTTTAGGTGGGACGGAGGTAGTACTTGGCGTTGACCAGCGCGTGGACTTGTAATATGGACGGACGCGGACGTGCTCTCTCATCTCCTAGCTACTGTACTAGCACTAGAAAAGAAAAGAAAGAAGAAAGCAGCAGCAGGAGGAGAGATGGACTTGCTCACTCGGCACGTGAAGTACTCCCTCCAGCAACTAGTAAGAAGAAAGGCAGGCTGCAGGCGTGGACGCTCTGACTGTCGGTCTTCCCTTGTGAATTGTGATCCAATATTGCCAAATTAATAATATTCCTTCATAGATTTCTCTCTGACCCCGCGAAACAGCATCAGCATGCATTGCAATTCAACTCGCATATTAGTAGTAAGAAGAGCTACTCCTACTCAGTGGTGTGGCGATGGGTTCAGCTCTTTCGGGCAGCGGCAGCGGGAGCTTGTTGGTCCTCTCCGTCTCCGTCGTCGGCATCCTTTTCACCTCCATCCTCCTCCTTGCCTACTACCTCTTCCTCGCCTGCTCATGGCGCCGCCGTTCCCACCAAACTGCACGACCCACGCCGCCTCTTCCTTCTTTCTTCTTAGCTACTACTAGTACTGCCGCCGATCAACCCCGCCGCGGCCTCGGCCTGGAGGAGGCGGCCATCCGCCGCATACCAACGCTCCGCTACCACCAGCAGCAGCAGCACAACAAGCAGCAGCAGTGCGGCGTGTGCCTGGGCGAGTTCCGCGAGGGGGAGAGGCTCAGGCGGCTGCCCCCCTGCCTCCACTCCTTCCACATCGACTGCATCGACGCCTGGCTCGCCACCGCCCTCACCTGCCCGCTCTGCAGGGCCCATGTCACCGTCGACACCAACCACATTGCTGCTGCTGCTGCTGCTACCACCAGCACGCGGCACGACGACGACCAGTTGCTCTCCGGCGTGCACCAGCCGATGAGGAGGTCGTTCTCCCTCGACTCCTGCCACCTCTACCTCGCCATCATTTTGCACCCGCACCAACTCTCCGACTCCGACACCCGCAGCCGCAGCCGCAGGGAACCAAAGCCCGCCGTCTTAGAGTCAGAGAGGCCTAGTAGGACGCTGCGCAGATCCTTCTTCTCCTTCAGCCACACCACCACCTCCCCAGTCCCAACTCCAATCCTCCCTATCTGATTCTCAACACTAATCTACTTGTACAATCCCATATTATATTTATTAACTCATCCATATCATTGTTAATTTTCCTCATTACATTCTCGTTTCTCTTTGCTCTCTTTTTTTTCCGACTGTACAACACTGCCGGTTACTGTAATTTCTTAATAAACATAGTAAGTGGAATCAACCACCTTTAATACTTTTTTCCTTTCGTTTATGCAATGTGCATCAGCCATGTAGCAGGCGTCTGAAAATAAGGACTTAAGGTAATCCTGCCAAACTAAAAAGAAAAGAAAAACTCAAACACCATCATCTACAACACCTAATCAGATGGGCCCGGCCTGCCTAATGAGACATCCATCATTACTTCCTTGCGTGATGCCTCCAACGGTATTTAACAAGAACAACACATGACGGTTCAACCAGATTTTCATTTTTTATTATTATCTGATGATTTGACACCAACCAAGTATTTCATGTTTTCTATGTATTACTTTATTCATATTGCCTACTAATCATTATATCGAATTCATCCATTTTATGTGGCCTTTTTATGTTACCTACAGGAATAAGTTTAGGGTTTGTTTAATTGGTGAAATATAAAAATCTTTGGATGTCACATCGGACGTTTGACCGGATGTCGAAAGGGGTTTTCGGACACGAATGAAAAAACTAATTTCATAACTCGTCTGGAAACCGCGAGACGAATCTTTTGAGCCTAATTAAACCATCATTAGCGCATGTGGGTTATTGTAGCACTTATGGCTAATCATGGACTAATTAGGCTCAAAAGATTTGTCTCGTGACTTACATGCAAACTGTGCAATTAGTTTTTCTTTTTATCTATATTTAATGTTCCATACATATGTCCAAAGATTCGATGTGATGTTTTTGCAAAAAGTTTTTAGGGAACTAAATAGGGCCTTACTTTACGTCTCATTTTCCTTTAAGGCTGAGTTTCAAACGTATCCTTCAACCGTAAAACCGAATTCAGCGTATTCCTCATATTGCAATACCAGTCTAAACAAGGTCCTAACTCCCAAGGTACTTCCTCCGTTTTATATTATAAGACTTTCTAGCATTGCCCATATTCATATAGATGTTAATGAATCTAGACATCTATATGAATATGGGCAATGCTAGAAAGTCTTATAATATAAAACGGAGAGAGTAGTATTATGTCTAGTATTAGCTGACGTGACGCCTACGTAGCACTTTAATCAAAAAAAAATATAGGTGGGCCTTACATATCGCTAAAACATATCCCTTCTTCCTTCTCTCACTCTCTCTCCTTTTCATGTTTCTCCCAACATGGACACGCATCAGCAGTGGTGGCCGGTGAGCTCGAGCTCGCTAGCTCGTCAATGGGAAGGTAGAAGCAACGACTGGTGATGCGGTGAGGAGCTTCTCACCTAGGCCTCCTCGATGCTGCTGTAGAATGGGGGGAGAAAGAGAGAGGAGAGGAGGCAGTGGCGACGAAGCAACAGAAGAAGATGTTCGATGGCAAAGGAGAGCAGAGGCTAATGGCTGGGGAACTCGCTCCTTGGCTGACTACCATCGTCAACTTGTTCTTCTCACTAGCGGAGAGAGAAGATGGGAGAGAGAGGTGTCAAGGAGGAAGAAAGGGATGCCAATGACGACATGTAGGTCCTACTATTTTTTTTAATTGTTAAGCACCATGTAGGACGACGACCGGGTCAACACGCCACGTGGGGCACCACGTTAGCTAAAACCGCTTAGGGATTTAATTTGCACTGGTTTTAAAGTTAAGGGTGCTCAATATCTACTTTTGGGGTCGAGGGATGCGATTGAAACTCAACCCCTGTTGGAGGGACCAAATGTGAACTTTTTTCCTTACCTACTGGGCTGTATTTGGTAGTTACTGATCGACCATGGGTTACTTGGACCTTTTTGGTGTGCTTTCATGAGTTTCTGTGGGCTGGCCTGACAGATATTCAATCCATCAAGTAAATAGGCCTTAGCATTGGCACGTGTATTGCAATACTGCATAGGTCCTACTGCATATACGTGTTTACAATACACGGTCCTATAATAGACCCTCTGAAAATAAAGACGGCATGTGTAATTGTGTACATCTCCTTCAGAAAATGTAAGTGCAGACACGCATAGTTATCCAACATTGTGCCAGTTCAACGGTGTAAAGGAGGAGCTTGATTCGCAATTACCTGAAAGAGATGACGACCCAGCAATTTGTTTGATTTACCATAGGGACTCCACGCACGTTCCTTCAGACTCCGAAAGATGGATAGATGTTGCCTCCATCAGACTGGTCAAAATGATATTTGCACCGTCCTTTCAGTTCTGTCCAAATTAAAAGATAATGACACAAGATGGCGACAGGACAATGATAGTAAGAGGCTAGGAAGGTCAGAGCTGAAGCTGTTTCACACAGGAAAATAAAAGAAAGGAGGTGAACTGGTGCTTACGACAGAATGTATGTGTAGCTTGTAGGCATCTGGTTGCTCTTGTCCAGACCAGCCATGATCATGCATGCATGCGCGTTTCTTGAGCCGCTAAGCAAAAGCTCACAAGATGACAGACCAAATGCATCTCCTCTTACATCACACGGCCGGCCAGTCAAAGATACCTACCAACTCTTCCGGCGCCATGGATTAATACAGGGGAAGCAAGCAGCTTTCTTCGCTTATTTGCATGCCGCATGTGCGCCGGTGGGGCACTCTAGCAACTCGCTCCATTTCCATCTCCATCACCAACATGGATTCAGACCTGCCTTAGAAAAAATAAAATCAGTTTCTTTGGTCATGGCCTCGTGAGGCTAGAACACTCAAGAAAACTTCCTCCATATAAGCCAGGCCTGCATGTCTCTATCCTACGAATGAAAAAATTTAAGCACTAGCTCACTGCAGCTATTAACCCTGATGGCATCAAACAACCGTGTCAAAATTAACAACACACCGGCTAGAGGACGAAAACGACCTGACCTTGCTGTGGCTTGCATTTTCTCCGGCAAGGGCAGCCATGGGGCCCTTAGGTGTTCCCTTCAGCAAGCCCATTTTTTCTGCCAGTGCGAATCTGTAACTCCGGTCGGTGTCCCTGAATGCAGATTTCATCGATCAATCTG
The DNA here is from genome assembly GCF_000147395.1 of Oryza glaberrima. Taxonomy (NCBI): domain Eukaryota; kingdom Viridiplantae; phylum Streptophyta; class Magnoliopsida; order Poales; family Poaceae; genus Oryza; species Oryza glaberrima. The sequence goes on along the minus strand of NC_068333.1, from coordinate 25,093,300 downwards.
GACAGTTAAATGTGCCATCCAACGATCGGAAGCACCTTATCTGTACATAATTTGAACCCGGTAAGGGGAAGAAGTTGATGAAGAACTGCTTCCTGGATTTCAGCAAGGATCATTACGACACCGACACTTGTTTTCTGCAAGATGTGCCTCATGAGTGGAGCCCTGCATGCAAAGGCTGAGGGATTATTTTAGGCAAATAGGTGATCAGCATGATATACCATCCCATTAGGCTTAACAGAGACGGAAGAGTACTCATGTGAGCACATACTTAACACCTAAGAGGAAAATTAGGTGGTTAATTTTCAGATAAGGAAGTATACTAATCTAGAGTTGCTTAATCAAGTGAGTGTTCATGAGCAAGACAAAGGGGAAGACCTCCTGAACCTTAACTAGTGATTCTAGCAATCATGCACACACGTGCACTGTGGTTGTGATCTGTCCATCATCTTGACTCTTGACCAGTCTCCAAGTGGGTACAAATCATCCGCTATACTGTAACCAATTAATTTGGTGTATGCGTGCAGTTAACTCTAGCTTAAATTCTTTATATCATTGTTTGTCGCCGTGCATCTTCTAATGAAGACAAATTTGACCACCAAACAAAATCCTCCACAATCAGCACTTCAGCAGCACCTGAGATTCACCTTTCAATTCAGGCAACAATGCTTTCTCAAAAACAGAAAGAAAAGGAAAACAATGCTTAATTACGATCATAGTGTTAAGTGTTAACTTGTTATTCTATGATGCTGTCAGTTGCTTCATTTTAATATTACCATTTTTTTTACCAAAATATTTTGCGGTTTTACTCCTGTCGTTACCACTTATATGAATTCGAGCGCTACATACAGCGATGAATCCTATTATTTTTTAAGAATTATCATGTTGCAAAGATATTATAAGTCTTGAAAATCCTGCATGTAAATGTCTAGGGAAGAAATGCAGTACGGTGACTTGATCTTTATGACGCAGTGACCATTTTTAGGTTGAGAATCAAAACAATCTAACAGGGTAATCCGGGGGACCAAACGCAGCAGAGTTTCATGCTTAATACATGCAAATCAATTGTTTCCTTTATAAGTTTTGAATACGAGACACACAAAAAAAAAAGTGAAAGTCATATTATGTCAGCTTGTATACCAGAACCATCACACATAAGTTATGGTAGCACACATTCAACTCCAGTCATTCAAGGCCCGATTATCCCATTATCTAAAAAAAACTCTAGTAATTCAGTTTGATCACTAGTGCAGGAAAGGACTTCGTCTCATAATCAAGTGGTTTTCACTTTTCATACTCAAGTAGTTAAATAGTGTTAGCATTATTTTTCTAATGTAGTCAATGTCATATTGTCATGAGGTGGTTTACATAATAGTTCAACTTCTAAAGCATTCTATTGTGTCATGGACGTGCACTCTTTGCCAGCTAACAACTATAAAGACAAGCACATGAACAGGTGAAGTTCTGAAGGGCTCAAAATGCTTTTCCTTGTGACAAAAATAAAGATGCCCATGATGAAGTTATCATGCATTATAAACTAACTGCATAAGGCACTAAAAGATTGACATGTAATCATAAAGTTCCAAAAACAACAAATGATTTACGGGTCCACTCTAAATACCCAACTCACCGACCACTTCACTTGGTTTCCCACAGGGTGGGACCCTTATATAAGCTCCAAAGGTTATGCTGATGCATGCATTACTAATGTGCAATTTGGAGCAAAAGAGCTCTACACGTGTGTCTCTTCATTTCAAGATTTAGCATCTAAACTTAGTTTGTGATGGGATCATAGCAATGCTTGATGAAACAAAAATACTGAACACTGCTGATAATTTCTCTGTGCTAGATTTGTAACAGCATGGTACGTACGACTACATTTTACAAAACACTACAATTGTTAAGGCACTGCCAGGAACTTAGGAAAATCTCCCAGTAAGCAAATTCCGAAGAAATATTTCATAGCACAATAACCATGTGACAGAAGAAGGTAGGACTCTGGGTACAAGACTATAAATACCAAAAAAAAACTAACTTTAAGCAGGCTAAACAAAATAAGGTTTCCCTTATGGACCCTGTAGGCCAATCCTGAAACAATAGGTACCAGATCAACTATGAAAGAAGGATAAGTAATTATGAGCTGTACACAAGCTGTCAATTTGTGGCTGAGAACATTTAACTCATTCAGGTGATTATTGACCCAAAAATCTATCTATTAATTCCCTCTGGGGGAACAAGAAACTTTTTTAAAGCAAGTTATTGTGAATATATTGGTGATTGGAATAACTAATGGTTTTACATAATAATAGAAGCCAGCTTTCCTGCCAAAAGAAAAGAAATAAGAACCAGCTAAGAAAACATTGGCACAAGTAGGAGTATGGAACCATTAATTGTGTTTTGTTGGGTATACAGCAAAATTTGGTTGGGAAGAAAAGAAAGCTAATTAAAGCTAAATACACGTCATTGGTGTGGCAGGTAATGACTACACTCCTTTTCATTTGTATATTGTTATGACTTACGAGTATCTGTAAAGTAGCCACTTGATGTAAGCATTTTACTTGATTATCTTAATTCTGTTTCATGACTTGACCAGCTTAACCATAAGGTAGTAATCTGCCGATATTTTAGAATTATATATGTGCTCCGATGGAGGAAACACTCCAGTTTTTAAAATAATGAAAAACAGAGTCACCTAAATTTACAAAAGTAATGTTGGGATCCATGAGAGAAACACTCAAAAAAGTAACCAATGTTACTACTATGATACAGTTCCAAGAAAAATAGGAAAGGAAAATGGACATATTTAGATGTCTGCTCAGGTAGGATGCACATAAGGTTTATAGGAAGCAATTTTATAACCTAACCACATGTTCCATATCTCATAAACATTAAGCACAAAGTACCCATCCTGCATTTTGGTATGGGTACAGGCATGCAACAAGTAGTTCTGTTTGGCCCAATATGTGCTGTTTAATTACTGAACTTGTAAACATTGAACAGCATTTGCATTCATATTAAATAATACTTCCTCCGTTTCATATTATAAGACTTTCTAGCATTGCCCACATTCATATATATGTTAATGAATCTAGACATATATGTGTGCCTAGATTCATTAACATCTATGAATGTAGGCAATGCTAGAAAGTCTTATAATCTGAAACGGAGTTAGTATAAAAGTTTAACTATTACATATGTGTTCAACCATCAATGATATATGTTCCACTCAGGAGTTGGAAATGAGCATGAAAGGGGTAGAACAACTGGGCTTAAAATAATGAAACTTGTAGTCCACTAGGGAGACCAAGATGAATTAATTATTTGACAGGCTTTGGCAATCACAGTACTGGGTTTATCTTTATAAATAGCAGAGAATGATGAACTGAAGATCCATATCATAACCAGCAAGGAGCAAGAATAAGACCAACAACAGCATCAAGAACAAGGATGACAGGACTTGGCTCACCATGTGGCGCGTGCAAGTTCCTACGCAGGAAGTGTGTGAAGGGGTGTGTCTTCGCCCCATACTTCTGCCATGAGCAAGGTGCTGCACACTTTGCCGCTATCCATAAGGTATTTGGGGCAAGTAATGCCTCAAAGATCCTTATGCATCTCCCTGTTAGTGACCGCTGCGAGGCTGCAGTGACCATGTCATATGAGGCGCAGGCTAGGCTACGCGATCCAATATATGGTTGTGTCGCGCACATCTTCTCTCTGCAACAGCAGGTGAGCAAGTTCTTCATTAGTATTCAGTACATTACAATGAGGGTTTTGGTTCAGAATTATTTTTTTTATTAAAAGAAGTGGTTTTATTCTTCATGGAGTGGGAAAAACTCACCTGGTGAGTGTTGAGAACTCAAGGCTCACGGGCTATCCTAACTAATCTGTATGATCATAAAAGGGTTTTGAAGTATCACAAGAAAAAACAGTTAAGAAGTATCCCCTCTTTCTTTGTTGAAAATGTGTAGACTTCTAGGTTCCTTGGATGGTTCTTTGTATCAAAGTGTAATTTTTTTTCCAGGAAAGGAGGTTCTTTGCATGAAAATATTGTCTTACCATATACTGCAAGGAAATAGGTGACACTGACAGTGGTGTTCCTTGTTAAAAATTTTCACAGGTAGTCAGTCTGCAAGCACAACTAGAATCTCTCAAAGCTCAGGCAACACAAGGGTATGGAGATGGTTGTTCGATCTCAAGCCCTCAAAACGATAGCTGTGGAAATATGTTAACGTCTATTGTGCAAGATGAGCAACAGTTTGTTGGCCCAACAATGGCAAGTAACTCTTCAGTAAAGAATGAGAATCATTCATACATTGCAAATGGCCACTTGGCCCCTATGTCAGCTCAATCTTCACAAGGCTTTGAAGCAGAGTTGTGCATGGCTGAGTACAGCAACACCAACCCTTGTTGCAGTGTGCAAGGGAATTGGTATCATGACATGGAGGACCTTCAGTCAGTAGCCTTTGCCTATCTGAATCAGGCATGAGTTGATGATACATATGTGGTAGACTGCTAGATACTGTATGAGTTGGAACGGTTTTGGTAACAATAACTTACATTCTTATAGGATGAACATTCAATTGCTAAAATAAAGCAGCAGAGTTGTGATGTAGCTGTTCAAATATTGCGAACACATAAATTTATTTTGTGTCGATATGTAGTTCCATAGTTAGTGAAAGTAAGTTGTCTGGTTTCTGCAATACTAAAATCGATCTGTCTTGAAAAAAGCATGAGTTGGAGGTTGAGAGGAAAAATATGGTTATGGCATGAACATTCGCAATTGATGTTTGCAAAATGGGCTAAAGCTTAATGATGGAAAAATAGTTAGACGGGCGTAATGATTGAAAAGCCTAAGCAAATAGATAAAAGGATTGCATTGCATATAGATATAGAATGTGGAAAGGCATATTTGAGGGGAATGTGCAGATGAGGACGTTAGGCTAGCGTGAGTGTGTGACAAGTCGTGGGGTGCGTGTGAAACATAGTATCGAGCAGGTGGTGGGCATGGCCTGGCCTGGCCGGGCCGGTAAGCACGACATAGGCGGATCGCTGGTGGCAGTGCGCAGAGGAGAGGAGGAGGATATCGAGTGCGGGCCGGAGGGAATCAGGTTAAAATATAATATACCTTGATGCCTTGTCTTCCGTCGAGGCTGCGGGCTCTGCTATTGCTCTGCCCGCATCCCTCCCTCGTCTCGTCTCGTGGATTGCCGATGAACGGAGGCAGGCAGCCATCCAGAGACCTCTTCTCTTCGTGCACGCCGATGAAGATTAATATTATCTGCGGCCGCCGGCGCCGCTGTACATGTGCGTGCGGATACATAGATAGCGCTGATGAGAGACGCGGCGCTCGCCTCCTTGCTTGATCGAACACCTTGCGCGCAGGCGCAGTGGTCTAATCTAAGACTGGAGAGATTCAGAATTTCATTAATTTGATTTGAAAGGGCCGGCCCATAAAATGGTCAACCTGCGTAAGCCCAAGTAATTAGGAACGAGTATATGGGCCCAATTTCCATTTATGGGCTGGGGCTGTGGACCGCCAGACTTGTCCATCTTCTTCATCGTCTCCGTAGTCGGCGCAGATCTCCGGCTCCTCCATCCATCAGCCTCTCTCTCTCGCTTTCCATCCCCTTCTTCGTTGGCCGGGACTCTTCCTTCCCCCCATGAACTCTAGGAGGTCAGTCTCCCAGATCCCCTACCTCTTCAGTCTATTCATTTCTCTTGTATTTGTTTTGTTGATTTACTCACTCACTGACTTGATTAGTCAGTTCATTCATGAATTGGGCATCGACTATATACTACTAGTAGATCCAGCAGATGTAAAGCCTTGCCCCCCTTTTTCACTGGGGCGGGCTGCCGTCAGATGCAGTTGCGGCTCTTCTTCTTCTCTTTTTCTGTCACTTGTTAATAATCCTACCATCTAGCCCACCTGCTTCTTAATTGACATTCCGTCCCATCTTAGCCCCTGCCTCTTGCATATATGCATTTTGTCCATTTCGTTCATCATGCTTATCCCCTTATCCAATCTTACCGTACCGTATGATGCCTCTTTAGTCTTTACTGATTTTCCACAAATTAAAATACCCCCTTTTTCATTTAACATGTCATGATTCATAAAAAAAAATTATAATATAATCTCATGGAAACTTACGACAATACAACACATATGAAAATAATAATAATTAAACTGTTTGTTTCTACTCTGCTACTTTTCAATCACTGGAAGTAATTTTTCTCAGCTAACGGAAGTGATGCATACTAGACGGTAGTAATGCCTTTTATATTCATTTGGCCGTTTGCAGGGACTTTCGCAGCCACAGAGCTGCTTTATTTGATGGTATTGAGGAGGGTGCGATCAGAAGTTCAGCTTACTCTTCTCAAATTCATGAGCATGAGAATGACCAAGCTATGGACAGTCTGCATGACAGGGTCAGCGTTCTCAAAAGAGTACGTATGATGTATTTCTTTTCTCTCCAAAGTTTACTTGCTGAATTGAGCTATGTGCAACACAATCCTGGAAAGGTTTTCAAAACCTCAATTACACAAACCCCCGTACTACTGCAAAGGGCTAAATTGTTCCGTCTGATAAGATCATTGAGTATACAACAATGCTTGGAGCATTTTTTAAGTTAATGTTTGGGTTAGATCGTGTTGTACCATAATACCAAAGACGGAATTTCTGAGCTACCAAAAGAGTATGACAGGGTCAGTGTTCTCAAAAAAAGTACATATGACGCACTTCATTTCTCTGCAAAGTTTGCTTCACATATTGAGTTATGTGCAATACAAACCTAGAAAGGTTTTTACTACCTCATTAACACAAAACCCTGTGCTACTGCAAAGGGCTAAATGGTTCAGTCTGATTGGATCGCATTGTGTGCGATAATGGTTGTAGCCGTTACAATAAGGTTAGGGTTAGATTTTTTTTGAGAAGTGCAAATAGATAATGAAACACTGGTGCCTATTCTCGCTATACAAATTGGCACGACCTAGAGCAACCACGGTTTAGATGGCCAGCTCCGGTAACACCGGCTTTGCAGGTTGGGGTTAGATCGTTTTGCTCTATATAATACCAAGGATGGAGTTTTTATCGAGCTGGTAGAAATAAAATGGCTTAATTTGGAATTATTTACTGATGGCCCATGACTTGTTTTCGTGCTAACTGCAGAAGGTGACTACTTATAGCTTTGTACAGTAACACGGCAAGAGTTGGGCACTTTCTTGTGTATTTGCTAGTATAAATTTCCAGATTGTCTGACATATTTTTCTAGGGAGAAATGACCCCAATTTTGTCCATCGAAGAAAAATATAAGGACGGTCTGAACATCTGAATGTGAGATCAACACATTCGAGAATCCAAAATAGCATTATAGAAACAGCTAGAAAAGAGGAATAAAGACATCATTCAAGGATAAATTATTCCACTGTTCCAGCCTCCAGGAGGTCCCGACGCATCGTTAATAGTCCTTAGCTCACTGCAAATATTTTGTTGTGAGGAACATGGCGCAAAGTTCACTGCAAAATTTACCATATGTTATTTTCCTTAGTCTATGATTCACTCCTTATGTAATTAAGTCGCCCCTTCCCTCCTCTTTCTCTCTCGACGGACTATGATCCATTGTTAATAACTTTTTATCTTTATTTTTCTCCTCCTAATATAACCGGCAGTCTCCTGCCATATACCATTTCAAAAAATTAGTATGATGGTTATTGCATGTGGATGATCTGAATATCAAAAGTAAACAGCGCTGCATCTTTTAGCTTTTGTATGTTATTGTTCTCAAGATTTTGCATGCTAGATCACAATGTAATCTTCATATGTGCTTATAGCCATTCTAAACTTACTGTACCTTTGATGTGGTTTGTCTCTTCAGTTGACAGGAGATATACATGATGAAGTGGAGAATCATAACCGAATGCTGGACAGAATGGTACTAATATCCTGCAAGATGCTATCTTTCTTGTCACTACTCTCTAATGCATTTCTTTGCTATTTAGGGTAATGATATGGATGCTTCCAGAGGATTTCTATCTGGAACGGTGGACAAGTTTAAGATGGTAATGAATTAAGGAGTTCCTATCTCCACGTCATGGGCTACTCCTTAACTGTTCTGTTATTCTTACAATTGCTCTTTTTTTTTTCTTACTTCAGGTTTTTGAGACCAAAGCAAGTCGCAGAATGGCTACCATGGTGGCTTCTTTCATTGCTGTCTTCTTCCTTATATACTACCTAACCAAGTAGAAGAATTCCCTGACTCTGCCTTTCATTTTCCTCTTGCTTGCACGTAAAGTACATGGCTGACGGTGTTTATCAAGTTTTGTGCACTTGATGACCGAACATTTGAGAATTTTATCTCAAACTGTGTGGATTGATTGTAAGGCGAGCTGAACGTTTTCTGAATGTGGTGAGAACTGTTGTAAAACTTTGTGACGGCAAAAGATGAGTTACGAGTTGATGATATATGCCCTCGTTGGTGGTGCTACACTTGTGCCCATTTCAGCCATCGTTGTATGCAAAGCAGCATTTGGATTCGCTTCACTCACTGCAATTGTTCTGCTGAGATTTTACTGATTTGCTAGAGAAGAGAAGATGCTGTGTGTCTGTCGATGGACCGCCTGCAAGTGGCTGCTGCAAATGTCAAATGGCGACTTTGTCCTGCTGATTGTTACCCTGGACACCGAATGAATGAACGAAGAGTTGTGTTGTTTTGCTCTTCACGCTATTGCGAGTTGACGTTCCAAGAGAGACTGTGCCCCTGCCAAGTTTTTACTGTGTGTTAGGCCCCCAAACATGGCCACCAAGTTGTTGTATCGATCACTGAAGACTTCTTGAGTTAATGATGTCACTGTGTGCTACACGTCTACGTACTCCCTCCGTCATCACAAAATAGTAGCAAGACATATCCTGGACAAACGAATGTGTGTCATATCCCATACTCCTTCTTTTTCAGGTTATAAGACGTTTTGACTTTGTCAGATTATAAGATGTTTTGACTTGGATCAAAGTCAAACTGCTTTAAATTTGACCAAGTTTATAAAAAAATAGTAATATTTTTTATCTAAGATAAATTTATTATAAAAATATATTTAAGTATTAATTTAATATAATCAATTTAGTAATATAAATATTATTATATTAATCTATAAATTTAGCTAAATTTAAAACAGTTTGACTTTGACCAAAGTTAAAACGTCTTATGACCTGAAACTACTATATTTATTTATTTTAAAATGAAAGGAATATGGGTGAATTGTGATGTGATCCATCATGTTAGCATCCAGAAGCCGGATGAAACTTCTGTGCATACTTCCTGTGGTTCCGAAAATTGCACAAATCCTAAAGTACTCCTTGCTTCCTGCCCGTACATAATTAAGAAAAATTCGACCATCCTAAGGTTGTCCGATTAATGTAGTTGCTGCTAGCCTCACCTCTCCGATCGTCTCTCCTGTCTCATCCATTTTACAATTCCAACTGGCCATTCACGGGCCAAGGGAGGTGATTAATTACTTGATAATGGATAGTTTAATCCAAACAACGCAACGAATGCAGCAAAAGGCGCACGATTTAATCAGCAAACTAGAAAGGCAGTAGTATTATTCATCTAAGAATATGAGAGATTCCAAATATTAACTGAACATATTTACAAAAAAAAAATCGTTGATCATTGCTGCAGTTGAGATTAATTTGCTGTGAATACATATAGTGCTGTCTTTTGACGTGTTGCGCTAACCAACAAGTTTTTTTTTTTTTTTGAGGAAAGCGCTAACCAACAAGTGAAGCTAGCTTATCTTAATACAGTAATCTAATCCGGCATGACCTGTCGTAATTAACAAAACAAAGTTCATGGCAATGAAGCCTTGCATGCAACTTGTGTCCCCGGACCACCATTACATTAGGAGGCTAGCTACAGGAATCTGTGCCCTTTTATATTAGTGGGAGCTGTCATTAAAGCTAATTAACACTTCTTTGATCTCCTTTCACGCATCATTAGGAGCTTTGTATGGCCATTGCCAATAAAATTACCAGTCAATCCATGGTCTTAGCTTAGCTACTAGTATAGGTGTTTGTTGGGTTCATCACAACCTAGAGTCTAGGTTCAGTGTTCTGCAAATGGCTGCTTGTACTTTACTATATGCTCTCTCAGTCCCATAAAAAACCAATTTAGTACCGAATATGATATATCCTAGTACTACTAATCTGTACATAACAAAAAGATGAGACAGCTAGTAATAGTACTACTAAGACTGTTGAGATAATAGTAAATTAATGATTAAATTAAACTGGCATGCATATGCTTTGGTATATATATTTTTGGCGATCATGCAGTTTGATCGATCAATATTTTCTCAAAAATAAACTGGCCCTGACAAGAATATATCGTCTTGCATTAAAATTTTTTTAGATTGATTAATAAATTAATTACTCTAGTAGATAACCTTCTTGCTACATATTAATTACTCTAGTAGATAACCTGCTTGCTACCTAGTAGCATATATATGTATCATGCAAAACGTAACCTAGCTGGTAAAAAGCGTATCCTCTCACCAACAAGGCAACAAACACAACGAAGTGTCGTCATTAGCTGCATGGAATTAACTAATTAAATCATTCTATATATTAGCCATTTGTGAGGAAATTAAGTAGAGAAAGTTTAGCTGCAAGAGATTAAGACGATCGCTCCACCTGCATCATCTTTATATGATCATGCCGCTCCCGTGCTCAAAGTTAATCAAATGATGAACGCAACGAGAGCAATGTGCATATATATGTTTTTTTTCAGATCGAGTAATTAACTTTGTCGAAGAGTGACCCTCTCTAGCGGGAGATCGTGAGACCCCCCTTTCGTGAGTTTGGCCGGGGGAAGAAGCTCGCCTCTAGAAATCGCATATCCGTCCCCAAGGCTCCTAGCTAGCTCGCACACAACCAAATTATACAGGTTCAGGCCGCTATCAAGCGTAATACCCTACTCCTGTGTATGGGATTTAGACTGAGAGTTACAAGGGTTCCTAAACTCGAGAGAACACTCTTACTTCCCTCCTCCACAAGCTCAGGTTTTCTGAGAGTCGTCCCCCCCTCTCGGTGGGCAAAGTCCTCCTTTTATACCTCAAAGGGATACCACATGCACCGCCTCTACCTACTCTTCTTTCGGGTGGGGACCCACCCTATCTTGATTGGAACTCGACCCGTGCCTTCGCCTGGAAGCTAAACCACAGCTTATCCTTGAGCGGGGCCCAGCGTCGTCCCTCGCTTGACACGGGGGACAGCCCTGTCATTCCCTCATTAATAGGTGAAGACTTGTGGTGGCCGCCGTCCGAATGACCCCCAATGGGACGGGTCATACCTACCTCCACTCCGCCGGAAGCAGATGCGACGTGGGAGCACGGTTGTCCGTCCAGTCAGACGTGACCGGCGTCAGGCCGGTCACAGACCGGTCATTCTTGACCATCGCGCGTCAGTTTAGCACGCCGCACGTCTGCCCCACTGCATTAAATGCGACAGGGGGCAGTTGAGGCGTTGCGCGCATTAAAGGAAGTTCAGCCTGGGCCCCCTCCTCGCTTGCTCCCCCCGCCAAACGGCAGCTGGGCGAGGGCCTCGGGGCAAAGCAGTGCAAGGGCCCGAGGGGCATGACGTGGCACCCCGAGGCTCTGACCCCCCAGCCGCTCCTGCGGTTCGCGGAATGCGGGGACAGGACCAGGCTGTAGGGACACGTGGCAGGATGGGAAGGTAGATTCCCCTCACTTCGCATACTCCCAGGCCCATATCTCCGACAGTAGCCCCCGGCACCACATCGGACATTGGCCTCCTGAGGTCGGTCTGACGTGGTGCCTCACGACTTCCCAAACTGGGGTTGTGGGCCCGGCAGGGAATCTAAGTCGATGCCGCCGAGTGGCCAGGTTGGCGTATCAACAACAACAGCGGTTTGACCGCCACTGACCGCACTGATGATGAGGATGCTTAAGGCGCGAAAATCAGGGGGTTGGTTGGACCACACCTAGACTCCCTCACCCGCCACGCATGCGGCGGTACTGGTAACGGTTCGCCCAGATTGCGCCCGTGACCGTCGCACGCCCTACGCCGAGTGTGCTGCTGACAGGCGCACTAAATGCGGGACGCGGATTCAGTGGGCGACGTGATGAGTGGTCGCAGGAAACGATGAGGCAACTGCAGGCGCGAGAATCGTGGGGGCAACCGAGAGAGCGTGAAACAAGGAGGCGAGCGCGGGCGAGGCAGGGATAAAAGGATACGGAGGCGGGGACTTTGCCTCCTTCCTTTCGCCAACTGCTCACCCGCACACTCGCTCCCTAAGCCCTAACATTCTTGCCACTCCACGCTACTCCGCACACCAAGCCCCTCGTCGTTTCTCCGCCGGTCATCATGGCTCAAGATGCCGGCGACGCAGTGCTTCCGGCATCGCGCATTACGGTGGATACGCACCTTAGTCTCCCCCGCAAGATCATGCCGGAAGACGCCACCGTGACGGCGGGAGAGTCGCGGCCGCGGCCGTGGTACCCGGAGCGATCCATGCACCTCCTGTCCTTTGCTATGGCGGGGTTGATCCCGCCATTCTCCGGATTATTCCACGAGGTTTTGGATTTCTACGAAATCCATGCCTTGCATCTCACACCCAACGCCGTGATGACGCTGGCCATCTTCGCGCATTTGTGCGAGATGTTCATCGGGGTGCGGCTGACAATGCGGCTGTTCCAGTCTTTCTTCGTCCCGCAGCTGCTGCAAGGTGCGGTGGTGGGGGGATGTTACTTCCAGTCCCGGCCAGGCATGGCGGGGCAATACATCGAGAGTCATCTCCGCAAGAAATGGGAGGACTAGAAGAAGGACTGGTTCTACACCGCACTGCCGGACCACCCGTGACTTCGGCTCCCCGCCGGCCCTCCCGAACGATCCGCCGCATGGCTGGCGGTTTCGGAGCTGGTCGAGGAGTACGACGCAGTGCGGGATCGCCTCAGGGGCCTGCGAAGCCTGGGCCTCAAGGGGGCGATGGTCTTTGGCGATTACTTCCGCCGCCACATCGCGCCTCTCCAAGATCGATCCCGTGGAGCGTGCGAGTACTCTGGACCCAACGATCCCATGCGCACACATGTGGGCGAGCGCTGGGATTGGGGCAAGGAGGACGCGAAGACGGTGATTCGGCGGGTGCTGGGTCTGGACACCGCTGAGCAAACACTGATTCCAGACGGGATCCTTCCCCTCTGCAGTGACGTGGGCACTATTCTCATTCATTAGTTTTTTCAATCAAATACCGTTGGATAATATACATATATTAAGGATCCGTTTGTTTGGACTAATTAGCAAGTTGATTTGTATGCCAAAAATCGTAAAGCTCAAATAAGCGTATATTTTGTTTGGATTTATTGGTTTTTGTGGATTGGAGTACTTGTGAGTACTCTTCTCTTGGCCTTGTGGTTCAAAAGTTGCTTGATTATATAAACTACATATTTTTAAAGAAAAAGTCAGCCAAATTAATTATAAACCCAATAAGCTTATGGCATACTAAGAGGTCCCTAGTTGGATATATGGTTCTTTTGGATAAGCACCACAGGAACAAATTAAACTATATATATATACTATATAAAGAGAGAGAGAGGCTAAGAAAGTCTACCACAAGGGGTTGGTGGTTTGTAAGTACATATATATTATCTTCGTCTCAAAAAGACCATAGTTTTGCACTATTTATAACCGTCTGTCTTATTTGAAATTTTTTATGATTAATATTTTTATTATTATTAGATGATAAAACATGAATAATACTTTATTTGTGACTAATTTATTATTCCATAAATTTTTCAAATAAGATATACGGTCAAATGCTGGATATGGAAACCCACAATTGCACTTAAAATTGGGACAGAGGTAGTGCATACAAAACTATACTACTATTTAACACTCATGCTAACTACAAAAGATATTGTCAGAATACTAATGTATTATACATTATCAGACAAGAAATTAAAGTAACGGCTCGCCCGTGCCTCCATCAATTTTATAGCTTAAATAATCCATAGCAAGCGTTGATACAAGAAATAAAGCCACATATGTCCAACATTCTACCCATGGCGTGATAGTAATTAATAAACTTGTAAGGTGCACCCTCTGAAAGGGTGTACGTAGCCTTTTCACTCTTTCCTCCCTACTTTTACCTTTTTTATATGTCATGCTTGTACACATATTCCATGTACACCAACACAACTTGGAATAGAACAATTAAGTGCCCCCAAACCACCCTTAGTTACACGCTAAATCCCTGATATAATAAGATAGAGCAAAGCTAGTCTTCTCCCATATAATAAGATAGAGCAAAGCTAGTCTTCTCCCATATATAGCACCGGCCGGGCAACCATACACAAACCGGATGAAAAATTAAAGGGGATCATTTCTGTCGGAGGAGCAGCATATTAATCACACAAGAGGAGAGCGGGCTAGCTTAGCTTGAGATAGAGATCGAGGTCGATCCCCTCCAGATCAGGCCTTCAAATCATCTACTCTTCCATCAATCCTCGACTGAAACCCCAAGGTACAACTTACTGGCCTTAATTTGCTAGCCCCGTATTATTCCCCATTAATTTTTCTTCCATCAAAATGATACATACATATATACAATTAATTTGATGTTAATTTCCACTCGTGGATCGATGTTCTAGCTAGCCTGCGAGATCCTCAATCGATTAACTGCAAGCTAGCTAGCTCGATCTTCAACCTGTGATGTGCATCTTCCGATTGATAGATAGATAGAGCTTAATCAATTTCAGCATAATAGTAATTAAACTAGTAGTACTAGCTAGCTAATGGATCGATACATATGATATATATCCAGGTGGCGCAGCGAGCAAGAAGCACTAGCTAGCCAGAAGCTAATCAATTGAAGGGATCTATCGATCGATCGGAAGCCGAGAAGAAGAAGAAGAAGAAGTTAAACCCTAGCCTAGCCTGGATATATAGGCCGCAGGTAGAAGCTGGCGAGCCGGTGGTGGGACGAGGGGCGGCTCAGCCTGCCGGTGACAGCCGCCGACCCATCCCTCGGCCTTGGCAACAACGACACCACCGGCGCCGGTGACGACGACATGGCGTCCAAGGAGCCAAGCGGCGACCACGACCACGAGCTGAACGGGACCAGCGCCGGGGGCGGCGAGCCCAAGGACGGCGCGGTGGTGACCGGCCGCAACCGGCGCCCCCGCGGACGGCCGCCGGGCTCCAAGAACAAGCCCAAGCCGCCCATCTTCGTGACGCGGGACAGCCCGAACGCGCTGCGCAGCCACGTCATGGAGGTGGCCGGCGGCGCCGATGTCGCCGAGGCCATCGCGCACTTCGCGCGGCGGCGGCAGCGCGGCGTCTGCGTGCTCAGCGGGGCCGGCACCGTGACCGACGTGGCCCTGCGCCAGCCGGCCGCGCCGAGCGCCGTGGTGGCGCTCCGTGGGCGGTTCGAGATCCTGTCCCTGACGGGGACGTTCCTGCCGGGGCCGGCGCCGCCGGGCTCCACCGGGCTGACCGTGTACCTCGCCGGCGGGCAGGGGCAGGTGGTGGGCGGCAGCGTGGTGGGGACGCTCACCGCGGCGGGGCCGGTCATGGTGATCGCCTCCACCTTCGCCAACGCCACCTACGAGAGGCTGCCGCTGGATCAGGAGGAGGAGGAAGCAGCGGCAGGCGGCATGATGGCGCCGCCGCCACTCATGGCCGGCGCCGCCGATCCACTACTTTTCGGCGGGGGAATGCACGACGCCGGGCTTGCTGCATGGCACCATGCCCGCCCTCCGCCGCCGCCGCCCTACTAGCTCTCTAGCTAGATTAATTAATTAAGCTTCATGAATTAAATCCTTGCTTAATTAATTGGCATATATATATACTCACATGATATATATGATCAACAAGCTATATATAGCTAGCCAGCTCGAGCTAATTAATTAACAAAAGGTGAGCCAATATAATGCAAGATCGATCCAAGCTATATAAGTACGTTTATACAGGTAAATTTTAGTGGTTCAAGTGCCAGGGCCATATATATTTCTCTTTCTTTAGCATTTGTGTGTAGTATAGCAGCAATAGCTTAATCAAACATCACCAAGTAATTGCTGTGTTGTGTGTTTGGTTTACTTCACATATCTATATATGAGTGCTAATTAAACAGATTAATTCTGAATGCCTCTCTAGTCGCATATGCATGCATAGATCGGATCAATGCAGCGTTCGCGAAAAAGATCGGATCAATGCATATCCATCTGTTCATTGTGTACTTTATACTGAGTTTGTTAATCACTTATATATAATTATTCCAAGCAAGCTAGGTACAGAAGAGATAAAACTGACTATATATACTGTATTACTCCTACTAAGTATGCTTTAGTTTGTTGTCTAATTTCTTCGCGGCAAGGGCAACTTGCTAGCTAATGTACATCTTATATTGAAAAGCTTAGAGGCCATATAGAAATATGTTAACAGTGAAATTTGGTAATCGGCAAAGACGTTATCGGCTTAGAATCATTATCGGCTGCAGCATCTCGGAATCAGCCGATGGGAGTTATCAAGTCGCCAATAGTCGGATTCCTGTTATATTCGGTTAAGGAAATCAATCTACTAAAGGAAGCTTATCCCTAAGTGACCGAGTTTAAAGAGGATGTGGCATGGCAGTTTATCTATTAATTAGGAATAGTTTGTTAGTTTCCTTTTATCTTTAGGAAAGTGTGTTTAGTGTCCTATAAGGACCTTATCTTTTCATTTTATCTTTACGAAGGTTTCTTTCTTGTCCGACAAGGACTTGTATCAACCCATGGGTATAAATATGTACACCCGGGGTCATTGTAATCTATCTTCACGATCAATACAATTCGGCGCATCGCCACCCTTTTTACTTCTACTTTTGTTTTTACGTTCCGGTGGGACTTGGCACCCGACGCGGGGCTACATCGTCTTCGATCTCCGGCGAAGGGATAAGTCCAATGTTCCGCCGGTCCAGGCAATTGTATCGTCTACGTCGGCGTCGTTCAAGGCTGCATCAGTACATTCGACCTCTTGGATTGCTCTGGTTTGGATGATATATTTGCCTACCTATTTATCATATGTCTCTGTTAATCTAGTCTTAGCATGTCAATTTAGCTCTATCGGCTGCTTCTCGTTTTAGGGTTTCTGCCGGTATCGACTAAATCGCGTTGCTAGATTAGATTAGCTTAGACATCTACCACCCTGAAAACTCAGTAAACGGCTTGATTGTCTAGATATTATGTTTCTTTTCATACTTAGTGCTGCATCAGTTAAGTTTGATCTACTAAGTCGTGCTTAAAACCATAATCTCTAGCCTGTTTCTTGATTGCCAATAAGGGTTTCATCGGGGTTTCAGCCGATGAGTTATCTGGATGTTGCATCGGCTCATAATGATTGCATATACATATAAGTTGGATTTAGCCGATGACAACAAAGGTTTCACTGTTTAATCTAATCTTGTGGATTTCATGATATCGGACCTCCAGCTGATGTGTGCTTTAACCCTCGGATCGATGCTTATTTATCATATCATTACTAGCCGATTGGTTTATACAGGACTATATTGTTATTTTATTATATCATCATCAGCCGATTGCCTTTATATCATTATCTACATTGGATATATAGCCGATTGCTTAAACCCTATCGCTATCGGCTGTTATCGGCTATCGGCTGGAACTACTCCATCGGCTTGTTAGCCGATCGGCTGTTTTGATCTGCTATTTGCATATCTTGTCAGTTGTAGGATCAAACTGACTGGCACGCCCGCATCTCATTAATATTTGGACCTGCACAGGAGCTAAGCAGATCTCCTAAGCCGGTGTGTTCGATTTTTTTCGTCAACAAAATACAATTAGAAATAATAAAAATTCAGAATTAAAAAAATAAGAATATTGGAACAGAAGACTAGAATTCATGTAGGTATACAATTTAGAACTAATTAAAATTTAGAATTAAAAGTACAGTTTAGAGTCCATATAGAAAAACAATTTGTAAATATCTAAAGTTCAAAACTAAAAATAAGTAATATTGGAAGAAGAGTCTATAGCCCATATAGCAATACAATTTAGGAATAGCTGAAATTTGGAATATAAAAAGAAGAACATAGAGTCCATATAGAAGTACATTCTACATATAATTGAAATTCGAAATTAAAAAATAAGGATTATTGGAAGCGGGGACTAGAATCCATATAGGTATACAATTTAGAACTAACTAAAATTCAGAATTAAACATATAATAAAACAAAAAGTAGAGTTTAGAGTATATACATAAATATAACCTGTACATATCTAAAACTCAAATTTAAAATTAAGTAATATTGGATGAAGAGTCTAGAGTTTATATAGCAATACAATTTTGGAATATGTAAAATTAGAAATATAAAAAAATAAAAATATCGAAAGAATAGTTTAGAGTCCATATAAAAAATATAATTTAGAAATAATAAAATTTTGAAAATAAAAAAAAGAAGTATTAGTATAAGTTTCTAGAGTTCATATAGCAATATAATTTAGGAATAGATGAAATTAGGAAATAGAAACAAATAATTTAAAGATAATGGAAATTCGAAATTTTAAAAATAATAAGAAATATTAGAAGAAGAGTCTATAGTTCATATATAAATATAATTTTAAATAATGGAAATTAGAAATTTTAAAAAGAAATATTAGAATGAGAGTTATAGTTCATATAGGAATACAATTTAAAAATAATTAAAATTTTAAATTAAAAATAATTAATATTGAAATACATTTTTTTATTAAAAACATATCTTTGATTTATTGTATGATTAATAGAACAGTAAGGAATTATCTATATTCATCATAATATCACACATCAGTTATTGATCAGGTTAGCACATAATTTAAAGTATATTATTATTTTAATATATTTTAATTATAAAAATGTGAAAATATGTATGCTATTATTTAAGAAAAAACAATGATACAAACCATGCAATCTGTGTGTGGACAATCACACTAGTTTGATGAAATTGATTAGTGCATGCAATTTCGTACGTAGCTAACTAATGAATAAGGAAATTAATTACAAGCCGCGGCCGCCGTAAGGGTAAGCTTGTGTACCATCACCATGGCCCTCTGCAGCACACGTTGGCGCTGCCGGATTGTGAGCTGCGCCGCTGTGTCCCTGTCGACGCCGTCCATCTTGGATAGCTAGCGATCGAGGCGCCTCCATTTTACGATTTCTTTTGAATCCATTTTGGAGGCCGCACGCTGAGCTTGATTTAATTTCGTGATTAGCAATGTAATGAGGAGAGATGCAATTGAAGTAACCAATGATTTTGAATTTTGAAGAGAAAAATATGGAGTACTTGTTTGTAGTGGCACGTACGTTAAGCCAAAATTAAAGAAAAGGAGAGGAGAGAGAGAGAGAGAGATTTTGATGCAGGGCCGAGCGGAATGAGTGAAGAAAGGCCCACTGGGATTGGAAGGAAAAAGTACACCGAAGGCCCCTCAATTTGTCATCGACTTACAAAAATGTCCCCCAATCACAAAACCAGATATATGACATCCCTCAACTTACAAAACCGTTCACACTATGTCCCTTGGTGGTTTTGACCGTGGTTTTGTCTGACGTGACGGCCAAATCAGCGTGGAACCCACGTGGGCCCCACATGTCAGGATGCCACGTCATCACCCTCCCTCTTTCCCCTCCTCTCCCTTCCTCCTCTCTCTCTCTCTCACTTCTCTCCTCTTGGGCAGGCTGGCCGGTGGGTGGGGAGGAGGTCACCGGGCGAGGCGGGTGAGGTGGTCCGACAGAGCGAGCAAGCCGCCGCTCTTCTCCACTGCCGGCCACCGGCCGCGCATGCGCCTCCGGTCTCTCTCTCTCTCTCTCTCTCTCTCTCTTCCCTGGGTAGGGCAGCCGGCGGGGCGAGTGCAGGAGAGGAGGAGGGCGTCGGCAACACACCAAGCTGCAGAGAGGGCGGGCTCGAACATGGCGGCGACACGGGCGGCCAAGGACCATGTGTGGTTGGAGCAACCGCCGCCGGGAGCTAGAGCGGCAGTGACGATGGTCTTATTGGTCTTAATGTCGTCTCGTCGCAGCCGCTGTTGGAGATGGCGAGGCTGCCGTTGGTGCCTTGTGGTGACGTAGCTGATGCCGATGAGGAGACCGCGCTTCTCGCCGCAGACGCGCAGGTAGCTCGCCGCCGCCCGCACCCCGATGACGTCGTCAATGGCGGCGGCGGCGCGAACGCGCTGATGAGCGAGGACGAGCTCCGCGTGCTTGTCGACACCGTGATGATGCACTACGACCAGGTGTTCCTCCTCAAGAGCTTCGTCACCTAGGCCGACGTATTCCATGTCCTCTCCAGCATGTGGATGAGCCACGCTGAGCGCTTCTTCATGTGGCTCGGCGGCTTCTGTTCCTCTGAGCTCCTCAAGGTTTGACACGAGTGATCACCCCACCCAATTCAGTAACAAGCAAATAATCTGAAGCTACCATTGACCGCTATTGTTGAATGATGATGATGTTGTTGTTTGTGCAGGTTCTTGAAAGCCATCTTGAGCCGCTGACGGATCAGCAGTTGATGGGCATCTGCAACCTGCAGCAGTCGTCACAGCAGGCCGAGGACGCGCTGTCGCAGGGGATGGAGACTCTGCAGCAGACGCTGGGAGACACATTGGCATCGGCGGCCACCACCGTGGTCGTCGACAACGTCACTAACTACATGGGACAGATGGCCATTGCCATGGCCATGCTCACCATGCTGGAGAACTTCCTCAAGCTTCGGTCAAACATCAATGGCGAACTGAATTGCTTATTACCATGGCGTGATGCGATGATTTTTTTTTGTGTAGGCTGATCTGCTGATGCAGCAGACACTCCAGCAAATGCACCGGATCCTGGCCACGAGGCAGGCGGCGTGGGCGCTGCTCGTCATCAGCGACTACTTCTCGCGGCTCCGAGTGCTAAGCTCGCTGTGGCTGGCGCGGCCAAGGGATGCGCGTCACGGCGTGGCAGAGCGCGCATCGCACCGACCGCGCCCCCAGCGGCACGGCTAGGTACGCGCCACAGCCACCGCACCCCACTGTCGGCGACCTCTTCGCCACCCGCCGGCCGGCCTGCCCAAGAGGAGAAAAGTGAGAGAGAGGGGAGGGGAAAGAGATAGGGTGAGGCCTATATGGGTCCATGCTGATTCAGCCGCCACGTCAGACAAAACCGTGATCAAAACCACCGAGGGACATAAAGGATGTCATATATCTGGTTTTGTTGTTGGGGGACGATTTTGTAATTCGATGACAAGTTGAGGGACCTTCGGTGTACTTTTTCCGGATTGGAATGTATAAGGAATAAGTCCACTTTGAGTCCCTTAAAAAGTGGCCTAAATCTAATCCATAACTCTGAACCATAAAACCAGATATCTTGACCCCTAAAATATTAAAACTAGTGTAATTTGACTCTTTCGGCGGTTTTGGTGAGCGGTTTTACTGACGTGGCACGTTACGTGGCAATGTTGACCTAGTCTTCGTCCTACGTGGTATTGACGTGGCGCTTGTGTCATTAGAATTAAAAAAAATATGTGGGCTCACTTATCATTCACACACAAAAGAAATTTGTGGGACCACTGACAGGTGGGGCCAGTCTATCCCTTCCTCATCCTCCCCTTCTCTCTCCCTCCCCATTTGGCAAGCGGAGGCCAGTGGCGGCGGCGGCGTCCGGAGTGGCGACAGCGGGCGGGAGAGCGGCGGCGCTGATTCTGTCTTCTCCGAGCTCAGTCGAGGGGATTGGCTTCATTCATGAGAGGAGGCGGGAAGGAGGAGAGGGGCAGCGTGGTGCCGCTGTGGTCGCCGGTCATCGCTCGGCGAAAGGGGCCGCCCTCTTCCCCTTCAGACATTTGTAGCAGGTGGGGGCCGGATCGGCTGTGGCAGCGAACGGCGGTGGCGGCGAGCGGCAAGTCTCCACTTCGCTCGATTTGAAGTTTGCGACGCGTCTTCTTCTTCCTCTTCTTTCTGAACTCTGCAGGTTGCAAGTCTTTTCTTCTTCTTCTTCTTCTTCTTCTTCTTCTTCTTTTCCTTCTGAGATCTGCAAATTGCACAAGTCAAGACAAGCTAGCTCATCTCACCTTGATCTCTACGGCTTCCAAAAGCAAGATGGAATCTAACAAACATATATATATATATATATATATATACACAGTAGCACATTGTCTTCTCAAATCGACCTGTCATGCCATTTCCCTTTCAATTCGCCCCAGAGTACGCTGCTAACCTCCAATCTCCATCCAATCCTTTCCCGTCTCCTCCAATGGCGGCTGATCAACGGCCTCGGGGATGGGCGCAACTCCCAGACAAAGTCTTGCGCGAGCACTACCGCCGGATCCCGTGCGAGATCGATCGCCTCCACTCACGCCGCGTCTGCCACTCCTAGCGCGCGGCGCTCGCGAGGCCCCGAGGCGCTGGGGTTGACCTCCACGACGGCGACGACGCAGCATCAGCTACAGTGCTCCGGCGAGGGCGCGGCGTCCGCGTCGGCGAGCCAGAGCGGTGACGACAGCCGCCACCGCCGCCACGGCAATTGCCCAGACGCTGGAGGGCTCGACGGAGACGAGCAAGATGGCCACCAGTGGCGCCGGGCCCGCGCCGGTGTTCTCGATGCTAGAGAGCTGGCTGCTCGACGACGGCCGCATGGGCCACGGAACGGGGAGGTCGGGAGGATGATGAATGGATAGACTGACATGTAGGTCCCACCTGTCAGTGGGTCCCACAATTTTGTGTGTTTGTGAATGATAAGTGAGCCCACATATTTTTTTTAATTCTAATGACAAGTAAGCGCCACGTCAACGCCTCATAGGACGAAGACAGGTCAACATCGCCATGTAACGTGCCACGTCAGCGAAACCGTTCACCAAAACCGCCGAGGGAGTCAAATTGCACCAGTTTTAACAGTTTAGGAGTCAAGATATGTGGTTTTGCTGTTCAGGGTTATGTATTAGATTGGGTCACTTTTAATGGAGTCAAATGGACTTATTCCAATGTACAATGCCTCGCGCGATTGCGATTCGTGTTGGAGGGAGGATTCAAGCCCAACAGAAAGAAAGAAAGCCCAGTAGGAGCCTATAATACGTGAAGACGTGGTAGCTGTTTGCACCGCACAGTCAACCCACTCCCTTTACTCAGCTGTACCACTCGCTGACACGGACTGGAGTACGAATTTATTTATTTTTTTTCATAAATTACGAAAAATATAGAGAGAAAAATAATGGCTCCAATGACGATCCTAGTACAGCCATAGTAGAAATGACGGTTTTGTTTTGCCCCGATCCTTTTTTAATTTCTTTCTTTTTTTAATCGTTACAGTTACAGGTATTAATTCTCTCTAGTACTACGTTGGTTGCATCTAAGAGCAAGTTTAATAGTATAACCAGCTACTAGCTCTAAATCACCTAGCCAACATAATAGTGGATTCATACAATAATTGTTTCATTACTATTAATATCTAGTCTCATCTATCATACACATTACTCTTTAAAGTCCATACTGCAGCTAGCTACAGATTTGTAGTCCACTGTTTTTCTCTTTCTTCCTTTATCTCTTTAAAATATATTTTTAGCTGGTTTATAGCCTGCTATTGTACCTGCTCTAATAAGTACTCCGTGCTCCGTTAATTTAATTTAATAAAGGGAAGGCATGGAAACTGAAATGGAGGTGTGTCACGAGGAGGATAGCGGCGTGCGTGCGGGTAGCTGGTACCTACTCCAAGCAAAATCCAAAATCCAAAATCCAAGCAGAAAAAAAGTCATACGCATTCATTGTGAAATGGACCGGCGCAACTCCCCAAATAAATGACGCGCCTTCGCCACACATTTGACCAGACCAGGGAGAGATCTGCTGCTGCTGCTCTCCAACCAATCAACCATGGGCTCCGTGTCACCACCAGCGCCGGAGGAGGACGCGGCCGCCGTGGAGTCGGCCGGGGCGGCGGCGCGCATGTTCTGGCATGAGACAAAGCGGCTGTGGGCCATCGGCACCCCCATCGCCATCGGCACCATCACCAACTACGCCATCAGCTCCGTGACCACCATGTTCATCGGCCACCTCGGAAACCTCCCCCTCGCCGCCGCCTCCGTGGGCCTCTCCGTGTTCGCCACCTTCGCCCTCGGCTTCCTCCTGGGCATGGGCAGCGCCCTGGAGACGCTGTGCGGGCAGGCGTTCGGAGCCGGGCAGGTGTCCATGCTGGGCGTCTACCTCCAGCGATCCTGGATCATCCTCCTCGGCGCCACGGTCCTGATGGTCCCCGTGTACGTGCTGGCCGAGCCGCTGCTCCTGCTGGTGGGGCAGGACCCGGAGGTGGCGCGCGCGGCGGGGCGGTTCACGCTCTACATCCTCCCGGGCGCCTTCGCCTTCGCCGTGAACTTCCCGTCGGGCAAGTTCCTCCAGGCGCAGAGCAAGGTGGGGGTGCTGGCATGGATCGGCGTGGCGGGGCTGGCGTTCCACGTGGGCATCACCTACCTCGCGGTGTCGGTGCTGGGGTGGGGGCTCCCGGGCGCGGCGGCGGCGTACGACGTGTCGCAGTGGGCGTCGTCGCTGGCGCAGGTGGCCTACATAATGGGGTGGTGCAGGGAGGGGTGGCGCGGGTGGTCCATGGCGGCGTTCCACGACCTGGCCGCCTTCCTCCGCCTGTCCATCGAGTCGGCGGTGATGCTGTGCCTCGAGATATGGTACCTGGGCCTCATCACCGTCCTCACGGGGGACCTGGACGACGCCCAGATGGCGGTCGACTCGCTGGGGATCTGCATGAACATCAACGGCTACGAGGGCATGATCTTCATCGGCCTCAACGCGGCCATCAGCGTCCGGGTGTCCAACGAGCTGGGCTCCGGGAGGCCCAGGGCGGCCATGCACGCCGTGGTGGTGGTGGTGGCGGAGTCGCTGCTCATCGGCCTCCTCTGCATGGCGCTCGTGCTCGCCTTCAGCGACAAGCTGGCGCTCGTCTACACCAGCGACGCCCACCTGCTCCGCGCCGTCTCCAGGATCGCTGGCCTGCTCGGGGTCACCATGGTGCTCAACAGCGTGCAGCCGGTGCTGTCCGGTGTGGCCGTCGGCGGCGGATGGCAGGGCCTCGTCGCCTACATCAACCTCGCCTGCTACTACCTCTTTGGCCTCCCCGTCGGCTACCTTCTCGGTTACTACTTCAACCTCGGAGTCGGGGTACCCATTCCTATTCCTATTCCTACCTACCTCCCTTCTCTTTTCTTTTTTCCACTAATATAATGGAGTACTATGCATATGTACTGCGAAATTATATAAATTAATCACAGAAAAAAATTAAAATTAAATTGGCTGCAGGGGGTTTGGGGTGGCATGCTCTGTGGAGTTGCACTTCAAACACTCATTCTACTCTTTGTAGTCTGGAGAACAGACTGGAAGGCAGAGGTAATATATAGTATTATTACATTTTCGTTTTCATTTTAAATGGAAAAATAAAGAGAGTTGCTCATCATGATATACCATTGCTGTTGCCGATTAATGTACATATAATTTCAGGCTGCGCAAGCTTCAGCTCGTGTGCACAAGTGGGGAGGCACAGATGAAACCAAACCTCTCTTACAAGGAGATCATTCAGACAGAGATTAGCATATGCATACCCTGTTTCTCTTTTTCTTTTCCCCCTGCGCAGAGCAGATACGAAGTTGGACTCCAAATTCAATTCTTATCCTGCATGTACCAGGCAGCTCTGTATTCTTCAATTGTACGATTTTTGTATACGCTACTGGGTCACAATTTATTAACATTGTACGCTATTGGGGATTTGGGGTTCTTCCCTCCCTCTTCTATTTATTATTACAAACAAGAATACAACAGATCAAATTGCAATTGTTTAGATGCAGTAATGACAATGATGATTCCTTGGTTTACAATGAATCTGAATGAATTGCCGGCTGCCTAAGATCGACTTATCCGGCCGATGTTCATCTGAACTAGTCAAAGCTAGATGCAGGACTGAGCACCGCATATGTGTAAGATGTTGATGATTGTTTCTTTCAATTTCACATCTACATTTTGATCTTTTTTTTGACGCAAGAAGGTAGAGCTACCTTATAGTCATTTCATTAAGAGAAATGAGGTTTACAGGTTACAAGTTAAAGGTTAGAGTTAACTGGGAAGCAGATAGAAGTGATACAGAGAGAGGAGAGACTATGGAGAAAAAGAAAGAAGACAAAAGGAAAAGGAAACTAGAGGGGCGGATTTACAAGGGGATATACATGAGGCTTCTCTAGGAAATCCTCGCACACCATGTGTGAATTTCTTTGTCTGTTTGCCTCATTGGTTCTCAGGCTCCAAAGTTTTAGGGTGTCTGAAATTTGCTGCGTGATGCATTGTGGGTTGTCAAATTGTCCCTCAAACACTATGTTGTTGCGAGATTTTCACAGCGTGTAAGCGCAAGCAGCAAACCAAATTGGTTCTATTCCCTTTGATGAGTGATTCATGTCTATGACTGCTTGTAGGAAAGCCGAGCTTGATTCGGATTTGTTGGCCAGCTGCAGTAAGTTCAATTTTTCCCGGAGGTTATTGGCATTGTTGCATCTTAGGAGGATGTGATCTGCTGATTCTAGTGCAGGGGCACAAGGAGCTGTGGGGATCTTCATTCCAGTTTTTGCTGACCATATTGGATTTGGTGTTTAGTCTGTCTTTGAATGCTAGCCAAAGAAAAATCTTACAATTTTGTGGTATGGTGTGGATCCATATATAATCTGCTGGTTTCCAAATGGATCCATGGTATGTCAGCAAGCGATAGGCATTTGCTGCTGAGACTTTGGGTGCAGTATACAAGAATTCTCTTTGTGTCTGTTTTCTCTGGGATGGGGCAGAGATTTTGCAAGATTTGCAGCAGTGCGTGTAGTTCTGATTTTGCTTGGTAGGAAAGGCTAGGATGGAGCTGTATTTGCTAGGAATTTTGTCTGAATTGTGATTGAACTGTGCAATCCTTATGCAAAGCAAATGAGTATAAAACTGGGTAAGCAAATTCCAGACGTTGATGCAGCCATTTATCCTTCCAAATCAGAGTTGTTCTGCCATTTCCGAGTTTTACCTGAGTTGTAGAGCATAGGGTCTGGAATTGTGATAGAATGAGTTTCCAAGTCGGTGTATCACTGGTTCTGGGATGTAATTGTAATGTGTTTTGCATATACCTCTCTCTAAACCAATTAGCGATTGGATCATTCGGGCCTGCGCGCACCTTATCTTCTAGCTTTAAAATTAATGCTGTGTTATGTGTCCTTAAGTCCTTGATCCCTAATCCTCCTTTAATGGATTTTTCACCTTTCCAAAAGAAAGCACGACTTATTTTGTCAGTTGTCTCGATAGATTTCTCCGTCCAAATACATATAGTAAGTTGGGATTGCTGAGATAACCGAACTTATCATTTTGATCTAGTTCACCTGTCTTTATCAGTTTGCGTTGTGTCATCCGTATTTGCAGTAACTCTTTCGTGGATTTGTTTCCGTTCTGCATACAACACTAGGCTTTGGGTGAATCGTTAAGGTGACCCAAAAAAGAATGTCAATACAACTCATTAATTAAGATTGAAACTGCGGTATTTTTCTGACTATTAATTGCCTTGGGCGACGTTAGAACTAGCATATCTTGTGTGCAAGTTTCAGCAACTAACAGCACCACAAAAATCGATTGCTTTTCTTTTTCTTTTATTAGTTTTGTCGAAGAATAAAAGTGGAGCGAGAATTAAAGAGGAAGATATTTTTATGTCTCTCACCGGCAGGTGGGCTCATACAGTTAGTATATTATCTTTTTATTGATGATGAGAAAGAAAAAGAGAGGGTCCGTGGCGCCGACAGGTGGTCCCCGCATGTCATCGAGGTGGAAAAACACGAAACCACTCAATCGAAACAGTAGAGATAAGGAGGACAATTGGAAAAGAGCCCCTCTAAGATTAGAAAATTACTCCACTATATATCCTCCAACCTCTCCAACTGAACTACTTTATCCATCCATCCATCCAACAACGCAAGTTGCAGATTCTACTTGGTCGGAGTTTCAGCCTCCGGCGAACTGCTCCGATCGATCGCTCGCTCGCTCGCGGGGACGCGACGAGGTAACGACGCCCATCCCTCCCTGCTCTTTCTTCTCTTCGATCCTTCTTCGCGGTCGTGTAGGGATCCATCCATCAAATCTGAATATCTAATCGAATCAATCTATATGGCGTTGCGTTTGCGTTTGATTTGAACCACCATGATGATGATGATGATTTTGCTGCTCTGAGAGATGATGCTGCTGCTGATGCTAGGGTTTGCTTGCTTCATCTGTCGTAGGGTGGGTGAATCGCTTAGGATTTGGGAATGGCTCGCCGTTTGATTAGCCCCTGCCAAGGCTCTGGTTTGCTTAACGCCGGATTTCTCGGCGTCTTCTCCTCCCACCATGTGATTCCACTATCCCCCTCTCCCTCCCTCCCTTCCCCATCCTCCACTTAACCAGGCACCTCACTCACATTCCATGCTCAAACCCTTGCCCTCCTCTCCTCTGCAATTTCTTTATACATTATTCATACAGACATAGGTTTCTATATAGATTCTCCTAGTGTGCTGGAATATTGTTTGTACTAGTATTATTAAGGTTTATATATGTGTCGATGCGTCTAACACAGATGATACATCTACTGTGCTTCTCCTCACTGTTTCTTCCCCCCAATTCTATTCCGTGTTTATACCAGTATCATCGCCTGCCATTGTCATCATCGCATAGGAGTTCCCAACTGAAGAATTGCTACCTTCCTAATTTAAGGAAGGAGGTGTGTGCCTCCCTCTTGCTCTCAGATGATAATCTCATGCCACCCACCCAGTTATAGCTTTTGTTGCATGGCATTGCTGCTGTTGCTTATAGATTCTAGTTTGTATTGTTGTAGGTCTCGCATTGGACAAGACCAGCCACGCCTTCCTTGTCGCTATATGTCTGTATCATCTCGCTTATATGTTACTTTTCTTCATTAACTCCATGTTTTTACTTCTGTAGAGTACATCTTGATCGGACAATTTCCCGATATTTCAGAGTGCAAGGCTTGCCAGCAAGAGGACAACTTGTTCCGTTGCAACCGAGCCGCCGCCTTCCACAACCGAAGAACCAGAGATGGATCTTCCAAAGGAGATATTCCTGAAAGAATACAAAAAGCCTGATTACTTATTTGACTCGGTAACTACATACCTCTCTTTTTTTGCAACCATCCAAAATTTTCAATATCTGAACTCCGGCTTGCAGGCTTTCTAACACCATATCTATGGATACTTAGCTGTTTGCAATCTGAAATTTAACTAGATATATATGCTAGCCTGTATGGGCATCTTGGCATTTAATGAACATAATGGGCTCCTTTCTGTTTGTTGTCTTTACTACCTTCCTGACTTTATGCTGGGACTTAATTTTGGGCAGGTCAATTTGGAATTTCAACTTGGCGAAGACAAAACAATAGTTACATCTAAAATAGCTGTATCTCCAGGAACTGAAGGTAACACACACCCTTTCATATCCATTTGACTTAGCCGAACACTCACTTTTATACATCGTTGGAATTACCATTTGGTTTCTCATTGCATGTCTTTAGATCTCTCATGTACTTGTTTGTTTCTCAATTTCTTTCCTTAGCTTATCGTGCTTAAAATGAGGCTCTGTAGTCTGTACTTCCTTATTAATTCTTTTTAATAATTGTATCAGGTACCTCCTCTCCACTTACTCTTCATGGGCATGATCTGAAGCTGCTATCAATCAAAGTCAATGGCAAGGACCTTAAGGTGGTAACATTAGTTCCATGCTACTTTTTTTCCTTTTGTTATGTAGGATCTGTTTGTCTTGGTCAGGGATGGAGGTTTATTATGTCCAAGTGTGGTCATAGGCCATAGCAACTGTGGCCTTCTATATATTAAAAAAACTAGTACTTAGGTTTATATTCCTCATGAGCTTCAAAATTACACCTCAAATTTTCCTGATTTATGTATATTATAGAAAATCATATATTACCTTTGGCATTCAGATTGCATGCCACTTCTATACGCACATATCTAGGTATGATACAAGCCTGTTTTACTGCTGAGCTCAACTTGCAAACATGTTTAGTTATAGTAAGCCAGCTTCATTTCATAAGCATGTTCTTTCTATTGAAAATGTTTCTTCAGCTCGTCATGATTTACTATGTATGTTGTCTTTCTGAATTTTTAATGTGTACTGAATTCTAGAGTGAAGATTATATGGTTGATTCACGCCATTTGACTGTTTCAAGACCACCTGGTGGTACATTCAACTTGGAAATTGTTACAGAAATATATCCTCAGCTAAATACATCATTGGAGGTATATACTGATTTGGTTCTTGAAGGAACATAATATGCACTAGATAAGAATTCAATCCAGATAAAAAAAATACAAGCTATGGTTTCCTGTTCTAATTTTCAGTAAATTTACAGGGACTTTACAAGTCAACTGGCAATTTTTGCACCCAGTGTGAAGCAGAAGGGTTCCGGAAGATTACATACTTTCAGGTATCTCATCCTCTTAGTTAGCTATGATCCACAGGCAACCATGATAATCTTCTCTATTGTATATGAATGTAGGACATCCTGTATTGAATCTATGTGTTATCTACTTGCAAAAAAACATATCTATCAAAGATCCTGAAATGACTTGTATTCTGGAAATGGTAATATTGTTACAGGATCGTCCAGATGTTATGGCAACATATACTTGCCGTATCGAAGCTGATAAGACGTTGTATCCAGTATTGTTGTCCAATGGGAATCTTATAGAGCAGGGGGATCTTCAGGTACAGTATCTCTGTAACTCAATTGTCAGAACTGACAAAGTGGTAATCAGTGAATACCATGTCTAAGAATGTGCATCTTCCTAACTGTAGGGTGGCAAGCATTATGCATTGTGGGAAGACCCCTTCAAGAAACCAAGCTACTTATTTGCTTTAGTTGCTGGTCAGTTGGATTGCAGGGAGGACTCATTTACTACATGTTCTGGCCGAAAAGTAACACTTAGAATTTGGACTCCTGGTCAAGATTTAGCAAAGACAGCACATGCTATGTATTCTCTTAAAGCAGCTATGAAGTGGGATGAGGAGGTTGGTCCCGATTCATTCTCCTATGTTTTTGTGCAATTCTTCGTCGTATCACTAACACAATTTATTAATCAGATTACTAATACAATTCTACCTTTGGATTCGTGCCAGGTTTTTGGCCTTGAATATGATCTTGATTTGTTCAATATTGTTGTTGTTCCGGATTTCAATATGTAAGCCTTCTCTCTTATTACATTGTCATGCTGCAATTTTGTTCAGTCTCCAAGACCTAGGACTTTGTGTTTTGTTTTGTTGGTACAGTTGTTCTTCCAGTGGTATTTATTTTTCTACTACAGATTGTTCTCACTAAATCTCCTGTGTTGGTTAAATAGCAGATCAGATCTACCTTATCTCTCTAACAACACTCGTACTAATAAACTTTTGTGTTGTTTTGCAGGGGAGCAATGGAGAACAAGAGCTTAAACGTAAGAATCTCTCTGTGGTTACAAAATACTTAAAACATGAAACAACACTGATTCCTGTTATATCAATGAACAGATATTTCAATCTAGACTTGTGCTGGCATCACCAGAGACAGCTACTGATGGGGATTATGCTGCAATTTTAGGTGTCGTTGGACATGAGGTACATTATCAGAAATGATCGATTTTCACTCACTATATTCTTTCTGATCATGAATTCCTGTTGATACTAACTTATCTTTCACTTTATTTTTGCAGTATTTCCACAACTGGACTGGTAATAGGTAAATATCTTAACGACTTCACCGTACTGGTTACATCTAATAATTAAATTTCAACTTCTAAAACATGATGTGTTTGGTTGATTTGTTGCCAATTGCATCTTTGCTCGTGTTTTTTCATTAGTTATACTATTTTTATTGATCTCACGAGCTTCAGTTAGTTTAGAATCCTCCAAAAGAAGAGGCATCCTTTCAACTGTCCTCTGTGTCATGAGATTCATCATGATTAGTACTAGTTAGGACAGAATATATCCTGATGAATATCTTGTTGCAGAGTGACTTGTCGTGATTGGTTCCAGCTCACTCTGAAAGAAGGATTGACTGTATTCCGGGATCAGGTACTCATGAAATAGGCTTTTAGTGATTTGCTGCAATGTTTGGGTTTTATCGTGCTCTGTTAATAAATTGAATCTGCAGGAATTCTCATCAGATCTTGGTTGTCGCACAGTAAAACGTATAGCTGATGTTTCTAAACTCAGGACCTATCAATTTCCACAGGTTGTGTTTCTTTAAATTTCCCTTCACTAGTACTGGATTCTAATTGGTTTGATGGCAGTTACATTTGTTTTCTTGTTTTAAATCATTACTTTCCTCCCTGATATCCAGGATGCTGGCCCTATGGCGCATCCTATTCGTCCGCATTCGTATATCAAGGTGACAATACTTAACTGTCAGTTATTGTAACTACTTTGTGATTTTTAGCCACCATACAGATCTGATATTAATTCTTCTAATTTTACTGGCAGATGGACAATTTTTATACCGGTGAGTTGCTCTGTCTGTGAAGTATGATGTGCATCTAATGAGAAGTACTACATCATTAGCTAATTATTTTCAATCATTTTATGCCCTGGTGAACCTCCAACCTTATTATTTGTTGAATCTTGTGTGGTGATTTGAACATGAAAAACCTGGCAGTAACGGTATGTTTTCTGTTCTGTTCAATTAGCTTTCAATAAAGTTGTATGGGAATTCTTTTGTCTAAAGAAATCCTGGAATGTTCTGACATTTTCTTTTGCTGCTTTCTACTTTTTCATCCAATGATTATGGGATTTCATCACAGGTTTATGAAAAGGTTCGTTTGATCCAATGTTTTCTTATTCACTTTTGACCCCTAACCCCAGTGGGATGTAATTTGTGGATATGTACTTGTAGGGTGCTGAAGTTGTTAGAATGTACAAGACCATGTTTGGAGCTTCAGGGTTTCGAAAGGTAAAAGTTAAATGCAGAAAGCATGATGATGATTTCTTTTCTCCCATGGTGGTGCTGTGGGCTTAAATATATGAAAATAAAAGAAATGAGAAAACCGATTGCTTTGTTATCTTTTGGCAAAAAAAAAGGAAGCACCAAAGAATGAGAATCTTCATGAGATCTGTCTCTTTTCTTCAGTTATCAAACGTGTGTTATCTGCTCGTTCTGTTTAGTTAACAGTTTGTATCTCCTGCACAGGGCATGGATCTTTACTTCCAAAGGCACGACGGGCAAGCTGTGACTTGTGAAGACTTTTATGCTGCAATGTGTGATGCAAATAACACCCAGCTGCCAAACTTTTTACAATGGTACTAGACATCTATCTTTCAACCATGCACATGTTGCAAGCACAATCTGATCTTAAAACAACCATGCAATAGGTACTCTCAGGCAGGTACTCCAACTGTTAAAGTGAGCTCTTCATACGATGCAAGTTCTCAGACATTTTCTCTGAAATTTAGGTGAGCTTCTACACTACCAAGTTTTTAGTTACTTTCACTTAAAGAGTTAACCCAGTTTATGATTCTTTTTCTGTATTGCTTGATTTTCCGTTCATGTTTTTAATCAACGGATTATAGATATTTTGCTTCTTCCTTTTCTGCCTTCTATAGATAATTTGTGAAATTAGAATATTTTCAACTAATTCCTTCCGTCCTTTTAAATATCTTAGTCAAGAAGTGCCACCTACCCCTGGCCAACCAGTTAAAGAGCCGATGTTCATTCCTATTGCTGTCGGACTTGTTGATTCTACCGGAAAGGATATGCCCCTAACTTCCATTTACAGTGATGGGATGCTCCAATCACTCACTAGTGATGGCCAGCCAGTCTTCACTACTGTTCTTCAATTTAATAAGGTATAAGAACTGATTATTTTCCAGTCAAAAATTCCTCTTCAATGGCAACTTCAGGGCCACAAGTTGATTTCTTTGGATTATGAACCTTGCATGCCATGCAATTAAGTCATTTGTGAGATTATCATTTTGAACTCTTGCTATACTTTGATTTTTATAGAAAGTACTAAGAATTGTGCCTTAGTCAGGATCACGTGGTTGAGATGTGTAAAGACATCAACCTGCAATTTTTATATTCGCGTTCAGACATTACATGTTCTTGTCTGATCTTCAAAATGGCTGAATGAGACATTTTTTTCATCTTTCAGAAGGAGGAAGAATTCATATTTAACAACATACCTGAGAAACCAGTGCCTTCCTTGTTGAGGGGATACAGTGCTCCTGTTCGTCTTGATTCTGATCTGACTGAGAGTGACTTGTTTTTCCTACTTGCCAATGATTCGGATGAATTTAACAGGTTGCTCTCTGTTTCCTGTTTTAAGTCATCTTCTCTTTTATTGGAGATTTTTAATCTGAGAATTCTTGCATTCCTTAGGTGGGAAGCTGGTCAGGTGCTGTCACGTAAACTGATGCTCAGTCTTGTAGCTGACTTCCAGCAACAGAAAACACTGGCCCTGAACCCTAAATTTGTTGATGGACTTAGATCAATCCTGCGGAACACAAGCTTGGATAAAGTATTTTTTTTTCTGATGCTACTATGATTTTATCATACAGAATTCAACTGTAAAATGTCTAACATGTGTTCTTTTAGGAATTCATTGCGAAAGCGATAACTTTGCCCGGTCAAGGGGAGATTATGGATATGATGCCAGTTGCAGATCCTGATGCAGTTCATGCTGTCCGTACCTTTATTAAGAAGGAGCTTGCCCTTCAACTCAAAGATGACCTTCTTTCAACAGTAAGTGGCACCAAGCTATTGTCTGTAGATGTGGTTACTGTCTAATGTGCTTTGGTGTAGTAATTGTTTTTCAAGGTGATATAAGTTCCACTCTTGTGCCTAGTAAACATGCTGAAAATGTAACCAGGGCGGTTGTACCTTTTTCGCTTTTTGTTTGCTTATTATTGAATACTCAAAAGGGTGGGATTTTTGTGTGTGAGAGAGCTTGTCTTTTACTTACATTCATGTCTATTTCATCAGGTGACAAATAACAGAAGTTCTGAAGCTTATACATTTAACCATGATAGCATGGCCCGCCGTGCATTGAAAAACACATGCCTTGGTATGTCTTTCCATCTAGCATTTTAACATGGAAATTTTGTTCCATACACTGTGGTTTCAAATATATTTTCCTGGTTTTGTTTTTCAGCTTATCTTGCATCTCTGAATGAACCGGACACCACTGAACTTGCATTTATTGAATACAAGTCTGCTACTAACATGACGGAGCAGTTTGCTGCACTAGCAGCATTGTCTCAAAATCCAGGCCAAGTTCGTGATGACACCCTTCTGGACTTCTATAACAAATGGCAGCATGACTATTTGGTAAGATGCTTGCTGCTTATATGTGTCATTCTTATACATAGTGCTATTCATCTATGCCAGAGTAGCACAGTAATTTTCTTTTTACATCGGAGCCCATACTTGTCTTTCTTCTCAAATAGGTTGTAAGCAAGTGGTTTGCTCTTCAAGCTACATCAGACATCCCTGGAAATGTTGCTAACGTTCAAAAGTTACTTGGTCACCCTGCTTTTGACATGAGGAATCCGAACAAGGTATGTGATTCTTTTCCTTCAAATTTTTTGAGTACATAGTTCAGGACCTTACAGAAAACATACTAAAAATGCAGGTGTATTCGCTAATTGGAGGATTTTGTGGGTCCCCTGTGAATTTCCATGCAAAAGATGGCTCTGGTTACAAGTTCTTGGGTGAAGTTGTTTTACAGCTAGACAAGATAAATCCTCAGGTTCTGTTTCACGTGCTAAATGAATGAACAAACACTAGTTTGCCTATCACCGTCTGATTGTGGTTTTTTGCTGGACTGAAAATGTAGGTGGCCTCCCGCATGGTGTCAGCTTTCTCTCGGTGGAGGCGATATGATGAGAGCAGACAAGCTCTTGCTAAGGTATGTATGTTGTTGTTGTAACACCGGATGATCACATTGCTTTGGTCTAAACATGTTGATGTTCCTTTGTTGTACAACAGGCTCAGCTGGAGATGATCGTGTCAGCCAATGGGCTATCAGAGAATGTGTACGAGATAGCTTCAAAGAGCCTGGCAGCTTGAATAATCCCGTGAGTGAACAAGTCAGTCGGTCCTGCCTCTCATCACATGACATCCACACAGGGTGCTAAAAGTGTAGTTAAACTGAATATGTTTATGTGGCAAGAGTAAAAGAAGGCTGCTTTTAGACTGGTACAAAACTCTGTTGCTTATAGTATCGCAGACCCCAAAAGTAATGCAATTCTTTCTTACGCGATGGCTCTATCTGGAATAACTGGACTGATAGAGTTTCTTGCAGTATTTGTTTATTGCCCTTGCCGTGTTGGTACTTGGTAGGCATGGGTTGATTTTGTCGACCGATGCTTGGATTGTGACCATGCGCGACACTAGTGATGCAGCTGATATTTGTTCCATCATAGTAACAGTAATACTAACAGTTGGTGTTGGGGTGGGGTGGGGGCGTGTAATAGGTGTGTGATGCTTAAGCTGGCAGTCAGTTGAGCATCTGATTCTAGTGGCAAGGGAAGAGAAGAGATGCTTAGCATTTATATTTAGTGGAGGTGAAGCTTATATGGGACTCTCAAATTGGTTCCTGATGCTAGAGTTTGCTTAACAACAGCCAGCCTGGTGATCTACAATTTGAGTGGCATAGTAGGAGTATGGTACTAGCGCCCTTATTTGCCTAAGGGCAGATGATTTGATTGGTCAGGACATTATTATCTTGGTCGTACTGTGGAAATGGGTTTGGGAGGCTATAGCGTTCTTATCCTATATAGCATGGGGACGGTGGTTGGAGGGAGTGAACGGACCGGCGTGCGCGAGACGGGCTAGACTTTCCCTTGATTTTTTGGGTTGGATGGGGAGGGTAGACGACGCGTCCAGACCGTGTGCGTGCGTGCGTGTGGCTAAAGAAAGGAGTTGTTCAAAGTGGATGGGATCAAGTGGGCAAGTGCTCAACAAATATAAGGTCGCTTTCCCTTCCTTGTGGCGGGAATCACACGGTCATGTTGTAGGTCTTCTCTTCTCCACCCAAGTCAAGAATGCACTGCGATATCTGAGTAATAGTAATACTAGTAATTGTAGGAGTAAATATCTGGAACAATCTAGAAATTGCTTGCTACAAACAGAGCTCGCTCTCATCTCGTACGTCTTGTATCAGTATCACCGGGGTGCTTAGCTGCTAAGATAAAACTGAAGTGACGAAGGAAGGAAGGAAGCAAGTCGTAGAAGAAAGTGACCAACGATCCATCCATCCAACCCTTCCAAAGACCAAGATGATGATGATAGCTTCTCCTCTACTATTAATACCCCTTCTACTTCTCCCTCCTCATCTCATTCATTACTCACTCTTTTACTCTTCTTGACAAGAGTAGAACAACATCATCATCTATCACACACACTATCAGGGCAGGTGATCGAATAGCTAGGAAGCAAGCAAGCAGAGAGTAGTAGATCGAGTGATCGGAGGATGGGGTCGCGGTACGAGGTGGAGGTGACGGTGTCGTCGGCGCGGGACCTCAAGAACGTCAACTGGCGCAACGGCGACCTCAAGCCCTACGCCGTGCTCTGGGTCGACGACGGCGCCAAGTGCTCCACCCGCGTCGACCTCGACAACGCCGACAACCCCAACTGGGACGACAAGCTCACCCTCCCTCTCCCCCCCTCCTCCCGCCTCGACGACGCCCTCCTCTACCTCGACGTCGTCCACGCCAACGCCGCCGAGGGCGTCAAGCCGCTCGTCGGCTCCGCCCGCCTCCCGCTCCGCGACGTCCTCGACGACGCCGGCGTAGGCGCCCGCGTCTCCCGCTCCCTCCGCCTCAAGCGCCCCTCCGGCCGCCCCCAGGGACGCCTCGACCTCCGCCTCGCCGTCCGCGAGTCCGCGCGCTACTACGACCCCTCGCCCTACCCGGCTCCCTACGGCCAACCCGCCGGAACACGCGACCCCTATGGCGCCCCGCCTCCGGCCTACAGCTCCGGCTCAGGCGGGCAGTACCCGTACGGTGGTGGCTACGGCTCAGGCGGGTACGCGGCGCCGCCGGCAGGGTACCCGAGCGCCTACGGGGCGCCGCCACAGCCAGCGTACGGCGGCGCGCCTCCTGTGGCGGCGTACGGTGCAGCAGGTGGGGCGCCGGTGGTTGTGGAGGAGACGAAGAAGAAGAGCAAGATGGGGATGGGGACAGGGCTGGCGGTGGGCGCGGCGGCGGGCGTGCTGGGAGGGCTGGCGCTGGCCGGCGGCGCGAGCTACCTGGAGGACAAGTTCGAGGAGGGCGTGGCGGAGAAGGTGGAGGACGATCTCGACAGAGACGACGACTACGCCGCCGGCGGCTACGACGACGACTATTAATTAATTCCATTTTCATTTTATTCATCCAACCACACCACGCCTATCCCTGCACTTCAAAGTTCAAACTCATCCTAATACAACCGAATAATAATACCTATACTTACTATTACCTCTTTTTATATGATACTACAATAATTGAGAAACACAAATTAAACAAGAGTAATAATCAATTTTTGGTTTAGAAAACAACTCATTATTCATGCTGATGATGATGTGTTGTTCATTTCTTCTCTTGCATTCAAGGGGGGAAAAGAATCTTTCTCCTGGCCAAGAAAGAGAGATGTTGATGAACAATATTTATATCAGGCCGATCCAGTGTTGTGGACCCCCGTTTTTATAACAGGAATCAATCGTATAACAGTACCGTTTCCCTGGATCAAGTAGTCTGGTACACACGAGTACATAACTGAAATACCAAATGCACATACACGAGATTCTAGTGCGAATTATTACATCATAAGCCCGCAGGCATAGTCTTAGATCATCGGACCGAGTGGTCCGGAATACATTCTAAAAGCAGAAGTAGATAAGGCAACGGAGTTAAGGCAGCGGCACGCCATTGCCACAGGCAACGACCGTAACTAAGACCTACTGAGCACCATCGTCTTCATCACCCTCCTGGTAATAGGCATGGGGATCCTCTGAAGCTTCATCTCCGACCTCTAATTAAGTTTATATATTGCAAGGGTGAGTACCAACCGTACTCAGCAAGCCACCACAGCAACAATGCACATGATAGGGGTATTCAAAGGATGGCTATGGTTCTTTTGCGCAAAGCAAGTTTTGTAATTCTTTTCACAAGCATAAGACCTAGCATAGACTAATCAAATTTTAGTACCAGTGTTCACATTAAACAACGACGGTTCTGTCCACCATCCATTGTGATCCCAAGGATAGCTTCCCGCCATTGAGTCATCATGGTTTTTCTGAGGACGTCCATCTTCCCTCCTCTCAGGAAGTGGCTTCATCAGTATAAAAATCATCATGCACTATCCCATCCCACACATGTTAAGAATTTAGAGTCTAGCCAAGTGTAATACATGTCCCGTTGCTCAATAACCGCGAGCACAGCTATTCGAATAGATTTGGTTTACTCACACTGCAGTGGATGTACACTTTACCCGCACTCCGCAACTGCCCAACACATGAGCCTCGTCCCAACACATGAGACGCGTCACGGCAAAGCTTTTTGATAACCTCGCATTGGCAGTACCCGCTCCATGAACTTTACATCCTCATGCACTCTAGGCGTACACGGTTTCTAGCAGTGAGAGGAGTTCTGGCGCACCCGGGAAGGGAAGACTCACACATGCATTAAGTTATAATTATGTTTAGATTCTCACATGACAGTCCTACCGATGGCGACACCATTGTAGACACCCGCCTCGCGGTCCTACCAATGGCTGCCCCACCGTAGAGCCCTTGCCTCACATATCAAGAAACCACTATGCATGAATACTGCCTCTGCTCAGCTATCTACTCCGCTAGGTCTATACCCATACGAGAAGTGCGGTTGTACGGGGGTCGTTTCATGCTTAACTTCATGGCTCGGTCCTTAATTGACCGGGGACGGCACTAGCCTTTTCCGGACACCACCCAAATCCTCCGTCCGCCCCAGTCGAAAACAGTTGTTTAATTTTTATTTCTCCTTTCACAAATCATGTCATCAACATCATGGCAATGTGGCGCTCATGTCTCCACATGCCGCATCTCAATTACCTTCCCAAAGGTAATTGCCCAAGCATATAGCTTTTGATAAATATGAGTATGCATGATTCTAAAATAGCATTTCTAAGCAATTGTCATAATTGACTAGGGACTCATACGTAAACATGGTTACGAAGGCATAAGGGTAAACAATAATCAAGGCATGGCATAATCACAAGTAGGATGTTCATCATTGCATGCAATTTTATTTGTAAACAAAATAATTTCGCAATTAGGATCAACATGTTCAAAGAATAGTGATGACTTGCCTTGCTCGTAGTCCTGCGGGTCTTGATCCTTGCTCGGATCCGCAACTCCCTCGGGCTCTAAAATTACGTGCGAAGAAATGATTTGAATTCAATTATAATTCAAATAAAATCCAATAACCTCAAATAAAAGTCGAACGCGAATCGATCTGTCTATATCGACTACAAAGTTTGCGAAACCATGTTATTCCAATTTTAGGGTCATTCAACCTAAGTTATTTCGTGATTTAGAAGTACATTCCTAAGAATTCAACATAATTATTTAGCTCTTAATAAATCTAAACTCCTACCACGAATTGATTACTTATAGAGATTACCAAAAATAATCTATAATTATATTAAATTTTGCAATCCTACAACTATAATTAATCTATAATTAAATTCTAATTATTCTAAATTTTCTAAACCTCCTTATTCTCTCTCTAATTTTCTATTTATTTTTTTCCTTTTCTTTTTCTCTCCCTTTTTTTTTCTCTTCTTTCTTTCTCTTTTTCCTCTCTTTCTTCTTTTCTTTTTCCTCTCCTTTTTTTTCTTTCTTTTTCCTCTCTCCCTCCCGGCTTCTTTCTTCCTCCCTCTCTCGGCTTCTCCTCACCTCTCTCTCTCTCTCGGCTCACGGCCTACCCGGGCGGCGACGGCGACCGGACGCGAGGGGAGGGCGGCGGCGGCGACGGCAGCGACGGCGACGGCGGCGCAAGGCGTGGTGTCGCCTGGCGCGGCACACGGCGCGGTGCGGCGGCGCGGTGGCACGAAGGCGGCGGCACGGTGGAGAGGGTAGAGGGGAGGAGGAGGGAACGAAGTGGGGAGAATGGGGGAGGTGGGGTTTTTAAGGGAGAGAGGGAAGAGGGGGCCGGTTAATGGCGACGCGACGGCGGCGCACGGAGCTCGGAACGACGGCGACGCGAGGCAGCGAGGGGACGGGCGTGCGGCGACGGGACGGGCGACGCGACGGCGGAACGGGGCTCGAGGCGACGGCGGCACGCGCGGCGCGGCAATGGGATGGCGACGGCGACGGCGTGGCAGTGGCGGCTCGGCGACGCGACGGGCGGGCGGCGCGGCGCGGGGCTCATCGTGACGGGACGGGCGAGCGGCGCGCGGCGCGGTAGAGGCAGCGGCGACGTGACGGCGGACGGCGCGGTGCGGGGCGCGAGGCGCGAGCGCGCGGCGCGAGGCGGCGACGGGACGATGGCGACGGCGACAGCGACGGCGACGGCGCGCGGCGACGCGCGACAAGCGGGAGGCGCGGCGCGGGGCGCGAGGCGGCCAGGCGCGCGCGGCAGAGGAGGGAGCAAGGCTAGGGAATCTCATCGAGCACCTAGAGTGCAATAAATAGTGTATTTTCCTATTTATCCCTATTTTAGCCTATTTTCTATATAAATTTTATTCTATAAATCCTAATTTTTGCATAAATGAAGTGTACTCAATATTTGTGTTATTCTAACCAATAGATACACCCTAGATTAATATTACCCATATTATATTTTTATATAATTATTTGAATCTTTAATTAGGGCTAACTCTTATTCCAACGCACTTAAATTTAATTGATACTAATATGGTCGCGATAATATTTTTATTTATTACCAACCTCACCTAATCTTTATTTTAAATTATATTTTAATTATTTATTTTGCCGGTTTAATTTTAGGTAATTAATTATTCTTTATTCGTGATTAACGAACTCCGAAATCAAAATCCAATGAAATAGGCGAATAAAATCAGCATGATGCAATTTATTTGAAAAGTTTTTGAAAATCCATATTTTTAGAGTTTTGATTTTGTTGGTCGAACTTTCAGGGTGTTACAAGTGTGGATTTGGACATTCCTGCACTGTCGTCTATCGGTGTGGAATTGTCTATAAAATACTCTATCCGTTTCTAAATATTTAATGCCGTTGATTTTCTTAAATATGTTTGACCGTTCGTCTTATTTTAAAAAAAATTAAGTACCTATTAATTCTTTTCCTATCATTTTGATTCATTGTTAAATATACTTATATTATACTTATATGTATACGTATAGTTTTATATATTTCTTAAAAGTTTTTAAATAAGACGAACGGTTAAATATGTGCTAAAAAGTTAACGGTGTCAAATATTTAGGAACGGAGGGAGCGAGTACTAGCTAGTATTTGATTTAAGCAGAGTGGAAAAATACTATCTTGCATTATGAAATGTTTGACGTTTTGAACTAGCCAACGTCATTCACGAAGTCTGTAATTTGATGGGAATATTATAGTAGTATTGTGTACTACTTCCTCCGTTTCACGGTGTAAGTTCTTTTAGCATTTTTCATATTTATATTAATGTTAATAAATCTAGACATATATATCTATATTCATTAACATTAATATGGATCATCAATATAAATGTGGAAAATACGAATAAATTATATTGTAAAACGGAGAGAGTAATAAGTAGAACAACATCATCATCTATCACACTATCAGAGCAGAGGATCGAATTGCAAGCAGAGTGATCGAGTGTACCATCTTGCTGTGCGCGCGGCGGCCAGCGAACACGACGACTCAAGTGGTAGCCCAAACCAAATTAAAGCCCATGTTTTGAAGAACTGCAAGCCCATTTTTGCCAGCCATAGCCCATAAGGCATTGTACCATGCTTCACCTCAGCCCACGGTCTGCGATTAATCAATGATCATTCAATCAAATCAAATCATTTTTTTTACATCTGGGTGGCTAATTAGCAAACATTTCTCTGGAAACCTAAATAAAGTAGCGAACAACTTATTCACAATAACGAGAGAAACCTCGTGCGTTGTTGCGGTATACATATTTACATATACATATATCGGTTGTTGAAAGACGGCATACTTTTCTCCGCCCCATAAAAAAAAATCTAGGTGGATAGGACACATAGGTTGGTTATTTTTTTTTATTTGGACATGGGGAGTTTGTACGAGAGCAAGGCCTCCAACAGCCAGCCGGCGACACTCAACGCAGGTGCCACCTCAACGCAGGTAATTCTATGTATATATATCTATCATCGATCGGATGCAGCGGTGCAGAAAATCATATCTGCGAACCCACTTATAATATAAATAAACGGATAACAGCCAAATTACCTGTTTATTTATATTTTCACTGATAGAGAAACCGTCTTTACTCCCGGTTTTTAATCCTTTATAGTCCTGGTTAGAAACCGGGACTATAAATCCGAGACTAAAGATCACTATGTCTTAATCCCGGGTGAAACAACCGAGTAAAGATTGATCTTTAGTCCCGGTTGGTGTTACCAACCGAGGCTAAAGAGAACCGGGATTAAAGAGAGGATAGGGGCAACCTGGTAGGTCCTTTTTTTTTCTCCCAAATCGAGTGGGATGTATATGCCCAAATCAAACACCAAATACCTAAATCGAGTACCATGCATGTACTCAAATCC
This sequence comes from Oryza glaberrima, assembly GCF_000147395.1. NCBI lineage: Eukaryota > Viridiplantae > Streptophyta > Magnoliopsida > Poales > Poaceae > Oryza > Oryza glaberrima. The sequence continues at coordinate 25,049,550 of NC_068333.1, read as the reverse complement.
CCAAATCAAAGTAACATCCCAAATCATTCACATCACAAATACAAATCCTAAGTTATTTACACACAAATCAAATACATCACAAATCTTAAAAAAAAATACACACAAATCAAATGCATCACAGATCGATTATACATATCAGATCATGCAATGAATCACAAATTCTAAAAAAAGGAAATTATACATATGTTAATCACAAATTAAAAAAAACGCCTGCCGCCACTCGCCACGGCCACCGCCTGCCGCCCCGTGCGCGGCCCTGCCAGCCGCCGGATGTGAGAAGGAGGGAGGAGGAGGAGGAAGGGGAGGAGGGGGGAGAAGGAGAGGGGAGGGGAGAAGGAGGAAGTAGATCTGAGGGATAGGAGGAGAGGTGATGATCCGATGTTATTTAAATATTTCGGTGAGGAGGAAGTCTCGTCTGGGATTTAACCGATCAGATATGGGAGAGAAATATTTACTCCCGGTTGTAAACTACAACCGGAACTAAAGATAGATTTTTAGTCCCGGTTGGTATTATCAACCGGGATTAAAGATCTAAATAATTTTTACTCGGACTAAAGTGGTAATTTTTAGTCCGGGCTAGTAGTATCAACCGGGACTAAAGATCCTTGGCCCTCTGACATGCCTCTGACAGGCCATGAACCGGAACTAAAGATGAAAATTTTTATAACCGGAACTAAAAACTATTTTAGATTTTGGACGACCGACCAAAGATGGTTTCTCCAGTAGTGATTATAAGTGGATTTACAGGGCTGATCACTTGCACCCTTGATCGGATGAGATAGATCGATAGATCATCTAATAATGTATGTGCGAGTAATGTACATACATACTTCCTCTGTCAAAAAAAATGACTGAATATGACATATTCTAGTATAATGAATCTGGACAAAGGTATATCTAGATTCGTAATAATAAGATGTATCACGTCTAGTTTAATTTTTACGGGACGGAGGGAGCACAACATACTCCATACATATGTACATGTACAGCAGTGCATGTAACTCCTACTATGTACGTACTGTACTAACTAGCCAGCTACTGGCCGACCAGTTTGTACAAGGACGGGCTACACGCAATGCATAACACGTAGGGTACTCCCTATGCTGATACTTAAAATAATGCACTTATGCTGTCGCTTGAGTCCTGACCGACGGCAATTAATTCCCTAAATTTTCTGCTCTGATCTGCTCCCTACTCTTTCAATTCTGACCATGATCCATATAGAGAAGCCACATGATATGACATGATACTACCACTGTACTAGATCACGTCCAACTTTAGCAAAAATGTGGCACGCCACAAAAAAAAAAGCTAAGAATCTGATTATATATATAACACGTAGAACAAGTACAATGTTAAGAAATTTGCGCGCGCCATGCTAATAAACACAGATCGATCGATGTGACTAAGGAATTTTGGCGATGCTAAAATGTGACGTCCAAAATTCAGGTGTGAGCAAAATTAAAGAAACCCTTAGATTAGATGCCAATAGTAATGTCAGAATGCATTCATGTGAACGGATCGGAGTATTTATATCGAAGAAAGAAATTAAAAGCTAACCATGAATGATACATGGAGCCTAGCTATATATGAGCTGCCAGCTCCGATCCTTTTACTCCACGCGGTCTCCTTTATATAACATATATCCATCTATCCATGTATATATAGGCCCTACGCGCTTATACGTATACTAATGCCACTCCATTAGTAATTCCAAGCTTAATTATTTTCTGACTGATTCGACATCAATAACAAAAGAAAGAAATTGAGCGCATATATGTATATGCAGATCGAGTATATATATATATATACTGAACGAATTGAATTGAAGGTTTTGAACCTGTGTCATGCATCTCGACCAGATCGATCTGTATAATTAACCATACGTACGTATAGTACTATTTCGACTTCAACCTCCAAAATAAGCACAGCTCGATCGATCGGTACAGTGTGATCTACAGTGAGCAACCAACCCCAGCAAGGACCCAACAACGAGTAGTTTACAACTAGCTGATGAACTCTATATATATATATATATATATATATATATATATATATATATATATATATATATATGCAGATGATTCGTACGTACGTAGTATAGTACTAAGTTAGCTAGTTAGCACGATTTGATATCGGTACAGTGCTTTATATAGCTGCAAATCTCGATCACTATATATGTTCACCCAATCACCTCAATTTACTCCAGTTAATTGTCACCGTGTTTAGTTCCAAAGTTTTTTTTTAAACTTCTAACTTTTCCATCACATCAAAACTTTTCTACACACACAAACTTCCGACTTTTCCGTCACATCGTTCCAATTTTAACAAAACTTTCAATTTTAGTGTGAACTAAACACAGCTACAGGCACACGATTGTACTCTCATTCATTTATGCATGCAGTTAAGTGAGCTCTGCTGCAATGGACGGCTGCAATCACTCCATACGTCCATGCATGGACCAGTACTACTACACTACACTGTTGATTCTTTTTGTGCTGAATAGCGAAATGAATTGTATAATTATTTAAATGCAAAAACAATAATTAAATACTATACAGATTGACAAATGGATTTAAAATATATTAATTTGTAAGATATATATATATATATAAAGTTTTATATATATATATATATATATATATATATATATATATATATATATATATATATATATATATATATATATATATATATATAGTCTTTGCGCGCGAAAATGTCAAAACAATGGCGATTGATGTGTGTCATCGTTTTCTACTCCTTATCCACTAACTTGCATGTACTGGGTACGCATGTAAAATTAAAATTGACTTCACCTATTGAATTAAATTGACCATTAGGTTTCCTACGCATGAGGTTGTGCCGGATCGGAGTTGAGACTTGCCACTGCAGAGAGAAGGAAAGAAGAAATACACTGATAGAGTGATAATAATGTCCTGGTAGTGTTCAGAGTTTAAGAGCAAGTATATTGTAAGACTTATGTTTCCTCGAACTCTGCCATCTAGAATTAGGTGGAGAAGAGATAGTATGAGCCTTGAATGTAAGTTAGGAGACGATGTTATCTCTTACGTAAGGAATAACATCTACACGATCTCTAAGAAAAATGTAAGATGACATGAGAGTGAACTAATAAAAGAAAGAATATTGGGATTTGTGTTTAGAGGTGATATGTTGTGGAGTACTTAGTTACTCCATATTTTCCAAATCGGTCATCATATAATGTAATTCAAAATTTCTCAAATTGATCATTATATAACCACATGGACACAGGATTTCATCGGAATAAAATTAATGCAGCATGGAAGAATATGTACATGCTAGGGTGTAATTGTTATGATGTTTTAATCGATGCATGTATTGTGGAGGAATGTGTGCATGATTTCTTGATTGATGCGATTTAAATTATCTTTGATTTTGGTGTATAAATATATGACATATGATATGTTTTAAATTAGAGGTATTATCCATCTTCACTACAAAACTTTCTCTGGTATATACTCTCTCCATAAGAAAAAAAATCCAATTCTATCTTTGAACCTGGATTTTTTTTTTTACGGACGGAGGTAGCACGTAGGAGGACGAACTGTGGAGATCATATTAAGTGGCTAGGTAGCTAGATGCATATGCTTAATTAGTTTGTAGCTATCAAATTATTAATTAACGCGTATATATATATATATAAAAGGTGCATGATATATATGTGCTGCTGATGCATGCGGACACGGGAAGTGGGAGCTACCAAATTAAGCATGCAGATCATATCGAATAAGGAGGAGGAGGGAGGAAGCTAGGGAGCGGGCATTAATGGCAGGCCGGCCAACTCATCTCCCAACGGCTCATGTATACTCCACTGACCGTGTAGTTGTAGAGTAGTGGAGGAGGAGTAAAGTTTTTCACCGTCGCCCGGCCGGCGCCGCTTGCAATTGCAAGCAACGCAACGCATTCATGGCCATCACTAAATGCGCCACCTCCCCGACACTGCTCCGCCTTCAATTCCGATCCATCGTCTCGATCGATCCATCTCTCCCCTACCATACCATCAGCTAGCTAGCTTCTACTCGATCCTCTTCTCCTCTCCTCTCCTCTGGAGCACATCACATCCACCTCTTCGTCTATATCAACCCCGCCTTCCTCTAGCTACCTCTTCACTCGCTCACACTCTGATCAGCTCTCTAATCACATATATATCGTATCGATCAACGACGACGACAATGGCGGCCGTCGACAATGCCCCGCCGGCGCCAGTGGTCACCGTCACCTCCACCCGCACCGTCGCCCCAGCCGCCGCCAAGTGCGTCCTCGCCACATTCGACCTCCCCTACATCACCTTCTACTACAACCAGAAGCTGCTCCTCTACCGCCTCCCCAACGGCGCCTCCGACTTCCCCGACGCCGTCGCCCGCATGTCGGCCTCCCTCTCCGACGCCCTCGCCTACTTCTACCCGCTCGCCGGCCGCATCCGCCAGGACGACCACGACGGCTCCCTCTCCATCCACGGCCAACACGGCGCCGAGGTCATCGAGGCCTCCGCCGACCATGTCTCCGTCGACCAACTCGCCGGAGAGGAGTGCTCGGAGGAGGCGGAGAAGGTGATGCAGCTCCTCGTCCCCTACACCGGCGTCATGAACCTCGAGGGCCTGAACCGCCCGCTGCTCGCCGTCCAGGTACCTACATTACTATTTATTACTAACATTTTTCCAATTTTAATTATTTATATATCCTTTTGATATGATGCCTCAACATAATGATTATTTAGACATTTTTCTCAGGACTTAATTAATTCACACATAATTTACTTTAATTTCCTTCTGGAACTAAACTACTTTAATCTAGTACAGTATGTAAACCTGAACGGTATGTATGCACGTACGTACGTTTGATGAGTATTAGTTGCATAGTACATAGTACATGAGTATGAAGGAGCTACTAGCTGTAGCAGTACGTACATACGGTGGTACAATATTGTATTGATGAGCTGAAAATTGAAGGGTGGCATGGAATGGAATGGGCCTTACCTGCAGTATCTGTATGTGCAGGCTGATTAATTAACCAGCCAACCACCAACACTGTCCAAATTTATTACTATACGGAGTACTAGTATATATTACAAACAAATTTAATTAGGTACTCTGATGGAATTGACGCGGTGCATGCAGTTGACACGTCTGCGGGACGGGGTGGCAGTGGGGTGCGCCTTCAACCACGCCGTCCTCGACGGCACCTCCACCTGGCACTTCATGACGTCATGGGCGGAGCTCTGCCGGGGCGGCGGCGCGCCGTCGCTGCTGCCGGTGCACAACCGCGGCATGGCGCGCTCCGTCCGCGTCAACCTCCCGCTCCCGGCGTCCGCCGAGGCGCACGAGAAGACCGACCCCAATGGGCCCAAGGTGCCCCTCGTGGCCCGCGTCTTCTCCTTCCCGCCCTCCGCCGTGGCCCGCGCCAAGGCCGCCGCCAACGCCGCCCTGCCCCCCGGCGCCAAGCCCTTCTCCTCCTTCCAGTCGCTCGCCGCCCACATCTGGCGCGCCGTCTCCCGCGCCCGCGCCCTCGGCCCCTCCGACATCACCGTCTTCGCCGTCTTCGCCGACTGCCGCGCCCGCCTCAGCCCGCCCCTCCCGCCCGCCTACTTCGGCAACCTCATCCAGGCTGTCTTCACCGGCGTGCCCGCGGGGATGCTCCTCGCTGGCCCGCCCGAGCTCGCCGCGGGGCTGCTGCAGAAGGCCATCGACGACCACGACGCCGCCGCCATCACCCGGAGGCTGGAGGAGTACGAGGCGGCGCCCAAGCTGTTCCACTACAGCGACGCCGGCCCCAACTGCGTCGCCGTCGGCAGCTCGCCGCGCTTCAGGGTGTACGACGTCGACTTCGGCTTCGGCCGCCCGGAGCGGGTGCGAAGCGGCGCCAACAACAAGTTCGACGGGATGGTCTACCTCTACCCGGGCCGCGGCGGCGACGGCGGCATCGACGTCGAGCTCTCGCTGCAGCCGGAGCCGATGCAGAGGTTGGACAAGGACCAAGACTTCCTCCAAATGCGAGCCCCTTAATTCTTTTTTTTTCTTTTATACTCCTATATATTATGATGATTCATCAGCTGCATGTTACTCCCTAGTAGTCTTGTTCCTCCTAAATTGCAACTTCTCCTACTACTCCTTTATGTTTAGTTGGATGCATGCATGGATTCCTTGTTGCTTGCTACTATTTATATATAGTGGAGTACTATGTTGTGTACTATGTTGCTTGCAAGCTACATTTATATGTGGATTTGCATATATTGAATTGGTCCATTACTTAAATAAGGATCGGATATGGAATTAATTAGCAGCTATACAGTTTGTGTGTACTTAATTATTAAGCCCATGCATCATATCTGGCCTGTTGCTTGATTGGAAATGTAACCTATTAATGTATTTGTAATTTTTGTACTCCAATGATTACTGGAATTGCTTACATGTTTAATTTTTAGCCCCCACACACTAATTAAAAGATCATCATACCTTGCTGTAGGCGTATACATATTCTCTGTAGGATCATTCAGTTACGATGGTCATAAACAAATAATGGCGTTCAACCCACAGCTAGTTTAGAGTTGTCGTTTATGATAGAAGTTGAGTCTAACATGATTGGGAAAATATGGACTCCCTCTGTTCCAGAGAATACATATAAGAACCATTCTAGATAGGACACATATTAGTACTATAAATCTGAATAGAGATGGGAACTTGTTCCAATACATATTAACTAGCCACTTAGTCGCACGTTGCGCGACATTAAATACCCGTATAAAAACCTTGTATATATGAGTCAAAATATATGATATGAAATTCTACTTTAAATTTGAAAATTGACAATACCATAGAACTTAATAAATAATTTTTAGAACCACCGCTGCATAGGGTGGAGCCCATCTTAAGTAATAAGCACAAGTACTGTTATCAGTACGAAATTGGAAACAATAGCCTATAAATCCTCTCTGCTTGGTGATGAGAGGAACTAACTCATATACTGACAGAGAGTAGTAAAATCTAACAAAGTGATCTACAAAATATTTCTGACTTCAAAAGTGTATGAACCTAAGTTATCCTACCATGTGTACTTCGCAGAGTTAAAAAAATTGAATTAGGTTGGGTTTGGAGTATGATAAAAGACTAAACAAATCCGATGTATATCCATACGGATTTCTGTATTTGCAGCTCTTCAATTCAATCTAGCTTTTAGCAGCAAAATGAAATATGTGAAATCTAAAGACCAATTATAGTCATAGGAGTTATTATAAAAGAAAATGAGTAAAATACACGGTCGGTCTTTAAAGTTGAGCGCGGGTGTCACTTAGGTCCATAATCTTGAAAATTGCACATCTAGCTCCACCATCTTGTTTAAGTGACTCATTGAGGTCCAAAGGACCTCTAACCGGGTTGACTGGCTTACGTGGCGGTCCAGCGTGGCAACATATTTGTATTTTGCCCCCCTTTTTGATTCCCCGTGTCTGATCCAATCCCTTCTTCGCGTGGCGCACGCAGGAACGTGCCTACAGCGACGTGCGCCAGCACGCACACCTGCGGCACCCACCCATCTCAACCACGCTTCGTCGAGGTCCACGACAGCAGCGACGGAGGACACTGATGTTGGCGAGGCGAGGCCGGAGAACGTGACAAGCGAGGCGGCGCAGCTGTGGTGCGCGATGAGGCGCAGCATCAGCTCAGCCATCGGTATGACGTGGCCGGTGAAGGGGCTGGCGATGAGGATGACGTGCAGCGGCGGTGGGCGAGGTGACGACAGAGGCAGATGAGGGATTTGGGGATTTTTTTTGGTGCCCAGGGCTCTACTGAAGCGCGAAGGGGCTATTTGCAAATGAGCTATCTACGTGGAATGCAACGTAGACGGTCAGCTTCGGTCAAACTAGGTTTGGACCTTAATGAGTCACTTAAACAAGATGGTAGACCTAGATGTGCAATTTATAAGATTATGGACCTAAGTGACACCCGCGCTCAACTTTAAGGACTGGCCGTGTATTTTACTCAAAGAAAATTTACCATTTATAGAACCGAATATGAGCATCAAATGAATCATTGTGCTGCTGTACATGAGCATATGGAATCTCACAATGTAGTAAAATAGGTAAATTGGTATTCTGTGAGTTACTTTATCATGGGACAAACAATCATGCGCTTTGTCAATCGTAGAAAAGGTTGCTGCTTCTTCCTTTAAGATGTATATCTGTTACAGAAAATTTCAGTGCCTTCTACTTCTAGACCATAATTGACAAGTGTTCATCACTATTCTCTTATTTAAATTGATATTAATTATCTATCTATCTATTATATTATTAAAGGAATAGAAAAAGAAGCCTCCACGTTCGCTCTCATGGCCTAGAAATTCTCACATTAATCGGAGAAAAAGAAAAAACAGAGTCCATATAGGAATATAATTTAATAATAGCTGAAATTCGGAATTAAGAATAAGAAATATAGGAAGGTAAGACTAGAGTCCATATCGGTATACAATAGAACTAATGGAAATTCGGAATTAAAAAATAAGAAAAAATAAATGTAGAGGTTAGAGTCCATCTAGAAATATAATTTAGAAATTAAAAAAATTCGAAATTTAAAAAAATATTGGATGAAGACTATAGAGTCCATATAGAAATAGAATTTAAAAATAATTAAAATTCGGAATTAAAAAATATTGAAAGATAAGTTTAGAATCCATATATAGAAATACAATTTAGAAATAATAGAAATTAGTAATTAAAATAAGGAATATTGGAAGAAGAGTATAGAATCCATACAAGAATTTAAAATTCAGAATAAAACTAATAAAATTAAAGTAGAATTTGGAGTACTAAAATTAGAAATTTAAAAAAGGAATATTGGAAGTTCGCTCTCATGAGACACGCAAAATTATGTTGTCATTTTAATATATTTGAATATTACATTGAGAAAACATATATATTATTATAAGATAGAAAATATAATGATACTAGCCGCGCAATCTGTGTGGAATTAGGAAATAATATAAATTTGGAATTAAAAATAAGGAATATTAGAAGTAGAGTATAGAGTACATATAAAAATACAATTAAGAAAAAAAATAGAAGTTCGGAATTAAAAAATAAGGAGTATTAGAAGTAGAGTATAAAGTCCATATAGGAATTTAAAAACTAACTAAAATTTGGAATAAACATAATAAACTAAAACTAGAGTTTAGAGTCCGTATAAAAATATAATTTACAAATAACTAAAATTCGAAATTAATAAAAACATGGGAAGAAGAGTTTAAAGTCAATATACGAATACAATTTAAAAGTAACTGAAATTCGAAATTAAAAATTAAAGAATATTGAAAGATGAGTTTAGAGTCCACATAGAAATATAATTAGAAATAATAAAAATTCAGAAATAAAAATAAATATTATTAGAAGAAGAGCATAAAGTCTATATAGATATACAATTTATAGAAAATTCGGAATTGAAAAAATATATTAAAAGACGAGTCTAAAGTCCATATAGGAATATATATAATTTACAAATAACTAAAATTTGATATTAAAAATAATTAATAACTAAGACTTATATAAAATACAATATGAGTATTACACATTGGTAGTTTTGTAAAGTTATTGCAAAATTTAAAATTATATTGTCATTTTAATATATTAGAATAATATAATGAGAAAACATATATGCTATTATATGAGAGAAAATATAATGATGCTAGCCGCGCAATTTGTACGGACCACCATGCTAGCACACCAACAGAAGAGAAAAAAAATCTAATATAAAACCAGAGCTATCGTCAACTGACGGATGAATGCATCGCTCATTCGCTTCATTGCTTGAGTTAAATTAATCGCAAGTTTAAGCTAGCTAGCTAGCTGGGGAGTTCACACAGGAACTGATCAAATAGCATACCAATCTCAAAGTAAACTTTTCATCGAGCACCTTGTGTGCATGGATGGTGAAATCAAGGAAGCCAGTTATCGGCCGAAGCATAGCGAAGATCCTGGCATGTGCATGCTTGGAGCAATCCTGACATGGCCTCTGCAGAGAGAAGAATAAGGATGTGGTGGCGCACAGCTGGGAGGCCTAAGCATCTATGGGGTCGCCGGAGCATGCTCTACATGGGCCACAGCCGCATCTACATGGACCGCTACTACGACCCCATCGAGCTCCATGGGCAGCCGCCGCCACTGCTGTGAGTCTACATGGCACTGAACTCAATAGTTTCGTTTGAGTTTTATGGCTTTCACCGCTGCCGCCGCCGCGTGGAACCAGGGCGCCTCTTTGTGATGGCTGGCGACGAGGGGTTAGCGCTGGCCGGTGATGCTGTGATCTCCTTATACCTGGTGGTGTGCCGCGATCTGTTAATGGGGAGGAGACGGAGGGGATTGGGAGGAGACGCGGTGGCGGCAACGATGGGGAGGAGGCATGGAGCGATGGCACCGGAGACTTTAGGAGGACGTGGCGGCGAGGGGGACGCGCGCTGTCTCCGGCTATCCGCCTCTCGGACGCGAGTAGAACGAAAGGAAATTATTCTTTCCCCAGTAGGGTAGGGACGTGGAAGGGGCTATTTTTAAAAAGCAACTTCTTGAAGGACCACGAAGATATTTTGTCTATTGAAGGATCGGACGGTTGCTAACCATGGAACGAAGAATCGGACGGTCCATGTTTTCCTGGTGACGTGGCGCATTGTGGTGGTGAAAACTTTAGTTTTTTCACTACTTTAAATTATCTAAACTGATATACAAATTAATATGGTATAATTTAGTTAGAACATTGATAATCTACTTGAGGTCTTGTGACCCTGGAAAATTGTATGTAGAATCGTCATTGATGGGACACATCTTAGTAATAAGATGTGAAACTAGGATGTGTTCCATTCAATACTATTATTTGTAATATTATGGGATGAAGGTGGTAATGGAAACTTGAAAATTACCGTTGGATAAAAAATAAACGTTTGAGATTTGTCCACATTGTTAATAGTAAAAGTTTTACTGGGAGTAAAATTTTTACTCGGGATTGAATCTAGGGAAAAAAAATGATGTAACACTGCAAAGGGCCGGAACGAGGATGCGACTGAAATGGGCTTAAGTAGGATGGGCCGGCACTGACATGCCAGGCCGCGCGACCTGTGGCTCCTCGCCTTGGGAGCCTTTTGTTGAGGTGTTTGGCAAGTGAAACTCTGCAAATTGTCAACTGTTAATGAATAGTAGTGCAATCTTTCACGGCCATACATGTTTGTCGTAAGTAAACAACCGTGACACAAGCTAGTAGGCTCAGTACATCTCCCTTTAATTCAGTCGTTTCCTGCGCATAATTAGTCAAGCTGATCACGACGTGGGGCACGAGAGTGGTTTATTAAAGGCGTGTGCCGCCTGGCTGCCATCACACATATGGTATATTAGATTAGGTCAAGTGTTCTGACTAGGTTGCTCTAATTAACAGTTGATATGATTTTGGGTGCTCATCGATCGAAATCCAAGGGGGAAAATGAAAGATTTACCTCAACATATAATTTCTTTTCCCAGAGAACAGAACAATTGAGATTAATGTGTTGAATCGTTCTCTCCTATCTAGTAGTACTAGCTGGAGTACTTATTAGTATACTGTATAATATTTAATCTGCAATTTAGAAAGGCAACTGGGTAGTCCAAGTCCACGCAGTGGGAAGGAAGGCCAGAGCCCAGAGAGACCAAGCAGCACACAAGTTGCACTAATCTATTACTCGATCTGGAAGCAGCACGGCGAGAGGGCCCACAGATCAGTGACGACTGTGCCTTAATTGACAAACCAGGCAAGCAGGCTTTATCTAGCTTAGCTTGTTGTTTAGGATAGGAGGAAGGGAGGGACAGATATATATTCTCGTATGAGCTGAATTAATTTTCATCAATTCCCACTTTCCCAGTACAGTGCAGTGCCAGCAAGTGAAGGAACAATTAATCACACGTACCCTAGCCAGCTTGCTAATAAACAAAGCGCTTGATTGGAGTTAAAATTTAGCGAAAGCCTGCCCATTCATGTGCTTAAAAGGTTCGGAAACTAACACTGATGCATCTCCAAAGAAAAAAATAGTTCAGAAACAGCAAATTAGAAGGCACGTACCAGGATTAAAGAGGCTACCTAGAAAACTAACCTAAGTTTTTTAAGTGAAAAACTTTTAAAAATTATTATATATTATAGTTGTAACATAATTACATCGTAACTGTAGTATGTATTATATGTAAGCACAGTAATATAGTATTAACCTCTGACATGTCCCTTTCGGGTTGGGTTGCATTTGAGGGAGGCTTCAAGTAGGGATGACGAAGCTAAGCTTGCTTTATCTCCTAGCTCCTCATCTAGCTTTCGTTGAGTTGACTTATTATTAGTCATTCCAATTTCCATCCATCCATTCATCCCCTCTTCTTCTTCTTATGATCTCTTCTTGTTCTAATTGCGACCGCAATTAGCAACAACTAGTCAGTTACATACGTAGCATGATTCCAGGCAGTGGCGGCGGCGGCGGCGGCGGCGGAATTAGCCCTTACTTGGTGCAGAGCCAGCATGGGCATGGCGGCGGCGTCGACGGCATGGAGATGGAGGAGGGCGGCGGCTTCATGGGCGAGCAGCCACAGTGCCACCCGCTGCTCTACAACCTGTCCGTGCTCAAGGACAGGGTGCAGCAGCTGCACCCGCTCGTTGGCCTCGCCGTCGCCCACAACGCCCACGCCCACGGCCCCCTCGATGTCTCCGCCGCCGACGCCATCATCCAGGAGATCGTCGCCGCCGCCTCCTCCATGATGTACGCCTTCCAGCTGCTCTGCGACCTCGGCACGGCGCCAACCACCGCGCCATCACAGGAGACCGCCGCCGCCTCCGCCGTCGTTGTCAAGAACAACGACCATGCCGCCGATGCCGGTCAGATGGAGGACGACCATCTCATGCAGCAGCAGTGGCAGCAGAACGGCAGCCGCCAGCACGATTACAGCAGCCATGCCCATGCGCCGCCGGTGTTCCACAGCGAAACGGCGGCACCGGCAGGCGCGACGTCGGCGACGGACACGATCATCGAGCTGGACGCGGCGGAGCTGCTTGCCAAGTACACGCACTACTGCCAGGTGTGCGGCAAGGGGTTCAAGCGCGACGCCAACCTGCGGATGCACATGCGCGCGCACGGCGACGAGTACAAGAGCAAGGCGGCGCTGTCCAATCCGACCAAGCTGCTCGCCAAGGGAGGCGACGAGACGATGGCGGCGGCGGCGAGGAAGTACTCGTGCCCGCAGGAGGGTTGCCGGTGGAACAGGAGGCACGCCAAGTTCCAGCCGCTCAAGTCGGTGATCTGCGCAAAGAACCACTACAAGCGCAGCCATTGCCCCAAGATGTACGTGTGCAACCGCTGCGGCCGCAAGCACTTCTCCGTCCTCTCCGACCTCCGCACCCACGAGAAGCACTGCGGCGACCACCGCTGGCTCTGCTCCTGCGGCACCTCCTTCTCCCGCAAGGACAAGCTCATCGGCCATGTCTCCCTCTTCGCCGGCCACCAGCCGGTCATGCCGCTCGACGCCCCCCGCGCCGGCAAGAGGCAGCGATCGTCCTCGGCGTCCGTCGCCGGGAACATTGACGACACCACCGGCATTGGCATGGGCGCCGCCTGACGACCTTACTAACTAACTGTGATTGTATTGTTGCCATCACCTGCTGCATATATATGTCCATGAAAGATTCAATCCAGTACTGCATGGCTAGTTAAATTAGCATGACAATGCTAATTGGAACACACATGTTAATTTGGAAATCGATCAGGGCAGCAATTTCAGGCAGTTTATCAGTTAGTTCTATACATTAGCTTATGAGATGTGTGATGAATATATACTGTATTAGCTAACTAGCTAGGGGCTTTAGCTTTACAATATAATACTAAGGTTTATTACAAACTGTCTTGGTAATAATGAATGCATGATATACTACTCCAATAATCAAGATGGATATGCATGGTAAATAATGTAATACTCCTGTTTGTCTTGTCTTGCAATTAACTTCTAGGGTCCATGCAAAGATCGAGAGAGATGGAACAGAAGATCATCATCCTAAGTTCCCAAGTAACGGATATGGGGATATATTGAACTTGAAATTGAACTAAGGTATGGTATATATTGATTTGCAATTGGTTAATTGGGGGCAAGCTACCTAGGTAGCATATGCATGCTTTATATATACTACCACCTCCATTATCAAATAAATGAGATTTCCTAGATTATATGTAATCAAACCTCAAAACATTAATGGATGCAAAAATGTTATGATTTATTATGTGTAATTAATATTAATAGATTTATCATGAAAAACACTTTTATATAATCCCTCAGTTTCAAATTACTTATCATTATATCAAATCTCACACAAACAAATGAGATGTGTAATATTATTGTCACCCTCACTATATTTACACCCTAATTATTTTCTCAAAGTAGCCATTAGCCCACTAACTTTGATTGTCTTTTATGAGCCAATGAAATTAAGTTGTGATTACATTGATGAAAGGTTAAGGAGAAAGGGCAGCATCTAAAAGTGCTTTGAATGTGAGAATGGCAAATATCTTGGTAAAAATAATTGAACGCTAGAATGCGGACAGAGTATTGTTTTAATTTTTTTTACAACTTTTTAATTATAAAATGCAATGATGAGGTATCCAAAATATTGGGTTTGTTTGGTTTGCTACCATATCAAAATGTTGGCAATGCTAAAACCTAAACACATTTTAGTAGGGAATATTTTGGCATCAAACGAAAATAACTTGTTAAGTCAAAAGGAAACAATGGTGCTATTCAAGATGGATATAGAGTGTGTTTAGCTGGCCGTGTTGTCCTAACCGTCATGCTACGACAGTTGTACATGCATTCCAAGATTCAACCTCCAAAACATTTTGACCAACATTTAATATAATATGAATTAAATTTTACTTGCTAAAAATTATATCATTGGATTGACATTTGAATTTACTTTCATATGGTTATAATTTTGTTACTACAAAGTTTATAATATATGAGAAATTATAAGACAAAGATTAGTTTTGTAGACCGTGTCAAGTTTGACTTATATTATGGGATAGAGGGAGTAAATGGTTGTCGGTTGTCCTATAGTTCCATACCTCCCATTCATGGTGTATAGTTTGAATCGTCTTAGCATCTCTCCTTTTAAATCCCTTCTTCAATTAATTCTCCGGAGTAATTGACTGTTTGAGTATAGATATGTATGGTCATATGATACTCGATTGTGTTTGCTGATCTTGATGTGTAGGCAGGATATGGACAACCAACAACAAATGTGGAGTATGTATATACAGTCGCGCTTGAATGTGTTATATGCGTACTTGCGTAGGTGTGTTCCTAGCTTAAGCTACATGTGCACGTGTATATATATAAGAGCATGTTCATTTTGTACCGTGTTTTTAAAAAATTATACATCATATTTACAGATAACCTAGAAGCTAGTGTGTTTAGAACACAATCGCTAAGGAATTATACATTTTTTTTAAAAAAAAAAACACTACCGAGAGATGATCCGGCCTGGAACCGTACGTGGTGCTGCCGCCAGAGAAAAAACATGAGTGGGGAAGTGGAAATTAATGGGCCGAGCGAGATTAAGGAGCTGACATCTGGCCCAGCAGCCCAATACATGTCAAGGCAGAGATAATGTGCTTGATTCGCTAGCCCTGTATGGCTGTATGGCTGTATCATTTCGTTCCTCATTAATCTATGCATTCTATAAATACATACTATAAAATTATTAGCCCATTAAATCAATAGGAAAGCATGTCATATAGTATATTCTAAAAAATCAACATGTAAACATATTTATCTATAATATTTATAATACTTAACATATATCTATCCATATATTCCATATCAAAGCAGAGGGTATTATTTAAGAATTTGTTTCATGATTAGTAACTCTAGCTTTTCATATCTTTTCCTACCTTCCGCTTCCTGCTATGTAAATCTTGACCAACAACCTAATATTTTATTTACAATCTCCTAGAGAGCCTATTAAATTTATTTTTCTTCAAACATGTCTTGGCAAAACAATTTCATTTGATGGTAATAACTAATCTCCTATTCACTTCTTGCTCGATTGTTCAATGAACATATTAAAGATTTCTTAGTACTTTCTGAAGCAAAACATGGGGAATATGATCTAGTTAATAAATAAGGAAAGGGAAAGAAACCATGTCTTGCATGAAACATGGTTTCTACACAACATCTAAGATATCATGTGAGATAAGTAGCATTAAATTTAAGTATGGAATAGTAGTGTTCGCATTAGAAGAGTAGTGTCTAGTACTAGTTTCTTGATGATGTGAAGTTTATAGAAACTATGTTTAGTTTCTTGGGTTGAGAATGGCCTTATCTCTCCTCCTTTATCTCCTCGATATGTGTGCATAGCTTGCTTATAGTTTGCTATTGTACCTGCTCTAAGGGTAGTCCCAACCCTCCAATTAGAATGGTGTCTATAGTATTAACTACATTGCCATGTAGGATTTTTAGCTTATGTGACACTATATTAATTAAGAGAGAGAGTGAAGAGAGGAAGAAACTAGGTCTCATGCAAGACACAGCTTCAACACGAGAACCTATACACTAGATACTATCAAGTTTTGCATTGGGGGAGAATAGTGTCTTCATAATAGATGAAGAATAAATATGATTGGTAGAGAAGAGAGATGATGTATTTATTAATGGCCCACTTTAAGAAACCATGGGTTGTAGAGTGTAGTTTCTATTGTGATGTCTTATTGACATGGTACTATAGACACTGCTTATGGACATTATGGGTTGAGACTGTCCTAAGATGTACTCCATTTAATAGTGCAGTGGTAAAAAGTGTATGATTTTAGCCCTAAATCTCGTGTTTTCTAACACATTTATAATTTCTTTTCACAAAATACTAATGATATCATATCCGGTCGATGGATAGACAAGTTATATATTAAACAAAGGAACGAGCGGTTGAGTAAACGGGTTGGCTTTGCATTGTTTCTTGAACGTGCAGCATCATCATCATATCTACGTAGTAATTAAAATACGATATGATTCTTCACAGCATGCCAGTTAAAGCAAAGGCAGCGTCGTGGCTAAGCGAACTATACTAGTATACATGTTGCAATCGACGGAACGAGCTAGCAACGACATTTGTCCGGACAGCTGACATGTCAACACACAATAACCGTCACTGCTACTACTATTAATTGTCAACGGCCTCGCCTGGTCAAGATCTTAATTAACTGGTACATCTGTCAAAGATCTCTTTCACATAGTGTATGTAGTATTCATATATGATCACGTTATTAATTAATGCATGCTGCCTATCAAACCTCGCAAACAAATTTTGTACTTATATAGTAAAAGAGTAATTTTCTCTTTTTTTTTCATTTATAGTACGAAACAAAGTTGTGTGTGCTTGATGACTTGGACGAAAAATTCCAGACGACATCCTGATCTTGTGAGTTGTGACCAGAGAGACTCTACTACTACTACTAGAACAAAAATAATTAAATGAATTATAGCTAGTGATCGAGCGCAGCTCATATATAGGAGTATGAGTGATCAGTGACTGGCTGGTGGGGTCTCAGTTACTACTACGAGTAATCAATTAGGTGGCCATACGTCTGAATCGACGTGTCTAAATAAAAATCGTCCATTACGTGCTCGTCGTTGAGCAACAATAAAAGTCCACGGTCAGCCAAACCGGAACACGAACGGAAACTTCGGCCTCGAAAAAATTGCCAAATTAGATATATTTTCCAAATTGCACCTTGAACAACACTCCATTTGCAAACTACGTACCTATAGCCGCGTGCTTAATATATATATTAATCTCACCGCTTAATACTAAGCTAATTATACATATATAGGATGCCCATATGGGACTCCATGGTGCCCGGGCTCCAAGGTATAAAACACACAAATTCTCACAAATTGTAAGTAGATATCTAGGTATATAAATTTGATTCATACAAATACCTAACAACAAAACAACTCAAACTCAACTTTATTTCACAATTCATTATTACATACCTAACGAATTATATGTTTGGATGTTATATACCTAGAACCAAAATCTAACAAAAAAAAAAGTTCAAACTTGTTTGAACTTGTTAGTAAAGAAGTTAATGTTCATATCTAAACATTTAAAAAAAATCATACTCATTCAAATTGGATATATACTCAATTTGAATCTTGGAGCCCATACTCCATGTAACACCAGTTAATTTACCTATATATATATATATATATATATATATATATATATATATATATATATATATATATATATATATATATATATGACACTCATATGGGGCACCATGGTGCCCGGGCACCATGGTATGAAATACACAAATTCGCCCAATTTTTTCAAAATTTTCAAATTGTGAGTATATACCTAGTTATAAGTATTCGATTCATACCAATACCTAGCAACAAAACAACTGAAATTTAACTTTATTTCACAATCCAATATTACATACCTAACTAATTATATGTTTGGAAGTTATATACCTAGAATCAGATTCTAATAAAAACATGTTTAAATTTAGTTCGAACTTGTTTTGAACTAGTTAGTAAAGTAGTTAATGTTAATACCTAAACATTTGAAAAAATTTCAAACTCATTTGAATTGAGTATATACTCAATTTGAATCATGGAGCCCAGGCACCATGGAGCACCAAACAAATTTACTCTCTCTCTATATATATATATATATATATATATATATATATATATATATATAGAGAGAGAGAGAGAGAGAGAGAGAGACGCGTGTTCCATTGTTCCTACGACACATGAAACAGACATATAGTATATGTCCTGTCCCTCCATACACATATAAGTATATTGCCATAAGGTTCATATCACCAATATTTTAGTCTAGTTTCTATATATATATACTGTACTTTTTATGTGATCAAACATCACAATGCACCTGAATGAAAATGTTATCTCGATTATATACATTTTGAGGTCTCGTTTGATTTAGATTATTGAATGAATTAGTTACTTGATTATATGGATAAATTATTTTTTTAAAAAAAATCATATGACTCGGTTTTTTTAATAGAAAAACATCATGGCAGGTTCTGTTGGGGGTTAACAAGGTTAGGGGGTGTAAAGACGCCTTGGTCATACCAGACCAGAAGGCGCCACGCGGGAGCACAACTCAACGATAACAGATCAACTATAGCATGGACAAAGAACAGAGAAACTAGCTAACCTATATACTTCACTGATAAGTTGAGCAAAACAACATCCCGAAACTAGCTAGATCACCCTGCTCCTGTCCTGGAAGATCTCAGGGTTGCCACCACAGTTTGCAATTTGACTGTCAAGGCTTTCAGCTCAGACGTTTTGTTATGCTGAAACAAAGGCTGTGTTTAGTTCGTCTACCAATTTTTTTTAAGTATATGGACACATATTTAAAGTATTAAACGTAGACTAATAACAAAACAAATTACAGATTCCGCCTATAAACTGTGAAACGAATCTATTAAGCCTAATTAATCCGTCATTA
Source organism: Oryza glaberrima (assembly GCF_000147395.1). Taxonomy (NCBI): domain Eukaryota; kingdom Viridiplantae; phylum Streptophyta; class Magnoliopsida; order Poales; family Poaceae; genus Oryza; species Oryza glaberrima. The sequence goes on along the minus strand of NC_068333.1, from coordinate 25,030,009 downwards.
GTAAATGTTTACTGTAGCACCACATTGTGAAATCATGGCGTAATTAGACTCAAAAGATTCGTCTCGCAATTTACAGTTGGACTGTGCAATTGGTTTTTTTCGTCCACATTTGATGCTCCATACATGTGTCTAAACATTTGATGTGATGGAAAAGTTAAAAGTTTGAAGAAAAAAGTTAAAATCTAAACACGGCCAGAGATTTGCACCGCATCAAGCAAGAAAAAGTTGACTTGGAAAATTACCTTGTGTGTGCGTCCATCTCTATATTAGTAACAAACAAACTACTAAGACTTCGTTTGACAATATACTTTCTCAACTTCTACTATCTTATTTTCCGCATGTATGTTTCTCAAAATTTAAACATTATATTTTTCTAAAAAGAATTATATAAGAAAGTGGCTTTAAAAATTATATTAATTTATTTTTTAAATTTTTAACTAATATAATTAATCATCGTACGGTAATCCATGATGGGAGTAGAGTCTAAAAGTTGGGAATGGACCTGGACACGATAGTGAAACGGAAAAGGGGGAAAATGTAGGGGGTGAGGAGGGAAAGTGCAAGAAGAAGAGTTTCCAAGGAAGAAAGGAATAGCGAGTGGGATTCCGAAAAGGCCCCCGTCCTTTCTTATAGCCCAAGCCATCCTCATCTCCTTCCTTGCTGCGTTTCGTTTCTTCCCCAAAAACCAAGGGGGAAGGCAAACTTTCCCCAAATCGCAACCCCAATCCCAATCTAGGGCACATGAGCCACCCCTCCTCGTCGTCCTCCTCCGCTCCCCCGGCGGCGGCCGAGGCCACCTCCCTCGCACCGGGATTCCGGTTCCACCCGACGGATGAGGAGCTGGTGTCCTACTACCTGAAGCGGAAGGTCCATGGGCGGCCGCTCAAGGTGGACGCCATCGCGGAGGTGGACCTGTACAAGGTGGAGCCATGGGACCTCCCCGCCCGCTCCCGCCTCCGCAGCCGCGACTCCCAGTGGTACTTCTTCAGCCGCCTCGACCGCAAGCACGCCAACCGCGCCCGCACCAACCGCGCCACCGCCGGCGGCTACTGGAAGACCACCGGCAAGGACAGGGAGGTCCGCAACGGCCCCACCACCGTCGGCATGAAGAAGACCCTCGTCTTCCACGCCGGCCGCGCCCCCAAGGGCGAGCGCACCAACTGGGTCATGCACGAGTACCGCCTCGACGGCCAAACCACCATCCCACCACAGGTCCCCCCCTCCCTTCCTATCTTACCCTTACCTTACCTGCTCATGTATCAGATTGACCCATGTTTCAGATTATATTTCTATTTCTCGCCATATGTATCCCTCCATTTCTCTTTCTATCTTACCCTTACCTGCCCATCAATGATTGTTTGATTGATTACCCATGTTTCAGATTACAGTTTTCTTTCTCGCACTATGTATATTAACGAATTGGTGCTCGAGTTATTAAATCCATGATTTTGCTAGCTATGGTCTCTCTTAGATATTTTTTTTTAAAAAAATATGTTTCCCCCTACACTGTTTCGGGGAAACAAAACAAAGTGTTTGATAACTCACTGAACTGCTAGCACTGATTTGCCCGTCCCCAACAGCGCTCCTGCCTGATTGCTAGATTACTACTAGTACGTAGGCATGTTTACTGCCGCTACGGCCTCAATTTGTTGATTATTCTGCTGCTGATAATGCGATGCCATGATGCTGATTTTGAGACCTATATGTGTACAGGATTCATTCGTCGTGTGCCGTATCTTCCAGAAAGCCGGCCCAGGTCCACAGAACGGGGCTCAGTACGGAGCTCCTTTTGTTGAGGAGGAGTGGGAGGAGGATGACGAGGATGTTGGTTTGCTACCGGTGGAGGAGAAGGACAACTCTGATGACCAGGAAAAGGAAATTTCTGGTGCTATGGAGAAGGGCTATCTCCAGATGAGTGACCTCGTTCAGGTACAGTTTCAAATCGCACGCTTTCTGTTTTCTCACCGTTCTAGTACAAATCTAGCACCTTTTAACATCAGATGCTGAAATGCATACCAATCAATTTCAGGACTGCTTCTATATGTGTAGTTTATTCCAGTCATTCTTCCATATCAATACTTGACATTTTTCCTACCAAACTGTCAAATAGTAATTGTTGATGGCGCCTTTTGTACGATTAAGTTATTTTTTTATTGAACATGGCCTTTTGTGGTATGTTGTGTTTATGATCGTATACATTGATTAACCATCTATCTCTCTCAGAAAAGGAACGCTGGATTTTCTTCAGCATTGCCCTTTAGACAACCTGTAATGATGAATTTGTATGCCGTGCTATGTACTGTGGATGCTGACATGTATTCACTTTTGATGTACATCTTCATATCTCTCAGGACTAGGTAGCAAGTAATATGAGATCACGACCCACAAGAGTCATGATATCATAGTATCCATGTCTATGAGCATTAAAAGGTTGGATTTTTTGTGCTGCCTATCTATGTCTTCATTGTATATCACCAACTTCTGAGACCCCTGAAACATATATTGTTATAACTTGTTCAACAAATTGGTCTTGGTAAAATGAACCTATTTTCTCTAGTAAAAGAGGAGCGTATTGTTCGTCCACACAAGACTTCCTTTTTTGTATGAGTTTTGTTCTGCAGGTGATTTTTGTTTTTTCATGTCTCAGTTTATCAGTTTCTTTATCCAGTATATATCTGCCTCTGTGCCGATTGTTCTAATATGCTGTCATTTCCTTTTCTTTTTCAGAACTTGGTTGATCAAAATGAGAATGGTACCATTGCCTTGCCAGTTTCTGACAATTCAAACAACAGCAACCATTCTGAAGACGTGGATGGAAATTCAGGGGACATTTTAAGTGACCAAAACCTTGGGTCTAACTTTCTTCACCATGTTGAGCCTGTGGAGCAAAACGGCCTAGTGCTTAATGAAAATATGTTTTCTAGTGCCAATGCTGGAGACCTTTTTAATATATCTAGCCCCAATGATGGATTCCTAGAACTGAAGGATTTTGCAGATATTGCAGATTTGGAGAATCCTTTAGCCAATGAGTCCACCATCTGGCCTTCTGATGGTTGGCCCTGGAAATCAACTGATTCCATGGAGGCTGTGAATGGGGCTAGCAATGAATTTTCTCCCTTAGCTGGTGAACAGATATTCCAGCCAGAAGAATTGGAACAGTTGTTACAGTCACTGCAAGAAGACTCTCATATGGGTTCAACTATCTCTGATCCCCCACATTCATCTATAACAAATTTAGCTAAGCCAGAGGAAGATTGTCTAATGTTCTATGATGCACCCTTTGATTCTTCAATGTGTGATGATGGTTTTAGACAGCTCAATGGATTTCTTGGCTCCCCATCGACCAATCTATCTGGTATTGACATGGTGGACGATGGTATGCCGTACTATGATGCGATGGATGATAACTTGTTTAATGATCTTCTGAGCTCAGTACAGCCATCAGCTGGTAGCAGTTCCCATGCTTTTAGTGGGCCAGTCCTTACTCAAGAGGTACAGTCATTTGCATCAAGAGTTGCATTTTGTGCACGCCATTGATGTGTTTACTGGAGATCACCCATAATTTTCTACTTTTACAGGTCAACAATACAACCTATACATATAGTCCAACTCAAAAGGTTTTAGAACCTAATTTTGTAGTTGGTGCCCCATCATCTGCTAGGTTACCTGAAGCGGGTAGTCAGTTAAATTATGTTGTTTTACCAGGTAATATTACTATGGAGAAGTACCATAGGTCAATTATTATTTCCTGCTCTTTAGTGCTGATCCATCATGGAAAAAGAGCATTCTCAGCACTTTTTGGGCCACTAATAATTAATCTTTTTTTTTTTGCAATGAGGAATTGTTCATTGTTGTATTTACTTGTCCTGATTGAGCAAGATTTAAGTATTACTAGATCATTTTTGTGGAGACACTCTTATCTTGCTCAATCAGTGCAGTGTTACACACAATTGGCATGTGATTTCTCATTGCCTGGCCATTAACTTGTACCTGTAATTGAACATTATTGACAAGTGTTTGTACTATATTCCACAGATTCCCAGACCAAGAGTAGTCTGATCGGGAAGCGTTTTGTAAAGATACTGGATTCAATCTCTGCTCCCCCTGCTTTTGCAGCAGCAGAGTTCCCAGCTAGCCTTCGCAAATCCTTGGCTCCTATTTCTGGAGCTCATCACAACACTATCCGTGTCTCTGCTGAAGTAATCAGCATAGGAAGTTTAACTCCTGCTTCTCAAGATAAGTGGTCCCTTGAGAAGGATGAAGGCATGGAGCTGCTCTTCTCGGCAGGTTTTGAGCCTGATACCCGTGTACACTTTGGCTGCAACACAATAACCGCAGTACTGCGTGGTGGCTTCTGCCTCTTCTTCTTTTCAGCAATAATGCTCTTGGTGAGCTACGAGGTGGGCATGTGCATCTATGGCAAGTAGGCCTGCCGGTATTGGAGACGTTAAGAACATGACGTTAGGTAATCCTATCTGTATTTGAGGCAAACTAGGGACCTCCTGCTGCTGGCTTAATGTATTGCATTGCATGACATTACATGACCTCCATGTGTTGAACAAGGGCTGAGGCTGTTTAACTATAGCACTAGCAGTACCGTTTTGCAGCTCGAGAGAGCTAGTAGTGTATGTATGAATTCCTCAGGTGCTATTCGTAGTAGTAAGCGCGAATTGATTATTATCAGTTCATGATGGTGCTACTATTCATATTCATGTTTCTGGTTGGCATGGGCGGTGCTAGTGCAAACTGCAGAGTGCTGTAAATATTCCCCAAATCTGCAATGAATTGAACGAGGATGCATTTGCCCTTATGACTGTTGCGGTGTTGCAGGTTTTTGAATGAGAAGGAAAGATTACTATGTAGAAAACGCTGTGTTGTATTTGTCGGTCGCAGGCATCTGGTGGTAAATTCTGTTACTGAAGAAAGTCCTTGTCGCTATATATTTGTGTGTTTACTTATGCTCTTGCCTGGAATAAAACTCGAGGATCTTTTCCTTTGCAAAACTGGGAAAATCCAGAAGTATATGCTATACGATCAGCCGCATTGCATTTGGTTGATTGTATTCTAGTGTGCAAACTCGGCAACATAGTTGAAATTTCTGTGGCATCCTTATTAAATAAATACTTATTATACATACGTATAAATAACTGCTGCAAGTAATCTGCAAGCAGTTGTTTCTCTCAGCTACTAGTAGTTTGTGTGTGTGTGTGTTTCCGTCGAAAACCCCTGTGAAATAACACAAGCCAGGGTTACCGCAACAATGATTCTACATTTCTCCTGGAAGCATGGTGTCTCCGGGAAGATCACAAAATGCATTGCCCTGCATCATGGCAAAAACAGACGCAGTCAGTCACTCGTTCAGTAGAGTTTGGTTTTCCTGTTGTCTTACTGAGCTAATTATTTTTCATGACCACTTTACTTACCTCTCCAGTAAGATGGGCAACGCATCTTTTCTCGGCGAGCAGTTCAGCTTCACTCTGAAAGAATTATAATAAGGTTGATAACTTCAAAAACCTGTATGCTGCTTGCAATTCTAGCAGAATATTGTACAAAACATCGACGCCTATAGATCAAACCTTTTTTATCCGTTCCCAGAGGAAATCGTCCATTGCCACATCTTTAACTAGTTCGTAGTCACCATCACCCTGTATGAAGCACGTAATTTGCTTATCACAAATTCACAATGGCGATCGACTGATCCTCAGGAAGAAAAAGCAGGGAGAATGTGAATACGAAAACACACCTTTGACCTGCATGGCATACTGAACACGATGTCCTCTGCTATGCCATAAGGATTTCCAGTCGTATAAACCTATGTTTTACCATTGCTTTTGGTGAGAGCCATAACAATATTAAAGAAACAATTAGCAACCAAAAGTCTCGAATTTTACCCCAGTAGAGAACCAATCGCCTTCTGGGGTAGGATTTACAAGGGACCTAATAGCATCCACGATGGAAACGGCGGTTGATGCAGCTGAAGATCTGCCCCATTTTTGTATGAGTACTCCTCCACGCTGTTGAAACATAGGAATGAAGCGAACAAAGTAAACATCAATTCAGTTATAAATTGATGTAGGGCATACACTCCGGGCTTACCTTTTGAACTGTTTTGGTGAATTCATCTTCTAACCACTTTGTGTCTTTAATGACTTCTTTCACTGGTCTCCCGTTAATTTTAGCATTCAAAAAATCAGGAACCTACTCAGAGCAAATCATCAGTAATAAGAATAAACAAAAGTACCGATACCACAGAAAGGTACAATAATCGGAAGTATTACAATAGAAAGCCAGTAATATCTAATCATATCTTCACCTGAGTTGTTGAGTGGTTCCCCCAAATAGTCATATTTGATACTTTGTCATAAAATACACCTGCTTTTAGTGCCAGCTACAAAAAACAAGTCCAATTATTTGTTTGAAATAAAACCACAAAAATATATCACAAATACTACGATTTAACGTCAAGTACCTGGCACTTGGCTCTATTTTCATCCAACCTCGTCAATGCATGAAAGTTTTTTGCTGGTATGTTGGGAGCATTCTTTAAGCAAATCAATGCACTACAAAAGTTTAAAAAAAACTTAATTCAAACATGATAATAGTATAAAATAATGACACACTTAGAAAACATAAAAAATTTCCATACTTAGTGTTACAGGGGTTCCCGACAACTATGACCTTCACATTCCGAGATGCCACAGAGTTAAGTGCTTTCCCCTGATACAATCAGAATTTTAGAGCATAATAAAGATAAAACTTATTTGCTACTAGCAAATTGCTAGTAGAGGTTTCTAGCACGTTCTATATATGCAAATGAATCCTATAGTTAGTCAGAGGATGGAAATTTTATAGTGCCTCCTGGCAGGTCTTTCCCTTTTTTGAGGTTTGCTCACAGTTTACAATGGTGTGTTCCACAAGAAATGAGGAAAGCAAAGCAAAAGAAGACCTGTTCAGCAAAGATTTGACCGTTGATATCTAGTAAGGCAGATCGCTCCATTCCAGGACCTCTGGGCTTAGCCCCAATAAGAAGAGCCCATTCTGCATCTTCGAAGACTACATAAGGGTCTATACCAATGCTGACTTCCCTTAGCAATGGATACAGTGAATCCTCCAATTCCATAGCCACACCTAATGTTGCAAATTTAGCAAATGATGTTCCCTCTGAAATCTAAAGGCCGAATGAAGAAGAATGAATCTACCTTCAAGTGCTTGTATTGATCTTTCAGAGCCCAACAACTTAAGTGCTATTGGTTGGTCCGGTCCAAAAACCTCACCAGAGGCAAGCTGCAAACGTTCACAATAAAGAAATGGTCAGCATTGCTATAGGAAATTTGCTTCATCTGTGGAACTTTCCAGCCTACGCATTTCAGTAAGGCACTTACTTTGAAAAGCAGATGATTTGATATCATCCCTGCTGCACCCGACACAGCAACATTCACTAAGCTCTTCCAGGACTTTGTCTTCTCATCCTGCGTTCCATTCAACAGGACAGACAATAAACAGATTAGTAAAACAGGCAGTAGTGCATCGAAATGAATTAGTGAGGAATTGACTGGTGCCCCCAGTTCAGGGAACTTGGGTCAGAAGAACCGGCTCATGTCAAGACGATTTTACACTTTTACTGTATTGTACTCCATATCAGTATGGACTATGGTAAGACCTGATGACAAAGTTGTTTGGGTAAAGGACATTCCTAGGTTCTGTTTTCGGTGAAAGCAGAAAAGCACGTTTACAGCTATCGGCCTATCAGAGAATATCATCACATAATTTTTTTAGGCAGGTCGGCCAAAGAGAAGACCAAATAAATCTTATTAAGATTGAGGGGTAATGTTTTACAAGTTATTACAAATATAATCACAGAATAAGAGGTCAGTGGTAGGTGTAGTGTAGTGTCCATTTTTTTTTCCGCCGGTGTTTGATCCTAGAGTTGGCTTTGTATGAAAGTGCATAGGCGCCAAAAAAGCTTGATCTTTTTATTTATTTTTTTTCCTGTGCGTGAAAAGCTTGATCTTTCAGGTGGAATGAAATTGACGGGCAGTTGACACGAAACACAAATACATGGTTCTTCGTATACGTGGAGTGATGGAACTCCAAGTTGAGAGAGATGATGAAAATAAAAGGAATACGGATGCAACATCACAGTCTGCACAGCAACAAGAAGGCAGGCTTGGAGGGGAAATCTTGGGGTGTGGTACTGGTACCAACCAAAGAAAGGGAGGCATAGCAGGGGGGAACATTTCAACAAACAGATGGTGGGAGGGAGGGAGGGAGGCTCACCGCCCTGAGGTCGTAGGTGGTGCAGAAGACGCCATAGCACTCCTTGCGCGCGGTGGGCGCCTCCTCCGCCGCGACCGCCGCGGGCGGGCCCTGAGCCTGAGCCTGCCTGCGGGTGCAGAGGCAAGAGTTAGGAAGAGAAGAGCTTGGGGGGGGGGGGGGGGGGGGGTTTGAGCGAGAAGGATTGGTGATCGATGAGCAAGAAGAATTGAGTATACTGACTTTGGCGCGGCGTCGAGGGAGCAGCGGAGGGTGGGTCGGCGCGGGCGTCGGAGGAGGAGGTGCAGGGAGCCGCGGCGCGGGGAGAGAGGCGCCGGCGATGATCTTGCGGGGGAGGAGAGATCGATTGCCGCCATGGGAGTGGGAGTGGATAGGCAGGCTGAGCTTGGCGGGGAAGAGGAGGTGATCGAGTGGAGGAGGTTATTAGCACGAGGGAGAGATTCGGATTACGAAGCCTTTATACTTGTTAGTTTTCCACCTTACTTATCCACCATCCGATGCCTGGACTTCGCAGCGTACTACACTTGTACTCCGCCAGCAGAGTCCAGAGAAGATCCATCGATTTATTACTATTAACAATGAAATATAAACGTAGTATCTGTGATTCAGTGATCACCAGCGTCCACCTCCTCACTCGCCATCTTATGCTTGTTCTGTTTCTTTTCCCTTTTTATTCTTCTTGGCTCTTTCTTTCCTTCTCAATCACTTTATTTTCTCGGCTACAAATTATTCGACTTTGCCAAATTTTCTACTACTAATAATATGTATATATGCAAGAGTAATTTCATTTTCTCGTACCCAATTTCAATTCCTACTAGCATACTGGTAAATTAAGATTTATTTTTTACCAATATCTAGCGCCAACATCCATGTCTTCCCACCTCCCTAATTTCGATCAAAGCCTAGTGTTGCCACCCTATCTTCCCCCTCTTCTCCAACTCACCGCCCCACCTAAGCATGCCATAAGAAGCCCGCGTGAGCGTTAGGATGGGGGTGACAGGGCCATCTTCACCCCCTTCAAGACGACGGATGTGACGGCATCTATGTTAGGCGACGCCCTCCTCAGCAATAGCCTCATGTGGTGGTCTGATGGCAACGATTGTTTGAGCCTGGCGATGCTTCGATTCATGGCAAAAAGGCCGGATCCATCGGCAACGCCATGGATCCAGGCAGCAGCAAGGCTCGTGCATGATGGCTTGGGTAGTGTGATTTCATGAGCTGTGGCGTGAGGAGTGTTGCAACGCTGGTCATGTGGTGGTGACATGTGGCCACCGACAGCAGCTCTCGTTCACGATGGGATAGAGATTCACCTGTTCTTTTGTTGCCTATGTCTGCCTCCTCTCAGCTCCCTCCGGGTGCCACAACAAATGTGGCGTGACGATGAGGAGATCCTGGCAATTATTGGTGGAAACAACGTGGTGCTCCTACAAGATTTCTTCATGTATGAGCTGGTTGTGGATGTGGAGTGGGCAGGAATCGCCGGCGAAAGCTTTTCCCTACCGTTAGCCAAATATGACGATGGTAACATCCTTAGATGTCATTTCCCTTCTTGAAGGCGCTGTTGTGGTATTTATTCTCTTTCTCCACGCTAATCTCCAGGTGAAAATATTTCTCCGACTTTTGGATGACTAGCGACGAATCACGTCGCATCCTCCGGGGGGCTTCTCTTCGGAGAACCTTCTTTGTGTAGTAGATGTCGTGGATGGGATCCTATTTCGCTCATAGCCAGTTGATGGTCCCTATTGTTTGTTCCTCGCATTTTGCGACTACACTTGGACGAGCAACTGATTTGCAATGTAGTTACATGATACCTTTCGCTTCGGTTTGATGTTGTCGGTGGCGATGTGCGAGAGTTTCGATTGGCGCTGATTTCGGGGAGTAAACAAGGATTACATGCAACAAGCATGGTTTTCATTAAGTATGTAGTCCCCCCATCCCAAAATATAAGAACATAGGACTGGATGTGGCATCTTGCATGTCCAGATTCGTAGTACTAGAAAATGCCACATCCGGTCCTAGGTTCTTATATTTTGGGACGGAGGAAGTATTATGTTCTCTATGTCTTTAGGATGGTGATTCAATTAATTTACCAAACTATGATATGTAATCTAAGGATCTCTTATTGCATTATGGATGGCGTAATTCTATTAGAATTGCTGACTAAAAAATCTATGTGGTTTATCGCTACTCAATAATAAAGGGGAGTTGGAAATTTGTTCCATCACTTTATTTCTCATTTTGATTTATTTTTATCTTTACTTTTTCTTTAACAAACTTATGGTTGTGTGTCTTTTGACAGAAGCCGGAGATGTAATCTATTTCCATTATCTAAAATGCTATGATATGTAATTTGTAGTCGTTTGAAGTACAAGTTCTGTAATAATGGGTTATAGCTTCTTCGAATCAAAAGGCTAGAATGAATTTTATTACTTAAAACAAGAGTAGTAAGTAAAGATTGAGTAGAATTGGAACAGCTGCGCAGCAGTGTGTACGTACCTCCGTTGATGCGGCAGGCGGGGGCAGAGCAGAGGCTGGCCACGAAGAAGCAGCGCGCGGCGGCGTGAGGGCAAAGAGGAAGCTCAACCAGCGGTGGCTGTCTCTGTCTGCAAATCAGAGCGGCGGCGGCCATTTCCCGTCGTGGAGATCAAATTTCGTAGCAAGCAGCAATGCATTTGCTCAAGCGGCAGATCGTCTTATGTTCGTTGTTAATCTGAAACAATGAAGGCTCCGTATTGATTCGTGACACCGGCCCTTGGTTGTTAATTAGTGCTGCTGCATGAAATGCGCAGCCCAGTTCAGGCACTAAGGCGCAAGCCATGCATTCCCCTAGCTAGTGAAACTGCATGCCCTTAATTAATTGCTTAATTTGCAGATAGAGACGGAGGCATGCTCTCAACTGCCGATTTGTATGAAACAGATCCTTTTTATTTTCATGCACAAATTAAATTTCTTCGCTTTCCTTTCACCTCGTTAACACATATATACATTTGTAGCTAGTATGATCATCAACCGTTCGATCCAGATTTGCAGTAGTCAGCATTCATGCATGTAAGAGAGCCTTCATATTTTGCTGTTGGGTTGGCATGATTGATAAGAATTAGTTGAAGTTCTTGGTAGCCTGGTAGGTGACGCCGAACTGCCAGTCGGGGGGGAGGACGTGCCAGGAGGTGGCCTTGCGGTGGTCGCCGGTCATCACCCTGAACGTCAGCGACTCTCCGGTGAGGACCTCCGACGTCTGCCACTCCTGCCCCCAGTTGCGCTTCAGCGGAGTCCACTTCACCCTCTTGTTCCCCTTCACCGATAGCCCTGCCACGTCACCCGCCCCGCCCACGTTCGACACCATCACCAGGTTGAAGTACGGGTTCCCGGTTATCGTGTACCTGATCCCACCCACCTTCACACACGGCACCCTACATTCCATATAATATATTAGCTTAAGCTGATGAGAAAAGACGAACAACATATATATCACTAATTGACCGTACCGTCTGTATGAGATGGGCACGATGCCGGCCTTCTCCTGCGCGATCTGCAGAAAGGCCGGCATGGAGAGGTCAAAGTGCTCGCGCGGCGGGTTGCACCAGCCGCCGTTGTCGTTGGACTGGCCGGGGTTGGGGGGGCAGAGGTTGGTGGCGGTGACGACCAAGGGGGCGGCGCCGACCTTGCAACCGTCGGGGCTGTCCACGCACTTGACCTCGTAGCAGGCGCCGCAGCCGGCGCCGGCGCCGAACAGCGGCGTGCTCACCGCCACCGTCTGCACGCCGTAGCCTTCCTTGGACGTGTCCTTGTACCCGCACGCGCCGTCCAGCGTGCCGGACCCGTCGCGCCCGCCGTAGAACGTCGCGTGCGCCTGCTTCCATGGCCCCGCCGTGAACTTGCCGTGGTTCCGGTGAACCTTGGGCGGCGCTGCATCGCCGGCAGCCAACGCAACCAGGAACACCACCGCCAACACCACCCGCCCCAACGCCCACGTACACCACATGATCGATCGATCGAATATTAACCGGCGGCTACTTTTAACAGTTAGTAGTAATTAGTAGCTGCGGGGGATTAGATTTCCGAAACATTGTGCTTCACATGATGCGCTTAAATACTAGTACGTGAGATCGACCAGCTGCTTGCATGCTTGCTTGCATAATTAGTCAGCCCAATTTTAGAGCTTGAGTTTGTTGCTGTTATTCAGGTATATATTAACGACAGGCCTGGAGCAATTGGAGGATGACCATCCAAGAATAACCAAAGAAACTGCTCTTTGTTTTCATTTATCAACGACTGACCTCACCTGTATATAGTAGCAACCTTTTAGCATGCTTCAAACTGCATATGCTGACCATGTTTTTTTTTTGAACGACTCGCACGAGACGGTGCGAAGTTCTATCGATAGAGCAGGAAAAAAATTACAAGATTACAACCCTGGATGGTCGTAACCAGGAAAAAGGAAAAAAAAAATACCACCACCCACACACCGACATCGCCAACACACAAACCCAGGAGAAGGCTAACACCGCACCGGCCGCCACTAAGTGTGACCGACCGCCACTTAAACCAACAAAAGGACACAGACGAGATCGCCCCCTAGGGGATGCCAAAACGACGTCTTCAAGAAGAGAAGCGACGGAAAACCACCACCGCCGTCCGTCGGGGCTCAGAAGAGCAAGACTGGGCTTTCGCCCGGCAATCACCCTTGAGGGGTGATACAGCACGACAACGCCCTCAGGAGGGGGAATGAACCATCGTTGTCGGTCCGACCAAGGCCGGACTGGGTTTTCACCTGCTGCTCACCACCTATGAATCCACGGCTAACGCACTGATGCTCCACCTCCACACAAGCTCTGCCGACATGTGGGACCCCTGCACCGGCGTCCCTCGCCGGCCAGTCTTTGTGCGCCAAAGACCGCGCCACACCCACCGGCAGCTCCTCCACACACCTAGGTTGTCTCCTCCACTACCGGTCGCGCCTCTCGCGCCAATCCGGCCTCCCTCCATCGGCCGCGCCTCTCGCGCCCAGCCGGCCTCCATCTCCGCCGCCCGCGTCTCTCGCGCCGAGCCGGCCTCCGCTGCCATCGGCTGCGCCTCTCTGCGCCAAGCCGGTCTCCAACCCCTCCACCAAACGATGTCGCGCCAGCAGATGCAGTCGTCTCCCACGCCCTCGGCTAGCCGTCTGAGGCCGTCATGCCTCCGGTGACCGCAGTCGCGGTCACCACCACCGCAGCCGCTGCTGCCGAATGCCCAGCCACCTCGCCGTCGCCATCCTCACCTCGCACCCGACTCCTTCCCCACCGCCGACGTCACCACTGCCTCCATAGTCACGGTCGTCGTCGCCGCTGCCACCGACGGCAGCCACCGCCTCCACAGACCGCCGCTGTGCTGTCGCCATCCGCCACTAAGCAGCCAGCAACCGCCCCGACGACGCCGCCGCCGGCCTCCACGCCGTCGCACCATCGCCGCCAGCCGCTGCCTCCGTTGCCCGCTCACCCCGACGCCGGCCGCGCATCTAAGGATGCACTCACCGCCGTCTGTCGTCGTCCAGCCGGATCCGGCCGTCATGGAGTCGGACCTCGCCCACCTCTGCTCCACTGGGCGTCGCCGTCGCCGCCGCCACCAGCAGGCCCCACCACCGGTCGCCTCCCCGCTAGATCCAGGCGTGGATCTGGCGGCACTTCCACCGCCACCATCTCTACCAACCGCCGCTGCTCCCTCTCCCGTGCGCCACTCCCTCTGCCCCGCCGGCGACGCCTCCTCCGCCCAACGCCGCGAGCCGCCATGGCCTCCGCCCGCTACAGGAAACGGCGCCGCCAACCTCCGCCCTCGGGTCTGCCCGCGTCGGAAACCGGAGGAGCGAGAGCTGCGAGCCCCGCCGCCGTCCTGGCGAGACGCTGGCTTTGCCGGCACCTCGCTCGAGCGGCGGCGAGGCAAGAGGCGAGGGTGGTAGGTTGCAGCGGCGGCTTGGGCTGTCGCCGCCCGTGCCGCCCTCGCGGGGAGGCGACGCGGGGGAAAAAAGGATGGCTTAGATAGAGATATGCTGACCATGTCATGCTTATGACATTGTACTGGAGCTCAAAGGAAAAAAAAAGTGTGTAGCACAAAGATTAGATCAGAAGCACGAAAGTACAGCCAGCAACAAGGCTGTTATGTATAACACATGGTTTTTTTTATGCGTTGTATACCCAGAACAGCTCATGTTTCACAATTTATAGTTTGACAGGGTGGAGAACAGGGGATGTGACGACACTTATTTGCTCAACTAAATTTTATTACTGTGAGACGAACGATCAACAGATACTATTAAGCATCCATGTTGCAAAATCCATGTGATACAAGAACGACTGCCTCAGGCTCGACGATGACAAAAAGGGTGACATGGATGCGATACTGACACTTCAGCTGCAACTTGCAGCGACCTACAACGGGGTCAGCCCAACAACACCTGCACAACAAACATATTAGTGTTGGAAACAGTTACACTTCTTCCTTAAAAGAAAAAAAGAGAACAGATGCGTTTGCATTTCATACATTTCACAGAGCAAACACCAGCCAATGGTTACATTATAGGTGAAGACCGAAGAGTTACAAACGCTTCACAGTCGAAATGAACATTTCATGAATAACAGTTGTAGTAACTTATTATTTGGATAACCATGTGAGGAATTCGCTACTAATCCAATGTCTAATCACCAGCAAGTGGAATGTACCCCAGAAAACATGTTTTGACGTTTTTATTTTTTTGAAATACAAGGTTTATAATATTGTTCGTTACTACGATATGTTCGTTCCAATATTTTATTCATGCGTGCACCTATGTACCACATTAACGTTACAAGAACATTTATGGAACAGAAATATGATTCAGAGAACATACCGCATGCAAGTCGCCCACCAGCATTTCCAGTACTGAGACTAAGCTCATGGCCACCTAAAAGTGATGGATAAAAAATGAGGTGTGTGTAAACTCGTAGAAAAAAAAATGCTGAGCATCAATATAATTAGGCATACCCTTCCCCAAATCATCTTCAAGCTCATGAACAACGAATGCTCTCCCAACAACAGAATTTGGGCCACTCAGAGGAATCTATTTAGAAGAAACCATCAAAAGTAGGTAAGCTGAGTTTCGTAACTTAAAACAGCAATGCAGCAACTCTCCTAGTGGTAAAAGTATGATCATTTTTACTATACCTGCTTATCAACAATGGTTGCCTCAGCTACACCTGTATGACAACAATTAAACAGACACACCATAAAATAAGTATGCCAAGAAGATTGTTTTAGAGAGAAACATCAAAAATGCATTCGTAGTGATTACATGAAGGCTATACCTTCAGCATTGGCAACAATGTTTCCCAGGTCACCCGCATGACGGACTTCATCTTCTGGTGCACCGTGCGTCAAATTGTTTGGGTTAAAATGTGGTCCTGCAAGACAAAGTTTTGCCATGTAATGTAAGGGTGTGTTTGGATAATGGGAAATGTGAGGTGGGATTGAGATTTGGAAATGAATGAAGGGTTAGGATTAAATGAAAGAGTGAGAATGAATGGTTAGGATTTAAAGATGTCTTTTAGTGGTTGGGAAATGATTTCCCTGTCCCATTAGCCAAACAGGGCCTGAGTAGACAGGTCTTAGGGCACCCGCAATGGTTATCTATAGGCTCTCTACAATAGATCCATGTCAGCATATTGTCCTACTTGGAAGAGATTAAATGAAGAGAGAGAGCAAAGCTATCTACTATCCTGGAGATAGTCTATAGAGAAAAACGAGGCAATGGATTAGAGAGCTATATATACCCATGTAGACATACTATTGAGGTGGTTTACTATTAATCTAGTCTATTACTGAGATGTACATGTTTTATAGAGAGCACCTTACTTTACCATTGTGGGTGCTCTTAGTGAATTGGACGGCAATTTTTTTTTCACAGTATTGAGTTTTTTCAAAAAAGCCAAAAACAAAATTTGCGAGGATAGCATGTGCCCTAATAGCATTGCAGAGGAAAGGTGACACTTGCAAGCTGAAAAATAGGCACAATCTCAAAGAAAATCTAAATAGGAATTTGGTGGTGCTTATAAGGGTGAAGGGTAAATGTTGATTTATCAGGTGGATTATGGAACGTTGGCATATGCAGGCATAATCGAGTCCATGAACAATCAACCTGTTGATATGCACCCATTCGTAGTATCGCCAAACTCGTGCTGCAAAACAGACATGAATATAAAGCAGACATGAATATAATGCAAAAAGTAATTAGAGTAATGTTCATAAATGAAAATGAAGGAATGTAAGCAGTAAGCGTAAATGCCAATTTAAAGCACAATACTTACGAGGTGGAAGCCGTGAAGTCCAGGAGTAAGTCCCGTCACACGGACATTCACTGTTGTAGGACCTGATATAAAAAAGCAATTAGAGAGACAAAATCGGGATCCTTTTGATGGATGTGAATGTAGTTATGTACACTGATGCTGATATCTTGACATTTTAGCCGGAAGTCAGATATTAGTAGTTTCTAGTGTGTGAATTTTGAAGTGAATAAATTCTTGCGTATGTATGTAATTGAGGTGGTAACAGTTAATAAATTATAGCTAGATGCATTGCAAATTGATAACTGAAACAGAATTCAGTTGTTTGTACAGAGCAAAACTCGAGTTATGCACTAAAAAAAAAAGACAAAATCTTGCGAATAGCCTGAGGAAAGAGGGGAACTCCTTGGGTGGATGGCCAATTAAATTAGGCGATGAAGCTTCTAGTCTAGTTGGTAGTCGTAGAGGGCAGTAAAATTACAAGAGAAAGAAGGAGAGCAGGTGGGTAGTGACCTTGGTCATCCTGGGTGAGGGTGACGACTCCCTCAACCTGGGAGGTGCCCTTGAGCACGGCGACGGCCTTCTTGGTGGCGTCGGCGACGACGAGCGCCCTGGCAGCGGCGGCGCCCCCGGGGCCGGCGGCGAGGCGGAGCGAGTGGAAAGGGCGGGCAGAGGAAGGGGACTGGAAAAGGGAGGCGGGAGGGGCGGTGGCGGAGAACAAGAGGGTCTGGGCGGCCATGGCAGCGGCGAGGATGGCTTGCATGCGGCGGCGGAGGGCGGCGGAAGGGAGGCAGAGGGTTGGTGAAGTGCCTGACCTGACGATGATAAGGTTTAGCTTAGCTTAGCTATTTTAATGGCTACTATAGATTAGATAGATCAGCCACTGGGATGAATCCTGGCCGTCCATGGCCTCTCACCCCTCGTATCTCAATCCAGAGCAGATAGATGGTGATGCTGTGGCTGTGCCTGCCAAGTGCCATGTGTTGTGTGCCCCTGCATTTTAGTACATTCTCAACAACACACAGAGGAAAATGACACCTTATTCTACACACATCTCTAAAATCTTCACCTCCAGCACACAAAAGAGAATTTTTAGTTTAAAAGGATGTGCCCCCTTCCTTCTTTTTTTTTTTCGCGCGCGTGTGAGCTACATGGTTGCATGATGTACTCACATTTGTTTGTATACTCCTACTCCACTTTGGAGTTAGTTCAAGAATACTCCTACTGGAATATTCTTCTCTTCTGCTTCTTCTTCTTCCTTAGGATGGAGAGGCCAAGAGAGTAGACGGTCTGATGAACATTGCGGTAGCAATGTATATATTGGGCTGCTTGGTGCATCACATCTAAATATTTGGATGGTTGGGCTGCATGGCTATTGGGCTTGTGTTAGATGCTAAGCCCATTTTTCTTTTATAGACAAGAAAAGAAATAAGTTCATCTGAGGTCCCTTAACTTGTCAACGAATCCGATTTTCGTCCTTCAACCGAAAAAGCAGATACAACAGGTCCCTCAACTATCAAAACCGGTACAATACAGGTTCCATGACGGTTTGGATGGCGGTTTTCGCTGACGTGGCGCCTACGTGGCTAATTTGACTCAGTCTTCATCTGATGTGGCGCTTACGTGATAATTTAATCCCTAAAAATAATAAAACCTATGGGAACCATATGTCAATCTCACACACACAATAATAAAGAGAAAAATGGTAGGGCCCACGTGGGCCTCACCTATCATTCTCAATCCCCTCCTCTTCTTCCTCATCTCCCCTCTCTTCATCTATCTTCCCTCTGCTCCCTCCTCTCGCTGGTAGAGATAAGGATGATGTGGAGAGGCGCGGCCTCCTCCACTCCCGCCCCCCATGGGCCTAACGCCGGCGGCCGCCACCCCTCTCCTCGTCTCCCGCCACACACACCACGCAAGCAGAGGCACGGAGGTCGGAGACGATGTCGTCGGGGAGGAGGTCGATCTCGCGGCTCCGCCGCCTAATGTCAGCTAAAACCGTCGTCCAAACTGTCATGGGACCTATATTGCATCGGTTTTGACAGTTGAGAGACCCGTTGTATCTGGTTTTTTGGTTGAAAGACGGAAATCGAATTCGTTTACAAGCTAAGAGACCTCAGATGAACTTATTCCACAAGAAAACAACGTTTAATAACAGGGCCGAAATTTAATTTAAGGCCCATGTGTTAAAAATGATGCTATATCCAGTTGGATGTAGGCCGGTTAAAAAATTCCCTTCGCTAAATAATAATAATAATAAAGTTCATTATTTATTTTTTTTATCTTAAACCGCAACCACCTTTTAAACCCCAACCATTTCTCATCGAACTTGGGACGCCAAAATCGTAGATTGTTCACTTTAATGTGTAAATCACCTTACCAATTTTTTACAGTGTCAAGGTTGAGATGTGTAGGTTGCATTTAGTTTATTACCTTTACCAAAAAAAATTCTGAGAGGAAGAAACTTTGATAGTGGAGATAAGTTTTGGTAATATTTGGATTGTTACTTTGGTAAAGGTAAAACTTGATAGTATTCATTTTAGCAACAAAGTGTACAGTCCTTTAGTTTTCTCCACGATTTTAATATTAAACAAACAATTTAATTAGAAATATTTATATTTTAGAACCTAGGAAATAGTACCCCTGAAGAAGTGTTTAACTGTCCAAGAAGAACAAGTTAAAGTTTACGCTAAACTGCGCGAGTGCTCTTTAATTTGGGATGGTCTACATCGATTTCACCTCATGCAACGTCCGAAGTTTGTCGCGGAGATTAAAAGGCAGGACACTAGCTCCAAGCTGTTAGCACGAGCTAGCAGACAGCACAACTTGTGATTTTTTTGCTTAACTAGTTTGCTCTTTTACTTAATTAATTACACTCATCTTCATGGATACTAGTATTCTAGTAATCTCCACTAATCCGGCCTGTCTGCTTGGAAACAAGTAAATTAAGAGTTACTGGTCCTGCAGAACTAGTATGTTTATATATCTTCACGGGCAGGCATCATGCATTATATGGATCAGTAGCAGCCGACTTATCATCGTCAGTCATTCCAGATGATATATATATATATATATATATATATATATATATATATATATATATACTCAATTTTCAACAATGATGCCCGGACACCATGGAGTACCAAACAAATTTAATATATATATATATATGTGTGTGTGTCTCCATTCGTCCATCGTCCAGATGACCTGCCTGTGCCATACTGCCAAATTGTCATGATCTAGCTCGCTCGGACTATACATGGATTTTAGATTAGATCGATGCTTCAGAAATAATTAAAGTGAATGTTGGAACATACTCCCTCCATCCCAAAATATTTGATGCCGTTGACTTTTTTAAAAATATTTGACCGTTCGTCTTATTCAAAAAATTGAAATAATTATTAATTATTTTCCTATCATTTGATTTATTGTTAAATATACTTTCATGTATACATATAGTTTTACAGATTTCACAAAAGTTTTGAATAAGACGAACGGTCAAATATGTTTAAAAAAGTCAACGGCGTCAAATATTTAGAGAAGGAGGGAGTACTATATATGCACAGAAACTTTAGCTGATCAGTAATCAGACAATATCAGTACTGTATATACACGGGTGGAGAAAGCCTTTTTACTCCCGGTTGGTAACCCCCTATAATCCCGGTTTTCCAACCCGGAGTACAAATCCGGGACTAAATATCGCTATCTTTAGTCCCGGTTCAAATACCCAGGACTAAAAATAGATCTTTAGTCCCTTTTTATTGTTTCTTAGAGTTAATCCCTATATTTTCTCCCGAATCTAGTGCCATGTATATCCCCAAATCCCCAATTCAAAGTAACATTCCAAATCTTAAGTTCCTTATACACACAAATCAAATACATCACAAATTCTAAAAAAAAATACAAGCAAATCAAATACATCACAAAACCTAAAAAAATACACCGAAATCAAATACATCACAAATTCATCTCAGATCCATCACAAGATTATACATCTCAATCAATCACAAATTATCAAAAAAAAAAGAAAAGGAAGAAGTCGGCTGGCAGACGAGAGGGCACAGCCGCCGCCAGACGCGCCCCCGCCGGCCGCCGCCGCGCGCGGCACCTCCGGCCGCCTACCCGCCGCCGCCCGCCATGGCCGCCACCGCGCGCGGCACCTTCAGCTGCCGCCGGGCGTGGCCCCGCCGCCGCCCGCCGCTGCGACCCCGCCGGCCGCCGGCCGGATGGGAAGGGAGGAGGGGGAGGAGGAGAGGATAAGTTTGAGGAAGGTGAGGAAGAGGATAAGTGTGAGGAAGAGGAAGGGATCTGTATGTGTGAGATGTTGTTGCGATTGTGGAGGAGAGGATAAGGAAGAGAGATTATATACCGCGTATTAAATTTTAGTCTCGGTTGGTATTACTAACATCTTTAGTCCCGGTTTGTAATACCAACCGGGACTATAAAGATGATCTTTAGTCCCGGTTGGTGACACACCAACCGGGATTAAAGATCCTCGGCTCCCTGACATCCTACTGACAGGGAATGAACCGGGACTAAAGATGATTTTTAGTCCCGGTTGGTAACACACCAACCGGGATTAAAAATCATAAACTAGCTGTGGGTTTTTAAACCGGGACTAAAGATCATCTTTAGTCCCGGTTCTTTTTGGAACAGGGATTATTGTGATTTTGGGTCGATCCAACAAAGATCGTTTCTCTAGTAGTGATAGATTAATCTTTCTTTCTTATCTTCTTAAGTAGCTTCCGTCCAATGGAAAACTTTTTTTTTTCTGGAAACATAGTTGACTTATGCTGATAATACTCTGGTGTATTGCTGCTTTAATTTGTTTATGCGCGTTCATACATTTGCATGTTCTGGGCATATCGATCTTAAGTCGAAGAACGCCGATTAATGACAATTAATAATCGAGGACCAAACAAGCGCGCAGCTGCTACCATTATATTGCAGCTATTAAGCTTCTCCTGTCTTCTTCCCCATATGATTCGTACATCGATCGAATCATCCATGCATTGCTCTGAATGCCAACCCCAATAATCATGCATAGATCTTTTTTCGTTCTTCTTTCTTGTCCTTTTCTTTTCTTTTCTTTGTAATTGATTGTTGGAAGCACAACTTACCATTAATTAATTAAAAATACCAGCAGAATATGTAGCACACTAGAGATTATCACTCACATGCATGTGAACGAGAGTAGTTGGTCTTCAAGAAAAGAAAGAAAAATGAACTAGTATCGCGCGCCTAATTGCACGCACGTATAGTAAGCAGACATGCACTCTAACTTCTCCAGGAATATCATTATACATTACACACATCACACATGGGATGATGGGACATGGCGATGCAATGTGTATGTATATTAGAATTTAGTAGAATCCAGAACAGTATTGTTCTTAATAGTAGTAGGAGAGTATTTGTTAGCGTCCACCTCAGAGACGAAAGTATTATACTCTCCTTATTTGTTATTAGCGTCGGTGGATGACATTATTATAACCATAGTACATTGCATGCATTTGTCAAATTGAATGCTCCCTCTGTGACTGATTGGACTCACTCAACAGTAGTAGTAGCTACCATAATAATGCATACAAATAAGAACAATGATCGGTGTGTGGTGGATTAAAGAAATTGATATCGACGGGGGCCATTGGTCCATAACTAATCTTTGCAGCTCGAATAGTCACCCACTCATCAACACAACACTGCATCATACCCTTGCATAGCAGAGGAGAGAAAAGAAAACTACAAGATGGAGAAGAAGACAGATGCATGAAGATAGAGGCCAAGAAAGAAATTAGGTGCAGGAGAACTATCATCCATGATGAGTTTTCAGATCTACGTGTACCAAGATGCATGTAGTAGGAGGACTAGCGTTGGTCCTTCCAGTTTGTCTTGCTGCCCCATTTTAGTTTGTCCTCCATGTTGCTCAATGCTGAAGGCTTACTAGATGCAGGCATCAGTGGGCTTCCACTACAGTTTAAACTAAAGGGGAGCTACCTAGCTACATGTTAAAAGGAGCTACATGGATGTCAGTCAGTGGAATAAAGCTAGTAGTTAAAGAAGAGATCACATTAACAACAAGGTTGGCAAAGAGATTAATAACCAGAGAAACAAAAGACAGGCTATAGCTGTCAGTCAGACAGAATTCAATCGCCCATGCATCTTGCATTCTTACTTGTTACTACCACCTCTGCTTTGGTTTGCTTTGCTTTCACTTTGCACCCCATGTGGCATGCAGTGGAATCGACAACCAACCTGTGCTTTTGCTTAGCTTCTTTACCAAACAAGCACAAGTACTAGAACAAGTAGAAATAAATCCTCTACTAGGGAGAGCAGAGAGGTAGATGGGAAAACGGTATTCAGTCAGGTAAACTGAACTGTACGTTCACAGATCATCGAACGCGAACACATGAAAACTGAGGAAGCCAGAGTAGTAATAAATCGGAGACAGCGGTGCCCACGAGCCCCACGGCGTGATGCCAACTAGTAAAACAAGGGTAATAACCCAGCCTGTGTTGTGTGTGTTGGTTTGGATCCTAGCATTGCCATGTGTAGTACTCCAATCCAGTAGGGCTGACTTGAAATACATATTACTGTATCTGTACTATACCTCTGTACGCTGCCATGTGAACTAATTTCCGTTTGCCATGAAAAAACAGTAACTAAACCCCTCAAACTGAATCTCTGATGATGAATGTGAGTTAGCAGTGGAATGGAATTGGGAAAGGGGAGAGCAGACAGACAGAAAGCAAGCAAGCAGCAGGAGCAGACAAAAAGCCCATGAAGAAAGCACTCAAACCAACTGATGTAGCTGCTTGTGACCTCTCTCGCATCACTTTCACTGCCAAAATGCCAAATTACTGGAGTAGTAGCCAATCTTGTTCTTCTTCTCCAATTGCGACCAGCCGGTTTTGAAAGTTTCTCGCTGTTAGTTAGTTAGTTAGTTACTGCTACCAACCAGCAGTAATGCAGCAGCTTTGATGGAGTTTGAGATGCAGCAGCAGCTAAAGCTAAAGCCCGACACAACCTAACACAAACAGTTGAGCAATCAGCCCTAGAGATTCAGCTTCAGCTTGGCTCCTCTTCCTCCTACTACATTTGATGCATTAATTATTGGAGAGTGCGGTCTCCTCTCCTCCCTCCCTGCTCGCGCTCTCAGTCTCCCCCATCCCCAATCACCTTACTAGCTTAGTAGCTTTGTGAATCAATCAAGGCCAGGGTTTGATCAGATCATCCTTCCCTCCCATTTGCCCATGCCTTGGATTTGATCCGACCAGGCATGGAGGGCGGTGGCACGAGGACGCGCCGTCGCGCCGCCACCGCGAGCCCTGGACGCAACAAGGTCTGGGTCGAGCCACCGGGCAAGACCCATCACCTGCGCTCGCCGCCCCCGCCCCCTTCCCCGTCCTCCTCCAAGAGGGTGGCCGTCGTCTACTACCTCTGCCGCAATCGCCATCTCGAACACCCCCACTTCATCGAGGTGCCACTCGCCTCACCGGACGGCCTCTACCTGCGAGGTCTGTATCCTTCTCTTTTTCTTGTTCAAGCTTCAGTTTTTTTCTTTTTCCCCTTTTCGATCCCTACCAATGATGCGGGAGGCGTTGATGCAGATGTGATTAACCGCCTCAACGTGCTGCGAGGGAAGGGCATGGCGGCAATGTACTCATGGTCGTGCAAGAGGTATATCTATCTAAATTCTTTTGGGGGACTAAACATCTCCCCCTTTCCTCTTGGTTTGGTCTGATCCGTGTAGCTTCAGCAGGAGCTACAAGAATGGCTTCGTGTGGCACGACCTATCCGAGGACGATCTCGTCCTGCCCGCGCAAGGGAACGAGTACATCCTCAAGGGCTCCGAGCTCCTCGACCGATCACCGCCAGGTTTGTGTTCGACGAATTGCCTCAATCACAGTCACAGGCTACTGAATTCAACTGCTCATCAGATCTTGCTCCAATTTTGCCATGTCTCAGATCGACAGCAGAATGGCGTTGGCGAGCCCAAGGTTGAGACCCTCAAGCACCCTCCAGAAGAGTCCCCTCATTCGCGAGGATCGCAAGAAGGGTGCTCCTCCTCATCATCTCCATCTGCTGTTACAAAAGAGGCCTCCCCACCACCCCCTACACCACAGCCACAGCAGCAGGCACAATCGGCCACGTTGCTGCCTTCATCGTCAGCTTCTACTAACCGTGAGGATGACCAATGCCGGACTCCGCGCTCTGGCTCATCTGGAAACATGTCCCCTGAACCGGCAGGAAGAGTTGCTCCTCCATTATCAGAGGCAAGCTCTCCAGGACCTTTAGAGTACAGAGTTTGCAAGCCCATCGGAGCCCAGGACGCATCCACACAGACCGACGACAGTGAGAGGGATGCTCCTGAGAGGAATTCTCGTATGGCAGGAGTATGTACAGAGAATAGTACATCAGATTCTGAGATTCAGGAATGTCATCCAAGGAGCACACAACCATCTCCAAAGGGTCCTGGAGTTGTTCGAGAATCACCACCGGTGTGCTCCTCTGATGCTTCTCCAGGAGGTAGAGTTGAGACCTTGGAGTCCCTGATAAGGGCCGAAGCCAGTAGGAGGAGTAGCTTTAGGGCGCTAGAGGAGGAACATCTCTTTGCCCCAATGGGTGTAAAGTTCAAGCCTGCCAATTTGCTCATGCAGCTGATCACTTGTGGCTCTATTTCTGTTAAGGATCACCGGAGCTTTGGGCTCATCCCAACATACAGGCCTCGGTTTACACAAGTTGAGTTTCCTTCTCCAATGTTCTCTACTCCTTTGGCATTGCGACACCTCGACAACATTCCTTGTAATGCTAGAACAATTGGAATGAGAATTCCAGAATCAGAATATTTCAGTGGAAGCTTGGTCGAGACAAAGAAGCAGGATGAGTCAGGGAAAGGAGGAACACCAACACTTAAACGCTCATCATCTTGCAGTGAGGACAGGTATGTCATCGTCTAGCTTATTCTGATATTGGACTATGGTGTTGGCAATATGCAATTCAATTCACGGTTACATGTCAAGTACTGTAGTTTATGATGTCGTATCTTACTGATACAGTGGCCTTTCTCATTGAACGCCTGAGCTAACATTGGTAAGTTGCACTAAATGTTGAACATTTCGATGTGTTGTACAGCATAAGTTAATTTCTCAATGTCCATCTTGTACTGTCTATGGTGTCCTGTACTGAAGGCAGGAAAGAAGAAAATAGAACCCAAGAATAAGATAGTTAAACAGATGACAATTATTTTATTGTACGGTTACCTTTTAGGCGTTCACATTTGGCGTTCTAACTACATCCAACTCATTAAGTCTCCTTGCTAGAATGAGCATACACCTTTCAAAGTGTTATGTTACCTTGCTCGAAAGGATGGTTAGTTATATTAGCCATTGACCCAGCATCTCTTTTGAACATGTCAGAGTCTGTAGAGTATCGGATTCCAACAGGGACATGGAAAGTATGGCTGAATCAGGCAGCTTCAGATGTCTGCCACAGACAATCAAAATGATATCATGTAAGCAATCTAGAAGTGGAACAATATTGTCTCCCAACTCGGATGTGAGGAACAGCTGTAGTCAACAAGAGTGTAGTACTAGATCCTCACCACTTGGTTCATCAAAAAGTGCAAGCAATAGGATGACTGATTTATCACTTGGTAAACTATCTTCTTCAAGGGTGGAATCATTCCATGAGGAAAAGGAGAAGGTGATCAAGATAGAAGAAAGTTGAGTTGTTTCACGTTCTTTTCTCCATTTGTTGGCCCAGTAGTTTTTGTTTTTCCTAAAGACTGACAAAAAAAAAATTCACTGCAGGCTTGCTTCTGGAGCTCGGGTTATAATCCAATCTTCACCCTTGTGTGAAGAGAGTGATGACAGCACTGAATCACTGTAAGGGGCTGTGATTTTGTTTTCCTTTTGTTTTTCTGTGAGCTGGCTCATTGTAATTTGGTGTGTGTCTCAATAGTTCTGGGAGTAGCTTCAAAGTGCAATTTTATTCATTTTATGACATGTGTGATATTCAGCAATCAATTTATTACACCTTCACGAAGAATTTATTGCCTCAAATTTTCAGCACTGTCCCGTTCTGTGTCAATTTAGCTTTATTTCTTTGATGACTTAAGGAGCAAACCTGACAGTGATAGATTTTTTTCTTTTCAATCTCAATCAATCAAGAATAAACTTGTGACAGTAACATACCTGTATGGTTACACACTTCTTTTGCTACACTCTGTAACTCAGCACCATTACACGGTAAAAGCATCACCCATTGGCTTATGTTTTTTCCTTAGCCTCAGCCAGCTTGGCAAAATCTTGACACAGTGGCCCAGATCTGAGGTTTACATTAGCTGCAGACTGTCAGCCGGATCTGACAGTGCTTTTGTTCTTGTTAAACCTTGCCTGTTGTCCAGTTGAACTACCTGGCAGATTACATGTAACACAAGCTGTTGGGGTGAAGCTAGTTAGGAATGTTGCTTCATTCCAGCATATTGGATAGCAAGCATTTTGATGATTTCTTGGTAGCTTGTTATCCTCTTTGTTGAGGTATGAATGTAAGTAAATACTCCATGCATATGGTTTTGCCAGTTGGCCAGGAAGAAGCAGATGAAGTAATCATTCAGGTTGTTTTGTGTATGATACTATGCTCAGGGTATTTATGTAGTATGATTAGTTGGAGATAGTCCAGCACCGGATGTTCAGTGCCATTGTATGGAAATGGAATGAAGCTGAAACTGGACTTTTGTTTGATTATAAAGCTATAGATCAGGTATTGAGCTAGCTAGCCCTTGTTTGGTTGTCTTTGGAGCATGTTGAATGTCTGTGTGCATTTGTACTGATGCAGTTACAGGTGGGGATCCTGAGCCATCCATCCATCCATTGCTTGGTGTGTGCTGCATCCTAGCCACATTGTTTGCAACTCCTGCCTGCTTGCCTGCATCTGCATATGCATCAATCAGAGAGATTCAGAGAGGGGAGGGGTCCAAGTTCAGGTTATCTATCTGTAAGGCTGTTGCGTGCATGTTACTGCATGATAGTAAAGTGCTGGCATTTGCTACTACTCCTACTGTAGTTTGGAGGGAAGAGATGGTCTGTCTCGCTTCCAGGTGGGTCCATGGAAATCCAGGACGGCCAATGATTGTTATTGGGCGGCTGGAGGAGGATGACACGGCACACTTATTACTGCAGTGTACAGGCTAAAAACCATGGGAGATCGATGGTTTCTGTTGCTGCTGCTGCTCAAATAATAATGCTCAGTGTTGTAGAGATCTTTAGTGACTCAATGTTGTGAGGCTGGCTACACAGACGCGTTGGCCCATAATATTTGGGCCCAGGCTGTAATTCCCTGGGAATTGGGCCCAATTCCAGCGTAGTGCATTCATCTTGGCGGCCACTTTCTTTTTCAATTGAGCGGCCCAATTGGAGGCATGGCTCAAGCCGGCCTTTTCTTTGTTTTTTGGCGAGTGAGTACAAGCAGACTGGATTGATCATTGATATAGTAAAGAAAGTGTATATACTGATGTACTCCCTCCGTTTCGAAATGTTTGACGCCGTTGACTTTTGAGCACATGTTTGACCGTTCGTCTTATTAAAAAAATTAAGTAATTATTAATTCTTTTCCTATCATTTGATTCATTGTTAAATATATTTTCATGTAGGCATATAATTTTACATATTTCACAAAAGTTTTTGAATAAGACGAACGGTCAAACATGTGCTAAAAAGTCAATGGTGTCAAATATTTTGAAACGGAGGGAGTATGTAACAGGACAGGGTACAACACAAGGCAAACAAAATAGGTACAATGAAGCACACATGTAGGTACATTAATTATACAAAATGTAGCACAAGCATCATTGAGCAATTAATCTCTCGCGACGTTACAAATTAAGAAAGCACAAGCATGATCCAAACAAAACAAATCCTAGCAAAACAAGCAAGCTACTAGCTAGTTTAATGTCGATCGATATCATAGGCAAAGGCAAATCATCAACATCATTTGGTTCTCAACAAGCTAAGTCTGTAGTACTAGCAGCTAATCGATCGATCAAATGGCTCGAAGCATGCACGCATGTAATTAATAAAGAGACCGATCGATCGATCAGACGGCGTTGTCGGAGGAGGAGGAGGTAGGCAGCAGGAGGGGCTGGGTGACGGAGGAGGACTGCTTGCCGGCGGCGATGATCCGGCAAGGGGCGGCGTCGCGGTCGGTGGCAATGGCGGCGGCGTCCTTGGCGAGGCGAGCACGCTCGTGGCTCTTGCCCCAGAGGACGAGGTAGAGGCCGGCGATGATGAAGACGGCGCCGATGATGCCGCCGAGGTAGAAGCTCTCGCCGAGGGTGAGGGAGGCCATGATGGCCACCACCAGGGTCTGGACGGGCTGATACACCGCCACGAACACCGGGCCCCCCCTGTCGATGCACCATATCTGCACCGCGAACGCCACCCCCGACGCGATGAATCCCTGCATCCATCATCACCACCTACCCCCATCAGCTCTCACATCCCATCTTCAGTTTCATTATGCAAACCATGCACTTCATTGATTAATTAAGCAGTTAACAATTTAGTTTGGCTTAAGAAGATTCATGCATTGGCTAGCTTCAACTCCAACTCCTCTTTTGAAGCTGAAGCTCAACCAAATAGATTCAGCTCCATTAAAAAAAGAAAGCGGAGTTGACTAAAATACTACCACAAAATTCACTAGAGTGGTGAAGTAATGTTTAGGCTGCTCTAAAACTTTACTCCAAGCTTAACTTTTGAGTTAAATTTATGAGTTTATATTAAGCCCTACTAAACATGTCCTCATTGGAAAAGTAAGTACTGTATATATTCCAGCCAAGTGTACTGTATATATGCATGCTAGGAGTACATGGTCGGATGCATTATGGGCCGGCGATGTGTGCCGACAAACAAAAGTCCAAAGGTAACTTTAAGGGCATGATTGATAACTATATAGTACAACCCAGCATGTTATCCTACGGAAAAAAAGTGGTTATTTGTACAGCTAGCTTCTGTGTTGCACCATGCTTGCTATAATACTCTGCTGCTGCCGCAGAAATCGATCAACTTGCATTACTTTACTGACAGATATATACCAGTACTAAGTGCTAATTAACTAAAGCAGGACAAATTAAATACAATATGGATATTTGCAAGCATGTATTTATATTCCTAATGTCACAAAATAGTTACTACTATTGAAAAGTGTACATATGGATTTCCGGCCCTTTTTCAATCCAGTACAGTATACAGAATGATTGTCATTAAATTAAAGTGACCATGAGCTGGTGCAGATATAATTAACACAAAGTAGGCTGTAGATTAGCTTAATAAATTAATCGTTGCACGTATGTATAGTCCTGTCCACTACTAGCTAGCTTAATTAGGTTGGCATAAGATGAGCTGATCAGTAAATAATTAATTAATTAATTTGCATGTTGATATTTGGAGGTAGGAATAATCGAAAGACCAGCAGTAATGCATGCATATGGATCGTATACGTAGGTGAATAGATGGAGATCGTATACGTAGGGAGAATGGAGATAGATACGTACGGCGTAAAGGATGGTGAAGAGCTCGGAGCCGGAGTGGAAGGCCCAGGCGTCGGCGTCCCTCTCCATGAAGGCGGCGATGATGAGGAACTGGATGACGCCGAAGAAGCAGGTGTATGACGTCACCGACAGCCTCGCCGGGTACTTCTTCAGCACCGGCGCCTGCAGCACCAGCCATCCCGACCACGACAGGCAGTGCCCGATCAAGTACACGCAGCCCAGCGTCCAGTTCTTCCCCTCTCCGGCGATCGCCGCCCTCAACGGCACCTCCGCCACCGCCTGCAGCTGCAGCTTGGGACCGAAGATGGTAGGGCCCTTGTAGAGCGTGATGACGGAGGCACCGGCGACGCAGGCCAGCGTGCCGAGCACCTTGGCGACGCCGTCGCGGCGGTCGAGGCGGACGCGCTCGATGCGGAGCGCGGCGGCCATGGCGAAGGTGATGGCCGGGACGGAGTTCTGGATGGCGGAGGCGAAGGTCGGGGAGGTGTTGTCGAGTCCGAGGAGGTAGAAGCCCTGGTTGGCGGTGATGCCGCACAGCGCCAGCAGGAAGAACTGCACCACGAAGCTCAGCGTCAGCTGCGGCCGATCCTTCCTGCATCCATCATCCACGTTCGTCTACATTAATTAATTGTTAGCTACCTACACTACAGATCGATCGATCGATCGAGATTACAACTGACTGAAACTCTAGGAGGACGGAGGTTCAATTCAGAAATTAAACAGCAGACAGTATATACTTCTCGAGGAAATAGGCGAAGGGGACGAGGAGGATGAGGGCGATGATGTTGCGGTAGACGGGGAAGACGAGCTTGCTGATGCCCATGTTGAGGGCCAACCGAGACACCACATGGAACCCCGCGTAGCCGAACTGCAGCGCCAGCATCGCCCCATGGAGCTGCACCCGCTCCGGCAACCCGCACACCTTCCGTGCATCCGCCTCCGCCGCCATTCTGATTCTTGCTATTCCCCGCCGGCTGGCCGGAAGCCCGGAAGGAGAAGCTCTCGATCGATCCCTCGCTAGCTAATTAGATAGCTAGGAATCGAGCTGGGGAGCTTAATTAGCTAGCTAGCATGCAGCTTGGGAGATGAGGAACGTCAGCGTCACATATATAGAGCAGCTAGCGCGCAGAGAAAAGAG
The DNA here is from genome assembly GCF_000147395.1 of Oryza glaberrima. Taxonomy (NCBI): domain Eukaryota; kingdom Viridiplantae; phylum Streptophyta; class Magnoliopsida; order Poales; family Poaceae; genus Oryza; species Oryza glaberrima. Next base: position 24,998,760 of record NC_068333.1, on the reverse strand, counting down.
TACGTCTTCAGACTTCACTGAGGCGCCATCTCTCATGAGAGACGTACTCTCCGAATATCCGTTTATACACCTTCAAACCGATGTTCACATATTTACGACTTTTTTTAAAAAAAAACAAAGAGATTATATGTAATTGTATCACCACACCATATATATATCACTTTACAAACATACAAACCAAATATTACTCTATGTAAAAAAAAAGAACATGACAAATTTGGTTGCAAATAGTGTGTAATGTTTAAAGCCAGATTATTTTCTTTTCTCTCTTTTGGTTTTTAAATTTGGATTTCACTTTCTGTGAATTGCTGTATGCTTGCTCTACAGGGGCAAAACAGCGAAATATATATGGTGGTGAATGAAAGCCCACAGTTCCGTAACAGGCATTTCTCAAAATTTCACCAATTGAAACTGTTAAATACAAGTCGAAACTTCCTGGCAAACTGGACTGGAACTTCCTACCAGCTCTCTCAGCTGGACCGAGAGGGCTAGTTGGATGTTCCGGGTCCTAGGAACTTCCAGCTAGACTGTTTCGCCTGGACCCGGCGGTGGACTGCACCTAGGTTTTTGATTTTGGGGAAAAAATTTTTTTGGATTATTATTTTTGCGTGCAGACGATATAAGCACCCGCATGGATAAATAGTGATTTTCGCTGACACTTTCGGGCAGACAGGTGACTCAACCACACATATAAAAATATGTTTTGACCGTTTGAGAAAATGCTCTTTTAGTAGTGTGTGAACTACCCCTTTCGAGTAATTCACGGCAAGTTGAGGAGAATAAAACAATCCTATAGCAAGGATAACCCATTATAACCATTATTTTCTGCATATATCATCTTTTAGTTGCTACATATATTTGTTACTAAAAGTCCCATTGATTATCCTAATAAACTAAACTAACAAACCCAACTAAAGGGACAATTTGAACCATGCCACACAAATTTTGATCTTTCAAAGTTTATTTTAAGATATTTGCAACATAGTTTCTTTTTCAGCATTGGTTATTAGGTCATTAAAAACTCATATATAAAAGTTCCACCATAATTCATAGTTTTGTCGCATGCTTTTCGTGTCTTCTGTATGAGGTTTTTGTCGGTTTCACTTTAGCAAACTATGTAGTTGTATGGTTTTCCTTATAAACAAGGTCAACTCTCTTCTTCTAATATATCCGGTAGAACTCCTACCGTCTGCTGTTTCAAAATTTTTTTTTGTTCCCAAATAAACCAAAATGACTTATTGGTGACCAATGAGGTTGTAACATGTAGACTCTTTGACCAAACATTGTTTTTTTCTTAAAAAAAATAGTAGAGTTGGTTGGGGATGGTTGAAATGTGAGCACTATGGACCTATTTCTTTTTTTTTCTTGCAGCTGGGAGCAGGTGAGAATTGACAAAACCACTATTCTCTTTTAAAGTAGTATAGATATGACACAATTCACTTTATATACCAACACTCTCTCTCACGTGATGCCCCCTCAAGCCTCTTGTGTGGAATAGAAGTGGTTTATATACCAACACTCCCTTGTGTGGGATAGGAAGCCTATAACTTTGATACCATATTGAGTGGCATGCACCAATCAGTCCAACTAAAAGCTTAATCTGATGCTGATGAGAAAAAAAAAGAACAATTCGCTTTATATACCAACACAATCTCTCCTGCCGCTAGCCTCTCCAAATTAAACAAAGCGTCCAAATGGAATAGTACGCCTAATAATGAACATTATACTACTGCGCATGATGCTTTGGAAAAAAATGTACTAGTGCTGGTACTGCTGTGCATGAAGTGAAATGTTGATGTGTGCACGCGCGCGTACTACACTAGGGAGTAAATCGATCGATCGATCATCGATCGCTAGTGTCGAGTCACTTTATTTTTGATGTTGCAATCGATTCGATGAGAATAGTGAAGAAACAGCAGGATCGAACTATAGCTAGTGCCTGGACTGGCCTCTTTATTTCATCGCATCTCTTTCTCTCGTTTGGCGCCACTCCGTTCGTCTCCACTAACCTGACCTGCATCCGACCGCCGGTGACATACCATACTGCTCAAGATTGACACATAGACAGTGATCGATATTAATTATTACAGTATATGATCCTCAAATGATCGATCGATCGATGCATTAGATCTTCTCAAGAATTAATCACTGAACCAGTTAATCTGCATGGATCGATCGACCGAATGAAGAAAGCTATAGCTATATGCCTTGCATATATTGGTACATTTACCCCAGTGCAGTGCTGCAGTGCATGTATAGTTGTTGGGCCTCGGAATGTCTTCCAACACGTCCTTTATTTGATTCTCTGATCAAGACTACCTGATGGGAGATTTGTCATCAGATAAAATCGCCATTTCTATGTTCATTCACATTCAGGCACCGCATGTGCATGATTTTATTCGCTACTTTTGATTTTGTAGTCTTGATCGGAACAGATCAATGCTATAGCTGCGATGATATGATGTTGCAGTCCTATTGCAATTGAAGAAAAAGGGATGCCAGCCACTGTTCGCTCTTAGAACTCGTTATCAATTGGCTATCGCAGGTCTGAAATTGAATAGCTGTAGCGATGCCAAGTTCATGCAGTTCGACAGAGATGAGGCCGTCATAGAAGAGTGAGGGTAATCTCTGTAATACTGCTCACTGACATGTAGGCCTCACACATCCTCGGGCTCACATGTCAGTGTGCAGTACTGCATGTGCAGAACCGTGGAGGATCTAAATTAGTCATAGAAGCAAGTTAAGAGTCTTTTTCTTAAAGGGATGAGATATGGCTATCCATATTTTTAAGATGAGGATTTATTCAAGTTTTTTGTTTGGTTGGTATAGGATGAGAATGGATGGGATGAAAGTAATTAACTAATTATAATATCTTAATTGACTCAATAATAGTGAGTCATACAAATTAACAATTTTTAACACTAATCTTGCCATACTAAGTACACATATTAATAGCAAAATATGTTAGTATTACTAATAGCACTCCAGTGAACTCACTAACCTTGTACTTGGCATCCTAGACAAGGTGGATATGGCTTCATCCGGCAAAAGGAGACTAATCCCTCCATTCAGAATAACGAGATCAGAATATTTTCTTTTCTAGGCCGCCTCATCAATGATCAATCCTACCCTCCAACCAAACATCATCCAAACTTGAATGGTCATATCCAATACAGGGATATCCTTACCACCAAAAACACCCTAAGCTAACGCTACATGCACTACTAGAAAAGGCATTTTTTTCAACATGGGGGTCTCATTTTCGCAGGCGGATATGATCCTTAGAGCCAAATGACCGCCTACGAAAATATAAATCGGGGTGAAATTTGATGTCCGCCTGCGAAAATAAAATAGATTTTCGCAGGCGGAGCACTTAAGGGGCGACTGTGAAAATCTTCTAAGTCCCTCCCCTCCACACCTCTCCTCCTCACCTCTCCTCACCACCGGCCCCTCCCCTCCCCTCTCCTCCTCTCCCCTCCCCTCACTTCTACTCTCCCCGGCGGCGGCTCCCGGCGGCGGCGGCGGGCGGTGGCGGCGAAGGGCGGCAGCGGCGAGGAGGCGAGGCAGCGCTGCCGAGGAGGCCGGCGGCGGCGCCGACGGCGTGGAGCGGCGACGGCGCGGGCTAGGTGGCGGCGACGGCGGCTCCCCTCCCCCCTCCCTCCCAGATCTGGCCGGAGGAGGGAGGGGGGAGGCCGGCGGCGGCGACGATGGCGCGGGCCGGGCGGCGGCGGCGTGGACCGTGCGGCGGTGGCGGCTCCTCTGCCCCGCTCCCTCCCAGATCTGACCGGAGGAGGGAGGGAGGAGGCTGGCAGCAGCGCCGACGGCGTGGAGCAGCGACGGCGGCGGCTCCCCTCCCCCCTCCCTCCTAGATCTAGCCGAAGGAGGGAGGGGGGAGGCTGGCGGCGGCGCTGACGGCGTGGAGAGGCGGCGGCGGCTCCCGGTGCGGGCCGGCATTTTTTTTTGTTCGTTTCTTCTATTTTCGCAGGCGGGCCGTTGCCCCGACTACGAAGATGGATGATTTTCGCAGTCGTTGTGGTGTAGACGGACCTCTCTTCCGCCTGCAAAAATTAGTTTTGTCCGCCTGTAAAAATGCTTTTTCTAGTAGTGATGCATGCATGCGGACATTTTCTGGATAAGTACATTATTGCTGGTATATAGAGAGTATATACTACTAGTAGTTGCATAGTAATATAGTAGTAATTCATTGCTGTATTGCACCCAGCAGTCAACACTTAATTTGATGCACTGAAAAAAGAGAGGAGAGAAATCGATCATATAGCTAGGGAACAAAGAAAAAGAAAGGCTACTCCAGTGATGTAAGAATGCCTCCTCCACCGAGCAGATCAGCTCCAGAAAAGCAGGGGAAAAGAGAAACACAAAAGAAAAGAGTGCAAAAGCAAGCAAGGAGAGAAAAAGTTGCTGCCAAGACAGAGGAAATGCGAAGATGTACATTTCCATTCCATGGTGTCTTTTCAGAAACTTTGAGGCGAGTGAATGAATGAATTATATAAGTATATATGGGGTCTATGCAAGCATGCATGTCCTGGATATGTGTTAGTTTAGTTTATGGAGCTCCCACTACCACTATGGTCGGTCGATCAAATGGATGCACAACATCAGTGTGTAAGAAGACTGAAATTGCTGCTTTATTAAATTATGGTTGGGTATATTCGATCGGTCCGGGCTGTCCAGGTGCCCGGATCAGGCTTTTTCCTGCTTTGCTGGGACATGCTGCTCGCCTCTGCTGCGACACACCATCATCATTTTCATTTCATGCCGTACCAACCTCTCACTCGATCTCCGCCTCTTTCCTTTTAATTAATTAAACTCCATTGATTACCTTAATTCATTGCTACTAGGAGTACTAATTACATGCATCAATCCCTGATGCACTTAATTCCAGGTGAACCTACTCTAGCTAGCATCTCCATGACTCCATCTCGATCGATGCTCTCATGTGTATATTCAGACTCAGGTGGTGTTTGGGAATTCCCAAACACCACCTGAGTCACACCTGCAATAATCTCTCAACTGACAACTGAGCCAAAGGAAGGAGCTGGAGCGAGCCACATTGGATATGCATGTCGATCAGCAGCAGCAGCAGCTATAATTACATTACGGGAACAGCTGCTACTACACACAAACCTTAGAGCAAACGATAATAATATAGCCCACTTCCTACTATTAGCACATCCTAAAGTCAACACATATAATAGATTAGCTATAAAGTTAGCTGTAATTTTCTTCTCCTATCTCTATCTCTCACTTATACATTTAATATATTTGTCTTGAAGTTTGTGTTAAGCTAGCTCTTGCATGAAAGCTAACACCATTTTCTTTTGTTTACCTCTCTCCTCCACATAAGCTTATAGTAGAGTTATAGCTCACTATTATACTTGCTCTTAATAGGTGACGGCTCATAAGCGTTGGTTCATTTAAAACCTTAATAGTTGCGGCCACTGCTGACCACCACCACCGAAGCCCATACGGTTGTCGTCGTGGTGGCGTCGCCCCTTCTCCTCTCCGTCTCGCCCCCTTCCCACCGGCGCTCAGGGCAGCTAGATTCGTCGCCGCCACCCCTCCCACCGGCGCTCGGGATCGGCACCGCCCTATGGATTATTTTTCTTTATTTGTCCATCTTGTTATTGTAATTGCGCATCTTGTTCTTTCAAAATTTGTGATTCAATTTTTTTTATTTGTGCCGATGTGGGATTAATGGATGGCGTTATGTGGATGTGAAGCTGCTCGATGTATCAGCCAGCCTTTTTTTTTTGTGTGTGCGTGTTTCTGAAACCTCAAAGGTGCTGGCTGAGTATGGGTTAGGAAATAAGTACCTAAGGGGTTTTTCTAACAGGCACCCATTGCTATTTTTTAATTAGTGAGTGTTTAATTTAATTTATGGTTTCTGATCGAGTTCCCCTTGTTTTTTCTTCCTTTCAACTTTTCAAGGCGAGATCCATGATTCACAGCTATATACTTATGTATAGTAGTATCTGAAGCTGCTAGTACTTGTACTGAATTTTGCGGGCCTGAACTTGTCTGTACGTCTGAATATATATATTCTGAAACATAACAGTATACTAGTAATTAGGAGTAAGCTACTAATGAGATCGAGGGTCCCCGGTCGGGTTCATGACGATCTGTAGCTAGTTTATTAACCTAATGGTGGATCTGACGCGATCGATCATTCATGGACAGCATAATTAACACTAGTGTCACAACATGCGATCGACTCTCACCACATGCATGGACAAGTGTCGATACATTGGACCAGTGGTCCAGAGCATGCATGCTTGCACCTGGAACTGAAGCTAATTGCTTCATATCATATCACGCTGCGATGCCTGCCTGCTGGAACTAATATCCTGCCACCATCACCATGCAAATGCATGCATGTAACTGCAGACATTCTTCTGTTTACTGACCTCATGCTGTGGAAGCTAGCATTCAGCTCATTCGAGATCCTCCACCTAGCTATATATAGCAGAGACCTAGTTTATTAGTACTAGCTTGCATTGCATGTGACAGATCGATGCATGAGACTGAGTTTATTTGGGGACAATTAAGGTGCAGTGTTGTACATGTCATGGATTGATCATATATGTATGGTTCTAGCTCAGTTGCACTGCCGGGCCGGGCAAGAAAATCTAATCTGAATCTCATCTCTGGAGATTGCATAGTGCGTAGAGATCAGATATGCAGGTTGATGAGGCCGACAGGGTTGGCATCGATGTGCCATGCAGCACTAGCAGATGGCAGCAATTAAGCTAGCATATCTTCCTTAATTTGATCAGTTCCCCTGATGATGCCCTGGCTAGCCAGCAACAGATCGATTGCTAGCGCCATTTATTTCTTACTGTACAATAATGTTCGTTGGTGATTGTCGGAGAGTGATCTCCTCTAGCAGGAGGCTATAAGGCCCTCTTTTGTGAGTTCGGCCAGGGGAGCAGGGTGCAACACTGAGGAGCGTCTTCTCCGCGATCGAGATGGATCCGCGAGAAACGGGCTCACGTGGTGGTAGGAGAGAGAGAGAGAGAGAGAGAGAGGGATTATACAGGTTTGGGCCGCTATCGAGCATAATACCCTACTCCTGTCTGTGTGATGATCTTCGTGGTGGTTACAAAGTCTCCAGGTTCTGGATGTGCAAGCTAGGGCTTGGCCAGCCTTTCTCCGGAATCTGGTTCTTCCAGAGACGTCCCCTTGACTCGTAGGGCAGGGTCCTCCTTTTATAGATGAAGGGGATATCACATGGGTCGCCCCTGACCTCTCCCTTCCGGAGAGGGTGGACATTGCCTATATTAAAATACATCTTATGTCTTGGGCCGAAAGCAACCCGCACGGCCAATCTCGGGTGGACCCCACTGGATCCCTTCGGCTGACACGGACGACATCCCCCATCATTCCTTATTAAATGTTTGGCGACTTCCTGGGCACACACGCATTGGGGGGAACGAACTTCAGGGCCTCCCACTGCGTATGACGGGACAGGGCATACCTGCCCCCACGCCGCTTGACACGAATCGGGACGTGGGTGCACTGCCGCCCGTCCCATCCATCCATCGCCGGGTCACAGACCGGTCAAAAGGCGGTCGCGGGCGCACGTCAATCAGCCTGCGGCGCACGCCAAATGCGATGGGGGAGGTTGCCGCGCCGCTCATAAATGCGCTTGGCGGACGGCGCTCATGCTCGCTCAAGGCTCATGGGTGGCCGCCACGTGGCGGCCAAGCGAGGGCCTCAATGGCGGTCCAACCCCTCGGGCCCGAGGGGTATGGCGAGGCACCCGAGACCGAGGGGGGTGGGGGGGAGGCAGCCGCTCTCCACGCGAGGGTGTGACCCCTTCAGGGGGACTGGGCCCGCCGTGCGCGCCACACGGGAAGGACTTTCTTTCCCCTAGACCAAGGGCCTCGGGCCCATATCACCGACAGTGATGGATCGATTGATAAGATCATTTCGTTGCACCAACATTTCCACCACTAGCTGCTAATTAAGCTACCTAAGCTATCACTACTCATTGTCACATCTATCCATCGATGGCCTGTCCTGCCGTCACTTTTGATTTCATTTTTCCGGAGTACTATGCTGAATTCAGATTGATACTAGTAATATTCTTGCTTTCATTTTCATGCCTACGCAACCTTTAAGCTGTTTTCCCGAATCTCTGAATATCAATTCTCCAGCTAGTAGCTCTTTCCATCAGTTTACTGAAACAGGTTGCATTCCAGCACACTACACTAACTGCAAACGCTAGCTAATTAATTAATTTGGTCCATCAATTAATTAGCTCCATTAACTTTCTTCAGCGAAAGATAGAATTTAAGAGATATATATATATATATATATATATATATATATATATATATATATATATATATATATATATATATATATATATATATATATGTGCTGGCAGTGCCAAGTGCCAACACACTACATGCAATTAAGGGCCTGGTAGTGGAGGGCATGCAGTAGTCTTGTTCGGTTGATTATATATGAATCTTTGCATACGCAATGATGTAAAGATACTACATGGTACTACATACATGTCTGCCATTATATTAGTACATATCATTTCACAACTTTAATTATCTAGCTAGCGTTTATTTTAGACCTAAGCACACACCGGCCGGGCCCCATTAATTGTGGCATTCATGATTAAGTACACATCCAAATTACCTTAGTACTTGAGTAGCCGGATCGGAGCCCGTCCATAATGTGTACTTCTTTGCATAATGCACGCCCTCAAAAGCCAACATTTGTTTATTGCTGGAGAACTCCATTATGCACTTACTATTTCAGTAGGAATATATATATATACTTGAGTACATTGACCATATGCTTGTTGTGTGAAAAAAAGAAGAAGTTCAATTCGGACAATACAATGAATTATGGAAAAAAAATTCCTAAGAACCCCAATTGAAGAAAAGGAATTAAGGGACTCCTATGGAACATGGAACAAATTTAGGAAAGGCACCATCAATTCATTAACCGTGACATGGAAAAACTCCTTTGTGTCCACCTTTCTCCCTAAACCCAAATGGCACAAGCGTGTGATGAGCAATATATACTTGTCGTTTAGGATATATTTGTAAGCTACAGTAGGATTTAATATCAGATATGTCACCTCAAGTGCTCAGTTGGGTTCGTTTTTAGCTAGATTCCTGCATACATTATTCGGATTAATTTTGCTGAAGACTTTCCTGCACTGCTGATTGAATTGTAAGATAGGAAGACTAGGCTTGTTGATCGAGGCGAGCAAGGATCGAGCTGGTGGAAGTATACTCAACGCATCATATCTAGCTAGAAATTAATAAGGCGGAAATCATATACTCCAAGCAGGCACATACTACTAGTAGTACATGCTTACTGCAGCAGAGTGTTTGTTCACACTGACCTGACTGTTATGTACTGCATGCATGCAGCAGAGTCCAAGGGAGACATAACACTCGGGAACTATTTATATAAGCATAGTTAGTTCATTTTGATTCCCTCAGGAGCTAGAGGTTGATCGATCAGACAGCAACTTGTTGACTTGGATTCATGTGTTTGTCCAGCAAATTAACAGAGGAAAAAGAGTTAGCTCTAGACTTGACAGTTGACGCAACTACTAGCTAGCTATTATCTCCGTCGTAAAATATAAGAATCTACTCCATCTGTCCCAAAATAAGCGCAGTCATGAGTTTCCGTGTCCAAGTTTAATCGTCCGTTTTATTTAATTTTTTTTAAAAAAAACTAAAAAAACATAAATATCGCATAAAATACTATTCATGTTTTATAATATAAAAATAATAATCATAACTTTTTTTAAATAAAACAAACGATTAAAGTTGGACACGAAAACTCAAGGCCACGCTTATTTTGGGACGGAGGTAGTAATAAATGTTCATTATAGGTTCTAATATTTTAGACGGAATATAGAGTGTACTAGTAGTATAAAGAGCAGTGAATTGTACGTAATTGCAGCAATATCCAGCCAGAATTATAATGGATATACTCTTATAGAATTTTTTTTAAAAAAAATATGATTTTAATGGAAAATCGTAAAAATATAGGTCGGTTAAGCGAAATCACAAATTTAGTACACTGTCAAACAACCGTGGTTCGACAGAGGTGCCATAGTTCGATAGGGTAGTTGGTCCAAGGGAAAAAGATAAATAAAAAAAAGGTACATGCACAGTGCCCGGCAGGGCATATCGAACAAGCAAACTTCGATAGACATGTCGAACTGCGGTTGTTCGATAGATGGGTGCTAAACTTGCGATTTCATTTAACCGACCTATACTTTTGCGATTTTCCATTAAAATCGTATTTCCAAAAAAAAAAATTCTAATCTTATATGCAACGGTTGCAAGCATATGCAACAACATAGTACTCCCTCCGTTTCAAAATAAGTGTAGTTTTGCACTGTTCGTATCTAACCTTTAATTATTTTTTTTATTGACGTGTAATCTTTTTGCACGTAAAAATTTAAAATTTTTTTATGATTAGTATTTTGTTAGTTATTACTAGATAATAAAACATAGGTAGTACTTTATGTGACTAATTTTTAATTTTTTTAAATATGACAGACGGTCAAATATTAAACACCAATATTCACTATGTATTTTTTGGGGACGGAGGTAATAGTAGAAGTAGCATGTAGCGGTCGAGAAAGATGAAGCAGCTGGGAGGCAGGCCAGCAGCTTTGCTAGCTCTCGGTAACGGAGCCTATATTGAAGTGAGCACGCACGCAGGAGACAGGATGACACACAGAACTAGCGATCTATTGATCGATCGAATGATAAAGAAAAGGCAAAGCAAGAAAGCCGGCAGGCAGGCTGTGTGAACTGCAGGAATTTTGTACTAGGAATCAAAAAGCTTGGTAATTTTTACTCAAACCCCAAAGCTACTAGTTAGCAAAATTGAAGTAAAAATAGTAATTACTAGTAGCAAAAGTGGAATACTCCATCAAACAAGGAAATATAATGTCTGGTGAGGGACGAAAATTCATCGCCCACACAGACACTTGATCGATCGAGTATGCTCGCATATATATATATATATATATATATATATATATATATATATATGCCTCTACTCCTAGTAGCAATAGATACTGTCACACAGCTGCAAGCATATGTCGATATTGACTAATGACTTATTCCCTCCGTTCCATAATATAAGGGATTTTGAGTTTTTGCTTACAATGTTTAACCACTCGTCTTGCATATATAAAAAACGAAAAATTATGCTTAAAGTACTTTGGATAATAAAGTAAGTTACAAAGAAAATAAATAATAATTCTAAAATTTTTTGAATAAGACGAATCGTCAAACCGTGCCAGCAAAAACTCGAAATCCCTTATATTATGGGTCGGAGGGAGTACAACCTCTCTTTTGAAATAAATTTGTTTTTTCTCCTCCTATTTATTTTATGATAAATTCAATTTTAATAATTATTACATCGTAGTTTGTGAAAGTATGAAATAAATACATTGGAAATAGATAAAGATAAAGAGATGTAAACTGGGATTTGAGAAAGTATGATTTTTTATAGTTTTTATTTTTGTGTTTGGATGGGTGAAAAATGAATTTATTTTAGAATGGTACTTCACTAGCAAAACATAGCTATAGCTTAATTAATTAATTCTCCAGGCTAAACATAGGCCCCCGTTTGGTAGAGCTCCAAACTCTAACTCGCAACTCTGAACTCCAACTCCAGTGGGAGCTAGCTCCTATAGGAAAGTGTTTGGCTAGACTTCACCACCACGTCCCTTGTAGTCATTTTATCGAACACTTGGTTGGCATCACCCCTCCGGTTAGCCCGCGCGTCGCCGCTGCCGCCCGCCGCTCATGTCCACTGCCGTCGACGCCACTAGCCCGCGTGCCCCCGCCGCCCAACCCACGTCCGCTGCCGTCGCCAGCCCGCCCACTACCGGTCGCCGCCGAATCGGGCGGATCTCGCCGGCGATGATGATGATGGGAGGATAGGAGGAGAGAGAATGGGAGGAAGAGGTGTTTAGGGGTAGTTCAGTGTCATTTTTGTGTAAATACATTAAAAAATTAAAAGGGTAGTGGGTCTTTTGGGGTGGAATTGAGCTGTGGAGCTAAAAAAAAAAACAGCTCCACCCTCGTAGTAAAAATTTGTAGAACATCTCTACCAATTCCGCCCCAAAACATATAGAATCTGTACCGTTTGGCTCATCTCCAGCTCTAAACAAGTTGGAGTTAGGAGCTAGAGCTGTGCCAAACGGGGGCCATATAATCCTAACACTCCCATCCATCCAGTGAAGTGGAAGATTGAAAGTAGTACGATACCACTACGTGGTTGTCAACTTAATATTTGGCTAGTTTGCTGCCAGGAGTACTTTACTATGTTACTCCTGAACTTAATAGTAGTACAGAATATACTAGCTAGCTTGAGTGGTAATAATGCTGCAAGTCTTATATATGATGATTTATACTACTAGTATAATTCTTTTGCAAAATGATCGTAGGGATATGTAAAGTGAAACCGGCCGGACGCAGGTGATGGGGGCACGCTGCATTGCACAACTTGGGGTGGTTCCAGTTTCTTTTTTTCAATTAGGAAGCACTGTTGCATAAAAAGACACGTGACAGCATTTGGATGAGCAAAAGAAATTCAAGAAAACCAGAAAAAAGGGTATGGGTAGGAGTTTTATTAGCTGATGATATATAACATTACAGCACACCGACACACTCCGTCGATGATCTCAGATCTCTCATGGCCGGCTTCAGTAGAGTCAGTCGGCCGGGCAGCCGGCAGCCGTAAAAGAAAGGTACGTACTACAGTATATAGCTATATGAATATCCAAGTTGATGATGGCCGGGCGCATGCATGCATCGATCGCCATCGCCATGGATGCATCAAGTGCTCCCTGATCGATCGATCGATCGAATCCTCTCCTCCTCTGTCAGCTGTGTCAAACAAGCATAGTAGCAAGGTACTCGATCCTAGAGCTAGCTACTACTATCCCTTTTCATTTTTGCTTTCCATTGCAATTGCAGCAGCAGCAGCAGATCCATCGAGGGTAGCATGCATGCACTGCTTGCCGGCCGGCCGGAACTGACTTTGAACGGAATACATGATGAATATATGCATAGAGATATTCAAAGCTGGGAATGATTCAGACTCCCCTATGGGAGGCATATATATATATATATATATGTAGTGCATGCTTCATCGATTCTCTTCTCACTTCGATCGATGTGACCAAAGTGGAATAATCCCATCGATCATACAGTATATATGTACGTACTACTCCTACCATATACTGTAACTACCTAATCACAAAAATCTGTTGCTACTAAATCTCAACTAAAATTAATTGCTCATAGTACGTAGTAGAAGTTTAACCTGCAACATGCATGCATAGAGGATAAAATGGTTGGAGGGATATATTTGGATGGTAGATAATCATTTAACTTTTGAATCATCGGCCTGTAATTGTTATGTTTGGGGAAGGTGTGGCGGGGCAGGTGCGGAATGGAAGTGCTGGCTTCATATTTGAAGCTGAATGGGTGCATGAGGAGAACTGTGAAGCAGTGGTGTCGAATGCATGGAGATTATCTATGAATACTGGAACCGGTCGTGTGGCTGATGCGGTTAGGGACGTGGCGGGGGATTTGTGGGATTGGAGTAGAAATATTCTAGGGGATTTGGAGAAAAGAATTAAGAAGGTAAAGAAGGATTTGGAGGCTTGCAGGAGAGGAGGCTTGGACGGTGCCAGTGTACATAGAGAGCAGATGCTTCAGTGCAAGCTGGAAAAACTAGAAGATCAATGTGATCTGTATTGGTGCCAGCGCGCGAAGACACACTGGCTACAGTATGGCGACCGTAACACACGGTTTTTCCACCAATTCGCTTCGGAAAGGAAGAGGGCCAACAGGATTCGCAAACTGGTAAAGGAGGATGGCAGTGCAGTTGTGAATCAGGATGGGATGTGCTCGTTGGTGACTGATTATTACCGGACTCTTTTTACCTCTCAGCAAGGTACCCGGTGCAATGAGCTGCTACAGCAAGTTCCAACAAAGGTCACTGATGCCATGAATATGGAATTGATGAAGCCATATAGTGATGAGGAGATAAAAAAACGCTTTGTTTAGCATGGGTGATCTCAAGGCGCCGGGACCGGATGGCATGCCGGCCTTGTTTTACAAGAATTTTTGGGAGACAGTGGGGCTGGATGTGGGGAAGGAAGTGAAATCTTTATTGATTGGATTAGAGATGCCAGCGCACTGGAATGAAACAGTAGTTGTCTTGATCCCAAAAATTCCAAATCCGGAGAGACTTAAGGATCTTAGACCTATTAGTCTCTGCAGCGTTGTATATAAAATTGCTTCCAAGGTCGTTGCAAACCGACTGAAGAGGATTCTCCCAGAAATTATATCTCTAAATCAAAGTGCCTTTGTGCCGGGAAGGATGATCACGGATAATGTGTTGCTCGCTTATGAACTTACTCATTTCTTACAGAATAAAAGGAGGGGTTCGGATAAGTTTGCAGCATTAAAACTTGATATGAGCAAGGCATATGACAGGGTGGAGTGGGAGTTTCTTAGGAGAATGATGGGGAAGTTGGGATTCTGTCAGGAGTGGATTAATATAGTCATGGGCTTTGTTTCTACGGTCTCATATCATATCAAGGTTAATGGTGACTTAACAGAGCAGATAATACCCCAGAGAGGATTTAGGCAAGGTGATCCACTGTCGCCCTATTTGTTTTTGCTATGTGCTGAAGCGTTCTCTTGCCTACTCAATTCAGCGGAAGACAGGGGTGATATTGAAGGAGTGCGTGTGTGTCAGGGGGCCCCGATCATAAATCACCTTCTTTTTGCAGACGACTCGCTGCTACTCTTCAAAATTAACAACCAGAGTTCAACTCATCTGTAGAATGTGCTATCACTTTATGAGGATTGTTTGGGACAGACTATCAACAAGGATAAATCAACGATCATGTTCAGTAAAAACAGCACCACTGTGGAGAAAGAGAATGTGATGGCAGGACTGGGGATCCAGTCGGAGGCTAGAAATGAGAAATATTTGGGATTACCAATTTATATGGGTAGATCGAGGAGTCAAACTTTCTCATATCTGAAAGATAGAGTCTGGAAAAGGCTACAAGGGTGGAAAGAAAGGTTACTTTCTAAGGCCGACAAAGAGATCCTGATAAAATCAGTTGTACAATCCATTCCAACATATGCAATGTCATGTTTTGATCTTACCAAAACTTTATGTAACAAGTTGGGTTCGCTTGTGTGCCGGTTTTGGTGGGCATAGCAGGAAAATGAGAACAAAGTCCATTGGGTGTCATGGGAGCTGTTATGCAGGCGCAAGGAGCAAGGAGGGATAGGTTACCGGGACCTGCATTTGTTCAATTTAGCTATGTTAGCGCGGCAAGGATGGCGGCTAATCATGGAGCCAATGTCGCTATGTGCACAAGTTCTCCGAGCAAAATACTTCCCGACGGGAGACTTAATGACTGTGAGAGAGAAACCGGGGATATCATATTCTTGGAGGAGCATCGTTCGGGGAATTCAAGCGCTGAAGAAAGGTTTGATTTGGAGAGTGGGAGATGGCACAAATATTGATATATGGCACGATCCCTGGTTACCGAGTGAAATTACCAGACGGCCTATTACACCCCGGGGGAGAACTGTGGTGAACAAGGTCACTGATCTCATCGATCCGACTACTGGAAAATGGGACAAGGAGCTCATTGAAGGTCTGTTTTGGGAAGAGGATGTCAAGCAAATCCTAACAATACCAATTAGGGCAGGTGTGGAGGATGGGTTGGCTTGGCATTTTGATAATAGGGGAATTTTTTCAGTCAAGTCTGCGTATCATGTTTTGGAGGATGAGAGATGTCGACATAAACCGAAGCAGGACGGAGCATCCAGCAGCGGCCAAACAAACATGGAACAGTTGTGCTGGCAACAGATTTGGAAACTTCCATATCTCCCTAAAGTTAAGCACTTCATATGGCGCCTTGCACATAACAGCTTGCCCTTTCGCATGAGTATTCAGAAGCGTGGTATGCAGATTGATACTAGATGTCCAGTATGTCACAGGCAGAATGAGGATGGTGGCCACTGTTTTTTGAAGTGCAAACTTATGAGGAAATGCTGGTAGAGCTTGGACCTGGAAGAGTGTAGACTGGAGCTGGTCCAAATGCAGTCGGCTAGTGAATTTGTGGACAAAATCATGCAGAAAAGTGACGGTCAAAACGACTATATTCCATTTACTGTGAGTATGGTGGAGTGCAAGGAATAAAGCAAATGTCGGGGAGGAGAAGCTGTCCCAGGGTGAGATTGAGCATCGTGTTCAGAATACTGCAGCGTATCTGAAAAACCCTGTCTTACATAATACAGTTCAATCTGGCCGGTCTGTGAGAAAGGGCAACACATGGAAGGCACCTCCACCAGGTATTCTGAAAATAAACTTTGATGGAGCTTATCGGGAGATGTCCAGGGATGGAGCCTGGGGTTTTGTAATCAGAGGTGAAAATGGACGGGGAGTGCTTGCTAGATCAGGGCGTTTGCCGATGGTTTCAGACGCACTGATGGCAGAGGCAGAGGCTTGTTTAGCTGCACTTGAAGCTACAATAGATCATGGCATTTCCCGGGTGATTATTGAATCGGATTGTCTCAATCTTGTTTCTGCTCTCAAAACTGATGAGTTTGACAGAAGTTCTGGAGGTATCGTTTTCAGGGAATTACGTCTTATTTTGTCTATGTATTTCGTAGTAATGGATATCAGGCATGTCCATCGATCTTGTAATGCATGTGCGGATGCACTTGCTCACATGTGTTTGGATAGGGACCCGGAACAACCAAATGTTTGGTCTGTTCCCCTCCCAGAATTTGTGAACATTTTGGTAGATCGTGATTCCACTGATCGCCATGTTATCTAAATAAAGTGAGCGTATTTCTATAAAAAAAAAAGCGGAGCTACTACTACATATATCTAGAGGGGTGCCCAAGAACCTGTTTCAGATTTTTTTTAAGCTATAATTTATCTATTTTCATCATATATGTACCCATCAGTTATAAACTTAGACACCTGTATCAAGTTAAATTTGATACAAACTAAGTAAAGTAACCGAGTGAGAAACCCCCTCTATTTTGTTCTAATTCTATCCCTGTTGGTGGGCATGGCTGAATAGAGCGGCCAAGAGAGGGAATTTTGGAAGTTGTTGGATTGTCTCATCCACCTAATCTTGATCATTAGTATTTAATTAGCGTAATTAATTAAAGCATGTTTCTCATCCATATAGCTAGAAAAAAATAAAAAAAAGAATTCGATGTTAGGATTTGGTAAGATGTGAACCAGGTTCAATGTTAGGATCGAGGCGGATTCGATGAAGAGATCGATTCGAAGAACAGAGTATGCATCGGCTGTGAAGGTATCAGCTGGAGTGTACATCAGCTGGGATGGATCGGACAGAGGATAGCCGACACAGCCGATGGAGGCAATGCAGCCGATTACGATGGAGACAGTTTCAAGGCTATTTCTAGAATCGTTCAAAGTGCTTCACAGGGATTGCCATGATGGAGATAAAGCTCTCGGTTTAGGCAATTGTATCTATTAATTAGGATATATTATGTAATTTCCTTAGAGATATGTTTGGACAAAAGTCTGCCGCAAAGACTTATGGTATCTTAGAGTTTGTTAGAGATAAGTGTCGTGTCCATCAAAGACATATTTTGTATCTCGGGTATAAATATGACCCAAATCCATGTAATCAATTAACACATGTTCAATACAATCTCAGCGCATCGCCACCCTTTTACTTTCGTTTACTTTCGACGAGTTCTTGCTTTCGGGTTGAGCTGCATCGGTTTCGATGTTCAACTAGAGGTAAAACTTGTTATGGCAGCTTGCGTTCTCGGGATTAGTGCTTCCATCTTTATGATACTCTAATCTTGTTTATGTAATTCGTCGAGTTATCATATATCTTACATAATCTTTGATAATATTGTTATTTAACCTTCAATCAGCCAACATTTATCATTGGAAGGCAGCCGATTAGGTTAAATATCAATGTTGACTTAGATTATATAGGATATCCACCACCATATGAAACATTCAAAGGCTTGATTGTATAGATATTGTCCTTCTTTTCAAACTTATAGCTGCATCAGTTGAGTTTGACCTTATAAGTCGTGATTAGAATCTTAATCTCTAGCCTGCTTTTTGGTTGCCGATTAGGGTAGCATCGGAGTTTCAACCGATCTTACCCGATTTAACTACTTTATATTTTATATGCTTGATTGACATGTTAAATCCGCCCTTTATGTTAAGATCTTGTCGCATTTAGGTATATTAAGCTTCCTGTTTGATATATTTTTGCTTGCTTTAATATCTTAATATAGAGTAGTATCGGAGTATTAGCCGATACATGCTGGATCTATCTGATCGGCTATGCTATGAATGCTTATAATCTCCTTGTTAATATATATTTCGACCTAAGTGATTTATATTGTCTCGGCATGACGACCGATCTATCCCAATCACTTGATTTAAGTATATATCGACGGAAGTATTATATATCATTAATATCTTCAGCCAATCGAATATATTTAGTTCTTTCTTGCCTATTTATGACTGCCAATCGACTCAAATATGACATCGGCTCAAAGATAAATGATACGTGATCGGCGACTAGCCGATCGGCTATCGTCTATAGATTTAACCGCTATTTTCCTGTCTTTATTTCTTGTTGATTGCATGATCAAATCAACTGGCACGCTCACGAACCTAAAGGCAAGATTTTTGGACCTGCAATGATGTTAAGCAGGACTTCATATGCCTTCTCACTAGTGAAATATTACATTCATCATTCACTGAGTTCACAATACAACAATTACTTGCCCTACAAACCTATCACAAGTCTAAATATTACTAGCAAGTTAAACTTAATGAAACAGTGACACACTAAGTACTAGGGGTACAAACATAACTTAGGGATCTTCTATTCTTCTGCAAGTTCTGTAGCTAGCTTTTCGAGGATAGCTTCATGCCTCTTGAGTTTTACATCATTAAAATTAGCAGTGTCTTTGTCCAACAACTTTAAATATATCTGATACTTCTCCATCCTAGTTTGTTCCTTCTTTGCTTCCGCTGATTTGGTGGTTGCTTCTGCAGATTTCAGCACTGCTTCTGCTCTCAATTTTACAGCTTCGTTGAGGAGAACAAAATCTTGAGATGGCTGGTCCCCCAAAGGAGACGGTGCATGTTTTTTTCCTTTCCCTTTAAGCTTGACTTTGACTTTTTTCTGCCCTTCAGGACGCTTCTCTTTTCGGCTGGTCTCCTCCTCAGTTTCTTGGTTGGATGATGATGTATATGCACCAGATTCAGAAATCTTAGTCCTCTTGTTCTTGCTGTCCTCTTCAAGTATCCGTCGCCATTTTGGTTGATCCTTTAATTCTCTCCACATATACTCTAATGTAAAAGTTTTATCATTGTTTTCTGATTTATATAATGCATGGGCTTTCTCCATGATCATATCATCAGAGAATCCACTGCTCCAGGTTCTTCTAGCTCGAGAATAAGCTCCACAAAATTTTGCAATGTCCTTCTTAACACCACCCCAATGTGTCTTACATTGCACGACTGTCCTTTTGCGGTTATTGCTAGATGTATTACCATTGAACTCTGCAGCAACATCCCTCCAATAGTATTCTCCCTTCTTGTCATTGCCATTTATAGAATCTAGTGAGTTATTCAACCAAGAGCTGAGGAGTCGTAAGTTTTCTTCTTCGGTCCAGTTTGACGCGTGTCCCTCTTCTCCCTGTCTCTTGGCTATTGTCACTTGACTCTTCGATGTTAACCAAATTGTTCTCTTCCTGTCTTGCAGGGCACTGAGAGGCTGATTTGGATCCATGAGATGAGGCAGACCCGACAACTTGATTTGGTGAGTGCATCCAACTTTCTTTAGGATGAAAACCTTGAAAGCTTATTGGTGCAGATTGTAACCAGCTTGCTTGCTACTGAAACCTTGAAAGTTTGGAGGAGAACTACCATATAGGTGATAGTTGGCTGGAGGACCAAAAGGGTTGAAGGTTTGGAAATTAGGTGGTGAGGCTTGGGTAAAATGTGGGGATCGGGGAAATTGTGATTGGGAGAAAGTTGAGGGGAATTGAGTAGGAGGGGAGTTTTGGCTAGAATGTTGGCTTGGGGAGCCTTGTTTTAACAAGTTCATGAAACCTCTCTTGAAGGGATCCATCTCAGGCTCTCAGCTAGCTAAGTTTCACAAAATGTGTTTGTGTTGATTTAAAGAAATCCTGAGCCATCTCTATTTTTGTAGGGGATGAAGATGGTAAGAAGAACAGTCCATGCAACGGTTGGCTAGGGAGGAGAGCAACGGTTTGAAGCAGCAATGGCTACTTGCAATTTAAAATTTGTTGTCAGAACTCCACTGTACGCATTCTATTTTTTTATTCCCTTTTTGCCGGCAGTAGTGCTACTTGCTGGCTTTAACTATGTACCACTTCCACAATGGCTAATACCAGGTAGTAAGAAGCCATTTAATGCTTACTATCTGATATTTTATAACATTGTGGTTGCCCTAACACCAACCAGGCAGCCACTTTTCTAGTTTTCTTCTCCAACCTTGTTGTTCGATAGCCATGCCATGAGCCATGGAGCTCCTCTCTGCCACTCTGGCTCTCTCTCCTTGTAGATCTCCTCTACTAGCCGTGGCGTCAGTGAGGCTGCAGATGGAGCGTTGCATGGGTTTGTGGCTGCCATCCACGAGGGTATAGCGCCGAAGAACGACACACTGACAGATGCCACATCAGATAGGGAGGGAGGGGCCAGTGCCACGGTGACATGCATGTGTGGAGGCCGCGTATCAAAATCCCTACCCGCCATTGGCCAACCTCATATCCCCTTATCCACTTCCTCACCCATTTCCCCTCTCTTCTTCTTGGGCTTTTCTCTACTCCATCTCCTCCACACCACACCACTCGAATCGAATCCACCACACGGTACACTCCTCTCTCCTCCTCCGACCACCATGGCCATGGCCACGCAAGCCTCCGCCGCCAAGTGCCACCTCCTCGCCGCCTGGGCACCGGCGAAGCCGCGCTCATCCACCCTCTCCATGCCCACCTCGAGGGCACCCACCTCCCTCAGAGCGGCGGCGGAGGATCAGCCCGCCGCGGCGGCGACGGAGGAGAAGAAGCCAGCCCCCGCGGGGTTCGTGCCGCCGCAGCTGGACCCCAACACGCCGTCCCCGATCTTCGGCGGGAGCACGGGGGGACTCCTCCGGAAGGCGCAGGTGGAGGAGTTCTACGTCATCACATGGACGTCGCCCAAGGAGCAGGTGTTCGAGATGCCCACGGGCGGCGCCGCCATCATGCGCGAGGGCCCCAACCTGCTGAAGCTGGCCAGGAAGGAGCAGTGCCTGGCCCTGGGCACCAGGCTCCGCTCCAAGTACAAGATCAACTACCAGTTCTACCGCGTCTTCCCCAATGGCGAGGTGCAGTACCTCCACCCCAAGGACGGCGTCTACCCGGAGAAGGTCAACGCCGGCAGGCAGGGCGTCGGCCAGAACTTCCGCAGCATCGGCAAGAACGTCAGCCCCATCGAGGTCAAGTTCACCGGCAAGAACGTCTTCGACATCTAGACTTCTCCTTCTTCTTCTTCTCTCATAATCGACCTATTAATTACTTGTGTTTTGGGTGGATGGACATGTAATTTTAATCATCTGTCAGGCTGCTCTTCAGTTATTGATGATGGTGTAATCGATCGATGGTGGGATATAATCTCTTCTTATAATATTGTAGTATATGTTTGGTGAATTTTGATGCGTGTTCATTAACGTGTTAATTATTGTGAATTAATTCACATGATCAAACAATCGTAATTCATCATAATTAGTTGCTGCAAGTTAAATTAATTTTCCAACTTTTAGGTAGACTAACACTACACGGCTTTATTCTGGAAACGAATGCTCCCATCGATCATTTGGCTTATTCACGGCATATTTACAAATGAAAAACAATTTGCGAATAAAACTTTAATATATATGTTCTTAACGATCTAAAAGCAAAAACTGAAAAATAAACTTTGATGAAAAAATCCCAAAACTAACTCTAAATTTAAGGTTGAAAATTCAAATTTTGACTAATAATCATAGGAATAAGCGAAAAAATGGAGCTAAAAATTCAGATATCTGAACGTGAGCAAATCACCTCTGATCATTAGCTTCCCAACCAATCAGAAATTCTCAACATCAATGTATGGATATGTGCTTTGCTATTGATTAAGATTGTGCATGGTTCACAATGATTAGATAAAAGAAGTAGAAAATGATAAGATTAAGATAACTAAACGGAAATTTTATTGTTCATGCAGTCCCCATTGTTCCATCCAGCTAATAATAGCCGTAACCGATCCGTTTTTTCTCGTTTTTTGGAATTTTTTTTTTCTCCTCGGATAGGTTTACAGGTGATTCAGTTGCCTCTTCGTCATGACATATTATCATCTAATAATAAGATATCTAAAGTTCATCCCTCTTCGCAGAGGGAAGAATCATACTTGCTGCTATTTGGCTTCTCATCAGCAGAGACCTTGATGTCCTGTGGTTTCTCATCATCCGAGTCCTTTGTCTGCTCAGCAACGACATCAGCCTTGTCATCGTCCGCCTCATCCTCATCATCCTGACATACAAATTAAGGCATGGTGTTTAGCACAAGGTTTAGTGTATACTGTATCTAGCGCGGTCTGGAGCTTGCACTAGCGTCGTCGTTGCTGTCGTCGATTTTAGAGTTTGCAGATTCCTAGCAAGAAGGAACAATTATTCTCTTAAAAAGTTTGAGCTGAAAAATGCTTTTGTTAGTTCTGTCATGTATTACAGGTTAAACAAGAAGCAACATCAAGGTATGGCTCAGAAAAATGGAGTTTTCCTGCTTACCTCCTCAAGCCTCCTCTTCTCGGCCTCATCGAAGGCAGTTTTCTCAGCCTACACAGACAAAACACGATTTAGTTCTACACAACTAGATACTGAAACAAAATAAAACCGTACAGTGCATTAAAGATAAGACAACACACATCTTTATGCTTGGCCCAGGTTTCTTCTGCAAATTTCTTGGCATACTCAGGGTCATCAGTGATAAGAATGTTGTCAAACAAAGTTCCCGACTTAACCTGTTACCAATACATTGAATTATTAATGTTTCAACAGAACTACAGAAATTAATTTCAATTTCAGGGAATTCAGGACGAACCTGCCACAGCTAGCTCAATGCCAATGTGGTTCGAACTGTCAAAAAGTGTAGATGTAAGGATCATCCTTGTAATCTGCACAAACAAAAAAGGAATTCACATGAGCGATAAAAGCATATATCATTGTCAAAAAGGAATTCACATGAGCTAGCTCGAAATCAATGTATTCCACGTAACAACCCCTGGCTGTGTACCTTCCTGCCTCATGGCGTCGAGCAGATGCCGTGCCTCCTCCCACTCAGCAGACCGGCAATAACCAAAAATCATCGAATTCCACGTGCCCAAGTCCCGGCACACCATCTTGTCAAACACCTTGCACGCCCACCCCAAGTCTCCACATTTGGCATAACATCACGAGCACCGAGTTCCCAACCGGCACATCCCCATGAACCCTCTCCTGATAGCCATGGAATGGAGCGCCCTACCAAGCTCAAGGTCCTCGGCATACGCGCACGCCTGTAAAATCCTCGTGATCAAGAACCATGGTCACCGCGAGCGCGAGGACGTCACTGTACATTCCCCTGATGGCGTACCAGGCTAGCAGGTCCCTGTGGCCCATTCCGTCGAACACCTCCCGTGCGTCCCCGAGTATGCTCGCAAATATATATGCCTCTACTCCTAGTAGCAATAGCTACTGTCACACAGCTACAAGCATATGTTGATATTGACTAATGACTAGTACATCCTCTGTTCGAAATAAATTTATTTTTGGCTCCTCCTATTTTATTTCAAAATAAGTTCAATATTAATAATTATTACATCGTAGTTTTGTGAAGGTATGAAATAAATACATTAGAAATAGATAAAGATAAAGAGATGTAAGTTGGGATTGGAGAAAGTATGATTTTTTATAGTTTGTATTTTTTGTATTTGGATGGGTGAAAAATGAATTTATTTTAGAATGGTACTTCACTAGCAAAACATAGCTATAACTTATAATTAATTAATTCTCCAGGCCAAACATATAATCCTAACACTCCATCCATCTAGTGAAGTGGAAAATTGATAGTAGTATGATACCACTGTGTGGTGGTCAACTTGAATATTTGGCTAGTTTCATGCAAGGAGTACTTTAATATGATATAATAGTAGTACCGAATATACTAGCTAGCTTGAGTAGTAATAATACAGCAGGTTTTATATATGATGATCTGCTACTAGTATAATACTTTTGCAAAATGATTATAGGGCGCGTAGCTTGTATGCAAAGTGAAACCGGACGTAGGCGATGGAGAAAACGGGCACGCTGCATTGCACAACTTCGGGTGAATAGTGTGATACCATCGAAGTTGGTGCTTCCAGTTTCTTTTTTAACTAGTGGTCCGCGCAGATTACGCGGCTACCATTATTATATTTTCTCTCTTATAATATCACATATGTTTTCTCAATATATTATTTAAATATATTAAAATGACAATAATTTTGCATGTGTCACGAAAGCGAACTTCCAATATTCCTTTTTGCATGTCTTATCCATGGCGAACTTCCAATATGCCGGGTAGCCGGCAGCCATGGATGATGGCCGGGCGCATGCATGCATCGATCGCCATCGCCATGGATGCATCAAGTGCTCCCTGATCGATCGATCGATCGAATCCTCTCCTCCTCTGTCAGCTGTGTCAAACAAGCATAGTAGCAAGGTACTCGATCCTAGAGCTAGCTACTACTATCCCTTTTCATTTTTGCTTTCCATTGCAATTGCAGCAGCAGCAGCAGATCCATCGAGGGTCGCATGCATGCACTGTTTGCCGGCCGGCCGGAACTGACTTTGAACGGAATACATGATGAATATATGTATGGATATTCAAAGCTGGTAATGATTCAGACTCCCCTATGGGAGGCATATATATGTAGTGCATGCTTCATCAATTCTCTTCTCACTTCGATCGATGTGACCAAAGTGGAATCCCGAATATATGTACGTACTACTACCATGTAAACTACCGAATCACAAAAATCAATTACTACTAAATCTCAATTGCAGCAGGAAATATATATTTGGATGGGAGATAAGAGATTTTTTATGGTCCAGCAAATTGTACCGCTCGGTACCAGTACGCATCTGCCGTTCGTTCCGGCATGGGTAGGATCGGAAGAGAGTGGCGCCGGCCATGCGTTGAAGCAATCAAGTGGCGGCGAGCGGCGGATTCCGGCATGCGTTGAAGCAGGCCGCGGCGGCGGCATCGAACTCGTCCTTCCCAGCGGCAGCAGCGTTGAAGCAAGCGGCGGCGGTAGCGAACTCGTCGTTCCCGGTGGTGGCGGCGTCGATGTCGTCCTTCCCGGCAGCAGCGGCGTTGATGTCGTCCTTCCCCGCGGCAGTAGCGGCGGCGACGTTGAAGCAGGCGACGGCAGCAGCGAACTCGTCGTTCCCGGCAGCGGTGACGGCGTCGATGTCGTCCTTCCCGGAGGCGGCGGCATCGATGTCATCGTTCCCGGCGGCGGCGGCGGCGACGGCTGAGTTCACCTCCAAGAGTCGGCGGCGTCGATCCAGGAGGCGGTGGCGGCGTCGATCGATCGAGAATCACAGCGCTTCTAGGGTTCGAGCTGCCCGTCCATCCCTCCCGATCCGGTTATTGCACGCGAAGTTACGTTTTTGTCCTTCCACCTCAGTTCTCCGCGTGGTACTGCACAGGGACAGAATTGGTACCGCCCGGTACCAAACTCTACCAGCCGTCCAGGATTTTGGTACCGGGCGGTACCGGTACTGACCGCTGTACCGTAACAACGCTCGGGAGATAATCATCTAACTTTTGAATGTGTTTGATTAGTGAGCAAGAGCGAAGCTACATCCTACATATATCTAGAGAGGTGCCCATGAACCCGGTTTAGAATTTTTTTAGTTACTTCCGCCGTTTCACAATGTAAGTCATTCTAGCATTTCCCATAATCATATTAATATTAATGAATCTAAATAGATATATATGTCTAGATTCATTAACACCAATATGAATGTGAGAAATACTAGAATGACTTACATTGTGAAACGGAGGGAGTATAATTTATCTATTTTCATCATATATGTATACCCATAAGTTTAAACTTAGACATCTATAACAAATTAAATTCGATACAAACTAAAGCTATGTTCGGCACTGTCTGTTACCATCCTCTCCTCGTTTTCAGCACGCACGTTTTTCAAACTGCTAAAATATACTTTTTTGCAGAAAAAAGTTATTATACGAAATTTGCTTAAAAAATCATATTAATCTATTTTTTTTAAAAAAATAGCTAATACTTAATTAATCAAGCACTAAATGCTACTTCGTTTTACGTGCTAGGGAATGAGGGCCCGAACATAGCCTAAGTAAAGTAACCGAGTGAAACCCCCTCTATTTTGGTGGGCATGGATGAATAGAGCGGCCAAGAGAGGGAATATTGGAAGTTGTTGGATTGTCTCATCTGGCCCAATGATATTCACCTAATCTTGATCATTAGTATTTTATTAGTGATAATTAATTAAGGCATGTTTCTCATCCATCTAGCTAGAAAAAAAGGAAAAAAGAAAGAAAAAACTGATGATCATATATATCCGCTCTGTACCATAAAAAATTAGATCACTGTATTCTTAAACACATGGATGTACATTTTTTTTATCCAACATTAAGTATGAACCAAACACACAGCCATATAGGTGCGGACAAGCCTATCAAAACCATACACAGGTTTGAAATCTGAATCGATAGACATTTTAGAGTTCAATTGAGTGGTATGTATGTTTTTTTCCGAGAATACGCATAAAGCTTGCGTATCTTTGTATTAAGATTGGGAAATAATTACATCCATCCAGTTACAACATGAAGCAAGATGAAACAAAGTTGTTGACAAAGGTTTATATCTCGCGGTATAGTTTGTGCGACTACTAATTTAGGAAAGAAAAGAAAAGGCAGTAGTACAATATATAGTGAAGTGAAACACAAAAATTAATTAATTAATTAAGGCATATATGCGCGAGGTACAAACGAATAAAACATCAAGGAATGGAATGGAATGGATCCAAATAAGATTGGAATAGAAAATAATGAAGCAGCTAGCAGAGGCTGCTGGTAGTGGTAGAAATGAAAGGGAAGAATATAATGGAGAATAGATATAAATAAATTAGGAAAGATGATATGATGGATGGGAAGCGATGAGAGATAAAGAAAAAAGAATCAGAAGACCTTGGCGACGTCCTTCATGAGGCCAGGGTTGGCGTTGCAGAAGGAGATGAACTCGTTGAAGTCGATGAAGCCGTCGCCGTCGGTGTCGATCTCGGCCATCATGCGCTGGACCTCGTCGGCGGATGTCGACCCCAGCGTCCGCAGCGCGTCCGTCAGCTCCGACAGCGATATCTTGCCGTCCCCGTTGGTGTCGAACCGCTTGAAGATCCTCTCCATGTCAGCAGATGAAGCAGCAGCCATCCCGATCGATCGATCGATCAAACAAAACAATCTAATATATCTCTCTGATCTCCGCCCGATCGATTAATCTCCGATTTCTGATGATATTCTTCTCTGCTTGCTGCTATAGATCCTTCTTCTCCGGTGGTCGATCAACAAGTATGGATGATCAGGTCGATGATAGATAGATATAGATGAGCAGGTGGAAATGAATGTGAGGAGTGGCGCGTGTTGAGGAGGAACAACGGTGGGAGTGGGAGATGATCGCGCACCACCACTCGCCGCCGCCGCTGGAATCGTTCAACCTGGAATGTGGACCAACTACCTGGACCGTGTTCGGCCCAGCCCACGTAGGAATCAATGGGCCTCCACCAAATAAAGGCCCAAACTCACAAAGCTTCCTCTTCCTCTCGATCCCCTTTTTTTCTCTCCCATGGCGGTGGCGATCGCCGGCGCCGCCACTCGCCGCCTCCTCCTGGCGCCCGCCCGCCGCAGGGCCTTCTGGTCCTCGCCCTGGGCGGAGGAATCTCCGCGCTCCCCTGGGCCCTCCGCCGACGAGAATAAGAAGAAGAAGCCCTCGTCCCACCACCGCCTGGCCGCGGTCATGGACGCCGTCGCCGACCGCAAGCTCCCTCCCGAGCTCCGCGGCCGCGCCAACGCCGTCAGGTTTATATGCCCCCTTCCCCTCCGCCCTCTACGATTCATTCATCGGTAATCATGCAAGAGGGTCTAGGCAGCGTATTATCCCGTTGCTTGCATTCTACTACTATTATTATCTTAACCAGTATGATGCCAATACCAATCTCTTCTTTCGTACCCAATTGCTTGATTTAATCATCTACAGCTTCCATTTCATTTCGAGCAACATCTGAACAGAGTCAATGAAATTACCACTGAAACTAATATCATTCTCTTCTTCTACTTATCACCTGCCCTGGCCAAGCTTTTTTTTTTAATACCATTCTCTTACCACCTGGGCAAGCATTTGTGGTGATACATAGCGTATTTCGATTGTAAAAAATATATATATATCACTGTTAGGCTTGTAGTGGAACATTGCATAATGAAATCAACGTTATAGTTGTTATACCTTATGGATTTTCTTCAGTTTCGCAACAACAACAGCCAAAACTGCATACTGCATGATGTTGTTGCTTACAAGCAGCTCCAATGGACAATGACGGACCGACTGAGTGCCTATAAATGTTCCGAAACAACGCTAATTAAAATTATCTTTCTGGTGGTACTCATTAGTCAATATGTAACGATGCTGATGAATTAATTGTCACTGGCCTCAACCAACAAAATAGACAATGTTGGAACTGCATACCTATGTGACAGCGTGATATTGGTTCAAAAATGTCTTGTTCACAACATGTTTAAGTTTAGGTACAAGACAGCATATGATCATTTTCAAAATGTTTCTGCAACGCGTGGTCCATTTGTCAAGCTATCTTATGTCTTTCTTCCTCTGGTTTCTGTAAAAAGTTTATATATCTTGTTAATGACTCTGAGTTTTTCACTTCAGAGCTTCGCCCAGCCACATGCACCCAGCAAGTTGCTATTAACAACTTTTCCATCTCTCTGTCTGAACATTTGTGTTTTACCATGTACATTAGCGTACCAATCAATCTAGCCAATAGTTAGCCAAATTGATGCATAGAAATTGTGTAATACGCACATGTTTAGGCTTGTTTCTTATTGGTAAATCTGACGTTTCTGCATCACTAATTGGATCAACTGTCAAATACTGTGGATTGTCACATGACTAGTAACTTTTCTTGTTTGTTGCAGATCTGAGACTGATATAATCAATGTTGTGGAACAAAGAATATGGCATTCAATGGAAGAAGGGCACTTTGAAAACCTACCTGGGAAGGGAAAACCTTTAAACCTCAATTCAAACCCTCATGCTGATCCTGCAGAAGACACACTTTACAGAATACTTTCAAGGAACGGCTGCGCACCCGAATGGGTTGAGCTGAACAAGGAAATTCGAGGCATGATTGCACGATGGAGATCAGCATTGAGGAAGGCTTGGGCGAACCGCTCTGAGGATGATCATTCTACCTGGCATGATGATCACAGACTGCTTCAGGAACAAATTCGCCAAATAAATGACAAGGTGCTACTGGCTACCTGCCCACCCTGTGTATGCTTAATGACTAGAACAAAATGGACTAATCTGGAGTTTTATTTTTCTCAAATGTTACAGGTTTTCCGATACAATCTGATAGTGCCCTTTGGGCGCCAAATGTTTGGTCTTAACTGGGACAAGGAGCTGGACAAATTGAAACAGTAAGACGGGAAAAGTGTAGGCTACTGGGATGCAGTTTTATAGGCATTATCCTGTATTTTGTTGTATCCAAGAATACCTTAGAACTCGAGCAGTGGTGAATAGCTTGAATAAAAAAATTAAGAAACTATAGTTATATACGCGGCATTTTTGTAGTCATCTTGCTCTTGGATTTAGATTTTCAGATGTTAGCCTGCAGTGTAGGACATGAAGCAAAGGGGGTCGAAATAATGGTGTGTAGCATGCAGAACAGCTAATTTTCTGCAGCAGAGCTGAATACTGAAGTTGTGTGCTGTACTATAGTAGAATTTGAGAATGGTTTCAGATTATTCACATTGCGTTGCTTGGCCCTTTTTTGCTTGCGAAACCAGGGGCTCAATTTTTATTCATTTGCAACACTGTTACCATCTCGAAGTGAACATTTGTTCAGAAACTCTGGCGCTTGTTAGCTGTTACCCTGTTACACCATTTACTGGACGATTTTAGGATGTGGTTCATTGCTATTTTGGATATCCTGCAATCAGACTTTTGCATTGCATGTTGAGCATTGAAGAGATCAAACCAAGGTCAGGTCATATCAGTTCATGACTCAGGAAACTGCTGCACTATGCAAGCTGCATGCAATAAATTTGATTTTATATTGTACCCTGTCACCGAAAAACCAGCTGCACCAGTACTATAATATAAAGTGAAACAGATCTCTTTCTCTCTATTTATATCACTCTGCTATCTTTTCTTATCTCATCAATGCTATGATATCCTTTTTCTTTTCTGTGTAAAAAGGTGAAAGTAGAAATTAAGGAGAAAAAGAATCTTCAGTTGGTGTCAGCATGTAGTGTCACCCTCCTCTTTTCTACTGAGCAGGAGATTGTGTAATGTCACCAAGCATCTTCAATGCAGGGCAAGGGTTGTCTATTGGTACCTGTCAGCAAGAGAAGGAAAATAGATTTCAGCATCGACAAACATTGAAGAAGCCACTACACAAGTTCACCTGCCTGTCCTAGTAAGCTCCCTCCATCCCTGATCCCTCCTCCTCTCCCTATCTATCTATCACTGTTGGTGCATGTGTCCCTGCCGGCCTCTTGTCTTTCTCAAAGGCACTGTATTGCTTCTGCATGTGCTGCTATTGATCCTTGAAGAAACTCTCTCACCAGCTACTGGTACTACATGAATGCACACTCTTTCCAGCTCACACTGAATCTAGCCTGTCCAAATCCTGATGGCTATGCTTGCACAAAAATAATTGCACTTGCATGCAATCAGGGTAGCTGACACCACAGGTTCCAACAATACCATTGTTTTACTCTAATATACTAGTATATGTGTTGGAATACTAGCTAGAGGTTACTACTACTTACCATGTGGCCAGCTCCCAGTATCCAGTAGAATTTGAGATTCTTGTAAGATTTGAGGAAGGCTTGGGTGCCAGCTGCTTCACCACCACTGCAGTAGAGCGGCACTCTGCGTGAGTTTGTGAAGTTCTTCAGACCATCCCACCTGACATCAAACAACAGGCATGCATGGGCCATTAAACCACTTGTCTTTGTAATTTGCTTCTCATGCATTAATTCTGCAGTAATAAGAGAGGGGGGGTTTGTGCAGAAACTGCAAATGCTTACTTGAGTTTCTGAATCCAATCCAATGTTCCCTTGGTCGCACAGATCAGATCAAGCTGAATGAACAATTGCCAATTAATTAACTATAAGAAAGGTAAACTTTGGCTATCTTCAGATATATTATTTATTTATTTATATATATAGTTGGTTGCTGCGATGCATTTGGCATTTAGTAACTCTATATATATATCCAGAATATGGTTCAGAAGTTGAGACAAAATGGACAGTCACACATGTTAGGGGTCATGTGTCTGTTACGATGTAGGTTGTGCCTTTCCCAATAGATGAAGCTAAATCAACTATATATTCCTGGTGGCCTTTGTGTGTTGGTGCAAGAAACAAAAGTTAGGAGTACAAGAAGAAAGCATGGAGCTGACATACACATATATTCGTCCAGATATATGCCCGTGATAAGCCTAAGGATATCACATCACATATACATATGCACCTAGGGTAGCCTGATGAAGATATGTATGTGTGTCTGATGAGATTGCACGAATCCGATAGATGGACTAGAGATGCTGATGATACCAGCAGGTGTGCAACATGCACTGCTGTCTGTCATGTGGAATATATTCTTGCTGGCGATCAAAGAGCATGTACTGTACTGCCACTTGAGAGTTGGCATGCAGCTAGAGCTAGTACCTTGTATGAGTATGGATTAATGTGACACTAGGCAATACGGGGACGGACAAACAAAACAACAGGTGATAACACATTTCCTGACGGACAACTGAAGCATGATACTGTGCCAGTGCCATGCATGCAAAGCAACAGCCAGGACTCATGATGTGTAATGTTTGGGTGTAAGCTAGGTAGAACATGCTGACATACATCAAGTAATTGGTCGATGGATCAGACAAAGCGATAAATCCACATGTTGAAAGACCCATACATAAATGTAGGAGTAGCAGAGAGGAGAGTTGAGTTTGATACCTGTCCGCTATAGATTGTGACGTTGAGGCCAAGGTTGAGAAGCTCGTCGACCTCAAGGATTCTGGGTTTCATGAAGTCTCCTGCAAGAGCTTCGAACACA
The DNA here is from genome assembly GCF_000147395.1 of Oryza glaberrima. NCBI lineage: Eukaryota > Viridiplantae > Streptophyta > Magnoliopsida > Poales > Poaceae > Oryza > Oryza glaberrima. Next base: position 24,966,210 of record NC_068333.1, on the reverse strand, counting down.
TCGTCTGACTGCTCGCTCCAGCTATATATTTCGATCGTGGACAGTATATGATTAAAGTTAGATGGGACAACAATTAAATTCAGAGATCCCATATACTTCCTTCGTCCCAAAAATGTTACTACCTAAGATGAGATTAGATACATCTAGTATAATAAATTGGGATAAATTGAAACATAGGAAATACTATATCATTTGTATGTGCATGCATTGTGCATTATACATATATAATGTTGGTATACGTACGTGACGTTTTTGGGTATGATCCGGAGCTTATCCCTGATGACGGTGTTCATGATGCCCTCGAAGCCGCCTTCCGTTGTGACCTTGGAGCTCAGGTAGCTGGAGTAGCGCCTCCTCGACTGCCCCAGCGACGCCAGTAGCCTCTGCCGCTGCTGCTGCTCCAAATTAGCATCCGACGACGAGTCATCCTTGAGGAAATTGTAGAAGTCCTGCACCCATCACATTTCTCTTTCACAAACTAATACAAACTCTGTGCATATATGTATATAAGTATAAATATTAGTGAGACGCACGATGTAGTTGGCTTGCTCGAGAATGATGGACTCCAGACTTTGCCATGTGTTCTCGGCCTCCAGGAACTGTGCTGCCTTCACCTGCGCCTTGATCTGCTGCGCCAGGCTGCATTTGCATTTGCATTTGCCTTGTTTAATTTATACATCGCCTTAATATCCATTTTTGTAAACAATAAGTAATTAAAAAAAGACTGAATTGGGACGGATGAATTGCAAGCAACTAACTAGCCAACCATTACATGCAACTGATATGAAAATAAAAAGTAGCACTCCTTCTATTTCAGATTATAAGACGTTTTAACTTTTGTCAAAGTCAAATTGTTTCAAGTTTAACTAAGTTTGTAAACAAATATACTATAATATTTACAAAACCAAATCAGTTTCATTAAATCGATAATTAAATATTCTTTCATAATTTATTTATCTTGGATTAAAAGTATTATTATTTTATCTATAAACTTGATTAAATTTGAAGCAGTTGACTTTGACTAAAATTAAAACGACTAATAATTTAAAACGAAAAGTAGTGTAGTAGTAAGTTAACCTGTCGGAGAGGTAGAGGCCGTTCTCGTCAAGGCGGGACACTTGGTACAGCAATGGCCCCCACGAAAGCTGCCAACAAATATAGGCACCCGACCGTTTATTTCCATCAAATCCCAAAATATCATCTTTTCCTCTTACTAATTACTCCTTCCGTTCTAAAATATAAAAGATTTTAAACGGATAGAACACTTCATACTACTACGAATATAGATAAACTCTCTGTCCAAATTTATAGTAGTAGAAAATATTCCACCCATTCAAAATCTCTTATATTTTGAGACTGAGGGAGTAATTGAGAGCATATCATATCCACAATGTTTTTCATGTACACAATATATACACCAACTAACAAACTTCACCAAAAATTCTAAAAAAACGTTTGTACATATACTTTAGGTAGTAACACATTTATGTGTAAAGTTCCATCTTGAAATTCAATCTACATATGAAGCACAAAAAAAGGAAAAAATTGTGATCGATTTATACCCTTAAAATTGTAAGAAATTTTATCTTTGTTTTTACTCTCAAAATGCAATGAATTTGAGGTTAAAACTTTACACATAAGTGTAATGCTGTTGGAAATTTTATCTTTTTCTTTTTTTTTTGAAATTGGTGTGCAAGATATATACGGGGTGTACACGAGAAGACTTGTGTAAACAGGATACGTTCTAAAATTATTAACTAGTGTGATGGGAGTATTGAGCTAGTACTTACCACCGAGTCCTCGGGTGAAATCCAGCTATTACCAAGCGCAACTCCTGCATAAAGACATGAAGATTAAGTCAGTGTTTACATATATACACATTCATTTGGTGTAGGTATATAATAAAGAGATTACTGTGTATATGGGTAGAGATAGATGCAAATGGGGCAATGGTGGATATATGGGTGTAAGTACCGGCGAGGCTGGCGGCTAGGCGGCCAGCGTGGATGGCCTTGAGCGCGGCCAAGGCGGTGGTGACGGCGAACTTACCGCCGTAGGACTCTGCGACGATGTAAAGTGGGCTCCCCTGCAGCCGCGTGTTGTTGCTGCGGTAGAGTTGGGAGAGCAGAGTGGTGAGGTCGGTGGCTGCCTCGGCGTCCGTGCGCGCCAGCAATGTCCTGTCGCCGCCCTCCACGTAGCTGAACCCGGTGCCCACTGGGTTGTCCTGCCATTGCCATCTCATTGCACCATTCAATTCATCCTTCACCAACCTACAACTACTCTATCTCTATCTCTATCTCTCTCTCTCTCTCCAGAAAATTTGTTTAAGATAATGAGATCGAAATTAAGCAAAATCATAGTATTACGACGAAGAGGAGGTCGGCCTTGGAGAGCCAGGTGGATGGGCGGGGTTTAAGGTTGGTGTCCAGCGGCCCGATCTCCATGAAGTTGCCATAACCCACGCCCGAAGCGCCCTGCAATATCGCTTGTTTGTTAACTACACAAGATGCATGATACTACGTACGTACTACTACGATAACATTGGAGGGAGCAATGGTTGTTGATTAATTAGCTAGCTGGATGATTAATTATATTTCATATACTATATATAAATAATTATGCAATCAGTAAATTAATCAATTATGCATACATGGGTGGTCGATCGATATCGGAACCAGCTAGCTGCCTGCAATCAATATATATATATATAATCATCTGGATGATGACTATATATATATATATGTACGATTTAATTAATGAATTGATTACCGGGCCTCCCTGGAGCCAGAGCACGGTCGGCCATGGCGTGCTGCCCTTGTTGTTCACGCGCTGCGGGCTCCGGTACAACCACCAGAACATGTGCGCCTCTGCACGTACATAGTATATACGGACCAACATCATAATCATATTATTTCGATCGATGGATCAATATAATATATACCCAATAATAAGCTAGTATACACAATATCATCAAAGTAAAAGGAGGAGGAGGAAGAAGAAGAAGAGTTGAAGATGCTTACTCGGGCGTACTTGGACATAGCCCCACTCCTCCGAGCAGTCCGGCGTGCCACCGGCGATGGCGGCGGCGGAGGAGGAGGTGAGGAAGAAGAGGGAGGCGGTGGTGCAGTAGATGAGCAAGGCGACGGGCCTCATCAGCAACCCCATTCTTGACCGAGATCGACAGGGATGCGTGAGGCAGCCTCTGCCTCTCCCTCAGCCTCAGCAAAAAGGAGATGAGATACTAACTAGCTAGAAATGAATGACATGACCTGGATGTCCCTATTTATATTTTATTTTATACTCGTGTACATGGTGTACTATGATCCACAGGTGCTGTACATTTAGAAATAGTATCTATTTAGTAATAAATAAATACAAATAGTAGGAGTAGTTAATTACCTGTTTTTCTCATCCATCTCGTTTGATCATTTTATCTATACATGTGTACTTTGTCCGTCTAAGAAAAAAAAACTAGCATAGATAAGAATGAGATATAACTTAAACAATGAATTTAGACATATATCTCATCCTTATTTAAGTTGACCTTTTTTTTTTAAAAGAAATGGAGGAAGTACTACTCCCTTCCATCATCCATCCACAGATATAAATGGGGGATATTAATTGGGACGGATTGGATTGAGTGCTGCTCGATCGATCCATCCATCCGGCCATCTACTGCTGCTATGCTACTTGGTTTGTTATTTACCCATGACGAATCGAATCATCCCATGCATATAGATTGGTCGATGATCGATCTGTCTGTTTGTTTTTTTGTCGTTAGTTTTTGCTTGTTTGCTGGAAAACCGCATGCAACGTAACGTACCACAGCTGCACTATATATCTGCCTCTACCTGTCGATCATAACTATATCTCCTTGTTTTTCACACGCAACGCAACCAACCCAATCACGTACAGGCAAGATCGGAATCCGATATATATATATATATATATATATATATATATTTAGTATAGGAATCTTTATATTCTTGTGATTTAGTATTTGAGTTGTGGCACTGCATGTGTACTCTACTTGTGGTCGATCGTACTCCATTTAGTTACTCCCTCCGTTTTAACTTTATCAAATATTAATTTCTAACTTTGACCATAATTTTTAAACTATATAAAATTTCAAAAATTGTAGTCAAAGTTAAAAACAATATTTGACTCAGAACAAAGCTAACAATAATTAATTGAAATGGAGAGAACTCATTGCTTGCTCCATCCTTCTATTTTATATTTTGATTTCAGAAAGGTAAACCTGGAAATTTTCGGGATGTTAAACCTGAAACTATTTTAATCCCAAGTGCAAGTGGTCATAGTTTCAACACTACTTGTGGTAAATTGGGTGTAGCTCAAGTGGTAGTAGATAGCCAGGCCGAGGCGCGCGATGTGACATCGAGCGTCTGTATTGTGTTTTGTGAAAAAAAAAAGATTCAACTTGTTGTGATATACAGTTTCTTAATTATCTGAAAAAAAAAAGTGAGATAGAGAGTATAAAAATCGTGCAGGTTTCCTATAAAGATAGGTAGGCAGAGTAACGGCCCAGGCCGGTATGGTCCCGGTCTCTGCATGGCCTCCAGCCGCATGACAAACAAAACAAGCCCAGCACACGCTATCTACACTTGTTCAGTCTTCGCTTCTTCTTCCTTGTCTTACTTCATTTCTCTGTCTTCACGTAACTGCAATCCTCCTTAAATCAATGCAGTACAATTATTATTATTCTCCTAGCTCTACTCCAGGCCCCAGCTTTATTGGTTTGGGATAAATATCTACAGTATAAGAAAGGTTTTGGTTTTTTTAACACACAACTACAAGAAGGGGGAAAAAAACTTCCCGAGATTTCCCTCATTTTCCTTTATTTATGGGCCGCCGTTACATTTTCCATAAAGTTTCCCCGTGGGCCGTCATTGGGCCGCCACGTTTCCATCATTTGTCCTAGCAGGCCAACACGTTTTCCTTAGCGAGCTTTTATTGGGCCATAGCTTTCTTTCGTGGGCCCTTAGTAGGCCGTACGCTCTCCTTCGTGGGCTCTGACTTTCATAGTTTATAGGCTTTTTTATTGTTTGTGGGCCCTTATACTAGGTTATGGGCCTTAGGTGTATGTGTTGATGTTTCTGTGCTGGGCTAACTAGCATGAGTATAATAACTAGGAAAACTAAAAAGTAAAAGCCTAAAAGAAACTCCTTTCTATGACTCAAGCTCAACTTTTTTCCATCAGTCCTAAGACCAGGTATAACCCTCAAGTATTAAAACCTACTAGGGTTTCTCACGGGCGGGCAAAATCCACACCGTTCATTCACGATCCGACGATCCCACGGGTGTGAAAGCGATGCCACAGTGGAACACGTGGATGGCTAGATCGACCCTACGGTAAAATCGGACGGTGGATAGTAGCGGGGACCGGTATGCAATTAACTAAAAGTATAGGGTTGTTTTTGCAAAAATCGGCTGACGTGGCGCTCTAAATCTCAAGCAATCTCACGGCATTTAGAGAGATTAATATTCATTTTGTTTCCTTTAATGATTTGCATCCTAGTTTCTTCCTACGTGACATGTCAACCCATATAAATCATCGTTATCAATCCACATGTTAATTCCTCCCACTTCCACTACGTGATCGATATCCAACACCTACCCCTAGAATGCCATGAGCATGAAGGCAAAGTCTGGTGGCGCCGCAGCCAACGGCACGCCACTGTCGTCGCGTCATCCTCCGATTCAAATGGCGCCACGGGCTCTACCTCCACGAATAACTTGTTCACTACACCAAAGCCGAGGCGTGCAATGGTGTCGCACTTGAAAGGTGGAAGGAACAATTCGAAAATGATAGTGTTGCTCGCTCTGGAGGGGTTCGTGGTGAGGCTGGGGACGCCTGGTGATACCGTGAGGATACTACGAGAATGCACACTGCTCTCCTTTAACCCACCTTCCAACATTGAAATCCTAAATCCTCTATTGGAGTTGCTATGCCGTCATCGTTGCCACCACCACCGTGTGCAATATCCTAAATCCTATTGAAGCTCGAATGGCAGCGAGGTGCCTAGGGGTGGATAGCGAGCCAGCTCAGCTCGGCTCGGTCTAGCTCGTTATCCTAACAAGCTAAAAACCCAGCTTGGCTCGGCTCATTTGAAAGCTCGAGCTAGCTCGTTAGGCTCGCGAGCTTCAGCAACAGCAAGCATGACTGCATGAGTGCGTCTGTGCATGACCAGTCACAGAGGTGGTTTGACCGTTTGAGTATGCAAATCTACAGTCTCACAAGTAGTACATGACCACAATCACTCATACATGATACATCAGCAGTTCATCACATCAGCAGAGGAGGAGACGACGCCACTCCTTGTGAACGGTAGAGGAGGAGAAGAGTGAGGACGGTCGGATGCGGCGGCGAGAGAAGACGCCGGCGCCGCGCACATGCTCTTTCGGTGGAGAGCGAGGCAGCGAGCGGCAGTGGCGGGCGCCTCGCTCCTTCGGTGGCGCGCTGCTTCCTTCGATGGCTGGCGGGTGGCAGGCTGGTGGCTGGCAGTGGCAGGTGGCGGAGTAGCGAGTGGCGGCTGGTGGACGGGGAGGAGTCGAGTACTCAAGCGGTATATATTAGGGAATCGGGAGAGGAGACTAGGGTTTTTGTTGGGCTGGGCCTCTAGCCCTTTATTATGTGACTGTGCGGCTAACACCCAAAGGCCCACAGCTCATATGTTCTCGCTCGTGAGCAGCTCGCGAGCTAGCTCGATCTCTAACGAGCTGATATGCCAGCTCGGCTCGTTAGGAAAATCAAACGAGCCAAGTCGAGTCGAGCCGAGCTTGTCACGAGCCGAGCGAGCTAACGAGCCACGAGCTTCTTGTCCACCCCTAGAGGTGCCCCCGTTCCGTTCATCTTCTCCACCTCCGATAACTCCCACGCCGCCATTGCCCCCACCGCCCACTTTGAAACCTTTTTTTTTCTCTGTGTAAACAATAGTACCAAATTAATTTGTAGTGTAATGTACCGAGGAAGCTTAAGTGTTAGCTAGTACATTTGCTAACATTATATTAATTTGAGTTACTTTTTTTTGTCGAAAAAAGAAGAAGAAGAAAAACTCGAGGACGTACGGGCAAGCCATGTGGTGGGCACAAGTTATATGAGGATCGGTGGTACGGCGAATAATAATAGCAGTAGTACTCTCATGTGCTAGTTAGCTAGTCAGTGAAGTACGTTGGACATTTTGATCATATTTATCGATCGATTAGCATATATGCTGCTGGCTGCACGCCAGATTAAATACCGTACTCCCTCCGTCTAAAAAAACTCAACCTAAAAAATGATACGACTCTCTTTATACAGATTCATTGTTATAATAGGTTGAGTTTTTTTTGGATGGAGAGAGTATTTATTAATTGATGGTTGATTAATTGGGCGTGCATTTATCTGTAAAGTGGTCCAAAATATAAAGATAGATAGATGCATATGCTACACAAAATATAATGAATTGAATGGAATTGCCTAGTTACCAAACTCCTCAGCCACACCCCACTTCGCTCTCTCCATCACTCTTCTTCAATACTACTAGCTACTCTCTCTCACCTGCATCTGCACGCTGCCCGGGAGTAATATAATCGTCGGTTGCTGGCCGCCACTGCTATGCTCACTACTCACTCCCTCCGCCCTATTAAAAAAAAACAAGGTAGTACCTCTGCTAGCTACTATTAGATTTAACTTAAAAACATTCGTTCGTGTACAGCATATATAAAACAAAAAATGGAGCTATTGAAATAAGTATTAGTTACTGATACCACTAAAAACAAATAAGAAATGAAACATTGCCAAATCCTATTTTGACACATTTTTGTATCACAAATGAAACATCAAATTTTAACTATCGACAAAAATAATTGTTAAAACATACAAGAACACCATGTACAATATTTGTTTTAAAAAAATAATGATATATTGCAAAACAACATGATTGTCTCCTCGTTGGAGCGTCACCACTGCATCTCAGAAATATTGGCATTAGAGAAAGTAAATCGTCGAATCCATGATAAAGCCCTAGATTTGAGTTGATGCAATGGGCCCCACTAACATGGTTGATGGTATAAGGAGCACTAGCTCCCTCCCTTCCTTGGGGCGGAGATGCACTTGATAGTTTTTAGGGACGTCTCTCCCCAAATCTCAGTTTTGGATTGAACAATGGAGCTAGGATGTCGTGCTACTGCCTTGGTCGATGAAAATGGAGATAAAGGAAGAGAGAAAGAGTAGAGTGGTGGAGGCCACGAGCATCCGATTTTTCCTCCCGTTTAAGACACCCACAAAAGATTCATTTTTCCAAAGATTTGGAGTTTATAGTGATGAAGAGAAGAAGGGATATTTATGAGGAATTGGAAACACTATAGCTAGCTAGCTAGTTGTCGTCTGATTTTTTTTTCAGAAAAAAGAAAAAGAGAAGAGCTTGATTATTTGTCGTGACAGATATAGATAGATAGATCACGGGAGCAGGGGGGATGGGCTTCAGCTTGGAGCTATATGTATACTCCGTACTAATTAATCCATTTATTTAATACAAATTAATAGTATATATATATTAGTACTAGTAGAAGGCAGTGGTCCTAGTAGATATGATAGATGGAGCTGTATCATGAGGACGCAAGCAGCAATGACGTTGGTTAATTTGGATGGATACATATTAGTTATTGTATAAGCCGCCCAACCTTCAGTTTGGAGTAAGCAGTACAGGTACTAGCTGATCATGGATGACGACCTCACATCACAGGCAGAAATGTTGTTTGCTCGTTCGGACTAGTATCTTGTATCAACAGTTGCCGGCCTCTGTACCTAATGTCAATTAGTCAAGTATAATATTACTAGTATTTACTAGTGGCATCCATATATGCTCTTATTTTTTTAGACTGATTATATGATCATGTTTTAAGCTGATTCGATCTTTCAATAGTAATGTCATTACGGTCGGCAGGAAGAAAATTATGCAGAGCAGTAGACATGTTACATGCTCCATTAATCAATCAAAGCATTACAAGCTTAATTAGCTAGCTAGCTGAGAGCTAAGTTGTCGGGCGACCGGGCGAGGAGGTTAATTAGCTGGAAGGGAGGGAGCAGCATTTGGTGTGATCGTTCAGTTTGCTTGAAAGCAGAGTAGCTAGCAGACTCAATCGGTAGCATTCCGGGCACGTCAGTAGCCTTTGCGTGCCGTGATTCATCATTAGCTAGTAGTAATCTTTCACGCTTATGACGGAACTGTTCAATAGGGCTCCATCAGCTCAAGTTCCGGGATCCTTGACTGGTGAAGCTCAAGTTGAACTAAACACTAGTATTAATCACTGACGGAGGCATTGACATTGTTACGCCTGAGCAATTTGCTACTTCAATGATCGATGTTTTTTACACATATATCATGGACAACAGGACAGTGAGAATGTTAGCGGTGGAATGAGTAGCTGCATGACCAACCCGGGAGCTAGCTCCACCACTTATACTTTTGATGGGATTTTTTTTACGAAATCCGCTGCTGCTACTTGTAAAAATGTAGGACCTGTTCAGCTTGTTATCGTTTTCAACTTTAGCAAAATTTTGGTATTACTAAATTCTAGCATATTCTAGATTTTACAACTACAACTTCTCAGAATCTAAAAAGAACTAGTCTGTTTATAGGAGGTTCTGATTATGGAAGAAGCTAAAAGCTCCCCCAAAGAGACCCTTAGCTCAGCTCACAGATACTACTAGTACTTGTAACTTAATCCTTGTTCAATGCGCGCGCGTGTGTTTTTGGGTTTGCTTAATTTGTCTTAGATAAAAATTGTACCTGTTGCCTTTTCAACCAACCTGAAAAAAAAAAAGAAAGAAAAGAAAAAGGGAATATGCAACTGTTGTGAACAGTAGTACTGCAGGTGAAGGAAGCAAAAGCAAAGGAATTTGTTGTCAGTGAGTGTCAAATCCCACCTCTACTTCTATCTGGAGTAGCCAAGCCATAGCTTGCTGTACTGCTGCTTCTGGCCCTGAAAGCGCGATCCACATCGGTGAGTGCGCCGCAAATGTACATGCTGGGGTTTGTCGCTTGGCCCCACCTGCAGTGGCACATGAACCCACTTGCCATGTGGTCCCCGGGGGCCCTACAGCAACAACCCAAATGGGTTTGCGTTTGCTGCTGCTGCTGCTTCTTTTTCACCTTCCAACCGCCACATTCCAGAGCAGCAAAGACCGTGTGTGGCCGGGCCCATCTCTCAGGCTTTCCCAGCTAATAGTCGTATTTGGATCCTTCCTTTTCTCAACACCTACAACTCAGACAAGTCAAATTCATGTTGAAAAACCAATCGAACAACCCCATCTATTCAATTCACAATTTGGCATTCTTTTTTTTTCCCTTTCCTTAAAATTATACTAGGTATTACCAGTATGCTGTCCCTCATCAGCCCATCGTATAGAGGAAAGGGAGATGTATTCAAGAAAATTCATGTTGTTGTTGTAATGTACTCCCTTCTATTTTAGATTATAAGTTGTTTTTATTATGGTTAAAGTCAAACTACTCTAAATTTGACTTTTTCACAAATGTGCAAGAGGAATAGAGTTTTTGTTACACATCGCAAATTGGTTAGACCGGCCTATTCCAAGGAAGGGGAAAAAACAAAGTCAAAAAACAAGGAAGAGAAAAAAGGAAAAGAAAAACTAGAACGCTACTCCAAACAACGGGAGGGGACAGAGCCACGCTACACTCCAAACAAATCCCCAAAGGAAGCAACGCCTGCTAACGTATTCTAAATTTGACTAAATTTGTAGAAAACAATTAGTAACATTTTCAATCTAAGATGAATATATTAAAAAATATATTAAATTATAAATTATTAAAGTGGTTTAGTATTATAAATATTAATATATTTCTCTTCAAATGTAGTTAAACTTGAAGTAGTTTGAGTTAAAATGACTTATGATCCGAAACGAAGGGAGTAGGCAAATAGGCAATGGTATCCATGGATGCGGGTTTGCAACAAACCTAGCAGAGGACTGAAGATGATACGGATAGGAAGGAAGCTGTTTGTACATTAGGACCTGATGATTGATATTGTAATGATCCAACGGGCAGGAAGATGAGGAGCGGCAGATCCAAGGGACGCAACTAGAGGGCGTGGGCACCGGCAGATCAATGGAGCGAACGAGCGAAGAAAGAAGAAAGAAGAGGACCACCCAACGCAACGCAACGCAACGAGCGAGTCTCGAAAACGCATCGCATCGCGTCTCACACCAACTCCAATGCACGCCACGCCACGCCACAATCACAATTATACTCCACACTCCGGTAGGCGAAGCCGATTGAGAAAGCACCTACCACACCACACTAGTCTCTTCCTTCCTTTCTTGCTTTCTCTCCTGACTACTCCTGCTGCTGGTTGCGTCTGCCGGTGCCGGCATTGCCATTCGTCGGCGTCATTGATGTCGCGGCGGGTGGCCCCGCCGGAGTCGGAGGGCGCAGCAGGGACGACGAGGTTGCCGGAGTGGCTGGAGACGCTGCTGTCGACGCGCTTCTTCCTGGCGTGCGGGGCGCACCCGGCGTCGCCGCGGAACGAGTGCAACATGTTCTGCCTCGACTGCCCTTCCCCCTCCCCGCCCTTCTGCTACTACTGCCGCTCCCACCGACACCAATCCCACCGAGTCATCCAGGTCAGGCATCCTCTTCGAATTGCTATTGCAATAAACGAATGAATTAATTTGGTGCGTTGCAGATACGGCGTTCTTCCTACCACGACGTGGTTCGGGTGACGGAGGTGGAGGACGTCCTCGACATCTCCGGCGTCCAGACCTACGTCATCAACAGCGCCAAGGTCCTCTTCCTCAACGAGCGCCCCCAGCCACGCGGCGCCGGAGCCGCCGCCGGCAAGGCCGCCGCCTCCCCCTACAACTGCCAGATCTGCGCACGCGCCCTCCTCGACCCCTTCCGCTTCTGCTCCCTCGGTTGCAAGGTACTACGGACGGACTACCATTATTTCTTCTTTAATATAATTCTTCCTTTTCTTTTCTTCTCTTCTTCGTGACTACTCCTACATATAATATAATGCCAATGCACTTTGCTCTCTGCTCGTTTTTCTCAATTAATCTCATCTACGATTACAAGTGGAGGGAGTACTACATTTTTGTTTTTCTTTTCCTTTTTGTTCGTGTCATCGTGTGTGTGTTCTGTTGGGTCACGCTTAATCTGTTTTCCGGCTCCTCCGCCTGCGGCGTGCAGCTGGTGGACACCAAGACGGGTGGTCGCGGGGCCACCGTGCAGCCCGGCGATGCGACCAATGACGATGCCGCCGCCGCCGGCGGCAGCAGCAAGAACGGCGGCGCACGGCCGCAGGGGAGGCGGCGCAAGGGGATTCCCCAGCGCGCCCCGTTCGGTTCGTGAGTCATCGTCATCAACATCACCAGGCAACGCAACGCAAAGCAAAGAACCAAGAAACAAGAAAGCAAAAGCATTCTTGGCGAGGCAATGCCGACAAGGGAGCACGCGAAAAGTAAGCAACGCAAGGCTTCTTCTATCTGCTAGTCGCATTGCTCATCCCAACAGATTCCACTTCTTCTCTCCATCCATCCATCCTTCGATCGATCACCACCATTAACAGATGGAGGAGGAGGAAGAAGAAGAAGATGATGCGTCCAAACAAAAGAAAAGAAAAGATGCGCATTGCCCATCTCCAAAAAAGAAAACCCAAAAGCAACCCAACCACCGGGCCAACACCAGCAAATCATCCTCTCCTACTGTCCATCTCAACACCATTGTAAGCCAAACCACCAGAAAACACACATACTACTACACACACACACCACACCAGTTAAGTTTATTGCCCTATACACAAGATACATACACCAATACTTTTTACCCATTCATTCATTCAGTAGGTAGGTAGGAGCTCATGTCCATGTCATTAGCTTAGCTCAATCCCTGCTACCTTGTCGTCTTAGGCACTAGCAGGAGTACATTTTTAGAGGATTGACTTCTAATATTAGTCACTATTGATTCTTTTCAAGATTTTGTTCTTGATTGACTGATGATGATACCGCCTGGTAATTACATTGTTACAAAATTAGCTGATTCATTCCCACATTGCTGTTACACCCTCCATGCATGATTATATATATACAAGATTCCTTGTTATTTAAAAATCATTAAATGTTGTTGTATTGTACGTCCACATTGTTACTCACTACCTCACCCTGCTTAAGAATAAAGAAAGAAAGAAAGAAAGAAAGAAAGAGGAAAGATACCAGTACTAGTTTTTTTATGCGCGTTAGGAATAAGAAGAAAATCCATCCATGTTTTGTCTTTATGGTTGGCTTGCTTTGCTTGCGCATCATTGTACTATACAAGAAGAAGAAGAAGAAGAAGAAGAAGAAGAAGAAGAAGAAGTTAACAAAGTGATCGATTACACTTGCTGGCCTGTTCTGGCCTGGCTTGTTTGATAATGTGGCTGTTATTTTAATCTAATCTTTTGGAGGGAGATGGAGGGTCTGGCTGGACTTATGCTTAGATGTGAGTGATGTGGGGACGTACATAACTAGCTGCATTATTGTTGCTGTTGGGCCGGCTGCCTATCAAATCCTCCTTTCCTACATAGGAGTAGAACTAGAATGTATGTTTCTTTCTGAAACTTATTCAGAACATCAGATTAAAGCAATCCGGAATGCATCATTATATAGTATATATGCAGACAATTCATTCGGCCCCAGCTAAGCTTTGTCGTCGATCATAAAGCTAAATTAATCAGCATGCCGGCGGCTAATTTAATCAGTTGATTAGCACACATGTACGTACAAGTAAGCATGTATAATTGCATTGTATAAGAATCAGCAGAAGAAGGGGGGTGTGCGTTGGGATGGATGTTGATGTGCATTGTGCAAAGCAAATAATGGGCTGAACCCACCACGTGCATGGAAGGAATTTGCAAATGGAAGGGAAGACTTGTTGTTGCTTGCTTGCCTTGTTGTCTTTTGGTTTGGTTTGGTTTGGTTGGTCCATTCCCTTCTTTCTCTTCCACAGCTTGACAGAGCAGAACCAGAGACGATACTCCTAGTTAGTTGATGGATGACAAGGAAAGCTAGCCCTCCACACCTTGTCTTTCTCTCTTAACCTAATCACTTAATTAGTGCTTAAATAAAACTAGTGCATTATTAGGGTACTCAAACTCTGGTCATTTCTTTGGCATGCACAAGTAGCTGCTGTCTTGGTTTGGTGTAAAATTAAACAATAACCCTCCAATTAATGTTGATCTCTTGGGAGAGAGTAGAGTAGAGGAGAGGAGAGGCGCTTATGATGGATTGATTGACCATGAATGCATCAGATTTGTGTGATCCTATTCCTACAGCAGGTTCATCTCATACTCCCATCATCATACATTTTCCACTCTTTCTTTGCCTCCTCTGCTCTGCTCTGTTTTTTCTTCGGTTTCACAAACTCTGCTCTGCATATGCTCCAGTGCTCTGCTTGCCTGATAGAAGTTATGGGCCGTAAGTTGTTTCTGTAATGGGCTCTCTGCATCTGCCCATTTCTCCTTCGGCCCAGCCACTTTTTTTAGCACTCGGCCCAACCAATCCTTTTTTTTAAGAACTCGACCCAACCAATCTGTTTTTAGTTAGGGTGTGTTTGGTTCCCAGTCAAGGTTGGATGGGATATGGCGATCCATATTTTGCTGGATATGGCGATCCAGTTTTTTGTTAGGTGGAGTGAATATGGTGGTCCATTTTTTGTTTGGTTGTATGGATAGAGGTGGATTTGGTGATTCATTTTTTTTTTGGTTGGAGGAGTATGATGGATGAGTGGTTGCAATCACCCTTTCATTAAAGGTGGTGAGTATACCTCCCTTAAAATTCACCAAACCTATAAAAATATCAATATACTACAATAAAAAATCTAAATAGAAATAAAAAGACATGAATAAATAAAAGGGGAAGGTGAAAAACGGAAAAAAAAAAGAAAAAAAGTCTTCTTCGCCGACTGCAGCCGTGCCTCCTCTTCGGCAGCCGCCGCGCCTCATCTCCCGCCCGCCGGCCACCACGGTGCCTCCTCTCCCGCCGGCCGCCGGCCCGCATCTGTAGCGCCCGTTCCGTCGTGGCGCCTAGCGGGAAAATTAAATTCTTAAAAACCCTAATTGCAAAATTTGTCCTTTGAGTGTTGTCAAGCATCCGTGCCATTCCGGATCTCAAAATCCCCGATCTATCGTCAAATTCAAATCCCAAATCCAAATCCTTCCCAAATCAAATTCCACTGCAACAGTCTAATATGCCTCCCCGTCGTTTGGTGGGCCGATTCTCTCTCTCTCGGCCCGCTCTCTCTCCCCCCTCAGCTCCCTCTCTCTCTCCCTCGCTCTGCCCGTGCGCAGCACGCGCGCGTGCGCGTGCGCCGAGCCGAGCGCTCTCCCCTCTCGCTCTCTCTCCCCGCTCCATCCCCGGCGAGCTCCCCGCACGCAATTTCGAACCTGCACGCCGTTGCTTCGCGCGCGCCCGCGCGGTTGCCGCCGTCGTCAGCCGCCTGCTACCTGTGCCTACGCCGTCCAGCCCCGCGCCCTGCCGTGCTGCGCCGCCTACGCCGCGCCCTGCCCCGCGAGCCAGCGCACGTGCCCAAGCCGCGCCGCCCGCATCCATCCAAAAACCGGAGACAGCGCCTCCCGCTCCCATCTCTCTCCCTCCCCAAATCGGCATGGCTCGAGCTCTCTTTCTCCCCCTCCGTTTTCCCCTTTCCTCTCTCGGCCCGGCCTTTGTTTCTCCCGCTCGGTTCCAGCGCCATGGACAGGGAGGAGCGCCTGACGCCGAGCCATCGCCCATGCCGTTTGACCTCGCGCTCATGAGCCCATTCCTTCCCCTCGAAGCTCCCTCGCCCCAGTACCGCTCGAGGTCGGTTTCCTCTCCTCCCAAACCGACATAACCACCCCATAAAAGCCACCCCTCCCCCTCTCGCTCGATTCCTCTGTTTCGCTCCATGCCGCCGCGCCATTGCCGCCTCGCCCGTGCCCTGCTTGCCGTCGCCTTCCGCCGTCGCGTGTGCCGGAGGAGCCGGTGCGCGCTAGGAACGGAAGGAGACTCCGGGCGCACGTCTTCCTCCTCTTCCCCGGCCCAAGGCCGGAGCGATCACGCCCCGTACCGTTGGCCATCGTCACTGCGCCCTTCACCCTGTCGCGGTAGTGCACTCCCCGTTCTCCATCCTCGTTCCTACTCCTCCCCCTAGCTTTCGGTAGTAGCACGAGTAGACCCCCCTAGTCAGCTCGCGCCGCCCCAAGCCTTGCCGCCGCCTGCTGTGTGCTCGCCGCCGTCGCTGCCCGAGCTCGGTAGCGCCTCTCGTCGCCGGCCTCCCTCGGTGCGTTTCCTCCTACTTCGGCGCTAAGAATGGATTCCCGGAGTCGCGTAGATGCTCTAGTGCGAAGGAATCGAACTCCCGTCACGCCGTCGCCATTTCCCCCTTCTCTCGCTGCCGCAATCCTCCGCCATCGCACTCCCTCCGGCGAATCCGAGCCGTTAGCTCGTCTCCTCTAGTCCCACGCTACCTCCCGGTGTGCTCGCCCTCGCCCGCATCGCCGTATATCGCCCCGCCGCTCGCCGCCGCCGTCCGCCATCCGTTCGCGGGTGCGTCGTCGTCTTCCTCTCGCCGGTCCGCGTGGCAGCCACGTAGGCGCCACGTCGGCGCCACCTAGGCCGTGACCGGGTCAAGCTGACCCCGGTCCACCGCTCCCCTCTGCCCCGCTCGCGCGCGCGGTCCACCGCGAGCGGTGAGGCTGCGCGTGGGCCCGCCACATCCGCATCCCACCGCGAGCCGCGCGCGTGCGCCGCGCCCCCTCCGAACCCTAGCGCCGCGTCGCGTGCTCCTCGCTCATGGTGAGCCGAGCCGCCGACAAGCGGGTCCCACTCGGGACCACGCGAGGTGGACCCGGCCCACCGGTTCCCCCTCCCTCTCTCCCCACGCGTGCCCTTGGGCCGCCTTCTCGGGCCGGCCGGCCCATTTAGCTCGGCCGAGCCGCCCTCTCCTCTCGGGCCACGCCCTAGCCGCCCAAGGGAAGTCTAATCTCCCTCCCTCCTTCTTTTCTTTTTCAAAAGGGTTTAATTAAATCCTTTTTCCTTTAGACCAAAAATCCAATAATCTTATAAATTCAATAACTTCTCAACCGTACATCCGTTTGACTCGGTTCAACTTCCAAAAATCCTCAAATCTCGAGATCTATCTAATGGCACGCTTAGAGGTCAATAATAGGGCTTTATTTTCGCCGTTTGTTGAGTTGTCCCGTTTCACGTGTAGTTTCGGAGCCCGAAGATCCGCAGCGCGAGGATTTCGAGGATCAAGCTCAAGATCTCGAGCGAGGCAAGTCACCTTTGAACATCTTGCACCTATAATTTAAATCTAAATATTTCTTTTCCGCAAATATTGCATGAATAGGTTTAACACACGTAATTCGGCCGCGGCTTTGCGAGATAGCCTGCCGGCCCCAAATCCTAAATTGCTGCAATTACCCTCCGTGAATTATTGAATACCTAAAACTCCTTTGTCGACTGTTGTGCTTCGATGCACGGGCCTTCGGGCACGGGCATCGGAACACCTCCCCTTAAATTTAAAACATCCAACGATGGGTAAAACTTGGGGTTTTATAAAAAACTTGGAAAAACCCGACACCTGGGTCGGTGCTTGCGAACTAAATGAATTTCCAAAATCACAGACCGGGGGACGTACCGAGAGTACGGTTTCCCGCTCTTGCACTAAGGACCGTTTCCTTGGAATTTCATCCGAACATAAGACAAGTGCGACCACATGGGTGTAATGGGACGCCCCTGGCTAAGTAATTAGCTAATCGGGGGAGCCATGATGCCAAGAGACATGTGGATTCAACGGGGTGGTGCCGGGGAGAACCCTCGGGTTTCCTGGCACAGTATGGTTTGGGACCTAACCTGGTGTTGGTCTGGGACCCCTCTCGTTGGCATATGGTGAACCTATGTCGGCTTTCGAAATGCCTTGTCATGAAGGCCTCAAGATCTCCAGACGTGGCCGTTCTGCACGGGCTGGGTGCTCCGGGTTAGTAATGTCGTGTGGGTAAAGTGTACCCCTTCTGCAGAGGTTATTAAACTGTTCGAACAGCCGTGCCCACGGTTATGGGCGGATGTGAGGTGATTCCTAGCGTAGTTTTGTTTGACTACTGCTTGTGAAATTGCTGATGTGGAAAGGGTTCGATGTTTGGAAAAATCTGCGGCTGATGGGATCAGCCAGGCCTGGGTGGCCGTTTGAAAGCTGTTGGCCGGGTGCCAACCTCGATCCAATCAAAGACTGATACATTGCACATACTCCGACCGGACGAGACGCACTATCTCATCCGTGTCGTTTGAGAAGCGCTCCCTTAGTTGTTTCAAAAGGGAGTTTAAATAAAATCAATTGCACAAACAACAGCCTTTCCTTTGAAGCCTGCATTAAACACTTAATTCCCATGGCTTGCTGAGTACTCATGTACTCACCCTTGCTCTACATAAATAATTCCCTCCCTAGTTGCTGAAGAAGATGAAGTAGATCCCGCTGATGAGGAGTTCTTCCAGAAGCAAGTCGGCTACGATGAGTTTTAGGGTTTCTGCCTAGTTCCCAAGTCACGCCTGTGATGAATGGTCCAAGTCTTGGCTTCCGCTTTCCCTTTTGTAATGCAGTTGTGAGCTCGGGATCTGTCCGTAGCCCAACATGACTGTACCCCTACTCTGTAATAAGGAGACCTCTGTTGCTGTGATAATCTGTCTTCCTGTGATACCAGCACTGTTTCCTGGGACTGGTATCGATTAACAGGTTAATTTGGAGCGTCACGGGCTAGTTCCTTTCGGGGCTAGTTTGGGGCGAGACACCTCCTCTCCCACCGGTCGCCGCCCCTTCTCCAAATTGCCGTCTCGGTCGTCGTCGTCGTTGTCCCAATCGGTCGTCGTTGTCGTCCAGATCTGATCGCCGCCTCGAGCGCTCGGGCTCGCCGCCCCGTCTCCTCTCCCACCGGCTGCCGGCCGCCTCCTCTCCCGCCAGTCGCCGCCCCGTCAAATCGTCGTCTCAGTCGTCGTCGTCCTAGTCAAATCGTCGTCTCGGCGTTGTCCTCGTTGTTGCAGTCGGTCGTCGTCGTCGTCGTCTAGATCTGGTTGCCGCCTCGAGTGCTCAGGCTCGCCACCCCGCCTCCTCTCCGGCCGGCCGTCGTCGTCGTCATCGTCCTGGTAGGTGGCGGCGTACCTCTTCCCGCTGCGCCGCCGTCCCCTCTTCCCGCGCCGGCCGCTGAGCTCGCATCCCACTACCTCCCTCGCGTCGTCGCCCTGTTCTCGCACGGTGAGAGGGGTGACGCGACCCACATCGTCGCTCGCCCCGCTCGCCCGAGCACTCGGGCGGCTCCATCCAGCCAAATCGGCCGGATTCCACCATCCGGCATCTAGAGGGAATATTCCCCTCCGGGCCGCCCTATCCCACCTTCGCCCACCAACCAAACACCCACAAAAAATGGGCCGCCATGTCCTATCCACCCAAATCCCTCCATCCAAACACATCCTTAAGCTAGCAACATTTGGGTTGGGGTTGGAGACTTGTTCAACCTCAACATCTGCATGTTTATTCAAGAACAAAATAGGCATTATTCCTTCCAATCATACACATCCTATTGGAAGTCCAACTTTTCATCCCTCTCTTCATATACTACTACTCCCTAAATTTATTAAGAATTAATGAAAATTTAATCAGGTGCACCCGTTGACCATCACAAAACAACTCAAATAAAATCACTCCAATTCACACATGACAAAATGCCAAAATCCTGACGTTAGCATAGGGGAAAACAAGTGATGTGAGCTGGGCATGCATTCATGCATAGATAGATGCAATGCATATGTTAGTTTTTTTTCAATGGTACAATGCAATGCATATTTAGGGTGTGTTCGGGAGAGTTGTTCTCAACTTCCCACACTCGTTTTTTGTGAGCACGCTTTTCAAACTGCTAAATTGTATGTTTTTTTTAAAAAATTTCTATACGAAAGTTACTTAAAGAAAATCATATTGATCTATTTTTTTAAAAAAAATTAGCTAATACTTAATTAATCACACGGTAATGTACCGCTCTGTTTTTCGTTCCGGATGGGAACGCTTGTGAACACAGCCTTATTTGTTAGCACAAACCCGATACACATGCCCTCATTCTTAGACGCAGATATACAGCACGGATATATGCTAGTACACGTCTAAAAAGATTGAAGCCTTTTAGTCTCACGTAACATGTCTAAAGAGATTGGAGATCCCTCACGTAGCGACCACAAAATTAAGAAATAATTTTTTTAAAAAAATGCAAACATATTAATATCAAATCTAGAATTTAAGCATTTTTGAGTAGGTATTCGGAATGAAGTGTATTGTGGTTGCATACGTACGGTTGACTCCTTCGAAGCTAACTCTCGACTTTCATTTTGTTTTATACTAGCCACATTAGTTGACCCCAGCTTAATTTCAAGACGAAACACACTATAAACTTATACATGATACATGCATACGTTGACCTGATGAATACATGCAGCCAGGGTCGTATATCACATCAACATCTGTCACCGTTGGGTTTGCGCAACGACTGAGCCAGCTGATTGATCCCATTATATTGGTTAATATCTTTTGTCATCCATCGAGCTCGATCGACAGATGCATTGCACATATATGCAATGCATTTTTGTCAACGTCTTCTCTTGATCAAAAACTTTTTGTCAACATCTCTTTCAGTTGATCAGTTCGTCAAGCATAAAACTGCACCGGAATGAACTGGCTGGGTAGGGTTCAGACATGTAAATGCGGTCAAATGTTATAATATCATTTTGTTGACGTCAACGGATAAAACTATCCTATCATTTTGTTGACGAATGTAGCTCAGCTGGTTAGTTTTTTTTTATGAAACATGCTTATTAGGCAGATTTAAGTCATAGAGCACTCGTTTTTATGAGTAATTATTCTTTTAGTGATAATTAATATATACATCAATAGTAAGACGTGCACACATGCATGTATATGAGCGTGTACCATGTTTTAGAAAAGGAAATAATATAGTACATAAATGTATGATACGTATGATATACTCCTATATAGTTGACTCGGCCGCTCGCGTGCGTGCTTTGCTTCAGATGGATTTCTTTTTCATTTTTTGCAGCGTGTCCGTTTTTCCTTGGCTGTTGACCGGATCCCCTTCCTGCTACCTTGTTTCACTTTTCTTTGCTTTTGGTATATATTGGACGTCGTACTTAATTGCAAACCCCTCTCTCTTCTCGGATAGATAACGTCCTACTAGCTAGTAGTTAAACCATAACATCTTAAATTATTAATTTAGAAAAAAATATAAATTAAATAATATGTAAAAATGATATTGATATATTGATTATGAAAAATGTGTTTTAATAACTTGTATGAAAACATAATTAAAAGAAGTAATGCTAAAGCATGTGAATTAATTGGAGATTACGGCCTTGTTCAACTTGGAGGGAGATGAAGTTTTTTCAGGCACGTAAAATGATAAAGCCATTAGCATATGATTAGTCAAGTATTAATGATTATAAACCTGAAAAAGTGATTTATTTGATATTCTAAAGCAACTTACATGCATATAGAAACGTTTATGCACGAAACACATTTATTAGTACTTAAAAAAACGTGCTAACGTAAGATAAAATATGTATCTCAATAAGAAAAGAACGATACTTATGCTGATGTTCACAATGTCATGTACTAAATTAAAGGTAGTACTACTCTCTCGCTTGTCATAAGGATATTGTCAGGGTTATAGATACCACATACTTAATAGTAGTTGACTAAATCTCGGCAGGACCCACCACATACCATGTCTTATACGGAAATTGACCTCAGAGGAGTTTTGGTTAAGGAAAGACGACCAAAGTTCTACATGGAAACGACAAGGACTACTCGTATTGTATCCATATTGGTTTCCCTAGTTCTACTTAAACAAGGGGACACCTATGGGTATAAATACAAGGCCCCCTAGGAGGAGAGGGGACAATCAACACCCACCATGGAAAACACCCACCATAGACGGAACGACAGAAGCCACAACATACAAGCCAATATATGCCAAGACAAGACGCCGGATATCGACTTCAGGGATAAGCACGGCTAGTCCCCTACTGTGTCTCCGGATACTGTCAGGAGAGACGAAAGCGCTATCTCTGATCTCGCGGGCACAGATTCGAGGAGGAAGCTTACCTTGTTGTTCACTACGAGTCAGACCTTCAGACCGCCATGTCGACAACAGTTAGATAGGCTACCCCAAATATTGTACTGGTGTGATTATGGTGAATAAGAGCAATACCGGCTTCGGCCAACAGGATGTAGGGTTATTACCTAATAATTCAGGGGACCGAACCTATATAAAAATCCTTGTCCCCATCTCTTTTACCTCAGTCTCGCGTATACCCTAGTACCAACGATCCCCATACTATGCAAATACCGGAATCGCGACATCAAACGTCGACAGTGGCGCGCCAGGTAGGGGTATTTTGGTGCTTTAGGATTTCGACGAGATAGGTTCAAAAGATGGATTCTCCAATAAGCTACTCGACGATATCGGCTGTGGGGAGATTCAACCCGACTGGAGTATGTCCTCTGTGGGGTGTTGGCGACATCAGAGATTGATCTGACAATTAGCCTATTCTGAGAATCCACGAGGTGTCCTCATCCGATTCAGATACATTGGCCTACAGCAGACCGAAGTCAACTACATGTCGTCTGACCTGCCGACCAAATCCCTTCGCGGCAATATTTGGTGCAAGGCATCGGGAGTCTAGCAATCTCCACCAACTAAACGAGTGCAACAGCAAAGTGGCCGCCCGACTGCATTGCTATCTACACATATATTACATGCATACTGTGGGACCCACGCACATACCGTAGCACTTTCAATGTACCGAAGGCAATTTTACCTTAGGTACACGTGCATGCGTACGTCAGCGGGCCACCCGTGCATGGTGATCATTATGTATCCAGAAGACAAGTTCGGATCGGCTACCAAGGCTAATTAAGGTAATTAGTAGGTTAATTAATTTAATTGATCTACTAATTTTATAGATACATCCGGCATGTATCTACAGGTACGCATTATTTTATATAAAATTTTCTATACTTCAGATTTATACTATATTGTCAGATCCATAATTTATTATGTTTACCTAAAGCATGTTTTTTATACAATATCTATTATGCAAGTGTCTCCGATGTTAAATCGACTACGGTTTAACGCTGGGGGCTCGTTCTATTTTCTTTCGTATAAATCATGCTTGTTTACGGTCTACATAATGCTTGATATTTAATCTGCTCGTTATATCTTGATAATGCTAGAAGATCCATGCAGCTTTTTGAGTACATACTCGATATTCTCTGCTATACGTCTTGCCTTCTAGAAAATATTTTTCAGGAGCACTCGAGTAGGTTGTGGTCAAGTACACCGCATTATCGAGAACGATCTCGACAATGCAGAGTCGTCGCGCCCAACCTACCAACGAAGACCGACGACCTATCTCATAGCACCGGCCATGGCTGGACTACTCGAGAAAAGGTTGTTAACGGATAATTCCTCGCGAACACCGTCGGCTTGATCACCCGACATGATTGCGAACGGACATCCAGATATGCTACAAGTTGGGTGTGTGAGTCATGCTGGCCACATGAGATGCACATGTAATAAACCAACTCTAGCACCTCCATTGGTGTTCGAGAGATGATTCTACTCGTCCGCTGGTTCTCGAACCAGTACGTAGCAATCTCCCGCACCGCAACTTCCATTGGTGTTCGAGAGATGATTCTACTCGTCCGCTGGTTCTCGAACCAGTACGTAGCAATCTCCCGCACCGCAACTTCCATTGGTGTTCGAGAGATGATTCTACTCGCCCGCTGGTTCTCGAACCAGTACGTAGCAATCTCCCGCACCGCAAACTTTCATTGGTGTTCGAGAGATGACTCTACTCGTTCGCTGGTTCTCGAACCAGTACGTAGCAATCTCTCGCACCGCAACCTCCATTGGTGTTCGAGAGATGATTCTACTCGCTCGCTGGTCCTCGAACCAGTACGTAGCAATCTCTCGCACCGCAACCTCAGATGGACGAGATACGACTACAGCAATAACGCAGCGGTCCTCGCACCACGACTTCAAATAATCGAGAGACACCTACTCACTAGTTCTCAACCAGTCAATTGTAGCAATCTCTCGTACATTTACTTCTAGTGGTTGAGTTACGACTACTACCTGGTTCTTGACCAGAGGTGTAGCGCTTCTCCCATTACCTCTACTTCAACAAAGTTGATATCAGGTGCACAATATCGCCAAGTGTTTTACCCAGAGATCCCTTACCACAAAAGACACCTAGCGTTGAAACATATCCTCATGTCCCTTTACGCCGTCTTGACAAAGCCTCTGAGGAACCTAAGGGAACTTCGGCTGGGGACGCCCAAAGCGGATAAGGCTTTGTCGGATCCTTCAGAGACGAAAGACCATGTAAGATCTAGTCGTGCAAGAGTTCTCGCCGTGCGTATTAACCAAGCCGTGTAATCGGAAATGGATTTTCCAACTTCACGGCTGCGGGCTAGGATCAGTGCTTGTTCAACTAAGGCAGGTCAAAGGTCCAAGAGCCTTATCATCCGAGAACGATTCTCTGATGACAAGGCTGGAGGCTAGAGAGAGTGTATAACTCAACAAACTGACTGGTCGAAGTCGGTAAAAGAGTAGACGCTCATATACAAAACATTGGTTTGTAAACCTAATTCATTTTCAGTTTTCCATACATTCTATAACATGTTACCCTTTGAGCACTCGCTTAGGGGCTATTTCTATCTAATATTATTTTCTGAGTATTGATTTCAGGAAAATTCTATTCGGCATTATCGAAGACTCCATGTCTCTATGGCTCTATACCAAGATCGACTAAGGCGAGTACGACAAATGTTGACAAAGCTCCGTCGCAGACTCTGCGCCTTCTCGATCGCTCGAGAACGGTTGGTGGATATTGACAAGGAATACGGAATGAAGAAATGGTGTACCCGCCGAGATAAAATTTCTTGACTTCAATCCAAATTCTCGATTATAGCAAGACGGGAGACTTAGTCGTATGCTTTGTACTTTCTTAGTTGACGTCGGAGATTGACTCAGACAAACCCTTTAGGTGCCCGCACGAGGCTGATAAAGGAAGTCAAACGTTATCTCTAAACTCACCGAGAACGATCACGTGAGCTCAATAACAGTTCCTCCAAGGTCTGCGGTTGAGAATATGAACCTGTTTATTTGCATTGAAGTCGGGGGCTACTGTCAGGGTTATGGATACCACATACCTAATAGTAGTTGGCTAAATCTCGGCAGGACCCACCACATACTATGTCTTATATAGAAACTGACCTCGGGGGAGTTTCGGATAAGGAAAGACGACCAGAGTTCTACATGGAAACGACAAGGACTACTCGTATTGTATCCATATTGGTTTCCCTAGTTCTACTTGGACAAGGGGACACCTATGGGTATAAATACAAGGCCCCCTAGGAGGAGAGGGGACAATCAACACCCACCATGGAAAACACCCACCATAGACGGAACGACAGAAGCCACAACATACAAGCCAACATACGCCAAGACAAGACGCCGGATATCGACTTCAAGGATAAGCACGGCTAGTCCCCTACGGTGTCTCCGGATACTGTCAGGAGAGACGAAAGCGCTATCTCTGATCTCGCGGGCACAGATTCGAGGAGGAAGATTACCTTGTTGTTCACTAGGAGTCAGACCTTCAGACTGCCATGTCGACAACAGTTAGATAGGCTACCCCAAATATTGTACTGGTGTGAGTATGGTGAATAAGAGCAATACCGGCTTCGGCCAACAGGATGTAGGGTTATTACCTGATAATTCAGGGGCCCGAACCTGTATAAAAATCCTTGTCCCCATCTCTTTTACCTCAGTCTCGCGTATACCCTAGTACCAACGATCCCCATAGTATGCAAATACTGGAATCGCGACATCAAACGTCGATAAATATGTACATTTGTTTTGCCAAACTTATTGTCATTTGAAGATCTTCAGTTTTGACTTGCTGCATGCAAATGTAAATTGTATTCATATATCTCAATCAAGGTTCTTAGTGCAGTAATATTTGTGAGCAGAACACACAAACAAAATGTATGTATACTGGCTAGCTAGGTTGATGATCAATGAGCATTGTCTTCAATTTTTTTTTCAAAAAAAAACAGATTTGGAGGGAGAGATATCTCTTAAAATATTTTTTAGAAGAAATTGTGAGCGGGTTAGGGATTAAACATAAGATTTTAGGGTTGAAACCATACACCATTTGCCACTGCACTGTCAAATGATCTCATTGTCTTCAATTTGTAAACATAAGCAATAATTATACACACAATATGTGTTTATAGAGCAGAAGCACAGAATTGTATATAAAACCAATTCTACTTTTGAAATCTGCTCCGTGCAAATTTAGGGCTTATTCGTTTCTAAGGAAAACCAAAGGATTTCCAAAACAGAGGATTTGAATCCTATATACAGCATTCGGTTTATAGGATTGAGCTATAGGAAATTTGAAGGGAAATTTCCTTTTGTGCCAGCTGTATCGGTAAAACACAGGAATTTTTGCATCCAGTACGACCTCTTGGAAATTTTCCTGGCGCGAAAAGAGCGCGCCACGAGCGCACCGCGCGCGTAATCTTTTCGCTCTCACGACAAAAAAGGTAGGTACCGCTGAAAGGAAAATAAAAAAACAATCACAGGAGGCAAACAGACTCACATAGAAGCCATCGCCTTTGATCCCATCTCCTATACCACTTCCTCTACTGTCTCCACGATTGGGTATTGGACCTCCTCTCCCACATCGATCGCCGGCACCGGATGCACCTTCGCCGCCCAGGTGACAGGACGCAACGGCAACAACGGGAAGAGCCACGGCAGAGATCGGCAAGGACGCGTTGATCGCAGGTTTGGTGCCTCCTTTTGCGTTGTTATGCGTAGATCTGATGCCCCCTGCTGCTTCCTTGCATACACCTTAGCATTTGGGTCGCCGCGGATGGGGTCGTAGCTGTAACACACAAGGGTTCATAGTGTCTGCCCAATGGCAATCTTGTTTGGTTCAGAGAAGTTGTTGCCGGCGGGCGGCGGCGATGAGCAGCAACAAGTAGTAGGCGAGCTAGCCCTGTATTTGTGGTTTGTGTTTGATGAATCACCTAACGGTGACGATTGGATGATATGGTTCTTTCATCCATATTCTATATATGTTTATGCATGTAAAATTAAGGTCCTTCTTCTAGCTACTTAGCTAGCATCTTGATGAGCAGAATGAGCACATCAGTTATCAGTTCACAATTTTTTAATAGCATCCAACTTTAATTTTTGTTCTGTTTTATCCTCCCTGTACTATTTATGATTTATTACAGATGTCTAATCGTCGGAACTATGAGCAACAAGGCCATCGTTCACAATCACAAGGAGTCAGTAATGTTGAAGCTGATATTTCAACCTCACAGCTTTCTCAACAAACAGGTATTGCTATATTTTTTAGTTAGTTCAATTAGCTTGTTCTGCTACTTTCTTAGAAGGATCACTGTAACTAAAATTGAGCATGTTTTGTCTGCTTTAGGTACCATAAGGGCTTGTTCTAGAGCTAAATGGAGTCACCAAATGAAGTTGTTTCTTATTCAGCAGTTGAAAGATCATGATGTGCCTGGTTTTCGAACACACAATGCATGGAGCAAGGATGCATGGACAAGTATTGTTTCCCAATTAAATTGTAAGTTTGGTGTATCGTTAACTGTTAACCAAGTCAAGCAAAAAGAGCAAGATTTGAAGAAAGATTATCGAAGTGTAAAAGATTTGGTAACTGAAAGTGGCTTTGGATGGGATAACGAGAGAATGATGGTAGATGCACCAGATAGTGTTTGGAACACATTTGCTGCTCGCAAGAAGAGTAAGGACGCCCTCCAATGGCGAGACAAGTCTTTCCCATACTATGATGAATTGGCTGCACTTTACGATGGTTAGTGAAATAGACTTAGTGCTTTGTCAATTGAACAACATACTTTATTTATATTTTTGTTGACCTGCTCTTTTGTCTTGAAATATAGGTCGTTATGCTGAAGGAAGGACTCGCCGTGGCATGGACTATTATGCAAGCAAGGCACATAATGCTTTTATTTCTGTTGATGAGAAGGTTGATTCTTATCAGACGGCATCACCTAGTTTACAAGGTCCAGGTGAATCTGGTTTGTGTTTCTCTATTGAAGAAGAGGTTGAGGACAAAAAATTGGATTCTGCCCAGCAGCCATCAACACCTGTGCAACACATTAAATCCACACCAATGCCCACACAATCTTTTCACGAGAAGCCTAGCAATAAACGTCCAAAAAAACAGAAGATAACTACTGAACCTGTTGATGGATTTCATGAGAAATACCTACAATTGAAGAAGGAAGAAATAGACCGCTTTGCAGCTATTGAGGAGAAGAAACTAGAGGATCCGTACAGCATTAACAAGTGCATCACAGCTCTTGAAGGGTTAGATGGTCTACAAACGAGTGACATTCTAATGGCATCAAATATATTCCAATCAAAGGATAATAGGGAAATTTTCCTATCATATTCTAGTGATGCACTACGGTTGGCTTGGATTACAAGGGAGATTGCACGTACCAACCCAAATTATCAGTTATAGAACTAGTACCTTTGGTCAGATTGCAGGAATGTTAATATTTTGGTCAGCTTGCAGCAACCCGGTATAGCATATTTTGGTTGCAGTGGTTAGAATATATTGGTCGGACCGCAGGAGCCCAGGTTAGCATATTTTGGTTATGTTGTGGTTAGCACATTTTGGTCAGACTGCAGGAGCCCAGGTTAGCGTATTTTGGTTATGTGGTGGTTACCATATTTATTCAGACTACATCAATGCTAATATACTGAGTAGGAAAAACTTATGAATAGATATATTAATGCAGTACAACATTAATATTCCAAGTACATGGGATGGTAATACAACTTGCAAGCCTCATCACTGTGTTCCTATCTTAAAGTTCTCCGTGATACGTACTGATCCCACATTTGTCGTGCTATGTTATCTCGCATTTGATTTCCTGCTTCCCTAGAGTTATTAAATTCTTGTATATCAGCTTGGTAGTCATCGTCTCCATCTGGCACATCAACAATCTTGTCTTGATCAATATCCATGGTAGCATTACTAGGCCAAGTCATATTTCCATTCTGTAGGCGTATAAAGTTATGTAGAATAGCACATGCAACAGATATGTCAACCTGTTTTTCTTTTGGAAAATGTGAAGCAACTTTCAGTATAGGAAATCTCATTTTCCATATGCCAATAATTCTCTCAACATGATTCCGAAGTTGAGCATGTCGAAGATTAAATAATTCCTTGTAATTTTGTGGCTTTTGACGAGCTCTTCCTTGTTCTTTTAAATGATACCTAGTACCACGATATGGAGCTAGAAATTGCGGTGTATTTGCATAACCAGCATCTACGAGATAAAATTTACCACCAGGAACTTGAAAACCATGATTAAGTGCATCATGTAAAACTCTTGCATCTGAAGCTGATCCCTCCCATCCAGGATGTATATGCACAAACTTCAAATCAAAATCACAAGCAACCATACAATTTTGAGAGATTGTTTGCTTCCTATTTCTATATGGCTCTTGCTCATCCAATGGAAGTTTCATAGGGATATGAGTACCATCTATAGCACCAATACAATTCTACACAAGACATGTCAAAGTTATTTTTGTCCAGTTCATGAAAAAATAGGATATTCAAAATATGAAATCAGAACAACTTAACAAGTGGCCATACCTGAAAAAGGGGTAAAATTGTGGTTTCCTCAAGATTGGATGTGGGTGTAGGGATGGTGCACGAATGTAGACAGATGTGAGATTTGTGATTGCTTCCAGCACTGCTTTGAAATATCTATGTATTGTATCTGGACTATGCTGAAACCAATCTTGAAGTGTTTCATTGGTTGCATTTTTTGCCACTGTATATAAGAATATAGCAATCTGCTCTTCTACTGAAACATATATTGTGTCAGTTAGGTACTCTTTCTCACGTAACTTATTGACTAGTGCATGAAAAATGTCGACCTCCATACGGAAGTTTCTTTTGCATAATCTTTCATGTCCTGTTAAAATCTCATGTACACGGCAACCCCCTATAAGTTTTGACGTGTGCATTGGTCTCCTAATACAAGATGATTGTGATGAATCTTCTAAAGTAGGCAGAACAAAATGAATGAACTCATCATCACTTTCTGATATACGTCGGTAGCTTGGATTCATGGTGTGCAGATGCTACCAAACTGATGCTGTAAACTCAAATAGAAGAGAGCCAAAAATCAAGACTTTTGCTGAGGAAAAAACAATTTTGGTGCACCAGATGAACAAGTAGTACCTTGTTGTTACACGAGCAAGTAACGGCTAGCTATGGTGGCTAGACGATGAGTAAAGCTTCTGGAAAAATTATGCAGATAGTGAAGAGAAGAACAAAGGATCAGCAAGCTTCTTCCACAGTTGATGAGCAAATAGAAAGAACAGGGGAGAATGGTGCACAAGGCTAACGAGGGCTATTTATGCACTTCAAAGCTAACGGCTAGTTGAGGGCCGATGTCAGTTGATGCAAACTTAAAAAAATATATTTCAAATGGCAGATTTCCTACACTTCTCCTGTGGTGTATCCGAATGCACATTTTTTTTTTCAATTCCTGAGGTTTAGTTTCCCATAGGATTGAACTCCACAACCATCTCTATTCCTTCATTTTTCCTAATCCTATGAATGAAAAAATCCTTTAAAACAAATAAGCCCTTAGGTGGAAATTAATATCCGCTTAGCTTAACTTATCGATCGAGTGAGCAGTTGAGATACGGCCGAGTCGAATAATATTTCATCCATGCATACTCATCGATCCAGTCTGTCCACAATATATATATATTCTGAGATCGATCATATAAACAACATAGGAATGACAAATAAGCATGAACTCAGATAGTGCTGTACTGAAGCTTTAATTAGATGCACACTCTTTCGGAATATATATATATGATGACGTACATGATTCAGTACTATGTACGTCAAGGTACAATCACGTTGACTTTGAAAAGTCAAAACAACAACTTACTATTTTAATAACTAGAAAAAAAATATACTACATGCATACATACGCAAACCCACGGCTGGCTTTGGCTTTTTCAGACGACCAATCGATCGATGAGAACAAGACAACTTAATTATAGTATACTCTCATATGTATGGATATTATTAGCTAGTCAACGCGCGCCAATCGAATTGTTGGGAAGGCAATTAAGCTGAAAAGCTAGGTTTGACCGGTCAAATCCTGCCTCTGCCTCGTTCAGGGAGTTGGGCCCTGCTGTTGACTTGTTCTCTTGTCGATCAATCGATCGATTGATTTGATTTAATTTTACTCCGGCAATTAAGCTGCTAACAGCAAGCTAGCTATATAGGTGAATATAGTAGTTATATAATTAATTAAGTGAGATCGAGATTGATCAATCATATCGATGATCTGTGGGCTGTGTTTGGAGCTAACTTAGCCAAGGCAATTCCGCAATTATAATTACCGGGGGTGGATCATGAGTAGTAGTAGCTAATATAATTATAATTATAATTACAGGAGTACTCCGATCCAGTTAATTATAGTGTAGAGATGATCCAATTAAGAATGGATCGATCAGTAGAGCCTCCTGGAGTGGAGGAAGGACTTGTGGTTGCCGGCGGCGGAGGCGAGGTAGGCGAGGAAGGTGGCGAGGTCGGTGTCCATGTAGCGGCGCGGGTGGCGGTCGTCGATGAGCTCCGGCGCCGGCGATACCACCCTCTCCGGCGCCACGCTGTGGAACGACGCCACCGACACCCGTAGCCTCCTCGAGTTCACCTTCACCCTGTGCAGCACGCTCCTGTACCGTCCATTGCTCAATATCTGCATCCATATCCCCATCATTTCAATTTCATTTCATTTAGCCACTACTAGTAAAATAATATTATTGCAACTATAAACTGTAGCTTTGGCTGCTGATCTGAGTTGCATATATATGCAAGTCGTATTAAAATACTTTAATTTAAGGAAGGATATTTTGCAGTGACAAGATCGATCGATCGAGTTTATTTGTCATGTGTGACGTGTGTGACACATGCAGCAAAACTAGAGGTCGTCCCACGATACTGAAAAGACGAATTATTATCAGTACAAATTACTAATTTGGAGGCTTAGGTTTTGCCACGTACTTGGACAGCGACGACTAATACTAGTCTACTGCGTACAGTAGCTAGCTACCTAGTTAGCTGAAAAGTAAGTAAGTACGTACGTACCTCCAAGTGGTCGCCGACGTTGACGACGAAGGAGCCCGGGAGCGGGTCGACGGTGAGCCACTCACCGGCGTGCATCACCTGGAGTCCGGCCACCTCGTCCTGGAGCACCAGCGTGAGGAAGCCGTAGTCCGAGTGCGGCGGCATCCCCAACGTCAGCTCCGGCTGCGGGCACTCCGGGTAGCAGTTCACCGTCATCATCTGTGTCCCCGCCGCCAGGTCCTCCATCACGCCGCCGCCGCCCACGCCCAGCGCCTCCAGCGCCGCCTCCATCACCTCCATGAACACGCGCTGGTTCGCCTCCGCGTACCTCGACGCCACCTCCCGCAGGTCGGCCGGCGAGGTGGGCCATGACTCGACGACGGCGGCGAGCGGCATGCAGGCGAGCTTGAGGAAGTCGCGCCAGCACAGCACGGCGTCCCTCACCTGGTTGAAGCTGGTGCCGTACCTCACCGGCGCCCGCACGTCGGCGGACATGTACCGCTCCCGCTCCGGCTGCGGCAGCTCGAAGAAGCGGCGCGCCACGTCGAGCATGCCACCCACCACCTCGCCGCCCACGCCGTGGTTCACCACCTGGAAGAACCCGTACTCCCGGCACGCCGCGTCCAGCGTCCGGAGCACCGCGCCGCGCTCCGAGGGGACGCGGAGGCGCGACAGGTCCACCACGGGGAGCTTCACTGACCCCCCGGCGGCGGCGGCGGCGCCGGCGGCTTGGCCAGGGCGGTCGGAGGCCGGGAGGACGTAGTTGCCGGGAAGCCTGGTAATGCCGCTGTTGCACAGGTGCCGGACGCCTCGCCGGCAGTAGTACTCGCGGCTGTCGTCCACGCCGCCGTCGCCATCCTCCGCCGCCGCTCTCTTGCTGCCCATCTGCTGCTGCTCTCCGGCATTGACCAAGTCAACGATCGCCATTCTAGCCAGTAGCTTAATTAGTGGTCGCTTTTCCGGCAAAATTTGAAGCGCAAGTGCACTTGTACTTAGCTAAGCCTAAGCCTAAGCTACTTAGCTATGTTTGTGGTGTCGTCTGTCTGTAGCTGGATTGCTACACAAATTAGCTGTTTGCTTTGTGCAAATGGAGGGCAAGTGTTGTGCTACTTATATAGGCAGCATATGCAGGCAACGAGTGCTAGTTAATTATATTAGTGGTCACATGTAAATTGATTAAACTAGCTAGCTAGTGACGAAACCGGCAACGAGATGGAGAGCTAGTGGTTTTCATCGTATCATTTTCCTGCTGGTTGCTGCCTGAAGGCTACCTCGATTCA
The DNA here is from genome assembly GCF_000147395.1 of Oryza glaberrima. Taxonomy (NCBI): domain Eukaryota; kingdom Viridiplantae; phylum Streptophyta; class Magnoliopsida; order Poales; family Poaceae; genus Oryza; species Oryza glaberrima. The sequence continues at coordinate 24,932,607 of NC_068333.1, read as the reverse complement.
ATTCTCTCTCTTGCTTTGTTTAGTTTCTTTTTTTTTCTTTTCCCAATCAATTCGTGCGGGTCTTGATCGATATGAGCGTCACATTCCGTTGACCCGTACTAGTTTTAATCTATCTTCAATTGCACTCTATCGGCAGTTATACTATATATATCCATCTATATCTTCAAATGCATAAACGTACTCATCAACTAATAAATAAGTATTACATAATTTTAGAGTATAATAATTATATCTATATGCAAAGTTTTATAAAAAAATTCATTATACATATGGAAAAAAAGATGAAATTTTGATAGATTTATACTTTAAAATTGATAGTTTTTTATAGCTAAAGTATAATGAATTTGAAGGTGAGATTTTGTACGTACGTATAATATTATCGTAACTACACGTACAAATATTCTAGAATTTTCGATGGCATTTGTTAGTTAATGTGCACAGTATGCACAACCAAAATTTATGTGCACATGATAAGTTCTCATGTTTCGCTCTAAAATAGGGACTTAATTTTTCCTACACCTAGATATATATAGTGTAATTAAAAATACTTGATTTTATCTTAACTTTATATGCGGACCGCAAATAACAAACAAGGGCGAGGGCTCAAAAAAAATTGTTTTGACAAAGAGAGCAAGAGCTCTCCCATTCCATTACCTGACAAAAGTGTTAACAGAGTTTAACTAGCTAGAGAGCAGCAAAAGAGATGCGAGGGCTCTAAATAGTTTTCAGCTAGGTTATGTGGAGCACAAGCAGTGCTCAATTTGGTTAGAGAGGAATGCAGACAAGACCTTCTGACAACAAAATCAAGACAAGTGGCCTTAATTAACTACTGTTGGAGACATCGATCGACACAGGACGTGCCCCTGTGCTGTCCAGGTGGAAAGCAGCTATCTAGTCATACTCAAACCTAATTAAGTGCCCGTATACTCCATCTATATATGTCGGCCAATTCTGTGCTTTTCTATGTGATGATTTTTTAAAAATATATAATCATGACCATTTAGATTAATTATATATGACAAGAGAGATAGGTATCTGTATTATACTACCAGTATCATTAGGGTAAAATAGTAATTTACTAATACAATAATTAAGAGTTACTTTATCATTTTTTTTCCAAGCTAAATTTATCTATGATCATGCATTGCACTGGTATCGCTCATATTTCATCAAAAAAGTTAAAAAAGAGGAAAAAAGTTTAGTCACTGTTTAAATGACAATTATATCCCTCCACACCTTTTTTTTTTTAAATAATGCCCCTTTTTTTGCTATCGCCAACTGGATGGTAATATAAATAGATTTGAACCCTTCGATCAAATGGGATCAACGGTTTAAATTGTGTTCTACTGCTAGTAGAGAGCATCATAGTGAGGCCCTTTCGCTTGATGTTCGGTGTTTTAGACTTAGTTTGTTGGGGCAATGAACGATTCTACTCTCTCTTATAGAATTTAATTATTTTTAGGATTCAAAATTTATACAAAAATTTCAACCAATAAACAAAAATCCATATATTTCAGCCAATCGGATGTTTAGGAAAAAAAAATCGTTAACCTTGGTATATGCTAATTAAACAATATATAAAAAAGTTTATATTATATAAAAATGACAACATGCATTATACAATGATGACATGTACTAAACGGCCCTGCATATTATGCATGCATGTATGCCTGTTCTAGCTCAGAGAGAACATATCATCAGGCCGATATTCCAGCATGATATTCGATCGACCGATGTAGAGGCACATAATTTTTCAATGTGCAAAACAGGTATCAAGCTACAGAAAACACACAAATAAACAGACGCACACGCTATACATGCATATTCGAAATATCTACTCCATCCGTCAAAAAAAAAAATCAAATCTAGAGTTTGAATTTTGTTCCACAAAATATCAACTTCTACCATTCTACCTACTCTCAGCATATAAAACGAGAAATTTTATCCCTTAAATACCCTTTACCTAACTATCACTATTACTACGTACTTTTTCTAATAATACGAGGTATTTTTGTTATTTTTACCCTCTATTATTTTTTTTATTGTAGGAGTTAATATTTTATAAGACGGATGGAGTAGCTAGCTAGGGGTGTAGCTAGCTAATAAGCTAGGGTTTTGCTTCGTCTTCCATTATATGGATGGATATATATTCCTTGTTGGGATATTGTCGGGCGCGGGAACACGATGCCTGTGGGTACGTGGATGACATGCACGCTATGCATGGATCGACAAGTGTTTTTTGCCCCCCAAAAAACAATAAAGTGCCGAGGTGTCGATGCCCGGCCTAATTAAGTGGACATATCATATCGTGCTAGCTACTGTATTTTCCAACCATATATAGATACAGAAAATCTCCCCAGCTGATTTAGCTTATATATGGAATTATCCCTATATATATTACTACCTCCTTTCCAGGTTACAAGATTTTCTAGCATTATCTACATTCGTATATATGTTAATGAATCTAGACATATATATGTGCCTAGATTCATTAATATCTATATAAATATAGACAGTGCTGAAAAGTCTCGTAACCTGAAACGGATAAAATATCTGCAAGACTTCAGCTCTAACTCTAGGTCTAGCTCTATCTTCCCTAAAACTAAAACACAACCAAATATATAGTTTCAGCTTAAAAGACAAGCATATCAACTTCGAGTAATATATATATATGAAAAACATAAACTAATTAAGGTCGTTCGAACTACAAGTTAGATTAAAAGTTAGAACACTACTAAACATGTCCCACATATACATCGATTTGGTGCTCGATATGCATGTATGCTGCGTGCGTATCCATCCTGTTACAGCTAGCCAGCTAACTAGATAGATAGGATCCAAGGACGACAAAATTACAAAAAGCAACTTAATTACTCCCTCCGTTTTAACATGTTTTACACCGTTGACTTTTTAGCACATGTTTGACCATTCATCTTATTCAATAAATTTAAGTAATTATTTATTCTTTTCATATCATTTGATTTATTGTTAAATAGTACACATATAGTTTTACATATTAATTTCACACTTTTTTTAATAAGACGAACGGTCAAACATGTGCTTAAAAAGTCAATGGTGTCAAATATTTTGAAACGGAGGGAGTATATATTAGCTTCATGAAGTTGTATGGTTGCTTTAGGGTCTTTTGAGGTTCTGATAAATAGAGTTTCTTTCAAAATTAAAGTTCTATCAAATAATTTAGTTTTTTTATTTAGATTTTAAGAAATTGTGGATGTAGAATCCATAAATGAATTATATCAGCCAAAAACTTTTCTCAGCTTCTTCAGATTTTTGCCAACTAAATTTTCATCAGTTGCTTATGAAAATCTAAATAAAGGTCCCAAATATACCCTTAAACCTTGGAATTCGCTGTAGCTTACCACTTATATTTAGTCGTCATTTGTAGCCAAGTTTTGTCGTGATGGCAATGATATATACTGATATATATGATCGGTAGTGTGCGACTTGAAAATTATTAGAGCCCATATCGCAGTCAGCCGCTCATCCTCTTCCTCTCTTTGAATAGCGTACAGCTGGGACGCCCTAGCCAAGCTTAATTAGACCACTTGGCATCACTACACAACTTCTTTCCAAGCTAATATTTTTATATTATATATATATATAAGGAGCTAATCAGAACTATGATCATGAATTCAAGATACTGGCTTCATCTGGAGGTCAAATTAAACTACTTTAAGGCCGGGTTACTTGATTAACCGGTTTCACTTTTTACAGTAAAATATCTGATCGTATATCACACTACTTTTGATTTTTTTTTTAAAATAAATTAGTTATTTCTAAAGGAAAAAACAATAATATATGCACAATATAATAGATGCGATACGATGGAGTTGTTCTTATATTCATTTTTCGCCCAGTGCTCCTTGCCTCAGCAGAAAAGTTTGACGATTGCATCACGCATGCGCGCATATATATATATATATATATATATATATATATATATATATATATATATATATATATATATATATATATATATATATATATATATATATATATATATATATATATATAAAAGCTGGCATATATATATATGCCGCTGTTGGGGAGTTTAAGATTTTTAAAAACAGCTGGTGAGAAACTAGCTGATGAGAATATGGAGAAACTGACAAACCTAGCTTCTAGCTAGGGCTTATTTGGAGAAGCTTAAAATTTTGAGAAGCTGATTAATTGGTAGCGAGCCAGCTTCTGAGAATCTAAAAAGGCTGGATTTTTTTAGCTTCTGGCTTCTAGTTCATTTTCTGAATTATACAACTGCAACTTCTCAGAATCTGGACCAAAAGCTGAATTGCTTGGGAGAGCTACTGATTCTGAAAGAAGCTACATAAGTTAGAAGCTCCCCAAATAGATAGCTTATTTTCTGGATTATACAATTATAGCTTTTTAAAATCTGGGACGGTTTGAAAAAGCTTCTGGCAGCTGAAGATTTTAGAAAAAGTTACAGCTACTAGAAGAGCAGCTCCATAATCGCATTTATGCTACTACTGTGCATGCATAGTGATCTAATCTAATGACATGACTAACTGATCGATCCAAGAGGCCGCCCGGCAAGCATGCATATGTGCTATGTCTATAGACTACATAGTAGTAGTAGTTATATATAGTACAACTATGTAGTTAGGATGTGATTACCATGTAGAAAGTGTTGGCTTTGTCCACACAACAAAAAAGACTAATCAACTATATAGGTTACCATAAGTGTTGCCTTTAATTGTTGGCCATTCTTTTGCCATGAAACGTAACACACGCATATCCTAGCTATTGGGTTCTTGCACATGTACCCTTCATCCATCTCAATGTCAAAGTGGGGAAAAAAGAGAGGAGGAGCTAACGTGTCACGCTTGGAACAATAATATAATTATGACTCTAGCTACATATATTTGACCAATATTGTACTATATGCTTGACCAGGCGACACGCGTATGTGCTCGTATGTACTATATAAAAGCTATATATACTTAGCTCGCTAATATAATGGAGATGCCAAAGGCCAATTAACTAATAGTATAGCTACTAGCTAAGTTTTCTTTTTTTTTTCTTTTCAAGACAAGCTAACGCTGCATGCATGCATATATATTGAAGCTTAATTACGGCTTAGCCAGTGATCAGATATTGTTAATGCGTCACAGTACAGATCAAACAACTAGCGGTATCTGTATGCCACACCTTAATTAATTTGCTGAGATGCACCGTACGTGGCCGGGCGTCCACGTAAGTGTACATTACCTAACCATCTGGTAACAAATTAATTAAGGATTCTTGGAGGGGATTTAATCCTATGCATTTTTCTTCTATACGGTTATTTAGATCAAAGGAATATCTATAAAAATTCCTATAAAATTCATTTGGATTATTGACTCAAAACATGAAAATTTTGAAGAGATTCTAACATGAGCTTCAACCTCTTAATTAAGGAAAAAAATCCTCTGTATATATCTCTCTTATGTTTCCTGCTTTCTCCTGGCACTCCATCAAAATGATCATTCATGCAATTTTCCTATGTTTTTTTTTATCCGCGGGATTTGAGATGCTAGGACATTACCATCCTGCATTTGTCCTATTTTTGTGTTTTGAGAATCCTACATTTCAAAGAAGCTATATTTCTATGAATAGCACTGAGATGGATTTCCACTAGCTAAAATTAATTAATAAGGGCCCTTTGATCAAAGGATTTATGTAGAAATTCTATAGATTTGAATCCTATGGGAAATTCTCCTATTGGGCCCCTTTGATATATACAAAGGATTTGGAGCTTTCAAATCCTATGCAATTCCTATGAAATAGCTTTCTGCTTATAGATTTTGGAGGAAACTTAGCAAGAGCTTCAACATATTTGAAATTTTTCTTTGAATCTATCTCTCTCATCCGACTCCTCTAATTTTCCTGCAGTCCAATTTAACGGCAATTTCGGTGCTTTTCCTCTGTTCTGCAATTCTTTATTTTATACTTACATTCCTGTTATAATTTTTTTATATTCCTCTATTTATCCATCCTGCAATTTAAAGAAGCCCTAAATATATAATTATTAATTGGTGGAGAACGAGCAGCGAGCATGGAGCTAGCTAGCAGCAGTGTACTTCAACTAGAATTAATGGTGGCCACAGCTTTAAAGATGATACATGTCACGTGGGACAAAGAGTGAATTAGACATTGAACCATGTATTATATGTAACGAAAGTTTTACTTTGGATTAGCCGACTAGGTTAGAGCTAATGTTTTTATTTTGGACCAGTTATTCTCACTTTAAGCAACTGGGCGTCGACTACCGTCGCACTCGATCGGCTGCCAACAGCAGCGGAGCTTGAGCTTAAGCTTAATTAGCTCGAGCTTCACACACACACACACACACACACACACACACACACACACACACATATATATATATATATGTAATACACAATGCTGATGGAGAGCAGGCGGAGCTCGAGCGCAAGCTAGCGTTGCGTCGGCGTATGCAGAGCCTGAGTTCTATCTAGAGAAGAGCTTAATTAATTGCCTACTAAATTAAATAAGCAGAGGTTAATTAAGGTCAAGCATAGTGTAGCAAGAACAGAGCCAGAGCGTAGCTTGAGCCTGAGCTGGATCATATCGACGTACGTTCGGGAGCACAGGCGGCATGGATTAATTCATTTCCACATGTGGAGAGAGAGAGAGAGAGAGAGAGAGAGATGATCTAAGTGAAATTATAACAAATGCTAGATTACTAGGTATAGCTCGTTCAAAGTAAAAATATTGTTTATAGGATAAAAGATGACGTGGCACCATACAAAAAATTGAGAAGAGGATGTGAAACTGGCCTGGTCTAACATGCAGGAGACCTCTGCTGAATTTATATAAAATATCGCGAAGACAGACATGTGAGTAGTAGTAGTTTATATATATATACATTAATTGGGGGAATTGAGTATAGTACTATTAATTAGTTTCTAGCTATAGTTAATTAAGATGACGCGAAGGTATACAATCAGTCCTTTTTAGTGATGTCCTGCACTTGGGACTGCCCTTATTACACCAGTTACTAGCTATCTAGAGCACTCCATCAGTCTTTAATTTTTTATTTATGAATTGGTGGTGGCAATGGAAAATTAAAACGCGCGGTAAGAGAAGGAATGTCCTACTATATATATGTATACACATATTCTCTTATTATTAATTATGTCCTAATATCTGCACTAGCTATCTCTCCAATTATTTTCACGTTATATATTAAGAGATCAATCAAAGGTCAAACCTGGTATATATGTGTATAAAGGACAACAGCATCTTAGCTAATTATAATGATTTTATAGTTTTGCTGGAACACAGCTAGCATATGGAGAAAGAAAACCACGATTGTTTATCACACCTAGCTAATTAAGGTTACTATACATATAAGCTATCGATCTGGTCGGGATAGCTCTTTATTCCGTGCATGCATTGTGTTGTGTTGCTAGCTTTCCTTTTTGATCTCTCAGATTAACAAAAACAAGCCTAGTAACTAATGGAGTATATAGCTAGGGTACTCGAGGATATAATTTTTATTAGTTGGAACTGATCATCGCATGCATATATATAACTGGTTCTTGATATGAATAAATAAATAACTACATTTGCCCTGCTTCTTTTTGGTCTCACCAGTGTATATTCACGGATGCATGCTAATTATAGGGTTATAAGTACGTCTCCAGATAATAATAATGTGATGTGAAACCATGAGGCGATCTGACAATCTACTGTACAATATAATTGCAGTTAATACTTCCTCCTTTTCTTAACAGACGAAGATATTAATTTTTTAGATACGTTTGAACATTCATTGTATTGAAAAAATGTAGTTATTAATTTTTTATTGTGACTTGATTTATCTAAAGGTTCTTTAAATAAGACTAACATTTTTATATATTTTTAAAAAACCAAATAATACAAATGGTCAAATATATATCAAAGGAAAATATATATATTTGTACGTATGTATGTATTCATACGTCGTAGTCTTGTAGAAATTAAACGTACGGCTCTAGGAATCGGTGGCGGTTCAATCAGGGCATTAACAGTTGACAGTGAAGATTGCAGCTGAGTAATCTGATGTGCTATATGCTAGTGGCTGATCTAGTAATTAACTGCTGCTTCCTGTAATTAGCTCTTATACTCGCTGTCAACAAGTCCTTTTTATGGCGTTTTTATGTAGCTAACATCCTGGCGCTTCATTGCAGCTTCTACAAATTAAACGTGGTTTTTTTTTCCTTCTTAACGACAATATAATTCTCTACAAGTGATTTATAATTCAATCAAATAGTTCTTCCAAGTGTACTACCATTTAATCGATCTCTCGTTAAAGTAAAAGGCAGATGAGATAAAAAAGAACTAGAAAAGGTAAATCGCAATCTATCGATCGATGATTGAGCATCTAGTTAAATAGATGCATATGCGTGCCAGTATTGTTGACTTGCTGGTCCATTTTAAGTTGTCTTTCGCGCCATGTTCAGTGCATGATTCCACATCAGCATTTATACTTAGCTAGCATCCACAAAATGACGTCTCCATCTCTCAGATTTGTCAAATCACCTTACATCAACGCACTAGTACCAACATCAAGGCTGCCTAGCTACTCTGTTTTCAGGACGAGCTAGAGGCAATTAACAATGCAATCGAGATCAGAATCAAAAAGAAGGAAAAAAAAAAGCAATGCGATCGAGATCGATAATCATCGACTTTTATTCAATTCTCCAGTAATCAATCACTACCACTTTGGATTCATTCTGAAGATTTACAGCATGCATATGCATGCAGCTTGCAAAGGAAAACAACCGCAGATATTTTTGCTAGCTGATTGAACACCTTTGGAACATTGAATCATCATTGATTCACTGTATCTATCTACAACTTTGCCTGTTTGACAAGGATAGCTTTGTCTTTGCAGGTGTAGAAATTAAAGAGAGAACTTCTCTTTCGATGATGTGCATCTGCATCAAAACCAAAACATCCAGATGTTTCCATGGCAAAAAACAGAACGGCATACTGTTCACTATCCCATCGTACTGGTACATCATATGCTTCAGGTATGTACAGTGCAAGCAAGGAAAAGGGAGGCATATTATTTTTCATGTCATTTTCGTGCAAAAGCTCACCTTGTCTGGGTATTTCCATCGCATCAGGCAAAACACGAGTGATGATGGAAAGCATCTTGTTCCGGGCTATGTGAGTTGCATGCAGTTTCCATCTTATCAGGTTATGTGGTCATCAGCAACACCAGAATTGAGATTACCATGGGCGGCAGCTCCAGTTTTTGCTGATACCAACAAACCTGGAACAGTCCCAGTTTATCAGCTGATACCCAACAAACCTGGAACAGCTCATCCATACCTATCACCAGCAGCAGTGCAGATGTTGCCATTTCTTGTCCATGAGGTTGCTCTGCAGTGGTGGATGCTTAGCAGAGGAATAACATGCTGATGCAATGCAGTTGCTTCTTGTTGGTCTTGCTGGATATTTTTACTATTATATATAAGCTAGTACACCAAGTGATTCATCATCAGCATCCATCAATCTTGCATGACTGACAGAATTTTCAACAGCAAGCTTTGCAGCACACCTCTCAATCTTGATCCATGACAATCGTGAATTCTTCTTACCCCCACTTGCACAAGGAAAAATGAGAGCTCACAATCTGCGGTGACAAAACTAGGTGGCAGAGTCAGCAGCATGGTTTTGCCAGAACTTTTGATAGCTATGCAAAATCTGCCTCTCTACTTAATTTCTTCCCCAGCACATATATGACAACACACAACTAAATTTTACAACAAATCAACAAATTGATTTGCACCAGGGTACATGGCGACGGTGTGAACTTCCTATCTCAGAAACATTACCTAGCTACATTCTCATACTGCAACTGTCATCTCCTGTAATATGGATAGGTTCCATAAGCTATATTCCTTTGTAACGCTATATTCTCGTTATGCTGAATTAGCTGGGCCAAATGGAAATCATAGGGGTGAAAACCATTGATCACAGGTTGCTGTTCTAGTAAAGGGACAAACATATGTTGGGCTTGCTGCTGTGGTTGGATTCCAGGATTCAGGTGGATGAAATTACCCTGCTGTTGACCTAGTAACCCCTGACTATAAAGGGGAGCTGAATGTAGATGCTGTTGTGGTGGTAACCCATAAGCAAACATAGGGTCAACCAAAGGTTGAGGTATGTGGGAAACCTGATTAATTGGTTGGATGGGCCGTATTTGAGGCACAAATGCGGTAGGACGGTGTAAATTAGTGGCAGATCTACTAGCAGCCGGTCCAGGGTTTACAGTATGCTTCACTTTCTTTTGCTGCTTCTGGTTGCTTTCTGGGCCAATAATATGCTTCGCTTTCTTTTGCTGCTGTGGGTTGCTTTCTGGGCCATGCGTTGGGTGGTCCTTCCTCTTAGGACGCTTTAGACTGGGATTACTGATCAGCTCATCCTGACGAAGCGGCTCAAACATAAGGTTCTTCAGCTTTGGTGCATCAATTTTACCCCTAAAGAAATTGTTCAAATTCAAAACAGCGACCCTTATGCATTCGCTGATTTTCTGCATCTCCTCCTTGCCTACTGCTCTGGCAAAATTCTGTGACCGGTCCAAGAAGTCCTCAACCTGCATGAATTGCTTGTTGTGTATAAATAAACAAACTTTTGCAAAAGTTACTAAAAAAGCACAATGAATTCATGGAAAAGCTTACACTCAAGTTACCAACTCCTCTTTCCCAGGTCTTAAAGATCCATGACCCTTCAAAATTGCTAGCACAGAGCCCTTGCTCCCATAAACCCTCCACTGATAGTAGCTGCATGAGAGAAGGTCAATAGTGTCTGTCAGCATAATGAGTTCTGACATTAAGAAGGAAGGGCTCTTTTGTGGAAGTAATGTTAACTAAGTAATCAATGAACAGCTTACAAACCGTTCATACGTATATACGACACCAAAATAAGCAAACAACTTTGCCTAGCAACAAATTAGATGGACTCAGGTGGTATAACCCTCTCTAACTGTGTAACAAGATCCCTTAATTAGATAATGAAGTCGATGATGCTATACAAGAGAACAATGTTTAGAAGGGCACAAGAGAACAGTGACATGGACCAGGTGAACAGGACCGTCCCGTCCCAGCTGGGTCAAACTGGGAGTTTACTGTCACAGATTTTTGTCACGGATTATTAGCCTCTAAAAATATGTTTTCTCAAAAACCTTTCTTCTACTGCATTGCTTAGATCCCTTGTTCTAAGCTTCTTATTTATTAATATTTTTTATCAAAATATTTAATTTGTATTTACCACCGTGCAGATAATCCACTACAATAATCCAGTCAATAATCTTTTTCAAACTGGGCATTTGTTCAGACATTTGCAGGGGTTCAGATCAAGTCATGTGCAAGGGGAGATATCCCTTTGTCAATCAATGTAAAAACTCTAGGAAATGAGGGCAAAACAACCATAACTCAACAATATCCCTATGGATTCAAAATAGAATATTGGCCTGTAACAAACATAAATGGAAGGTGCATTTTTAATTCACTTACTTTACTCATAAGTGACACAAAAAGCTCGGCAACTGATTCTTTATTTCTGCTCCCAAACCCCTCAACTAGTGAGACATTTCTCTGAATACTTGGAAAGTCTGGACCATCTACAAGACGATGGAAATTATCTTAGTTTCTTCATATAAGTTTTATATCAACAACAGAGAAACCAATCCCAGGAAAGCGTAGCAGTGAGAATGACATACACCTAAAAATAGAGAGAGTACCTTTCAACAAGGCAGAAAATGCAGGTAAGATTGGAGGTCGCCGGGTCTGTAATCCACATTGTTTAATAAAAAGTGTGTTTATTTCTCTTTTTGCCAACAGAAAAAAGGACTTAGGATTAACTGCAAGCTTATACATACAGGCTGTAGAACTTTAATGGAAATTCCATGAGGCCAGTGAAGCTACCCTAACTACTTGATACTCATGACTAAAAAGTCCAATAAAAACTCAAGTCAAAGTAACAAACCTGTAAATGGAAAGCAACTAAAGAGATAATCGCCATTGAGCTCATTGTTCGATCTCTGGGGCAATTAACATCATGTGCCTTTGCCCAGAATTTCATCTGCAGAATTAACAGAAACGGTTGGTGTCACATATTTTAGAAGGCCACTGTATGGGGATTCTTGCAACAATTTTATTGCCCATTGGAACGAAAAAAACGTGACAGAGAATTGCAATACCAGATAACATAGTATCTGAAATCTTTCATCAATGGATGAAATAAGTTTAAATATCATTGATCTTGACATGCCATCTTTGTTCTCAACTGAAATATCACACTCAACCCCAGTTCCCTTATCAATAACCTTCAGTACAGGAACTTTAGCAGTTACAACAGGTAAAACCCCATGACAACGGCCATTCCCTGATATTGACAATATAAGGACAAGGAAACGAAATCACATTAAAATTGGCATCAAAAGGTTCTATTAAATAGGTGACATATATCAAAATGAAGTTATTTATGTCCAATTGTCAACACCATGTCAAGGAGAATACACTTCTTATCAAACATACACCGATAATTTGATATACTGTTAATAACAAAACTAATTTAAATTCTTCATTTAAATTTTAGATATTTGGTGTGTGACACATATTGCAACATATATGAAGGGACACCATAAATATATGGATATAAAGTTGACCCTTTTGGATCTGTTACATAAACCTAGAGAGTGTAGATAATTACTCTGATGAGCATATAGAACTTTTGCGAGGTTCCGAATAACAGAAATCTTGTCCTTGCGAGCAAATTGACTATGAAAATCAGCATTAAAGTTGACAGAGAGGTCAAGGTCACTTTTGGAAGTAAATAGATCCATTGTGAACGATCCAAATGCTTCCACAACTGGAAACCCCTTCTTTTTACCTGGAAGGAGGCATCATAATCAGGAAACAGGTCATAATATCACACAAATTTGCAATATTCAGGCAGAGACTAAGTATTCATGGTAAAAGAAGGAATCTTGCATGTAAAGAAAAGTGTATTGCAAAAGTGTAGACACACACAGAAATCTGAACAATGCATGTTGAAGTTAACTGATCAACTAACAGTCAAAAGGAGGTTAACTAGGCATATTTGTAGTACAAATCAAGCCAAATTCATATAATTTTCATGCTTGTGTTTCCAAATGCATTATCCTTTTCACCAATGCTCTGTTATGTACAAGTTTCAACACAAAATTTTGCACTATGCATCTTTCTAGCATCAGAAGCAAAAGTCTTTGCTTGACCATTAGGTGTCAGCAATCCATAACTGAGGTGCACAGAAAAAGCATATTTTGCTGAATGCTGACGCATATGAATCATAACTGCAGGTGTTTAAAACCCTATTCACACTATTGTTGAACTGCAAATGAATTTCCCTGATTGCATATGTGTATGAATTACAAGAAAATGCATCTTTTGCAACTCTCATATTATATTTTCAAGCATAGTCAGCAATTACAATGATCAAAAGCGCATATTTTGAAAGCATAATTCATCGACCCATGATAACAGATGAAATATAACTCTTACCATATATCTCTTCTGCTATTTTGTTGAAGACATCGATCATCAAATGCCGTTGCTCATAGTCATCAGGCTTTGGACGCAATATTGCATATAATTCTATAAGTAAATCCTCGAGAACTGGAAGCAAAGTAGGATTGATAGAGGGTGCTTCTGCCTCCAACTCGCAACTCTCTGCACGCTTGCATAGCGCTGCTAGTAATTCAAAATTTAAATAAAAGGTATCAGTTGCAGTGTACATGAAAGTATTCATTAATGGCGCAGAAGTCCGTGTAATTGGTATCAAGCATGGTAATTCACAACTGTTTCAGCATTTACATGCCCAGAGTACTCCTTCATATAAAGAAGTCATGTTTGCAAACAATCACAGCCACCACGTATATATTTAGAGCTGCCAGCATTTGCTTGCGCAGAGAGAAGCTATTGACTTATTTCTAAGTAGTCAGGAAATCTAGAGAAGCGAAACATGACAAGAGGCTACAGGATAACTTTGTGGACGGAAAAACAGACAAGCAGCTATCTTTGCCGCAAAATGAAACTGTCATTACTCATAAGAAATATAGGAGTATTAGTCTAGGTCCACCAGTTGTATTGAGTGCAGAAGATATAGCATGCTGCTTGCATGCATCTGACATGGTCACATGATACAGTTGTTATCTGTGATGCCCTGGTGTACAGAAATGATACCGTAGCAGAGGAATCTAACAGAAAGGTTTGGTTCTTGATGTGCTTGAATCGAAGAGCAGCATGAGGCAGGAAGTAATATACACCAATAATAAAAAAAAAATTGGGAGCAGCAATAAACAGATAGTTAAATAGTACTACCTTGTGAATCCCATGAGATTTCCAAGCTCTGCGGCCTGCAGGATGACACCAAAAGGAAAGAAATTTTAACTGAGAGGTCATCATAAACCGGGGGAAAATAAATCGGGTTGGTCCGTAGTCGTACCAATCCAGAAAGCTAGACATGGCAGCAAATTCTGAAGGAGAGGATTAAGCTTAAGCATATACTAGTATCTACAAAGCACAATCCCCTCGCTCTCTCGTCTTATAGAACTACTAGTACCATGAGCAAGAAGAAGAATCCGAGTAGAATTTGGTCGTACGCACGCACGCGGCGACTCCAATTCCCCCCAAAAGCACAAGGGGATCAGCGGAACACGAAGGGGGGCAGAGGCGCGAAGAATAACGGACCTGGGGGAGCGGTCGGGCCGAGACGAGGCGTCGACTTTGGACGGGACAGGAGGAGAGGCGGCGGCGGCCATGCAGATGCGGCGGCGGCGGCGGCGGCCGTCGGTTTCTGGCGGTGAAGACGTGAAGTGGTCGGAACTCGGAACGCAAGGCGCAAGAAGAAGGTAAGGCTGGTGGGGCCCACTACCACGGTCGGTTAACGGTTTTGCAAGGCCCAACTCAGCTTCAAGGCCCACCACCACCATGATCAGGCCCAAGAGATGATAAAGTGGCCCATTGCCAAGAGGAGAGTAGGAGGCGGAGGTGGTGTGGGAGATTGATTAGTACCACATCGGCTAGCGGAGAGGAGGAGGGGGTAGGCGGGTGGGTATAAAAAGGGAGGCGATGCGGCCGGTGGAAGGGCACGCAGCTGCGCGGTGAGCACAAAGCGAACTATTCTTTCGCCTTTTACTAAAGAATACCGTGTGCGCGCCGCACATAGCAGCATACGCTTATTTTTGGAGGGCGCCCTATCCAAGGGCCCCCAACAATTCTCAAATTCAATAACTCTTTTTATTTTTGGAGGGTGCTCTATCCAAAGGCCCCCAACATTCTCAAATTCAAAACTCTTTTAAGTTAGAATATCAAGTACACAGAAATTTACATTGTCCGGTCGTTTGAAAACAAAAATATCTCTTTTCCTGCATTCTCCTTTCTTGATGTTTATACAGTACCTTTTTAAAAACTAGAAATGCTTTTCTACCCGCCGAACCCCGTTTGGTGAATTTACATGTCGAATTCTCCCGGCTCACTGTCAAGCTCAAGTGAAGAGCAGCAGCACAGTGTACAATGTAATTTTACATGTGCTGAAGAAGAAAGACAAACCTGATTCAGCTCAGCCAACTACTCTTCTTCATCAGGGTTTCCCTTGACTGTTAGTTGCATGCATACTGGCTTTCCCCCCACATTCAATCTCAGCTTCTGCATCCCCTGAATTCTGCCATGGATTATCAACCAAAGGTTGCCATGCACAAGATTACGACCTCACTCCACTTGGTTCACAGGATCTTAGACAGCATCCTGGATAGAGCCTACGACGACAAACTAGACAGGCTATACGAGAGCGTCAACAATGATGATCAAAGGGGTGGCCTGAAGATTCTAGCATCACAGGCTCATCACATACATGAGCTGGCAAAGGAGGTTCAGATCAACTTCTCAGGGTACATGGAGATGCAAAGAAAAGAAGAGAAAAGGTTTGGGAGTATGATATCAAGCCTAAAGAAGGAGAACCAGGATATCAGAAGCATGCTGAAGATTGCTGTCACTGAGAAGGAGGCAGCAGAAAACAGGCTCTGTGTACTGAAGGGTGATAAGGATCAGGGCAGAAGTGCAATCCTGCAGATTGCTGAGAAGGGATTGCACAAGGTTGGCTTTGGCTTCATCATGGATGTGATCACTGGAGAATCAGAAAGAGAGGAAAACATGAGCAGCAACAGTGCGACTGAAATATCCACTACTGGAAGAGAAAGCGATCAGGGCGTTGACAGTCTGGTAAATAGTTCTACATCACTCCTCATTCTTCCTCACTGGCTTATGTATTCATTCTTACGAAATCAATAATTTCCAGTATATCTGTTTCTTATATATAATCCTTCTAAACTTACTGCAATATATAACATCAACATTCAGTACCTGTGAACTAATTCCCCTGCAAGCTTCCAATAAAGTTGACAAACATTATTCTATGACCGTGAATGCAAGTTGACGAGTTGTCAAGGAAAAAATTTCCTGATTGCAGAACTTGATCAGCTAATTATCCGTCTAGCTGTTTCGTTTCAGACTTCAGTAGTTGGAAAGACGATGGAAAATATGCAGAATGAGATAAATGACCTAAGGCATGCCTTACATAAGTCCAGGTAAACTACAAAAGTCATCGAAAAAGATGTATATATGATAGAAAATTTGATGAAACACTCAAAAGTTTTTCCATTAATACGGGTGCTAATTGACATTATCAAATTGTTCCAACAGGTCAGATTGTGATCGTTTGCAACTTCTTGCTGCTGAACAGGCCCAGAAAATAGTCAAATACGAGTTGCACATTAAAGATTTGGAAGAAAGAGAAATATTCCTACTTCACAGCGTATAAACAAATTTACATTTTAAGTTTCTTTATTTGCTAGCCAGGTAACTGAGAAGGGCCTGATGTTCTTGTTTGCAATGCTTAAGGTTGAAGAACTCACTGTAGATCTAAAAGAAGTAGAACGGGAGGCTGCAAGATGGAGGGAAGCATGTGAATTGGAGGTAGAAGCTGGAAAGGATGCTATCAAACAACTCAACCAGGAGGTAATCTTTCAGTAATTACTTTGACCTAAGCTTCCTCAAGATGATCTCCTGAGGTCATGAGGCTTGCGCCGTTCTTTTCAGACTGACAAATTTTAAACAAATTTTCTCAAATTTAAAAGGATGAATCATGCTCAAATTTATTATGTAAAACAATCATAAGTTTGGAATTCTTGAGTTTGCAGTCACTCCAGTTGGGAAAAACAGTACTCTGATGATACCACAACAATATGTGACACCTAATAACGTCATTTATCATGAGCATTATGCATGTTCTCATCAGTTAGGTCCCTTTCAGGTCGCCTTGCTCACAGAAGAACTGAGAAGGGTAAAAGCAGACTTGGAAGCTGCAAACAGTAAGCTACAGCTGAAAGAAAAACTAGCTGCCACTGCAATGGCAGCACAAGCTGCTGCTGATGAATGCCTCAAGCTTGCAGACAGTAGATCTGCTGGGCTACAACTGAGGATAGAAGAGTTGACAAAGCAGATAGAGCAAGAAGATGAGCATGCAGGAAAGGAGCGAGGGAGTGCTCACAGAAGAACAAGATACGCTTGCTGGCCTTTGCGACGACTTCGGGTCATATCAGCATCCTCTAGTGCCAGGAAATGGTTTGTTGATCAGAATGGCAGGTTGCCACCTGGGACAGAAGCACTACTGCAAATAAGGATCTAACAAATATTCAGAGTTTCCTTGTGCTAGAGATATAATGTTGTCCATTATGTTTTGAATGTTTGCACATGCATATCTAAGGTGTTTTGAAACATGTTTATATGGTCTTGCCACTGGATATGGCTTGTTCAACTATAGTCGTCCAACTTTAAGTTATTTTGCATATATGGATATTTACAGAAATATTTGTCACCTTATAAAATGGCTAAAAGAAAATAAAATATTCAAGGGAATACTTTTTTTTTCCAGGATGGCCAAATGATATTAAGATCGAGGGAAAATATTACATGAAAGGGAACATGCAAATATGTATACACTATACAATAGTTACAGAGTTACAGGGTTTGGTCTTGTGCAATGCACCAGCATGAGGTCATTCATTAATCTGAAGCTTGAAGCATGGAGGTATCACTGATTACAGGCATAACAAACCTTGCAACTCTCTCCCAAAAAGAAAAAGATATAAGAAACCTTGCATTTCTAGCCTTAGAAAAAACCATCTTATAAATTATAAATATACTTCTCTTGGTCTCTTCCATGATCTAAACCAATTTAGTAGCTGAAAATTACAAGGCTATTCACTATTCAACTTCGGAATGACCAACAATATCCAGAAAAACCATCCACCCTTACGTTCAGCAATTACACAGGGTATAACAAATCCATGGTAATTAATCTAGCAGAATGTGAATATTCCGATGAAAGATACAGACATGAATATGAACACACTACCTGTCACCTGGCCTTCTTCCCCAATGGCATGGCAGTAACCGAAGGCGCCGTCCTCTTCTTGCTAAAGGCACTAGTTCTGCTTTCAGTCTCACCACTGTCATCATCACTATCATCATTCACCTCCTGAGCAATTGTCTTCTCCTCCTCGGTGGCCTTTCTCTTTTGCGCGTTCACCTTCCCCAGCAACCTCCTTTCCACTGGATCAGTAGGAGCCGCACGTTTTACATTAGGTGCCACTTTAGCACCAAGACCAAGCCTACATCAATTTGCCAGCCTCACATATATATACTGGGTTTTATATATCCAGGAATGCTAAGAAAAAGAAATTCAATTCGTTGAATTGGTTATACCCTGGTGGGCGACCCTCAAAATCCTTAGCTTTGGGTTCATCCTGGTCTGATGCACTCATTTTGTCCACCCATGTCTGTGCCTGAGAACGATTAAATCTGCGGGTTAGTATGCCACATAGAACTAGTTCATGAAATACCATTGCACTCGAAGAATTCGATCGAACACTAGGAAAAACAGGAAAAGAAAAATAACCACTGCTTTTAGGATAAGAGAGTTCAACGGCGAGGCACCCTCTAAACCTAACTAGCACGGACTGCATCGTGCGCTTCTAGGACGGAAAGAGTAACAGAGAAGAGAGCATGGGAGTGGTGGAGGCGGAGCTGACCAGCTTGAGGGCCTTGTTGAGCGTGACCACCTTGGGGAGCGGGGCCTTCTTCTCTCCTCCCGATGCTGGCGGCTTCTTCTCCGACGGCTGCTCGGTTGCCATGGCTGGTGGTCGAAGCGGCAGAGCCAAGAGACTGGAGGTTTCTGACCGGATCAGCGGCGGCGGGAAGAGCTAGTAGGAGGAGGCGGCGGCGAGCGAGAGAGCAGAGCAGGCGGCGGCGGCGCGACGGTGAATCGGACGCAGGCGCAGCGACAAGAAAGAGGGAGGCCGTCGTGGACTCGTGTGTCTTATGGACTCTCCCTGGGCTGGGCTGGGCCGATAAATGGGCCGTGGTGGCCTCGTTGTTACGCAGCTGCTACTTGGACCTTGACGGACGGTGTACAAATACGCTTTCTATTCAGAAAAGCGTATTTTTCATAATGGCACAAGTTTACATAACGGTTAGACTCTGATGCAATGGAGAAAAATTGCGAAATTAGTTTGGCACAGCTCATCGGATCACACTTAAAATGCAACACAGATCTGGTAGCTCCTGGCTGCATTCCAGTGATACATCATAAAATTGCAGTACCGGTTTTTTTTTTCTCAAGCATCAGGCGATTTTCAGACAAAACTTGTCCAACACAGCAACAGACAATGGATTATTCAGCAAGCAGTTCCCTCGGCATTGCTTGAGCACCTAGGAAACTGCCATTTTATTGAAGGGAACTACCATCACAATCAGCCTTCACCAATCACCACCATGAACTACTGTTACATGCAAACTGTTCCTCAAAAACCTCCTCCTATTCCTCCTCTTTTTTATTTTTTATTTTTTATTACTCGAGCAGCAGCAGCACGATCTACTCATCGGTGACGCATCCTCTTGATGCAGGGGACACGAGCTTCGTGTACTGCAATGATAAAAGGATTACAGCGATGTTCATTACCAAAGGCCAATCTTATGCGACCAGGAATGTTAATGTGATATAATGTATGTAGTAGTACCTTCCAAAGCGCTCCACGGGCAGCCTTGTGTGGCGGCGGCGTCCATTTCCTCCGTCTTTCTTCCAGCTCAGCTTCAGTCAGTTCAACATCAATTACTCTCTTCACAACATCAATGGTAATTTTGTCACCGTTTTGAACAAGACCAATTGGACCTCCCTCCTGAAAAATATTCACATTGTAAACAACACCAACCAAAACAATCTTTGCTGCCGTTATCTTTCCCCTAGCTGGCAGCGTCATGAGGAAGAACCATTTGAAAGGCCGCAGGAAAAAGAACTAGCAGAATGTTACATTTTATAGGTTAATGTGTAACCAATGCTAGAGTACTACAACACAATACCTGTGCTTCAGGACAAATGTGGCCTACAACAAATCCATGTGATCCTCCAGAAAATCTGCCATCGGTCAGCAGGGCACACTCCTGTAGTGATGTTTGAATACAAGTTAAATATTGATCAGCTGTCACAAGGAAAGTTATCAGACATTCAGAAGACAGCAAGATAACTACCTTCCCAAGACCAGCACCCATTATTGCACTAGTTGGAGTCAGCATTTCAGGCATCCCTGGTCCACCTTTCGGTCCTTCTCCTCGTATCACTACTACCTTCCCCTGTTGTGATTGCATGCCAGCAGAGTAATTCAGAACAAGACTATGCATGGTTGTCCCAGTGAACTAATGCATTCCCTTGTCAAGAGCGTAAAAGGAAATATCGATAAAGCGCATTAGTTTGCAAAACTAATTAAAGTTGACTACTGTGTCAACTGGAATAAAGGTAAGTTATATTAAAATATAGGTCCAATCATTAGCAAAAAAAAAATGCAACTGCACAGAGATTTCAAAACGATATCTGCCCCACACTTATACATATATATTAGCATTCCTAGGTGCAAATATATATATTTGCATTCTTAAGTGCACCAGAGTATGATTTTTTTCATTAGCGCTTATACAAAAGATTTATTTTATAGTTCTCTGTTTCAGCGCAAAGAGTTATGTTATAAGCAAAAACTCAGATATTAAATTTACCCAAATACTTGGAAAACTGGTTGCTATGAAATTTTGTATTTCAGGCCTCTGAATTGCAAAAGAATGTGTCCAAATTGCACCTTTTGGATTAATCATATTACCTTGAAATTCGCTGGGTTTTCTGATATAGCTGTAATCATAGATTCTTCACCCTCAAACACTAGTGCAGGGCCTGCCATTTGACCATAACAAATTTAAATTTTACAGATAATGTGAGGAACTGAGGCTCAAAGGATTAGAAAAGGTGAGCAACAAAAGGCACCTGAGAAAAACATCCCCTCTTTGCCAGTAATTTTTGCTACAGAACCTTCTGGTGCAAGATTGCCATAAAGTATTTGTATATGACCAGTTGATTTGATTGGGTTGTCCAGGGGCCTTATTATTTGCTGAAAGAACAAATAAAATGTGTAAATGCTACTATACAAAGAGCTAGATAATAAGGCATAAGAATTCTGGGTTGAGCTTTACCTGTCCTTCGGACAGAGGAGGGAAGATTTTAGCATTTTCCGCTAGAGTTTTCCCAGTGACTGAAGATGGAAAAGAACAAATCGGTTAGTAACCAAATAAAGGAGCTTCTACACATTATTATGAATAGAAATTGATGGCACACACCGGTCATACAATCACCATCAAGAAGACCTTGCTCCAGAAGATAATGAATTACTGCAGGTGTTCCACCAATCTGAAATGTGCAAGCACGAATTTTTGTGAGCGCTTCACACAAACACTAATTGTAAAGATGAAGTGAAACCAAGTACATATTTATAGCATCAAGTATTTACCTTATGCAGATCCTCCATGACATATTTGCCACTAGGCTTAAGGTCCGCAAGGAAAGGAACTTGGTCACTGACCTTCTGAAAATCATCAAGAGTTAATTGCAGACCTACAGACCTGAAAGAAGAAAACAATCAGCATTTGTCTATCCAAGACATTAAAAAGCAGACAAGAGGAAGATAACCCACCTAGCGATAGCAATTAAATGCAAAACAGCATTAGTAGACCCACCAAGTGCCATGACAATGACCATTGCGTTCCGCAAAGATTTTTCAGTGATAATGTCTTTAGGCTTCAAATCCATCTTTAACAATTCTAAAAGATACTTCCCAGCAAGACGGCATTCCTCTAGCTTTAGTGGGTCTTCAGCAGGGGTTGAAGAACTTCAGAAAATAAAACACAGCAGAACTGATAAGAGTTCTGTTCAATTTCTGAACTCAGAGCAAATTGATTATGCAGCCTAAAAAGAAAACAAGACAAGGTTCCAGCATATTGTTTGCACCTGTACGGAAGGCTCATACCCATGGTCTCGATGGCGGATGCCATTGTGTTCGCGGTGTACATACCACCACACGCACCTGCTCCTGGGCATGAGTTGCGGAGCACATTCTTTCTTTGCTCATCACTGATTGATCCGGTAACAAATTCTCCATAGCACTGTACATCATAACACGACAAAAGTAAGAATAAGCTGTATACTGCTACATTAGAAAGTACTAGCAAATAAGAAGCAGAGTACCTGGAAAGCAGATACTATGTCATAAGAATTACCCTGAAAATGACCAGGCTGCATGAACAGAAAGCCCGTCAGAAAATGCTCAGCAAAAAGTGAATGTAATTCAGAACTGACATATATTCACCATGTTTTATCACTGGTAAATGACTACAAACCCATTATTATTAAATTAAAAGGGCAGTCCACAAACATGGTGCCAACCATATTGAACTGTTTTGTAGCATGAATTATTTGCTATGCATAAAAAGGTTGTTTTATTGTATCTGGCACTAACATCTTCAAATTACTTCAAATATTAATACAATCCTACATCAAAAGAACAGAGATGAATTACCTTAATAGTTCCACCATATATCATGATACTTGGTCGGTTCAGCCGCCCCATTGCCATTATTGTTCCTGGCATCTGCAACGGATTAGGACCATTAAACTCAAATGCAACAAAGATCTAAATGTCCGCAGTTATCTCACAAGCTTTCCTAATGTCAAAAGCATCATGGGGTAAAATGAAGTACAAAATTTTAGACCTTTGTTATGTTCTTCAAAACAAGGTTGTAAGTACAAAACAGTGTACCAAAATCACCTCAGCTTCAACAACCAAACTATGCATTTAACTGAACGTGCAGGGATAATGGATTTTTTCTATCATCTGTTTACTTTGTACTGGCGAAAAATATATATCAGAACCAATTGGGGATGAAATCCCCAAATGTTTAAAACACCTATGGACAAAGCGGACATCACAGCGCAAGGCCTACTTTGATGATACCACAGTCTGATTTCTCAGCACAGATTGCATTTTTAATTGCGTCTAGGAAGCAAACTAGCAGGATGGAACAGTGAATAGAAAGATGCGGACTTATGTTTGTAGAACGGATCGAGCAAAAGGATAAAGGGGGGAAAGGGTGGAGGAAAGATACAGACGTTCTTGTCGCATCCAGGAATGGAGATGTTGGCGTCGTAGTGCTGCGCGCCCATGACGGTCTCGATGCTGTCGGCGATGAGGTCGCGCGACTGGAGGCTGTAGCACATGCCCCGGGTGCCCATGGAGATGGCGTCGCTGACCCCGACGGTGTTGAAGCGGAAGGCCACCATGCCGGCCTCGCGGACGCCGTCCCTGACGGCCTCGGCGAGGCGGAGAAGGTGCATGTTGCAGGTGTTGCCCTCGTACCAGACGGAGGAGACGCCCACCTGCGGCTTGCGGAGGTCGGCGTCGGTGAGCCCCACGCCGTAGAGCACCGCCTGCGACGCCCCCTGCGACTTGGGCTCCGTGATGCGCGCGCTGTACTTGTTCAGCTTCGGCTCGTCGGACACCGCGGTGGCGCGGATGCGCTCCAGGCGGCGGCGGCGGCGGCCGGATGCGGTCGCCGGCGCCGGAAGGGAGGGGGAGGTGAGGGCAAGCGACTGCATGGCGGCGGCGGCGGAAATGGGAGGGAGGTTTAGGGTTTTGGGTGGCGAGATGAGATGGAGATGGATATCGATGGGTGCGGCGAGAGGAAGCCGACGAGGCAGCACTGTCTCGGTCGGATTACTCTAATTAACCCTTCTTCCATTTTTTTTACTGACAAGAACAAAAAAAAACTTGCCTTCTTCATGTCGTTTGCTTTGCTCCAGATAAACTAACTAACTAATCTGGTTGTTCAGTGTCATGATAAACTGTGTTCTGGTGTATTTGCATTGCAGGCGCCCATCGAATAAGTCGTAAGCTCATAGGATCAGAAGTTCAGAACAGCTGCATCCGAGTATCTATTTGTATATGCATCCATTGGCAAAAGCTTTGTGCATTAGTGCCGGCTTTTATAAAAGAATCATTTGTAAAGCAATCGGTGATGCACCATTTAGCTTTTCGGATGGCCTCCATCCAAATCCATGTTATGTAAGGTAATCTGGCTGGCTCCAAGCTCAGCTGTTGGGTCCCAACCCAAGAGCCAACCAGGATAGTGCGCTCGCTGGAGAAGTTCAGTTAACTCTCCAGGCATGAGGTCTCATCAACATGTTATGGCATTTGGCTGCTGGGATCTTTATCATCTTCCCCAGCCTTCTCTACTGTACTTGGTGTTTGTCCGGTGATAGAATTGTACTAGCTGATTAAGGCCAATTATTAGTGCATCATCCTTATCCTTCTCTGAGTTATATCTATAGATTGCAGTAATGTAAGGTTGTACCCTGTTGTTCTCGCGAGAGGGAACAAAGTGTTGTTGTAGAACCTTTTGACAGTAATATAAAAGTATCTTTGATTCTGTCATGGTCGATTACTTGAATGTTGAAGCAATGCCCAGTGATCGATTGGCTGGCATAAATATATGATGAAGATTTGCATGCTGCAAAAATTGAAACAAAAACCTTGCTGATGAAGATTTGCATGCTGCAAAAAGCCCAAGTTGATATCAATGTCTGAGCCCAGGTTCGAACTGGGGACCTTTAGTGTGTGAGACTAACGTGATGACCAACTACACCACCCAGACAACTTGTTTGTAGCTAGAAAACATTTCTATACATACACATTCTTCTGCTGTATATTTCATTTCAATTTTATTTATCTGAATCTCCCTGTTCTCACCATCATTTCTGATGTTTTTGTCTAATAACCGAACGAATTTAGATACAGTATATAGCAAAGAAATTAAACAAACCTGCATGAGGAAATGGGCCAAGCCCAGTTGTAAACCCAGGACAGAAGAAGAATAAGGGCCGTGAAAAAGCTAAAGGCCCATCTGTTGCTTTTCTTTCTAGTGTCTTCTTCTTCTTGAACTTCTTGGCAGTTTCGTTCCGTTCCAATCAATCGTCAAGTGAAGAAGCTTGGGAAGGAAAGATTGATGGATCCAAGGTCAAAAGCCGACAGAATAGTCCGGCGTACGGCGATGATCGGCGCCGCCACCGCCGCCTACTTCCTCCTCACCGCCGATTACGGCCTCGACTACCCCAACCCGGTAGGTAACTAGACTAACTTCATTTTTTTCCCTGTAAAAAAATGTGAAATTGCTGCTCCACTGTAGCACAAGTCCAATACTACCAGTATGTTGGTGCACAGAATTTGTGAATTTTATGAAGCTATGAGCTTTTCTTTCTTGTAGCCGTTCATGTGGCGCTGATGTCTGACTGGTCAAGTTCAATACGAGTATCTACTGCATAATACTTCATACTATTGATTATTGAAGTACTCCCTCTATTTCACAATATAAGTCATTTTAGTATTTTTCACATTCATATTGATGTTAATGAATCTAGAATCTAGATTTATTAACATCAATTTGAATGTGGAAAATGCTAAAATGACTTACATTGTGAAACGGAGGAAGTACTACATACTGAATAAGGAGAGATCTTAATTAGGCCTAGTGTTTTAGAAGTGTTTAAGATGCTGAACTGCTGACAGCTACATCAAAGAGCTTGTGTGTGTGTGTGTGTGTGGGCGCAGATTAGGAAGGCCATGGAAGCATCACCGCAGTATATCAAGCACCTCTCCATCTTCAAATATGGCCCAAGTAAGAACAACAAGAACCAAGAAAATGCAGAGCCGGAAGCCACCAAAGAGTAGTAGTTGGAATCTGCACTAGTCACTGTATGCATCCTATTGCTGTGTATGTTGTACAGTGGGCACTAAATCTGAATGTCGTCACTGTCTGCATCCCTATTGCTTTGTTAAGTACTGTAGTAGGAGACTCGATCTGTATTAGCACTATCTAGAATCTTCGCTTTTGTTTCTTCATTAACCTGCTATGCATGATCCAAGTGGTATCTATGTACTATATCTATCATGAATGAATAAACAGGTAGCCTTTTCACTTTACATTCTTTGAACCAAAAGACAAGGAGAGCAACAAGTTGAGTTCACTTGTTTTGTTTCACTTTCACAAGGAAAAGAAAAGAAAACAAAACTTCTCCTCTTCGGTTTCACTTTCACAAGAAAATAAGGAGCAATTCTTATATTTGGTGAGGGGCTTTCTGTAATTTATAGTGTATAAGAATTATGTAGAGAAGACCTCGTATTTGTGGCCTCCCCTCCTCCTCCGAAGAGAGAGAAGGGAATCTCTCCTCTTCTCTTCTCTTCTCGCGCCGCCGCCGCCGCCTCTTGCCTCGCCGTGTCCAGTGCCCAAGATGTGGGGCAGCGCCGACGGCGGCACGCCGGAGGTCACCCTGGAGACATCCATGGGCGCCTTCACCATCGAGGTACCATTGGCTCGGCTCGGCTCGGCCGTCTCTCTCTTGAGCTATTCTTTTCGTCGGCATACACCGAGTTAAGTTCTTGCTCCTTGATTTGATTTGGTCGCTTCTCTCGTCGATCGACAGATGTACTACAAGCACGCGCCCAAGACCTGCAGGAACTTCCTCGAGCTCTCGCGCCGCGGCTACTACGACAACGTCATCTTCCATCGCATCATCAAGGTTTCTGCCCACTCCTTGCTTGCTGCTTTGCTTAATAGGAGTATTAATCAATCCGGTCAGGTTTTCTTTACTGCTTTTATCTTCTTGCGGTTTAGGATTTCATCGTGCAAGGTGGGGATCCTACTGGCACCGGAAGAGGCGGCGAATCCATCTACGGGTCAGCATATTTCTTGCTTTCCTCCTCTTTCAAAGATTGCATTGCAACTGTAACACTCGATTTTGAACTGTATTTTGAGCTCACATCATCAACCCATGATGGATAGCACTGTATTTCTACCTGTTAAAAACATAATAGGGAATTAGTACCTATTGTGTAGCAGCATTTGGTAGCGATTGTACCATTGTTGCTGGGCTCCTGTAGCATCTTGTTTGTAAAAGTAGCTAAATTTATTATTCCTTGTTATTTTCCACGCCACGCCGTTATTGCATTCTATTTGGGGCTCTGTTTGAATCCTTACAAATGTTTGTGTTCTTGCTGTGTGTTTACAGAGCAAAGTTCGAGGATGAGATTAGGCCAGAACTGAAGCACACCGGCGCTGGAATTCTGTCGATGGCCAACGCTGGTCCAAATACAAATGGAAGCCAGTTCTTTATTACTCTTGCGCCTTGTCAGTCACTTGATGGTGAGTCTACCGTACTGTCTCATTGTTGCTCCAGTTTTACATTATGCTTCCGCTTGTTTGCTGTCTATGAATGTTCTTTGCATTGCCCTGGAAAGCTGAAGTTCACTCTGTAGGAGTTAATCAACAATTTCTCAGATTGCAACCTAAAAACTTTACTATCAAATCACTGCAAGTTTTTTTTTAATATTAGATTTGGAATAATTACAAGAAAAACTTGGGACTAGCTTTTGAAGAGCCTGTTGTAGAGTGACTTTGAGTCTAGTGCAATCACTAGGAGCGTGATTCTTGGAGACTTCTGGTGGATTTCTGGGACTCCTGTTCTTCTGTATTGTGATGTTGGTACATTGGACTGCATTGTTGTTAATGTGTAATGCAATTGTGAAGGACTTCTGCTAGCACCATCACTGTTTTTTCTTCCTAATTGCCAACCCTGGAAGATTTTGCCCCTCAGGATGTCACTGCTTACATCTGTTTTTGACATTGTATTTCGCACTCTGGATTGCTTTTACAAATATGTTCTTTTCGAAATTTCCACATTGAAAGTCAGGTACATTTTCATGCTATTAAGGTTATATGGTTTTCCTATTCCAGGAAAGCATACAATTTTTGGGAGAGTATCAAAAGGAATGGAAATTGTCAAGCGCCTTGGAAGTGTCCAGACAGACAAAAGTGATAGGTAACACCAAAACTATATGCCATGGTTGTACATATCACATAATAGATATGGCATCCGATTTGTCCTGAGGGAGAGTTGAGTGAGTGCAACGCCTCACTATTACCATGCATATGCAATGGCAAAGTAGGTAGCAGGGTAGCAGCAGGAGGGAAATATTTGGGATGATGAGTTGCAGCGTTAGTAGATTTGGCTAGGATCTACTCCCTTCGTTCCACATTATAAGATGTTTTGGCCTCTCCATTCGTTGGCTAGATTCACTAACATCCATAAGCAGTTTAGCACATACATGGATCCATGCATTAATCTATCCAAAACTCAAATCGTCTTATAATTTTAACTTATAATGTGAAACGGAGAAAGTATTCATCATGGTAGAGAACAATGAGAGCTGCGGGTGAGTGAGGGCGAATGGTGGGAGGGAGATAACCAAATCATGTGTACAATCCATGTATGGTGCCTGTAAAACTGAAAGGGAAAATGATCGATATGCATTTTTCCTGTCGAATTTATTCAGACTTGTTATCTTTGTTGATTCAGGCCCATCCATGAAGTGAAAATCCTGCGGACTGTGGTCAAAGATTGAGGCACAGCGGGTCTACTCGGTGTCACTCATGACTTCTGGTATTTGGAGTTGTAGCTGCTGTCAGTTTCAGGAATTGTTTCCTGCTTGTTCCGTGCTTATGCAGTGGTGTATCGTTTCGGATGGGCTAGTTTAGTTATTAACAACTCATGAATCGTGATCCGTCTTAATTATTCTCACCTGAACGAGTAGTGTTCAGTGATTATCAGTGGAAATAACTTTCGAAATATATGAAGTCATTTTGAGCGCATGATGTAATTCAGCTGATATTCAGCATGTTACATGCTGTACCAACTCAGGGATTTTTTTTATGTTCAAAACATAAACTCATGCGCTTCAACAGTCCCTGAAAAATTGACGACTCAAGCAATCATAGGATCGGTGTAGAGCTCCGCCAGTCATGCTTCTTAGCATTAGGTCGGTGATGCACATCTAATTCCAGATCACAAAGAACAGGGAAAAACAACAAAACAAGCACAAATAAAGGGAAAAACAACAAAACAAAAGGGCTGCTCTTGACATAGTACCACCATTCATGGATTTCTATAAACCCTGCAAAATTGCAATGCTAGAGAAACAGCATTTTAGACGAATCTGCGTATGGTTTACACGCATCTAATCTACATATTTAGAAAAAAATATGTTTATAAACTGGTGTTCCATGATTTGAGAATTTGACTTGATGCGTGTAGATAATAACATGATTTTTGACAAAGGGGATAAAAGAGCACCATTTTTCTATCAAGCATACTATGGCGACTGTAGAAAGAAATAACAGGCTCACAGAACTAGAAGATGTACATCATGACACAGCCTGTTGAAATGCCGCCGTCAATTGATTCTAGTAGTTTTTCAGTTCTGTTTTTTCTGCATTTACAACAAGGGCTTCCTCCTCTTTCTCTGTTTCTTCTAACATATGGCAACTGAAGCCATCATGTTCATAAACCTACACAGGGGGTATACCTCTACAAATCAAACTCTATAAGCATATCCCCCATCAATCTTACATTTGCTACAAAGGTCAAAGTGTAACCAGAGAAATCACCGTCGGATGGCACAGAAGTGCTCTTCTTTCTTATCCATTGTGGGTGTCAGACAAATGAGACACCCAGTGTAGGCCTGCAAAGCGTCGAATTCTGTAAGAACAAATGTCCACCACAGCAATGGTGCATCTCAAGCTACAGTGGGTCAGTGTTTCCCACATCAATGGAGTATGCTCGACTCCCCTTGGTCACCGGCTTATGTGCCCATTTGCTTCAACTTTCCCAGAAGAGACAGGTGAACTCACACCATTCACCATTATAGGGGCCTGCTGAACTTCCCCTACTACTGCAGCATGCGCTGTTAACTGGGATTGCTTGTCTCCATCTACCGCGGCATCCACTCTCTGTGCTTTCAGATCTGCGAGCTTTGCGACCTGATTGTCATCAAAATCTTGCTTATTGTTATTGGAGCATGGCTCTTCCTGTAACAGATCCAACCGCCTGAGGGCAGGTGCATCCCCATCACAGTATCTGCGCCACATGTTTCTGTATGCAGATTCCAGACCACGTGTGAAATTCTCTCCATCACACACTGGTGATTTCGCCATCAGCCCTCGGAGGCTCATTCTCAGTTCTTGCAAGGCAGTAACATCTGCCGCTAAATCCAATGCTAAGCTAACATATTCATCCTCAGACTTCGCAACCAGCCTCCCCAGCCCTGCAAGAATAACAGCAAATGTCAACCAACAATTCGGCAAGGAGAACATATACCCGACCTGATTCAACTGTGTAAAGAAAGGTCAGATTCAATAGCTAGAATTCCTGCTCCAATCATCAAGTTATATGTATCAAAACTCAAAACCAGACAGCACAATAGTGATTTTTTTTCCGAGTCTTCACATGGCGATGCAAAAGAAGAAAACAAGTCGATCAACAAATAGCATGAAAATAAAACTGTACAGCAATTCGATCTATTGCTACATACACCACAGAGTAAATAGACACGTACCAACTTTAGTGAGTAGACTAACACCAACATTATGAGCATGGACTGAGCCAGCCATAGTAACACATGGAACCCCCATGTATAGAGATTCGCATGTAGTAGTAGTTCCAGCATATGGAAACGTATCCAGGCTGCAAAGGAACCAACCAAAGTTCAGACAATTTAAGATACAATGCAGTAGAATGGATCTACTCGTTTACATAACATGTTTAAACATAGGATAAAAGATGTACTCCCTCCGTTTCATATTATAAGACTTTCTAGCATTGTCCACATTCACATAGATGTTAATAAATCTAGACACAACATCTATATGAATGTGGACAATGCTAGAAAGTCTTATAATATGAAACGGAGGAAGTATCAAAATAACTGACCTTATGTCCATTAGGGAATATGCTTGCATGTGATCATGGTTGAGATGGATGAGTGGCAGCAAGTCAACTCGTAACGGCTCCAAACCCAATTCTGCTAGTGTTGATAGGAATTTCTGTCTAATACTGTCGCAGCAGAATGGCTTACACTTAACCACAAGACGGGAGTTAGGGACTGCACACAAAATTTTGGCCCAAACTTGCAATACTTTTGGTGTAATCTGCCAAAAGAAAAATCAATAAATAGTGATCCAGTAAAAATGAACTGATTACTCAAGTTTTATGTGTCACCTTTGCTAGATTATTAAAACTCCCAAACGTGATGAAACCATTTAAAATTGCTGGAGTGGGACAAACTGGCCCAGCTTCTGGGGAAGGACTGTAACAAAGAAAGCTTTCAGGAAGGCGCACCAACTCTTCAACATGCCTGCAGATAATTCATAATTGTCACCGTCACGTTCTAGATGTGTGGGTATAAAAGTGCATGCCAGAAAGCTATCACCGCAAGAAAAGCAGATGGCTTACTTTTGGGTTGTATCAGGTGGGTCAGCCAATGAATCTGTTATTCTGTAGTCAATTGTTGGCAGACCTGTTGTATTAGGGTAGCCAATCCATGTAACCTGTGCAGGCAATTCAAGTAAAAGAAGCCCCTGTCAGCTCAATAATCACATAGTAGAATAGTCAGATAATCATTTATTATTAGACACTTGAATAGTTTCATTGACTAGAGTGAAAAGGAAGCAATCATGTTAGCAAGATCAGAAGAAGCTAGTTTCAGAACATAATGATCTGATGATATCACTTCTGTCCAAACAGTTCTGAAATTAGGTAATGTGACAGTTATGAATCATGGGCACAAAGGTACCTGAATAGGAGCAGGCCTGCATGCCATTGTTCCTAACTTGTTATTTGCCGTATGACCAGTAAGTTCCACAAGTATATCCACTTTGTCCTCTCTTACCAAGCTAGCAACCTTCTTTTCATCAATACCATATATATCTCTCCACAACCCACCCTTTTTTAATACCTTATCCTTGAATCGAAGGGTCTTGGCATCTGCCTAAATAATTTTCAATTGAAGAAAACATGAATGAACTGTGATTAAAACAGGTACTCGAACACATTGAAGATAAATTGGGCCTAATTTCTTTGTACAAGTAGTGAAACATGCAAGTTGGAAAATAACTGATATGTCACAAATAAATGGCCCCGAGTTGTCAGCCACCTTGGATGATTTCCAATTATATATTCGCTGTTACTGGGATAATCTTTCTTGGGGGGTTTCAGGATATGCATTTTAAATCTCCGGCTATAGCTGTTTGAGAAGGGTCTAGCTAAATATTTGCTCTTATGTACAATTTAGCCGCTATAGCTATAGCTGTTTGAGAAGGCTAACCACTAAATGTCTTAGCCCACTATTTAAAACATTTCAGTCTAGGCAATAATAAAGTGGTAATCCTGAAACTGGACATAGTCTAGAGGCCTATCTTGAAAAATAATTACAGTTCACTATCCTATTGACCATTGAACTACCATTTCTGTTTTCAAAAGGAATATTTTTGCATAAATTATTTCCATATATATTTTAAATCTTAATGAGGCAAGGCAGTCTAAACAAGTTTTTTGGGACACAATGTGAAAATGCAGGAAAATAGAGACAAGAAAAGGAACGGCTATATCTACCTTCACAACACCAGAATACACAACCACCTTGTAATTTGAGTAGTCATGGTGTGCAAGGGGAGCTTCAATGAAGTACGACACAGAGTGAGTAAAGTAATCAGGAGACACATAGCCAATGACCAGAGGACGATCAGTGACTTTTGGGTTATCCCAACTAGTATACTGTGGATACAATTTCAGGAAGCGTTTTCCCCACTCCCTGCAAAATATAAAATACAGTGAATATATAGTTGAGAATTTCTAACACATAAAAACAGAAAAAACAATCTAACATAAATATGACTGTATATTGTGAAAAAGTGCTAAATGACCTGTGAGCTTGATAAAGCTTGTCGTCAAAGCCCTCATCAATATAATTCAACGCAAGCAAACGATTCTGCAGAACAAGCTATATCGTAAGTTGAATGTTACAAATATAAACCATAGCTATTCCCCAAATATATATTTTTTTTAAAAAAGCAGCAAAACAGATACCGTGGGCAAGCAACATCAAGGTTGGAACAAATTATGAACATGCAATAGACGAGTATTTGTCTATTTATACAAGGAAGAAACATTTATATGCTTCCCAGTTTGCTACTAAATGGATAAGTATAATTATTAGCTGTACCTGCTTAAATAAATTTAATTCTCCATGCAACACAGAAAGATTACACAAGTTTTAATTAGCAAGCTTAGGACAAAGAAAGTACCTGACCAGCATTTCGTGAATCAGGATCAATTTGAAGGCATTTCTCATAAGCTTGTACGGCTGAAGTAATACTTCCTGCATCTCTGTAAAGAACACCTATGGTGAAAGCAGTGATGGATTGTCAGTTACGTATTAAAGTCTCATTCCAGCTATCAAAAAGAGAATTATGCAAAGCAATGAAATGAATTACTGATTAGTGCTTATATAGTTGTTATGAGTCTCAGCTGGAAAATGCTGTTTCAAATTACATGGCAGAATTTAAGAGGCTCTCATGATGTTGGTTGGTCAAACATTACCCAAGTTATTATATGCTTCAGCATACGTGGAATTTGCAAATATGGCCTTCTGAATCATGCTTGAAGCAGCATCCATCTTTCCCTATATATGAAGAACAACATATTCAATAAGCTAAAACATGATACAATCAATCCCAATAGAAATTGTGCAAGACTAGCAGAGGAGCATGCCTGGACAGTGTAGACAACTCCAAGGTTATTCAATGACTGAGAGAAATTTGGCTTAATTGACAAGGCCATCTACAACAGAATAGAAGATAATGAATAATCTGTTGTGAGACTTGTGACTATCTGCAGATATTGCATACTGCATAATTAGTTCCACTTACTTGATAACATTCAACAGCTTTGTCAAGATTATCCCTGTCCTTGTATATTACTCCCAGGTTGTTGCATGCCTCTGCACAGCGAGGATTGAAGTGCAGAGCAAGCTCGTAAAAAACAATAGCCTTTGGAAAACAGAAAAGAGTGTCAGCAAAAGAGAGGACATTATGTACAGAATATTAAAGATTTTTTTCTTATGACTGACCATCTCAAAATTCAACATTTCACCATATGCGACACCAAGATTATACATGGCATCAGCGTAGTGCCAATTGTAGAACAGAGCTTTCTTGTAATATGCCACACCTTGATTAATGTCACCCTCAATTTTTACCTGTGAAAAATGTCAATTGATAAGAGAAAAATACAAAAATCACCACCAAATGCCAGTGTTAACAATTCTTAAAGGTATACCAAAGTATACATTAAAAAGGTCTATTTCATATGATTCATTCTAAGGTTAGTCAAAATTAATTATATTGCCAGAGTTGCTATGCTCAGAGTAAAAAGTGAGCGGACAAGCAACGAAAAAACATAGAGTTATCATGATGTTTCCTCATTAACCCACATGATTGAGACAATTTTCAAATCAACACTTAGTCTTAGTTCAAGCCTGTCACGCATGACTGCTAATATGATGGGCAAGTGATGGCAACCATTATGATTGACACGCAGGACACCACAAGAAGCAATGTGTTGATTTGGTTGAAACAAAAGGTAGCAAGACCACACCTTTGTACCCAAGTCGGTTAGTGCTATTGCCATGTTATTCTTGGCAATCTCAAAATTTGGGGAAATAGTCAAGCACCTGGGATACAGTAAAGATAAGTCAACATTAGTTTTCAACAGTACTTTGGGAATCAGCATAATTTGTATGAGCAGAAAAAATAAAGCTTACCTCTCGTAGCAGGCAATTGCTGCTTCTAATTCTCCACGATTCTTGTAAATAACTCCCATGTTGCAATAAGCTTCAGCATACAATGGCCTCTCCAAAGCAGCTTTCTCGTAACAAGTAAGAGCCAAATCAAATTGCATCATCTCCGAGTAAACCACACCAAGGTTGTAATAAGCAGGCTACATTAATCAGATGAACACATTAAAAAACTTAAATGGATAACAAAAACAAAATAATAGAGATCTAGATATAAATTATAGCTGGTGGTGGTACCGCATAGTGGCTGTCAACTTCCAAAGCTTCACAATATTTTTGAATCCCCTCCTCTGTATTACCTGCAAGCTTCAAGCTAGTTCCAAGATCGGTCAACACAATAGCAAGAAACTCTGCAGCAGGTTTGTAGGAAGGATCTGCATTTCGAGCTTTTTGATAAGCCTGTTACAATTTCTCTCCATCAGAACATTTATGGATAAATATATCACATAATAAATACAGAAACAATGTCGAAATTCCAAGCTTTTCCGAGAGAATTTTTGGACTGACCAACTGTTTTGATCTTATATGTTAGATTGGTTAGGAACTTAGGATTTTTACAACCCTGCCAATTAATAGGGACCACTATTCTCCAAGGGGCAAAAGTATTACTCTTTTTGCAGCTCTAGCTGAGCCTTAGCTCATTCACATGTCATTCTATCCACCAGCTACACACAAAATTTTACGGTGCTAATAAGTATGTCATGGAGATAATAAAAAATCTTCTGCTGGAAAATTCTTGAGTGATTATCTCGACAGTTTTATCTCTTGCATAGTATGCTTGATCAAGAACTTATCAAACTAGTTGTTTTGGTTTCTAGTTACAGTTCTTGGACACAAACCACTCAAGATATAACTTGGTGCTAAAAATAGGTCTGCAGTAC
Source organism: Oryza glaberrima (assembly GCF_000147395.1). NCBI lineage: Eukaryota > Viridiplantae > Streptophyta > Magnoliopsida > Poales > Poaceae > Oryza > Oryza glaberrima. The sequence continues at coordinate 24,896,481 of NC_068333.1, read as the reverse complement.
CCTCAGAAGTCAGAAATTGGCAGTTAAGTCCCAAGTCTCATTGCCTGGTATTTTGGGGAGTGCGACTGTGCGAGGCACTTACTTCAGCATTTGAGTATTTTGCTTTCAGAGAACCACATATACAACATTTGAGACTTCTAGTGTTTATGACAACAAACTAAAAAGAAAAACTATCAGATTTCACAATAACGAATAAGCTAACAGTAAGAACAGGGAATCCACATGAAGAATCTTACGCATACCTCTGCAGCTTCAACTAAGTGACCCTCATCTTTGTATATCATCCCACAATAAGTGAGAGCACATGCATTCGCTGGGTCGATCCTGACGGCCTCGTTGAAGCACTCGATGGCCTGCATAGGTAGGCTCTGTGCCTGGAGGCAAATCCCTTTGCCAATAAGGGCCTCCACATTGGCTTCATCCTTCTCAAGGACATTATTGTACAACTGGAGTGCTTCGGCAAATTTGTTGCGGGAGCGGAGGATGTTGGCGTACCGCAAGGTGTCCTTCCCGTCCAACTGCTGTTTTGCAGGGACAGCACCACCATTACGTTCAGGAACAACGCCATTGCTCTCCCTCCCTTCGGTGGAGTCCATCCCCGGTCGCCCCATGGTACGGAAAGTAACCTACTTGTTCTATCTTTATCTCTTTTTTTTCTGCAGAAAGAATGTAACGATCATCAATTTTAGAATGGTTCGTTAGGTCTGAGATTTCAGTTGCGAATATTAGCGTGAAGAAAACGCGTCTAAAAAAAGGAGAAAAATTGGAGCCAAATGCGCGTAAAGACTAGAAAAAAAGGACGCGGCTTTGGACTACCACCGAATTGCGTAAAAGCCGCAGCTTTTTAGTAAAAATTCAGGGAAAAGAACACCAAGATTGCAAATTTCAAAACCCTAGCCAACAAAAGAAAAAAAGAACTTTTGCAAACAACAGATTAAGAACACCCCCGGAAAGAATCCAAGAACAAGCACTAAGAATTCGCAGGAAACAGTAGGCGTTCGCAACGCAAGAGAACTCTTCCAGCTCAAGAAGCAAGAACCCTAATGCCGCGGCGGAAGTAGGAGGAGAGCTCACATTGGATAGGCGCAGTCCACCGGCGCAAGATCATGGCGCGGCAGCCGGCACCGCACCCCCCACCGCCACGCCGCAGCGAGGGGGGGAGACCTACCCCTCCGCGCCGCCGCAGGGAGGGGGACCCGGTACCCCGCCGCGCCGTGCGGCAGCAGCAGCAGCGAGGGTTTCGACGGCGACGGCGGCGAGGGTTTCGGGAGGAGGAGAAGGAGAAGGAGAGGGGGAATTTTGGTGTTTAGCCCCCTCCGTTTATTCCTTTTTGCTTTTCGGATTTTTTTTCCCTTCTTTACAAGTTCATCGTGCGCTCGCTTTGCCTTTTGTACTGCCGACTCGCAGGCTATTGCAGCTGGGCTCTGGTCGACTCCTTCTGCAGCTTTTTTTTTTTTCTGCTGTATCTTTTGGCTGCCACCCCTCAGTTTTTACTTTATTCCTTTATTTACTTTCCTTGTGGGAGCAACAGTCTGCAATGATTTTTAGACAGTCCACTAGTAATTGCTTGACACAGAGAAATTAATTGTGGGCTGATTTGGTTTGAGGCCTAAATTAGCCTTACCAATATTTGGCAATTTCAATAGTGTTTAGTGTCTATTTGGTTTGAAGCTAAATTTTGGCATGCCTAAGAAAATAGGCCATTTCAATAGTTAAGTTAGGCTATTTTGGCTTCTATCCAAACACAACTTTACCTTGCCAAAATTAGCCATGCTAAAACTTGTCACAATTTAGCATTGCCAAAAATTGGTAAGTCTAATTTTAGCCACAAACCAAACCAGCCCTGTGTTTCTGAAGGGAAGATATGAGGATGAAATGTTGACCTCAACCGTGGTAAGTCAATCCCGTTAGAGCCTGCTCTAATAACAATACTGTATATCTTAATATAGTTTTATAGATGTATATTTATTAAGAAGCGTTTCTATGCTTAAAAAAGCTAGTGCGGATATTAAAACTTACTAGTAGTAGTCTAATTTAAAAGTTACAATTGACATACTAAACCTCATTAGCAATGGGCAATTTCTTCCCACAAAATTAACCCATATTAATCTCATTTGTCTAAAAGGGGCACATGGCATGCAAAGGAAGGGGACGTGGCGTGGAGTGGTGTGCTGGCGGTAGAATAAAGGAGATGCCAGGGAGGCACAAGTGCATGTCATATAGGTCACTTTCGTAGTCGCCAACGTGGAGGACATGGCGGTAGGCTACGCAACGGTTAGTGGATCGGAAGAAGCAACAGCATAGTGGCTTGTGGAGAAAGGGGATGGACTGTTCACCGAAGGAAGCAAGCACTGCCAAATTGCTCAGGAGAGGAATAATAGAAGCGGATGACGCTGCCCACCGGAGCTAGCGCCCGCCATCAAAGGCAGACGTAAGATTTTGATGGTGGTTATTCAATATTTCTTACACTATAATATTATTGATGAAAAATAAGATGTACTTCTTAAGTTTTATGATTGCCTATGTTTAAGTAGAAAGCTATTTTCTAAAACATGGGTATTCAATCCCCTCTAGACCCGTCCCTACCCATCACATCACGATTGATCTGTCACCGTAACATCCTATGTATCAAACTATCAATACAAGAACATGCGCATTAGTTTTGGGTAGATATGGGCTTCATTTCCTAGACGATATTGTCCCTCGCTTATGATGATCAATTAGCTGAGTAACTTTAATCTAGACCATTCTTAAGCTTTAATATCCATGCATGTTTTTAAGCATGTAAGCACGTCGTATTTGTACCATTTCTATACTAATCTTATACCTAAAAATATAAAAGGCTTCAATATTATGTGCATAAAACTATAAATCTAGCGTTTTATCACAAGAAAAAATGATTTTAGTGAACGTTTAGTCGATATTTTTTTTTGCAGGGAACGTTTAGTTGATATTTGATATAACAAATTCACCGCATATGGCTATATGTTTTTTTTTTTAATTGATCAAAGCAGTGTGTGTTTGGGCATATTACTTCACTCCCCTAATATTTCGCCCTCCATTATTCCCACGACCTACATGTTTCAAATGTGCCTTAATTTTCTAATAAATTTAGTTTTTTTTGTCATTTTCTAATTTTCAGACTCAGTTTTTGGAGCTAGCGTTTAGCCTGTCTAAAATGTTACTCGTATGCTTGTTTCTAGCCTGCCCAAGTGCAGATATACTTGTTTAGTTTATAGTAAGGTAGGTAGCAACGATAACACTACCTCTATATGTATAAGCTGTACTTAAATATATGTATCCACTTGTGTTAGTTATAGCCAAAATTTCGAATTATAAAACTAAGTTTGAGTCAAATTTCTAATATGTCTTTTTCTTCTTTATTTTTTTTAGAAACCAATAACGACTTTTAAACCGTGAACAAAAAATTTTATCCATAAATTATTTTTGTCTACTTCGTTCATATTTCTGCAGCTTATCGGTCGTAGCTCAAAAAATCGAATCTGAACAAGTGCAATTCTAAAATTATTTCTTATATTGTCTTATAGCCTTGCAAGTCGCTTCAATATAAACAACTCACAAGAGAAAAAATTCAGAATTTGGTACTCAAGTCACATTCCTCATAATATTTAAAAACCCAGCTTATGTGCATTCTATATTATTTCCACCGAGCGTATGAATTGTTTTCGATCGTGCCATTTAATCCCATTTGTCTCATTTCCTTTCTTTCCTTTCATTTTTTTTCTGATGTGAGTAGATGTTTTTGCCTCTAGCTACAGGGAGATTTTTCTCGGGAGAGTCAATGTGATCGACCATACCCAATCGCTTGGTGTTGTTCCTCGTCTTGCCCTTTGCTCTTTTGAGTCGCCACCACTCATCTATATATCCTTTGACACACCCTCTCTCTGGTACTCCCTCCGTTTCAAAATGTTTAACACCGTTGACTTTTTATTACATGTTTGACCGTTTGTCTTATTCAAAAACTGTTGTGAAATATGTAAAATTATATGCCTACATAAGAATGTATTTAATAATGAATCAAATGATAGGAAAATAATTAATAATTACTTAAAATTTTTGAATAAGATGAATGGTCAAACATGTTTAAAAAAATCAACGGCATCAAACATTTTAAAACGGAGGGAGTATTATAGCAACAGGGCAATTGTTGTCACTCCTCTCTTCTTCAACAAACCATGGAGTGAGAAGGGCGCGACAGCCACGCTTGACACTGCGTGGCTCCTCGCTACAATGAGCGTTACAGCGGTGCACATGTTCATGTGGCTCGGTCCGCTTAGAAGCATTCCCATAAGTTATTTCATTAACTTTTTGACTTTAACCAACAAAACCTATTCTTATTTTTTGATTGTTTCAATGAGAAAATTTTAAAAAAATTAAGAAATCTAGTATTTTTTATTCCTTCAGAAATAGATAAGAATTAGTTTGGTGAATCGGAAACTTTTTTCAATTTTATAGAAAAATTGAAGTAAAATTTTCAAGTAAAAATTGCAATTTCTTTTCTTATGGAACATACATATCAATATGCATGGGTAGCTATGGGCACAAAAAAAAATGACTCATACGAAAAGAAAAGGCAAAACGTGAGGAAAATAAAGGACATAAAGAAAGAGAGAAAATCTGAATGAGGTATGAATTAGATGTCAAAGTGTTGCTAAAATTTCGCAGGCCTCTGTTTAGCTGCTTACTCTCTATCTGTAACTGTTGAGCATGTGAACTTGTTCAGCTGGCACTGCAAGTTTGCGGACATGTTTTGTGTTCAGAACGGTGATCTTGGTTCACTTTGTTCTGAACGATGTTACTGAAACCTACAACGCACACCCTGATTTTATTCAGGACGTACACCACATCCAGTCATTATTAACAAACTTAAAATGATTTTATTCTGAACGATTCCGAATTTGAATTCAACAAAAATTGTTCTGATCAACCGTACACCGAGACCATGTTCAGTCACTTACAATGTTCAACAGCAAAGTGAAACAGCAAACACTCCAGTGCCCAGAATACTGTGACCAACGCAATGTTAGAATATTTGCCAACCATACTGTCCATACACAACATTCAGTCATTCAGGTTCAGCAATGGTCCAAGACGTTCTCGCTGACGCTACCAACCTAACAACTGTTATGAACTCGATTGATGAAGGCAGCATGGGTTGAGAACAACCGCACTCAACCGACAGGCACTCAACCGACAGACGAACAAATACCAAAAGTACCGTAACTCAATTATACCGTCGCAACAAGAAACACCTATGATACCAACATGATTCAACCAGTCAAACAAACACCGAGAGGGAGGGCGGAAAAATTTATATAGGGCAAACAAGAACAGTACTCAACTAATAACCAAAATCTCTGAAATGTTTCAGCCATATAGAGATGCTGACCATCACAAGTAGCTCATTTAACATAACATTAGCAAACTCGACAAAGGTAACAGCTGTTCTAGAGTAGGCAAGCCCCTCGTACACATTCAGGGCAAACAAAGATGCATGTCACCCTCACACTTAGGTGTTGGTTGCCCTGGTGTAGATCTGCTGGCTTGAGTGAACCGAGACCATGCGGATTAGGCCCCGTGTCATCAAATCATTGATGGCCCTACGAGCCAGGGACCCGTTGATCTGCAAGGAAATGGCAAGTCGATTTTAGTTAAGTAACTATTGTACAGAACAAGATGCAAAGCAGAGTATTGGGATGGTTCAGAGATCAGCAAGTGCCCAGTAAGCTAAGCGTTAGATCATACAAGTATGATTATGCAACTAAAGTCAGAAGCATACACCTACACTAGGTGTACAGAAAAAAAGTAACAGAAACTGGAAACAAAGGAGGCATATATGAGCCAACTTAGATACTATCTATCTTTGCTGTATATTGTGGCTACAAATTTGAAGGCATGAGCTAGCTAGCTATTATATGGGAAGAGGAAGTAGTAATGTTGTATGAATGGTTCAGAATGACAAAGGAAGTCAACAATGAACGTCCCACATGAACAAGATTGTATGAGCAGACAATAATCATACAGAAAACACAATGCATGAATTTATCACCGGCAAACACAAAAAGCCATGCTGAGTACCATCCACAACATGTATAAAAGAACATTTAGCATGCACAACACACTTTGCAATACTCGATATATAATTAGGAATGATAGCATACATGCCATTCAATAAACAATCAACATGCCAGCATGAAACAAACAACATGAACCTTTAGTAAGTACTGTATTCAGCTGTCAGGGATTACTGAGTAGGCAAAAGGCATCCAAAATGACCAGCCAGGAGGTTACATACTACATCCATCATAGTTATTAGCCACATTGCAAAATACACAGCACAATCATCAGATAATTTATACAAATCCATGATATAACTAAGAGAGAAAGCTGAACGCCCCTAAATTCCTACAACAGTAGCAATCTGATAAAAGAGATGTAAGAGATGAGATAAATTACCCTGAGTCTCTCAGAGAGAACGGAGGGGGTGATCTGCTTGTACTTGGGCACCTCGGAGAGCAGCTTGTCGTAGGTGGCCTGGTCGAACAGCACCGAGTTGTTCACCTTCTCCTTTTGCTTTCCCTTGCTCCACTTCTGTACCAATCAACAACATATGCGATCCACCCATGAGAACCAACAAAAAAGAACTAGCAACAATTGAGACAGGGAGACAGCGTCACCTTCTTCTTCTGCTTGCCACCGCCGGACTTGGCCGGCTTCGACGACGGCGGCGGGGCCTTGTCCTTCTTCGGGGCCTGCAGCGACAGAGACGAAAGAGCTTATCAACGACACGCCGCGTCGAACAAGTCCACTCCAGAGGCGAGAAGAGTGAGAGAGATTACCATCTCGGGGGCGGCGGTGGCGCGGAGACGGCGGCGGCGGCGGCGGCGGTGGGGCGAGCAGAGGAGAAGGGAGGCTGCGACGGCGGCGGCGCTAGGGCTTTGAGAAGAGGTGGGAGACTCTTATATAGCGAGCCACGTGCCGTTTCTACCGTCCGATCCGATCGGACGGCGGAGAGTTACCCCAAGGGCAAACACGGGACAGCGAATGGGTGGCCCAACCCAGCACGGCCCGTTATGCATGCAACTGTAGCGGGCCGTGCCGTGCCAGCCCATGTACCAAGGCCTCAGACCAAGGATTTTGTTGCGGAAAAAAGTACACCCAAGGTCCCTCAACTTGCCATCTAGATACAAAATCGTCCCCCAATCGCAAAACCAGTCAGGGCAGAGCTAGAGCGAAATGGAGAGTGGTGCCACTTGCTTAATTTACTCTACTTTAGATCGAGTTTAAGCTGATGCGGGTGCCTAAGTTTGTATTGAGGGGGCTGCATACATGGTTAAAATAGGTGAGGTATAGCTTAAAAAATTTTCTTGACCGGGTTCCTGGGCACCCCCCTAATACATAGCTCCACCCCTGAAACCAGATACCGGACGTCCCTCAACTAACAAAACCGTTCGCTTCAGGTCTCTCAGTGGTTTTGACCCCGGTTTTGTTCGACGTGGTGGCTGAGTCAGCGTGGGGGCCCCATGTCAGCTCCAAATATCAGAATGACACGTCATCTCTCTTTCCCCTCCTCTCTTCTCTCCCTTCCCCCCCTCTCTCTCTCACTTTTCCCGGCTCGCCGTCTCCGGGATCCCCTCCCCTCGTGGCGAACGTGGACTCTGGCACGCTCGCGCTTTGCTCACGCGTGGCTTGCCGTCGTGCCGCCTCACCCTATCCTCGCTCGCCAGCCGGTGCCGTGGCGGTGAAGAAGGTCTCAGCGTCAGCGTCAGCACGGGAGAGGGTGAGCGGGTGTGGGCGCCATCGAGGACAGGGATCCACTCGGCGGAGCTTGAGGCGGAGGCGCTTGGAGTGGGGCTCGGAGAAGACGAACTTGGCGCCGGAGAGGGACGGGCGAGGGGGCGGTTGAGGCCGCGGAGGAGGATCTGCATGAGCTCGGGGGACTCCGGGGCCGCACGGAGCCAGGAGCGCGGGGGCTGAAGGTAGGAGGTACAGTCGGGGCAGTAGACAGCGGCGTGGCATGGGACGCCCTCGATGATGTTGACGCCAGCGCGGATGCAGCGCGTGCACATGTTGGCCGGGTTGGGCTGCATCGCCACGCCGTAGATGCAGCACAACACCGTGCCCACCGTCTGCGTCGGCACGAACATGCCGCTCCAAGCAGCCGGTGCCACCGACCCCGGCAGCATCCTCTCGGCGGATTGGATTGGATTGGATTGAATCGGGATCAAATCGAGTGGATTGGGAGATCTCTAGAAGCGAGGGGGATCGAGATTTTTAAGCTAGGGTTTTTGTAGGTGAAAAGAGGGGGAAGAGACAATGGCGGCGCGTGCCCAGCGCCTGCCTGCTCCGCCGGCCGGCCGCTCCGGCCCGCGCCGTTGCCGACTTCGCCCACCGCTTTCCCGGTCCTCCGGCAGGCAAATGCGGCGGGTCGCTCTGCCCGTCGCTTTCCCGCTCCGCCGACCCGCCTGCTCTTGCGTGGTTGCCGCCGCTGCCTCATCGCCGGTCGCCGGCCACCGCCACCAAACCTCCTCCTCTCTCGCCTCGCCCCGTCGACTTCCTCCCCAACCCGCCGGCCAGCCTGCCCACCCAGACGACGAGAAAAGTGAGAGAAGAGGAAGGAATAGATGACGTAGCATCCTGACATATGGGGTCCATGCTGACTCAGCCGCCACGTCGGACAAAACCGGGGTCAAAAACCATCGAGGAGCTAAAAGCGAACGGTTTTGTTAGTTGAAGGACGCCCGATATCTGGTTTTGCGATTGTGGGACGATTTTGTATGTCGATGACAAGTTAAGGGACCTTGGGTGTACTTTTTCCTTTTGTTGCGGCAAATGGTCCAGTGGCCAGCCCACCAGCCCGCATGGCCCACTAAAATCTGTAATCTGAAGCAGAAAAAAGAAAAAGCGAAAAAAATAAAAAAATAATGATAGTAAAAAATATAGAAAGATAGTAAAATATGGTTAAAATTTAGTGAAAATAAGGGAAAATATGAAATACATGACAAAATATACGGGAAAAAAATGAAAAAGTATGAAGAATACATGGGAAAAATAAAAGAAAAATAGATGGACTGCCGGGCCATGCTGGTGCTTGGACCGTGCCGTCCGGCCCATCGGCAATCGTGCTGGGCCAAGCACGGCACGGCCCACAGCCAGCCAGAGTACGGACAGGATGGCAATCGTACGGATAGGATGGCCTCCTATAAACTTGGCCTTCGCCTCTGCTTTCTTCCAACGCAAGAAGAAGAAAAGCGAGAGAGTGGGAGGAGAGCAGGTAGAAGCAGAGAGAGAGAGAGAGAGAGAGAGAGAGAGAGAGAGCAAGCGTCTCCTAGGGTTTCTCGCGGCGCTCGGCTCGATGGCGATGGCGGTGGTGGCGGCGGCTTCCAGGGTTCAGGCGAGGCTGGCGGCGAGGCTCGCACCGCGGCTGCTCCTCTCCTCCGGCGGCAAGGTGCTCGGCGAGGAGGAGAAGGCTGCCGAGAACATCTACATCAAGGTATATCCACCCCCACTCTCTTCCCTAATCTTCCTTCCCCTCGTGATTCTTGCTGTTCTTGCCGCGGTAGATGTGCTCTAGATGCAACTAGAGATGTATTGGTGTGCTGTATAGAGGTTTATGGTGCCAAGTCCAAGTGGTGTGTGTGTGTGTTGCGGTTGCGGTGGGGGTCGATTTCTGTTCGCTTCTTGCTCCGTCGCTTCAGGGATTTTGGCTGATGGGACGCGTGAACCGTAGGATTTTTTGCTAGTATTGTGGGTGCGCATGATTTTGTTGAGCGGTATGGTTCAGGGAAATGGATGTGCTCCTAATTGGAACGAGGCTGTTTTTCCTATACGAACTGCTGAGTTTGCTTCAACTTTCATCTGTTCATCCTTGTGCTGTTTGTGCACCTGTTGGTGTAATGGTGTTGTTTAGGGAAATTTCTGAAACTTGATGATTAATCTAGACATATGGTTACCTTTTCTTCTCTGTGGGTATGTGTAATATTTCTTTGTGTGGTGGTATGTGAGTATTTGCGGTTCAGAAAATTATGCCAGCGTGTGATAATGTCAGATGTGCTTGCGTACTAGTCATGAGGGATAGTTTGTCTAGTTTTTCTTTCATTGCTGTTCAGATTAGTAATATGTTCCTCGTGAAATTGCGCTTGATCTTTCTTGGTTTTGTTTTTCTTTCTGTGCTGTTCAAATTAGTGGCATGTTCCTCGTGAAATTAGCCTATTGTTGTTTGTAGTTTTAGCAGTGCTGTTCAAGAAATTTCTAGTTCATGTTTTTCTTGAACCATCTTCTTTCATAATTAGTGCGATTGATGGTGGTAATTTAGGAAAAATAAACTATGGGTTTTAATCTAGTTCTGTTACCATGTGTGGTTAACCTCCTAACTAGCTATGTGTTGTCTTCCTTTCTGCATGGGCTTATAGTTGGTTCAGAACCCTATGCCAGTTTGCTGCAACATGATGTGGGGTGGATCTGATATCATTATCTGTTTGTTACGATGCAATTTCATCGTATTAGGAGATGTTGATCATCATAATCACTTAGCATGAGTGGTGAATCGTATGTTTGCTTATTCCCTAAGTTCTGTAGGATTTCTGGTTGCTTTGGCATATTCTGTTAATGGCACTTGATACTCTTGTGGGTGTAATATATCTGAATGTTCTTCACTGTACTGCAGAAAATGGAACAAGAGAAGCTGGAGAAGCTTGCACGCCAGGTATGTGAAGCACATTATCTTTGCCCTACTTAAAAGTGTGCAGTCATGCATTTCTGTTTCTCATAACTACTTTCCATTTTATTCCCAGCTTAAAACTACAGATCAGTTTGCCCTGCAAAACTTTGATCATAGTGTTATACTTTTATACCAGTTTCATTCAATATCTGCCCTTGCTCTGAGAAGAGGCAATTTGTTTATGCCATGCCTTGCTTTTACCAAATTATGTAGAGTTTACAGGCCATGAATTTGCTGTGTTTTCTTGTTATGTGGGTTGTGAATTTGTGAACCTTTTAATCATTTGGTTGTTGCAACTTACAAGATACTAAATGCTTGCAGGGTCCCAGCCCAGGAGAGCAAGGCTCATCTACTCCTGCCGCTGATGTGAAGGCCGAAGGTGGCCCAACTGCTGGTGCGTCGACCGTCAAGAACAAGAACTACACTCTCATCTCATGTGCTGTTGGTGTTCTAGGTGCCAGTGCCATAGCGTGGTATCGCCTGTCAAAGCCTGAGAAGTCAGAAGAGGTTGCGAACTAACTTGGGCCTTGCTGATAGAGTTCCTGTCCAGTTTCTCCTTTCTTTTACTCACCTTATGCACCTGCACTACCTTTTGGAACTAAACTGAGGAAAACCATGCGACTATCTCGGGGGATGTAAGTAACACCAGACAAATGTTAGTTTTCGCTTAGTTTCTACCATATGCAATCTCATGATAGGCAAGAAATTTTTGTGCCGTTTGAACTCAGTTGCTGGGTGAGGTATAACTGCCTTTTTTGGAGGGTGATCTTTTTGATCTGTACGGAGTAGAAGATTGTGCCCTTTTTGTCATAGCAACATTATTATCTGATGAGAGATATATATGAATGGAATGAATCAATGAATGATCTATATGAATGGCTCTTCTTTTGCGGTGTTTGTTGTGTCAAGTTAGCGGGTGAAATATGCTCCATTATTTTCTTCTAAGTGTGGCATATTTTGACTTGTCTGGTATACTGCTACATATTTGCCTCTTTTTTTTGTGCCCTCATCCAGAGAGAATGGAGCAGCACTTGTGTGAGCTCGCTACTGGTCTGATGTCTGAATGGTGTATGTATGTTGCAATCAAGAATTCAAGATGTATAAGTCTGAACAGCGTATGCTACTTGTAGCTGCAAATATTGTTGTCAAATGAACCTCATGCCTGGAACCGCATACGTACGCATTCTCACGCCGCTGCGAATGAATTGCATAAACCGCATGTCTGGAACCGCAGCAGCACGCATGTTCTGCATATCTAGGTGCGCAACAAAATGCAGAAAGGGAACACAGATATACTTGTCCAACACAATAGAGCCTCATTCAATCATGAACAAGCACCGGAAACCAGAGCAGATGAATCTAGCTCTGTCAAATGTTTTACAGAATTTATTCTTTCATCCTAGGACATGTATGAACACCGGTGTCCAACATAGGCATGTGAAACAAGTCCGTCTTCAGACAGAAGCACATCACTCCTAATTGGATCCCCCCTCCGTATTCTGCCAAGACGAGCAATTGAGCAGCATTAGTAAATAGTCCAAACTATATTGTTCCATAGAGAGAATTAGAGTGCAATAAGCTGAAAAATGCATCTCCATACAAGGGAGATAATTCTTAAAAGCATACAGAACTTGAAAAGGTAGATAGGACGAGCAATTGAGCAGCATTAGTAAATAGTCCAAACTATTGTTCCATAGAGAGAATTAAAGTGCAATAAGCTGAAAAATGTATCTCCATACAAGGGAGATAATTCTTAAAAGCATATAGAACTTGAAAAGGTAGATAGGATCATAAGAAGCCTGCCATGTCAGGTAAACCAAATTAGTTGCTATTCTACATTTTTAAGCCTGCCATGTCAGGTAAACCAAATTAGATGCTATTCTGCATTTTTGCGCCCAAGACACATTAGAGGATTTTGCTTTGTCAATGTTTCCCTCTAGTAAGTTGCCAGGTGCAAGCGAAAATCTGCTGCAACTACATGCCAAAGTCCCATTTGGGACGAAAATCCACAAAATTTCCTATAAGGTGGTTTGCAAGTTGCAACATCAAACATTATAGCATGTAAACCAAATGAGTATAAAATTGTGAGAGAAGGGCAAAGTAATATGTAGGAGTATCATCTAATCCTAACAATAGGAGTAAAAAAAGAAATGAGTCATGTTTCAAACACTGCAGCAAGTTAGCAAGACCAACTGATGCACTAATTAGAAGAAAAGAATTCATCAGATCATATGTTGAGGAGCAGGTGTGTAAGTTGGATGGATCAAGTACATTGTAACATGGTTATCATCTTTTCTGAACTAGAACAGATAGTGGGTATGAATATTCATGAAGATACCATTTGCCCACTAGTGTTGCTCGGCTCAAAAGTGAAAAACCTTTACCCTTTACCTTTACATCTCCCCTCCCCCCACAATGAATTTAGCCAGCCATATACAGAATCAGAATGAAGTTATCTTCAATCCCTAGTTCCCCACCCACCAGACGCTTGAGGCATACTCTCAATGTAGCGATTTCTGAATGTCCCTGTGGCTACACTAGACATTTCCCCATCAATCCCAATATCATCAACACAAGTGTGCCTTGCCCCAGTCAGATATAATCAACACAAGTGTTTGGGGAAGAGAGAGAGTGGGGGTGGGGGATAACCTTGTCGGAGGCGGCGGGATTGGCCTTGTCTGCCTCCGCCTTCTCCTTCTCGAGCTTCTTCTTGCGCTTCTCCATCCTCTCCCTCTCCATCTTCTGCTCCCCCAGCAAGCCGGAAAGAAAGAAAGAACACACAGCAACAATAGCGGTGAGCACTGGATCGGATCTGAGAGAGCACAAGAGCAGAGGAGACGAGGGGAGGGGAGGGAGCAACCAAATAAACCTGGACGTAGACGTTCTCCTTGGCCCGCTCCTCCTCGCTCAGCACGCGCCCCTTGCCGTCGCTCATCAGCCGCATCCCGCCGCACGCCGCCGCCACAGGAGCAGGGGAGCGGAGGCGCAACGGGAGTGAGGTCAGCGCCGATCTCATCGCCATCTCTCTCGCGCACTCTCCTCGACTCGCCAATAATCTCTCGATCGATTTCGCGTCGCGTCTCCACAGTCTCCGGGTCTCCTCCGCCTTTTTGTGGGCTGCAACGACGGCCTCACCTCACCTCCTAACCGTCCATTCCAAATCAACGGCGGCAGAGGTCGTCCTCACGCTTCAAGTCTCGTTGACTATAGCCTTCTTTCTTTCTTTTTTTACTTTATCAAAAGATTTAAAGTTGAGAAAATTTTCGGAGATTTTCACGATGTTGTATATGCTTAGAGCATCTCCAGAAGCCCTCATTTTAAAGCCCCTAAAAACCAAATAAGGGCTGCCCCCAATTCTTTAGGACCCTATAAATACCTTCAACTCCAGCAGCAGCCCCTATTTCTTAGGCCATATTTATTATTCTCTTTTATATTAATATAGAATATAGGTTTACGTCTAATTTAACATCTCAATAATTAAAAGATAAATATTTTACAAGATCATCTCGATGAAAAAGTTAATTATCAGGTGCATTATGCACGAACAATAGAGTATATATTTAACCAAACTATTGAAATATTATCCTATATACTGTGTAAAAAAAATGAATATATACCACTGTCTCTCACTCTAATCCTGTATGTCTCGACCAAAAGGAAAAAAAATACTGTCTTTCCACTAGAATCCACTATGCCTCTGTAAAAAAATGCAAAGAAAAATCTACTCCCTTTACATTCTGTGTGCAGGGACATTGCAGGGGCAAGCAGACAGGCAGAAGAGGGCCAGGCGGATGAAAAAGCAAGGGGATGGGCTGGTGGGCAGGCACTGGCCCTCCGGCCGGCGAGGTGGCGCGGGCTGACAGGCAAAAGAGCTAAAATCAGTGCGGTGATTCGCCGGCATGCGAGCGGATGGCGGATCTTTATAGGGTGATCTTGTCGGAGGTGAGGGGTCAACGACGGCAGCCGGAGGAGATACAAATGCATCACAGGGTGTTGTGGGAACGTGAGATGAGCGAGCGAAGAGAAAATAATGTCTGCCCCAGAAAAAACATCGATAGGGGGCCATCTTGTTGAGCCCCCAGGACTAGGGGCTTCGGGGGCCATCCTGTTGAGCCCCCAGGACTAGGGGCTTCGGGGGCCATCCTGTTGAGCCCCCAGGACTAGGGGCTTCGAGGGAGGATTCAGGGGCCTCCACATTTTGGGGTCTATAGTAGGGTCTCTGCTGGACTTGATTTTTTCATGTTAACTCTCATAATTTAGTTAGGGGCTAGGTTTAGGGTCCCTGCTGGAGATGCTCTTAGTTCCATCAAACCCTAAACATGTTTTGCAAAAATTCATAGCTATGGATAAACCCTAAACTTTGGAAGCACGACAATTTAACAAACCCATAAAACTTAGGGTAAACGTGCAGAAGACTGAAGGATTGGGCATTGTAGTCTAATGCTAATCTTACAACCAGCACGAAGTATGGAAGTGATGGAACAATCCGAATGGTGTCGTCAAGCGCCACAGAAGGCTCTCACAAATTTGCTATCCAAGTATGATCATCAACACTACCTGTGGCAGTGAAACAAATTGCACCAATCTTGAATCTTGCAAGGTAAAAAGGCTTATCCTCCCTCCATTTCGAAATGTTTGATACCGTTGACTTTTTAGCACATGTTTGACCGTTTGTCTTATTCAAAAATTTTTATGAAATATGTAAAATTATATGCCTACATGAAAATATATTTAACAATGAATCAAATGATAGGAAAAGAATTATTAAGTGTCGAAATTTTTTGAATAAGACGAACGGTCAAACATGTACTAAAAAGTCAACGGTGTCAAACATTTCGAAACGGAGGGAGTATGTAGGAGCAGCATAACACACATAGAATTTCCACATTAGAAGCTTAGGTAGAATAAGTTACTCCCAAATAAACACGCTACAAAAATAAGGTCCAGATATTTCTTTGATATATTCTCTTGCACTGACAGACAAAAGCCGGTCCCAGAGCGACAGGTCTATTTTAAGAGGAAAAGCTTGGTTTCAACTGATGCTTTTCACTTCTAGGTGGAACACACCAACTTAGAACACCCTGATTGGTTTCCCCATGGTGCTCTTGATGTAAAGGCACCTCACCTATCAAACACAAACAATTCCAAGTTATCATCAGTTGTTTTCTCACATAAAACTATTATTCAAAGCAAGGCCAAAACTCATATATATTCACTATGTTGTTAAACAGATTTGAGCTGTAAGTTTAATTGCATGCAAACAGGCTCAGAACAGATAACTCACATTCTGCCAGTTCTTTTTCAAAAGGGACACGAGGAAGTTGACGCTCATTTGGATGTTTTGCTGGATCTGCTTCTCCTCCATTGACAAGTTACCCACAGCAACACCCATGCACAGAACCTTCTTCAGCTGGAACTTGACTGTAGCTTTCGTCTCGTTGACCTTGGATTCAAGAGACTCCTGGTGAGTAACCAATGTAGGGAACTTGCCTGCAGTGTGATCAAAATGATTCAATTAACCAATCTGCCTTGGTAAACCCCAACTAGCCAGAGTCTAAAAAAACATATGGGTAAACTTCACACAGTTACTAGATTAAGGTCCAATTGGACAGTTTAGGTCCTACAACAGTTAACAGTTGGCATGAAATTAGCATAAAAAGACAACGCCATGAAAAATGAAATACAATGTAACACCTAGATGATAGTTATGTTTCACTGCAGGTCAACTATAAATTTGTAGTACTATTCAGGTAGCAGTGAGGCATATGAAACGATACTGTGCACGTTAGAATTCAAAACTACACCAAGAAAAACTAGCATGTACTCATTAGAATTCAAAACTACACCAAGAAAAACTAGCATGCACTCGTTAAAATTCAGAACTACACCAAGAAAAAGCAAGAATGTCAGAAAATGGAATACTTGCCTGCCTTGTTGAGACCAGGACCAAGGAGACGAGGAATCTGCTTGATGATGGCCTCTGATGCTAAGAAAGCATGGTACTTCTTGGCAAGCTTCTTAACCAGCTTCTTGTTCTTGTTCATTTTCTTAAGAGCCTCAACATCCATGTAGTCAAGCCCAATCTTCTCAGCCTGTACACGAGCCAATCCGCAGCAAGTTGGCAGATAAATAAATTCTCATTAGACAGAATAAATTGATCCACAAACAACGTGTGAACATTCTTAATTTCAGACTCCAGCCAATTATACATAGCATACAACACTTGAGATGCAATGGAGAAGGACCCAGACAATATATCAGGCAAGGCACAAATAATAATTCAACCAAACAAATTAAAAATATGAAATATGTTTCAGTTAAGATACTACAAGAATGTAAAACAAAGACTTAAATAATCTAAGGTCACTTACATGAGTGAGAAAGGAAAATCCTCAATTTCAATCTAAACGGAGGGTGTACAAATTTACAAAATCAAAATGGGTATGGCATCATAATCTTACCTCCTCGACATGCTGGGCATCACCAAGCATGCAGACCTTCATCTTGGGGCGGGGGATATGGGGCAGCTTGACGGAGCCACTGAAACGCTTGTCCTTTTGCGGGTCATAGTTCTTGAGACCAATCTGAAGCTCAACGGTCTCGGTGAACTTCCTGCCCTTCTCCTTGGATTCCCCAACAACCTGGGAGATTGCTTCCTTGAGAACCTCGCTCTGCAACTTACTGCAATTGATCACGCAAGCTCAGCACGTGAATTTTGTTCAGGAAACAAAGAACGAGCATTTCTTATACCGATCAGTAACCTATATTCAGACATAATCTAGCTAGCGCCACTGATCTCTAGCGAGAAGCAGAAAACTCTAGATCATGCAAGGTGTACAGCTACGTGATCCCAGTCTATCTCGAGATCCATCGCTTTAATGAGACATAAACTAAACAAATCGTCCGAATTCCATATCATCTTCTTACATCTTAATAAGAGCTTTGATCTAACAAAGCAAGCGCGCAGAATCACAGAAGGCCATAGCGACAGAAACTAAGCAATAGAAGAGATTCGTTAACCGTAAGAAGGGAAGTAGAGATTGGGCGGCGGGAATCACCTCATGATGATCGGCGGCGGCCGCGGAGGGTCAGGGAGCGAAACGGCGCGAGAGAAGAGAGAAGGCGGCGAGTGAGGATGCGTGCTCCCGACCTAGGGTTTTTGTGGCTGCATGCTCTGTGCCGTTTCGACCGTCCGATCGGATCGGACGGTGGAGATTGACGCCGGTGGGCTTCCTTTCGTCGTGGGCCGAAACATAAAGGGCCCATTCCGCATATGGCGGTCGCCCATCTCAATCTCAAAAAAAAAAAAAAAAAGGAAAAAAACCTCCACTACGCAAATCGTCGTCGTCTTCCTCCGCCGAATTCCCCACCCCACCGGCGGCGCGACCGGGCGGAGATGTACCACCCGACGAGAGGCGGCGTCCGCGGCGGACGGGATCGTAAGCTCTCTCCTTCTCCTACCTTTCCCAAATCCACTCGCCGTGAGATCTCAATCGCTGGCTGCGGGCCCTAATTCTGCCGCGTAATTTTTTTACTTCCGTGAAACACTCGCTAGGGTTTTTAATGCTAGGGACTCGCTGTGGCTGTAAGGTTCTAGTTGTTGATTTGTCGGTGCTCCTTCCTCGCGTTTGATTGCATCTCGTCCGGTCTTACTTGTTGGTTCCAACTCGTCCGTGTTGCACTGGATTCGATTAGCTAGTGCGTCTCTTGTGTCTATGTGGTTAGTGCGTAGGATCTTACCTTCCAACTCATCTGTTTGCTTGTATGATCTTGCCTCAGGAGGAATTCTGTGTCTGCCAAATTGTTATTGAATCATGTTCCTTTGAAAGGTTATAAGATGGAAACTGCACATGGCGCGGTCACGCACGTATGCCTGCCCGCATTCAGCACCCTTCGTCACGCGTGTTCACCTTTATCTCTTCTCTATCCAATTGATACCAAGTTCCTCATTGGTTCCGACATTGTTTTTTAGTTTAAAAACAATGGTCATAAGATGAATGGATGACCCCATTGCAAGGGATCCTCGTGTGACAGACTGACAGTCGGATCATCAAGGGACAACAACTACTGGGGTTACAACGTACTGCTGCCAAAATTACCTTAATGAATGGTGGCATGGCAATACCAGTCATCAGGATGAAACATGACACTATAAAATTAGTATTAGCACTTCTATATGCTGGATGTATGAGCTTTCCAAAATTTACACGAGTTTTTCAACTTCTGTGGGCATATATTATGGATATGCATTTGTTTGCTGCAATGTACGGCACTTATTAGTGTGCTCCGAGCTCTAGGATAGGATATCATGGAATATTCAGTTTTACTCTCTGTATTTCGTTGTGTTTTATGCTTTATAATGCTAAGGTTCATCCTCATGCTGAATGAGCAAAAAGTTGCTAGATAACTACAAGATACAATGAGGTGAGAAAATGATCCAAATTACATTGATTACAATTGCTGCATCTGAAAGAGAAAATCATCACTTTTTTTTTTTGGGGGGGGGGGGGTTCATTTATAGGCTTGTACTATATAACTACTTTGTATATGATAAACTCACTAGATTATCATCACTTATGGGCATCATCGGTGCCCTAATTGTATAACCTTATGCTTACTATTCAACTTTACAAGCGCTACAAATAATGAGTGCAGCCCGTTAGCTCCTCCAATTGCACCTGTGGTTCTTCATTTTGTACTATGAACATAAAGCTACCTTTTCTCAAACAGAAAAGCGTGCACTGGACTACTCCTACACCTGCCAACATGAATAGGCCTACATTTTGATCGTTTGTTTTTGCTATAAGCTCTTCTACATGTTGTTCTGTTCCACTGCCATTGTGTCATCTCCATCTTGCACTTTGCATTGTAGCTTACGAGCTTTTTTGTTATATGGGTTGAACATACAATTATTAGAAAAGCTCAGTAAATCTAAATACTTTTCTCCTTTTGTTCCTTGCAGAATTCAAATGGGATGATGTTAAGGTTGACAAGCACCGAGAGAATTACCTCGGTCATAGCATTAAGGCTCCTGTTGGAAGATGGCAGAAAGGTAAATATAACAATACCCCTTGTTTACATCCACCTTTGTTGGCTGGCTAGTCCTTATAAAACAATGGTTTTTTACTGCTCGACATAAAGTGGTTTTTCTTCTTCTTCTTCTTCTTCTTTTTTATGTCACATGGTCTAATTAAATTGTTAAAAATATCTTATCTCTTACTGTAGTTTCCTACTTGACCTTGATTTAGCTGTACTGTTAGTCTACTAGATTAGCGAATACCAGTTGTCCCATGTCCAGAAATCAAGAGTGGCTAATCACATCTCCCTCAAGTTGTTCAGGTTAACACTATCATTTTGTGTATACCGGGACATTACCTTTGATATAATTGAACTGGAATATGTATTTTTAGTGCGACAAGTGCGTAACTGTTGAAACATAAGCAGGCATTTGTCAGGGTTAGCACGAACTAAACAAAAGCGCTGGCATTCTATTTATTGACTTTCTAGCTGATACAAATAAAGTGCTATGGCATCCTTTTTTATTTTATGGATTCCAGATACAAATTAAAATTAGTCATTCATGTTTTTCGACCTTCTAGTTATTTATCAACTGGAAGAAATGTTGGTCTTGTGAGCAGTGAATTTGTGAACCGTAGGTGCATTCAGTGAGTTCAATATTGGCATGTGTTGTTTTGTTACCAGCTCAAGTGAGTTTGTAATTGTACCTTAGAAACCTCGTTTTGGCTTGATAATAGTAGGCTAGTAGCAATAGA
Source organism: Oryza glaberrima (assembly GCF_000147395.1). Taxonomy (NCBI): domain Eukaryota; kingdom Viridiplantae; phylum Streptophyta; class Magnoliopsida; order Poales; family Poaceae; genus Oryza; species Oryza glaberrima. Next base: position 24,875,967 of record NC_068333.1, on the reverse strand, counting down.
TCTCCTTTTTCAGCTGGGCTTGGCCAAATGTTTTGATAAGCCTTCAACTAAAGTGGATTGGAATGTCAATGCTTGTTTTACTTTTTAAAGTCCTGTTATTTTAATGTATAACCCTGTGGATTCTAAGTTATTGATACGAGAGACTGATTATCTCGGCCAGGGAAGGACCTGTTCTGGTATACAAAAGATAAGAAATCTGACTCAGAAGATGCTCTCAAGGAAGAAATCAGGAGAGTGAAGGAAGAGGAGGAGCAGTCCATGCGGGAGGCACTTGGCTTAGTTCCTAAGCGTAGTAGTCGACCTAAGGGCAACCGATTAGATAAGCATGAGTACGCAGAGCTTATTAAGCGAGGATCAACTGCAGAAGACTTGGGTGCTGGACATGCTGAAGCAGCACAAGTGCAGGGTCTAGGTTTATACAAGTAAGTTCATGCCGCAATAGTTTCAAAACCCACTTTAAATCATCCTTATTATATAGTGGTCATATAATCGAACTTATCTGAAAAGTTTTTTCTAGTGATATTTGATGAATTACTAATAATATAATCATAATGCACATTATCTCAGGGGTCCTCGCAGAGAGGAAGAATCGAGCTCCTTTAACCTTGATCCTCCAGAAATGGTGCCCGCTGAGCAGGCTGACAACCCTCCACTGGAAACCAAACCGGAACGTGAAGATTCCGATGATGATCGTAGGAGCAAAAGGAGGCGTGAGGAGAGGGGAGGGGAGAAAGAGCGGAAGCGAGAAAGGCACTCGGAAGGAAAGGAGAGGAGGCGTGACAAGCAAGAGAAGAGGAGTCGGCATGAGTCGGACGACAGGTCGAAGCGCCACCGCAAAGACAAGCACAAGAGGAGGCATGACTCTGATTCCGACTAGTTACTGCGGCTCTTTCAACCTGTCTCACTGTATCCTGCCATCATATTTCATGCCTTGCTACGTTTGCTTGATGATGATGTAGTTGTAAAAACAGCTTGTATACTCTTCTTGAATACATTGTCTGTTTTTAACTTGCACATGAGAAATATGTTGAACCTGTAACATCAGCGGTGCATTTTGGCAATCTTCTTTCTGCCTATCCTTGTCTTGTGCATTTCCATCTTCACGGGATGTTAAGTGTTACGTGTGTTTTAGTTCACGCCAAAATTAGAAGTTTGATTAAAATTGAAACGATGTGATAGAAAGGTTACTCCCTCTGTCCCAAAAAATTGATTCGATTCATTGTATTAGTATGTGTCCCATCTAGTATAAGGTTGCTATATTTTGGGACGGAGGGTGTGCTCTGCTTATTAGTTATTTCTTCAACGATCCAGTGAAAACCATTCTTAAATTTAACAAACGTTTAACACGTTAAGCGGCTAATTATCCAACCAGAATCTCCCAGGAGGAACACGCAGATTAGCAAAGGAAAAATAAATAAAACTAGCTGAGTCAACTCTCTCTGTCGTCATCTTCTTCGTGTGTGCAGTGTGCGAGTAACTCGACTCGACGAAGGGCAAATACGTAACTTTCTCGGCAGGAGAGGAGTTGGGTTGATTCGCAGCAAAGGCACGGCACGGCACGCACGCACTCGAATTCACCTTCACCTTCAGCGCGAGCCGCGAGCGAGAGAGGAAAAGGGAAGCGACGATCTCTGCCCTTCTAGAAGGTTCGCCTCGTCGGTCCCCTTCCCCCCCCCCCCCCCCCCTCTCCTCTCAAGCTTCAGAGCCCTCTCTCTCCCTTACACGAGGCGAGATCTGCTCCCCTTCTCCCGATTCAACCAACCACCACCTCATCTCCGATTCCCCCTCTTCTTCTTCTTCTTCTTCTTCCTCTTCTTCTTGGTGGGGTTAGTTTCTGAATCGTCTCTACTGCTAACCTCCGACTCTGATGCCGCTTCCTCTTCCCTTCTCTCCTAATTCACATTCTATTCGGATTTCCTTTTTGAGGGTACTCTCACTAGTGGAGTAATTGATTGGTTGATTGGTGTTGTTGTTGTTGGGAACACAAATTAGGGTTTGGGATTTCTTGACTGGACGAACTCGTGCGATTTCGGGAGGCAGGAGCCATGAACGGCAATAAGCAGTCCCTGATATACAGCTTCGTGGCCAAGGGCTCCGTCGTGCTGGCCGAGCACACCGCCTTCTCCGGCAACTTCAGCACCATCGCCGTCCAGTGCCTCCAGAAGCTTCCCCCCAACACCTCCAAGTCCACCTACTCCTGCGATGGCCACACCTTCAACTTCCTCGTCGACCGCGGCTTCGGTAACACCCCTCTTCTTCTTATTCTTATCTTTCTGTGGGAACTGAACTACAGTAGTTAGTAATTGTGATATCTGTTGAGCTCACTTGGGTTATTTTGGGGGCTGCAGTGTTTCTCGTCGTTGCGGATGAGGCCGTTGGAAGGAGCGTGCCGTTTGTGTTCCTAGATAGGGTTAAGGAAGACTTCATGCAGCGGTATGGCTCCAGTATCGACGAGGAGGGTCAACACCCGCTCGCCGATGATGCAGATGATGATGACTTCCTCTTGGAGGACCGATTTAGCATCGCCTACAATCTTGACCGGGAATTCGGGTATGAAGTCACCATATGCTGTGTTACCTACATATGATGTTTCTTTCTTTTACTAGTATCAAATGTGTCTTTAACATGTGTTTTTGTGTTTGGGTATAGACCGAGGCTGAAGGATCACATGCTGTATTGTATTAATCATCCAGAGGAAATTAGCAAGCTCTCCAAAGTGAAAGCACACCTCACGGAGGTCAAAGGGATTATGATGGACAACATTGAGAAGGTATGTGCTCAAAACAGTGCTTTCTTTGCTGAAAGAATATAGTATATTGTGTACGGAAACAATTGTTGTGTAAGTAAGGTTTCCCAAAAACTCTGGATTATATTGTTCTAGACACCTAACAGTTCCCCTGTTCTATTCATGTATGGCCATATTTCTGTGTGATTTATTTCTTTGATGAAGTAAACGTGGATATCATGTCAGGGTATGATGTAAACATGTTTCACCTTTTCTGCTCAATGAAAAATCGCGTAAACTTGTTTCACCTTTTCTGCTCAATGAAAAATTGCAAATGGAAACATTTTCAGTAGTTCATGGGCCACATCCCATGCTGCTTGGAAGTTCCTGCAGAATATTATTACTGTGTGCAGTCTATGTTGCTATGCATAGAAGTGCTCTGGTGTCTGTTGGTGTGATTAATTTACAAATTGAACAAGTAATGATGGGATCTTGAGTTTTAAAATAAAGATCAGTTTTCCCCCCTTTTTGTGAGTTAGTACATACTGTTGTCATTGTGATGATGAATTGTCTGCTTATTGTATTGCCCATGTATTTGAACTTTTTTTTTGTTACAAAGTCTTCACTATGACAGTATGGTTATTGGCACGCTAGTTTCAATATCTTGGACCCATGTCTAGTACTCCTACCCAGTATGTAATTAGTCAGTCTGGCATTTTACAGGAAGCCAGAGAATGCAAACAATATTTGTGGCCTCATGTCATTTTAGTATTTAACTGAATACAGAAAAAATAAACTCCTTTCTTGATGTTTCATACTACTGACTCTTACTGTCCTGGATTTTGTATAGATATTGGAACGTGGAGAGAAGATTGAGCTTTTGGTCGGCAAGACTGAAACCTTACAATCACAGGTATGGAAAATCTGTGTGAAATTTTTGTTTCTGTAAGAATGTTTAAGTAACCATGACTAAGTGGTGTGTTTTCAAATAATCTTCAGGCTGACAGCTTCCACAGGCATGGAAGAGAGCTCAGGCGTAAGATGTGGCTTCAGAACCTGAGGTTTAAGTTGATGGTGGGTGGTGCTGTTGCGGCGTTGATTCTCTTCCTCTGGCTGATTATTTGCGGGGGCTTCAAGTGCTAGAACATTGAAAGCCTTTTTCTTTTTTTTGCATTCGATGTGTTTACCGTGTCGTGTGCATATATAACGACCAGCAAATCCTGCTTTCGATATGCTTCGTGCAGAGTTAAATCTCCTTATGGACCTTTATTCCTTGTAGCCTGTTCTCATGTTTCATAGTATTACAATAGGGGGGCTCTGGAAATGGAATACTTGTGTAAACAAACCTTGTGAAAGGAGACAACTTAGCTATCTGTATTATGTACATTCTGAAATGCTAATAGCTTATTTCAATCTCATTTTCATTGGTCATTCTCAGCTGGTGTCCTAAATGTTGATTGCGTACCGCGCGTCTGCGCCAGATCATTTAACTCGCTATTCATATTCTGCAATTAATCGATTCTTTGAACTGTAAGGGTCTATCTCAAGATTAGGATGGCGCACCGAATTTCTGATTGCATGAAAGATATAGTTTATCTTCACAATTTGCAAAGGGAGAAAGGCTATATATGTTGATATGCACTCTGCTTCTATCAATCCCTCCCGTGCTATGTTTAGCGGTGAAGCAGGTGTGGATATACCTCAACTGACAGCATATGATCAGTCGAACTGAATTTCATACGGAATGAGTTAGACTGACTACGCCTAATCACTTCCATTGCTGCCCTTTTTTTTCTCCCTCTTCTAGCGTTGCGAGGTAAATGTATTAGTTAGAGAATTCGAGTTCCTGTTATATAAATTTATAAAACTTACGGAACAGAAACAACGCAAAGGGTGTTTGGTCTAGTGGTATGATTCTCGCTTCGGGTGCGAGAGGTCGCGAGTTCGATTCTCGCAACACCCCGTTATTTTTTTCCCAATTTTGCTTCAACGGATGACCAATTGCCTGTGCCATTTACCTGAGTCTAATTAGCAGCTATTTTTGACTTTTATTTTTCCCACCTTGTTTGTGCATGCAACCGCGTATAGAAATATTTTCACAAGATAGGTATGTCTTGTTTGAACCAAATATGGGTACCGGCACTCTGTATCGCCAATTCTGAGATATCACCATTTTTTGGTGGAAATAATAGTAGCCAAAATTGTCTAAGTACGAGTCTATACAACATGGTACAGATTGGAGGTTAAAGCAAAACCAGTTTACTTGTGTGAACATAGTTGTGCTCTGGTTAGGGTCCATGTGATAAAAATCATAGGGTACGTACTTTGATGGTTAAAGAAGGTACCCGTGGTTAGTGGTGGGTGATTTTAATGAGACTCTTTGGCAGTTTTGAGCACTTCTCTTTGAAACAACGAAGTGAGCCGCAGATGCAAGCCTTTAGGGATGTGGTCCAGAGATGTGAACTCCATGATCTGGGGTTCTCGGGGGTGCCATACATTTACGATAACAGGAGAGAAGGCCGCAGCAATGTTAAAGTGTGCCTAGACCGCGCCCTTATAGATGATGGGTGGAGGGGACTGTTCTCTACAGCACAGGTGTTTCATCTGTCCTCTCCTAGATCAGACCATTGCCCCATCCTTGTCAAATTTTATTCTGAAGATCTTCGCAGGAATTTTGCGAAGTGTGTCCATTATGAAATTTACTGGGAAAGAGACCCTGCAATCTCTGAAGTTATAGCAGAATCTTGGGGCGTTTCCGGAGCTAAGCAGGATCTGAGCGACATTAATCAAGCTTTGTTTAGGATGATGTCTGACCTTCGCACATGGAGTAAGAAAAAGTTCAGGAATGTCAGCCGGGAGATTGAGAAAACTAGAAAGAAATTATCTGAACTTCTTCTAAGTAATGCCGACAGCAGGGAAATAAGACGGGTATCTGATCAAATGAACGAACTTCTGTACCGTGAGGAGATGATATGGTTGCAACGATCTCGAATTGCTTGGCTGAAAGAAGGTGATAGAAATACACGTTTCTTTCACAGCAAAGCAGTGTGGAGAGCAAAGAAGAATAAGATTACAAAGCTACGGGATAGTGACGGTACTGTTCACAGTACGACAAAAGAGTTGGAACGCATGGCAACTGAGTATTTCCAAAGGCTGTTCACTGCCGACCCCAGCATTGATCATTCGAGAGTCACTAGCCTGATAAAGCCGAAAGTCATGGATGCGATGAATGAGGAACTATGCAAAACCGTCAGTGAAGAGGAAATTGCAAATGCCATGTTCCAAATTGGTCCATTAAAAGCACCCGGGCCAGATGGATTCCCTGGTCGGTTCTATCAGAGGAATTGGGCTATACTAAAGGACGACATTGTGCGAGCAGTACAAGAATTTTTCTCTTCGGGTACCATGCCTTCGGGGGTCAATGAGATTGCCATTGTTCTGATTCCGAAAACTGAGCAACCACAGGAACTAAAGGATTTCAGACCTATCAGTTTGTGCAATGTGGTCTATAAAATAGTGTCTAAATGTTTGGTGAACAGACTAAGACCAATCCTGGATGATCTGGTGTCGCAGAACCAGAGTGCTTTTGTCCCTGGTAGATTGATAACAAATAATGCCCTGATAGCATTCGAATGCTTCCACAATATACAGAGGAATAAAAACCCTCAGAATGCTTACTGCGCATACAAGATGGACTTGTCCAAAGCGTATGACCGTGTAGACTGGAAATTTTTGGAGCAAGCAATGGTTAAACTGGGTTTCGCTCACTGTTGGGTTAAATGGATTATGGCATGTATAACCTCGGTGAGATATGCAGTTAAACTTAATGGAACCCTGTTGAACACCTTTGCTCCATCATGAGGTCTGCGTCAGGGTGATCCGCTTTCGCCCTTTCTTTTCCTTTTTGTGGCTGATGGACTGTCCTTGCTACTAGAAGAGAAAGTGGATCAAGGAGTCATGAACCCAATCCAGATATGCCGTCGTGCTCTTGCTGTGTCGCATTTACTGTTTACGGATGACACGCTGTTGTTTTTTAAAGTGGCAAATGATCAGGCGGTAGTGATGAAAGAAGTTCTCGAAACATATGCTTCCTGCACTGGGCAATTGATAAATCCTTCCAAATGCTCCATCATGTTCGGGCAAAGCTCTCCTACTGCTGTCCAAAATCAGATAAAGCAGACCCTGCAGATAAGTAACTCCTTTGAAGATAAATATTTGGGCTTTCCGACGCCTGAGGGAAGAATGACCAAAGGAAAATTCAAAAGCCTCCAAGAGAGATTATGGAAGAGAATTATGCTATGGGGTGAGAACTTTCTGTCAACCGGGGGGGGAAGGAGATTTTGATTAAAGCTGTCCTACAGGCCATGCCTGTTTATGTTATGGGACTCTTCAAGCTCCCGGAGCGGTCTGCGAGGAATTGACAAAACTGGTTCGTAATTTCTGGTGGGGAGTAGAGAAAGGGAAGAGGAGAACGCACTGGAAATCCTGGGACTGTTTGATTGATCAGAAGTTGAAGGGAGGTATGGGGCTTAGGGATTTTAGGCTGTTTAATCATGCGCTTCTAGCTAGACAAGCCTGGAGATTGTTTGACAGACCGGACAGTCTTTGTGCTAGAATTTTGAAGGCCAAATACTATCCGAACGGTTCTCTCATTGATACAAGTTTTGGAGGAAATGCCTCTCCAGGCTGGAGAGCGATCGAATATGGTTTAGAATTACTAAAGAAGGGCATTATATGACGCATTGGCAATGGTAAAGCAGTCAGATTGTGGAGGGATCCCTGGATTCCGCGGAGCTATTCAAGAAGATCCATCTCAGCTAAAAGAAATTGCAGACTGAGATGGGTTTCAGACCTGATTGATCAGTCCGGGTCTTGGGATACTGACAAAATCTCACAGCATTTCCTGCCCATGGACGCTGAGGCCATCCTAAACATTCGTTTATCTTCAAGGCTGGAGGAGGACTTCATTGCTTGGCATCCGGATAGACTAGGGAGATTTTCTGTCAGGAGTGCTTATCATCTGGCAGTAGCTCTAGCACAGGTTGATGATGGCTCGAGTTCGTCCGGGAATGGAAGTAGCAGAGCTTGGAATGCCCTTTGGAAATGCAATGCGCCCCAAAAGGTGAAGATTTTTGCCTGGCGAGCTATTACTAACAGCCTTACGACATTGGAAAATAAGAAGAAGAGGAAGCTTGAAGTTTCAGACATCTGCACCATTTGTGGGGTGGAGTCAGAATATGTTGTTCACGCTTTGTTTCACTGCCCACATGCCCGGCAACTCTGGGAAGCGATGAGTGATGATATGCAGCTTAACCCTCTCAGCAACATTCACAATGGAGATTCGAAAGTGATCCTGGACCTGTTGGAGCAGTCGCAGCCGGAGGATCAGGTTATGCTTTTAATGGTACTGTGGCGAATCTGGCACACACGGAATGAAATAGTGCATGGCAAACCAGCCCTAGGAATACTAGTGTCCAAACGTTTCATTGAAAGCTATGTCCTCTCCCTTGCTGAGATCAAGCAACACCCCCAAGCAAATCCTGAAAAGGGGAAACATGTTGTGGATGTGGTCCTAAAGAAGTCGCACAGCATCAAACAGAGTCGAGAACCTGCTCCTGACAAATGGTTGAAGCCGCTCCCAGGAAGCATGAAGCTGAATGTTGATGGCTCATTCCAGGAGAGTGAAGGCAAGGGTGGTATAGGCGCTGTGTTGCGCAACTACACAGGAGAGGTTATTTTTGCTGCTTGTGGACATGTTGATCGCTGTAGTAGTGCTTTGGAAACGGAACTCCTCGCCTCTAGGGATGGTCTTGCCCTCACCCTACAATGGACCCTGCTACCAATAGTGATTGAGACAGACTGCTTGGCGATGGTCCATCTTTTCCGCGATGCTACAGGAGCTAAATCGGAGCTGGCGTTTTTAATCAGGGAGATAGATTCTCTCTTGGTGGGAAATAGGGATATTAGCTTTAATAAGTGTCTTAGAAGTCAAAATCTTATTAGTCACTGTTTAGCAAATAAGGGCCGTTGTGACAAGATCACACAGTTGTAGCCGGACAATAAGTGTACTTTTATCTCACAGTTTATATGTGAGGAGGCTAATGAGTAATTATCCCTTTCCCCTGCAAAAAAAAGAAGGTACCCGTGAGATGCAAGACTTGGCAATAATCTTGTGTATAACTTTGTTATATTCATGTGGAAATTTGTGTGTGCATGAGTATATGTGCACGTCTTACTTGTACTTAGAAAAACTTCTTAATTGTATTGTTACTTACCTTTTTATAATGTCGACGACAACTAAGATGGTGACAACAATATTGGACCATGTGCGCAACAATGGGATAAAGCTACTAAGGACATCTATATTGTAGTGAAAAAGCAGGTAATAAACAATAATATATGCTTTCTTGTTAGCATACATTGTGGTACCTAATAATAGCTACTATCAAGTACTCCCTCATTTCCTAAATGTTTGACGCCGTTGACTTTTTTAAACATGTTTGACCATTTGTCTTATTCAAAAACTTTTGTGAAATATGTAAAACTATACATATACATTAAAATATATTTAACAATAAATCACGAACGATCAAACATGTTTAGAAAAGTCAACGGCGTCAAACATTTTGGGATGGAGGGAGTAGTATGCTTGCTACCAATAATAAGCAGGTCAAATATGTTATTTGTACACCTCGAATACATGGAATGGATGAATTTTGTTTGTGTACGGGTCCACCTTATTTACCACAATGGGCATCAAATTTTGTAGTGTGTATCAAGTTACTATTACTTGATAATGGAACACACTATTACCACCAACCTAGACAAGATACATTGCTGTTGTTTTAAAGGGGATAAATTGTGTGTGTGTGGTGAGTGGACGGAGAAGGAGGAGGGTTTTTGCGTGTGTGGAGCTAAAGGCAATATTTAGCTCTAAGACGTCATAGGCAACTTTGCGACGGTGTAAAAGCTTGGAAGAAAAATAATTGTGATTGTGCGAGTTACAAGGCTATGACAAAAAAAAACGATATTATAGACCAGGTATTTTCTTCCAATTTAACTATTAGCTGGACCATTCTATATAAGTTATATAAGACTATTAATTTTTAAAGGGTTCTTATAAAGAAAAATTAATTAAAAAACTCACATGTTCTATAGAAAATCTGAAGGGCATGGTCGAAAGCTTGTTTATTGGTCTAAAACTTGTGCGAAATATTGGTTCATAGTATTTTTTTTCTCGAGTTTGGCTGGAAAAGAGACCATTAAGACAAGAGAATAAAAATCTCCTACCGAGGCCATAAAAAAGGCAATGAAGTTGTGCTCGCCTCATCTTAAGAACGCGAAGTGGTAGCTCACTGAGATTCCAGCGTATTTAGTTTAAGAAAAGTAGGGTTGTTCGGAGGCTCTTATTTCTCCAGTAAAAGGTAGTCCCTTTATTTGTACCTTGTTTTGAAAACGAAACACATTGCCCTCTAGCGAGCGCTAGAACACCACTTACCTCTTTTAGAGCACATATATTGCTATGTTGTCTCATTATCCCCTTCCTCCTCTATGGCGACCGCTCTCCTTGGCAGCGAGCTCCCACAAGATCATGGCATATTGCCTCAATCAGAGCCTCCTTAGCAGTAGTCGGTCGACGAGGTGTCAGCTGTGAGACTTGTATGGCTTTGATGCTGTTGGATCTTGGATTGGTCGCACTGGATGTTGCAGCGTACGTGCAGACTCGAGTAGTGGACATTAGCTTGGTTACTTCTTTCCTTTCGTTTCATAAAAAAAAACTTCTTACTATCAGTTACTTCTTACTCTTTCTCTTATGAGACGGCCATCCTATAGCCTCCTAGGGCACATTGCCAGCTTCATCGGCGGTGATAACCTAGTGGAGTATTCATTTCAGGGGACAACGGCATTTCTGCTTGATAATCCTCTAATGCTCTTCTATTTTCGGTGAATAAATTTATTGTATGCAGTATTGTTTATCATACCCAAACACTCTTTTATAGGGGTAATAAAAATATGATTTTATTTTTAGTTAGCATCAAATTACACGTGGGAATATTTTAGTTGCGAAAACAGTTACTAATGACCAAAACAAACCTTAAATTATGTATATCCTAGGAAGATTGAGCTGTTTATATGGCAATCCGTGGTTCAAGGCCTCCAGTCCAGACTTTTTTAGTTTTAAACCTAAATTTTACTTCTCAATCTGAATATTTTAGCCATGTTAGCTGGATTGACATGGCGATACAAAGCTTCAATGTGATGTAGCTGGCATGGCAAGTTTGTTTTGTCACGCCACCCAGGCTGACGCGACAACATAAAATTGTCTGTGTTGTTTTGCCGTATAATCGGGATGGCGTGATTAAAAGTTTGAGATTTTAAAAATAAAGGCTTTATTGGTTCGTCTAATAAGTTAAAGCAAAACCAAAATTTGAATTTTCAAAATTGATGTAGAAGATGATTTTAAGATATTTATAACGCATTTTTTTATATTGACTTTTAAGTCATTAAGAACAAATATAAAAGTTTTATGTACAAATTAATTTTTATTCTATAACAAGTCATTTTTAAAAATAAAAAAAGGTTAAAAAAATTAAAAAATAGCCCATCGAGAGGCATAAGTAAAGTGTGAGCCGTGGACGGGCCTTGTCCTATTGGGGTTGGGCCGCAGCCCACAAGGGGTGCCTCGAACGTCGCATCCCGTAGGATGATCCAACGGCCGGGGCACTTGCATAAAGCCGAAGCTCCCACCCCTCATCTCCCCTCGCCGCAGCCACACCCTCTCCAAAATTCAAATTTCTCCCTCCTCTTCCCCACCCCACCCCCCGCTCCCCTCAAAATTTCCAAATCCCACGCCATATCGCACAGATTTTGAATTCCCCTCCTCCTCCTCGCCGCCGCCGCAGCCGCCATGTCGTCGCGGCAGGACAAGGAGAAGGCGGTGAACGTCCAGGTCCTCCTCCGCTGCAGGTACGCCCGCCGCGCGCCCTCCCAGATCTCCCCAGATCCGCCGCCCCTAACTTCCCCTCTCTCCCGCGCAGGCCGTTCAGCGACGACGAGGTCCGCAGCAACGCGCCCCAGGTCATCACCTGCAACGACTACCAGCGGGAGGTCGCCGTCACGCAGACCATCGCCGGCAAGCAGATCGACCGTGTCTTCACCTTCGACAAGGTCGCTTCCCATCTCCTCCCAGATCTGCCAAATTTTTAAATACTGGATGCCTCGGTTTACCTGCTCTTGTGCTCTAGTTTTGGTACCCTTTCAAACTTTTAAATTATTTGGATGAGTCCAAATTCTGCGAAATGCGTACCGAGGTTTTCGTGATTGGTCCGGCGATTTGGACGGTAACTATTCAGTGGCTAGGGTTTCTTAGGTGCATTCCAACGGGCTGAATCTGCATTTGGCTGGAGTTGGTTCGCAATTAATAAAGCATCTGGTTTATACAAGATAATATAAGAAAAAAAAACAACACAGGAATGTGTTTCCCCTTGTTGGAGTTGCTGTGGAATTTATTTCATTTCCGGTTTGGCCGCACAGTACAGAGTTCTAATATGCAGCCGTTTTTCTTTCAGGTGTTTGGCCCGACAGCGAAGCAGAGAGACTTGTATGACCAAGCGATTATCCCTATTGTAAATGAAGTCCTCGAGGGTTTCAATTGCACCATCTTCGCTTATGGCCAGACCGGCACGGGAAAAACATACACCATGGAGGGTGAATGCAGGAGAGCCAAGGCAAGCCTACGCTGCTGTTGCTCTTTCATCATGTGTTTGCCTCTACCAAAGGGTTGCTTATTGTTTGTTTTCCTTTCGTCGAAATACTTGCAGAGTGGTCCAAAGGGTCAGTTGCCTGCTGATGCTGGAGTCATTCCTAGGGCAGTTAAGCAAATATTTGACACACTGGAGAGCCAGAATACGGAGTACAGTGTTAAGGTCACATTCCTCGAGCTGTACAATGAGGAAATAACTGATCTTCTTGCGCCAGAGGAGATATCTAAGGCTGCCCTTGAAGAACGGCAGAAGAAGCCCTTACCTCTTATGGAGGACGGGAAAGGCGGGGTGCTTGTGAGAGGCCTGGAGGAAGAGATAGTTACGAACGCTAGCGAAATATTCTCTCTTTTGGAAAGAGGATCTGCAAAGCGCCGTACTGCAGAGACTCTGTTGAACAAGCAATCCAGGTTAATCCTTACCTTTGTCTTTTTAAACTTTGGTTTGCTCATCTCAAGAAACTGTGTGCTCCCTATTCTCAATTACCATATATGTAACATTTCAGTCGTTCACACTCCCTATTCTCAATCACCATTCACATAAAAGAGGCTACTCCTGAAGGAGAAGAATTGATAAAATGTGGGAAGCTTAATTTGGTTGACCTGGCTGGATCAGAGAATATCTCCCGTTCTGGAGCTAGGGAGGTAGGTGTATAACCAGCTAGAATGCTACTATTTCATTTAACATTCATTTATGTTTTGGATATTTTATTATACTATTAAGTTAGACACTTGAGCCTGATTGTAGGGACGAGCTAGAGAGGCTGGTGAAATAAACAAAAGCTTGCTTACTTTAGGTCGCGTTATTACAGCCTTGGTCGAGCACCTTGGACATGTTCCTTACAGGTAAGTGGTTAAAATACCTTGCAACAGTAATCTATTTGGCCTTTTGTGCTAACTGATTCGATCTTTCTTACCTTTCAGGGACAGTAAGCTTACAAGGTTGCTCCGTGATTCACTAGGAGGGAGGACCAAAACTTGCATTATTGCTACTGTTTCACCCTCCGTGCATTGTCTAGAGGAAACATTGAGCACTTTAGATTATGCTCACCGAGCAAAGAGCATCAAAAACAGGCCCGAGGTGATCTAGCTTCATTTTCTCACATCTACAGTCAATGTGCTGATAGCAGTGTGGTGTGTAAACAGAACAGCTTAAAATAGTAGTAATCGCTTTATTCATATTGGCTAAACAATTGTACAAAAACAAGTAAATAATTCAAATAGGAGGTGCCTAGTACATACCAAAATTATAATGGGTTTGAAGAGTACAAGCTGAAAATTTTTATTAACTCCTTAAAGCTTGTAATTGCATAGTGTGGCCTGCTATTAATATATTGTTTATTTTGTATTCCAGGTAAACCAGAAAATGATGAAATCAACATTAATCAAAGATCTTTATGGAGAAATAGATCGACTTAAAGCAGGTCTGTAGTGATTTGACAGTCAGTTCTAAGTAATTCACAATGGTTGCAGAATAACCTCACAAATTTCTCTATTCCCAGAGGTCTATGCTGCTCGTGAAAAGGTTGGAGTCTACATCCCAAAAGACAGATATCAGCAGGAGGAGAATGAGAGAAAGGTAATCTTTTGGATTTAATGGATCTGAATGGGGAAATATTCACAAACCTGAAATATGTACTGTCAACATATCTGTTATGTAACTCTAGATGTTATTATGGTATTGAGAAGATTTGGAGCAGTTTGGCTGATGATGCTAACTGTTCTTATTTTTCCTTTTTAAGGCCATGGCTGATCAAATTGAACAGATGACTACTTCGTTGGAAGCAAATCAGAAGGTTCGTAAAGTGCTTGTTGTGTATATTTGATATTTGTTCTTGTTTAAAATTGATCTTTTGCTTGGGTTTCAGCAAATTAATGATCTTCAAGAAAAGTACGACTCAGAGCTTCAACATTCTGCAGATCTAAGCAAAAAGCTTGAAGCCACAGAGGTAATCATGATTGCAAGTTAGTTCCTTTCTCCTTCATGCTATTTTGTGATCGAAGGCTTATAGTGTTGTACCATGATAGAAATGTCTGGACCATACAAGCAACTTACTATCCACAACCAAAGAAGATTTGAAACAAGCCCAGTATAATCTGAAGGAGAAAGATTACATAATCTCTGAGCAGAAAAAAGCAGGTTCGATTCTTTGCACATTTTTTATTCCTGCAGGTCAATTGTTAATAATTCTAACAGTATTTTCATCCATCTGTGTTGATCAGAAAATGCTTTAACTCAACAAGCCTGTCTTCTGAGATCAGACCTGGAAAAATCTAACCGTGAGAATGCTGCACTCTATTCAAAGATTGGTAAGCTCTTTTGGCTTAATTCGATGACTATTCCAAAATGTTGCTTACTATCATCTTTGTCATTGGTTCTAACTGAATGATTACCATGACAAAATAGCTCGAGGAGATAAACTAAATGCTGCAAATAGGTCAGTGGTGAACTCATTCCAAGCTGACCTTGCTTCAAAGTTGGATATTCTCTCCACTACCCTCGCCACATCTATAGATCAGCAAAATAAACACCTTAAATCTGTGGAGAACTTATGCAAGTCTTGTGTTGATTCCCATGACACGGTATGCATTGCTACTTCATAAATCTCCATGCCTAATTTTGCAAATTAGTTATGTGGGCTCAGTGGTTCCATATTATATTTATATGTTTTTTTTTGTTAAATGTTTAAGGCTACTTCGGAGATAAAAAAGAAGATTTTGGCTTCAAAGGCACTTTATATGTCACATATGGAAGCCTTCCAAAATGTTGTGCTCCTGCATAAAGCAAATTCAAATTCTACACTAGAGGATATATCATCCCTATCTGCTGCAAGCTGTTGCAGCCTTGATCAGGCAAGCAATCTTCTTAGTTGTCCAACAAATACAGAACCTGATGCTCTTTACTCTGTGACTACCCTTTGATTGAGTTATTCTCATGGCATTATTGTTAATGACAGCTTCTAGCTTGTGTCGAGGGAGAGGCTCAGAAGATATTTGGTGATATCCAGAATTTGCTAGCTGATCATCGAAGCGAAGTGGCACATTTCACTCAAGAGTTGCGGGAGGTCAGTTACTTGATCTGACTGTTAAACATTCTAAATTGTCAACATACTTGCCTATGATCAGCTCTTAATTGAAGTTTGCTCCTGTTATTATGCAGAGTTTCCGCATTAGCTTGGATAGGACGAAGGACATGTCTAGTTTCATCCTTGGGTTGTTCGATAAGTATGTGGAGGAAACTTCGAAGTTGCAGAGCCACTCCAATCACACACATGAAGCACAAGTCAAAAGCCTTGAAGATTTCCAGAAGGCTTATGAGGTGATCGATCCCCCTTTTGTCTGCTTGATTGGCAAAATTTGGTTGCTGTATCTAACATCAATTTTATGCAGGAGCAATCAAAATCAGAAGAACAAAAGCTTCTGGCGGACATCACCAGTTTGGTTTCTAAACACGTTACTCGACAACGAGAACTGGTGCGTTGCATACTTTCACCTCATAAATATAAGTCTGGCCAACCTTTTGAGGCATGCTTTTGATGTGTGATCATAATTTTGTATCTTCTCAAGATGCTTCTGGGGCGTGTGAATTCAGTTGTAGTTTGGTTTTGATGGAAGCCTGGTGTATTTTCCTGCAGGTGGGTGGTAGACTAAACTCTCTTGGTGACGCCGCTCGTGGAAACAAAGCATTTTTGGATGAGCACACGTCCGCCATGGAGGTGGTCACGAAGGACGCCAAGAGAAAGTGGGAAATGTTTGCAGAGCAGGCAGAGAATGACTGCAAAGTTGGGTCCAACTTCTCTGCAGCTAAGCATTGTCGCATGGAAACCATTCTGCAGGAATGGTATGCCTTCAGTTGCTGCTTCTTCGTTCCTTCTTCCCATTAGTTTGATTGGCTTTCTCTAACTAATGATTTGTACTGGACTCAGTGCATGCACCGTCGACACTGCTGCTCAACAATGGAAAGCATCACATGCAACTGTTAACGATCTATGCAGAAAACAAATAGCTGAAGTTGAAGCACTCGTCAGGCAAGCTCATAGTTTCTCTTAAGCTAGCTGTTGCTGGTTACAATTGGTTAGGAAATATTGTTTAGTGCTTCTTCATCAGATTTCCACTTATCGAGCTAGCATTTCAAACAATCCATTCTTTTAATAATCGTGTTTGCCAAGTAGCACATAATTTCACAACAAAAGGGAACACTTCTGAATTCGTTGTGAATGATGGCAGTGGAAGTTTTGAAAAGTTTAAAATCTAACGAGCGTCTTTATGTTGTATATTTCAGGAGTGCAATCGAAACCAACGAGCAGCACGAAGCAGAGATTGCATCTTCCCGTGCCACGGCCGAGGAGCATGCGTCCAACAGCAGCAAGGACCTACTCCAAGATGTTGACAGTAAGTTCTGAGATCTCATCACAGTTGCCTACTTCTAAAACACGGAGTTGCGTAAAGCTAATCCCAACCTGTGTTTCCCATATGCTCGCATCAGATATGCTGCAGGAGGCGCGCAATTCGTCGTCGAGAGTGGTGTCGACGGTGGAAGCTCATTTGGGAGAGATCCAGCATCTACAGGAGAGCCACTCCAGCCATACCGCCGGCATCAACACCCACGCCGACAACGCTTTCCAGAGCAGCTACAAGGTGAGCGAGACTAGTACACTCAAAATCTTGTGAACCGATGACAATTTTCATTTCACCGACCAGAGCCTGATGAACAACTCCGCTGTTGCTTGTGCAGGACTACGAGCCGACCGGCGAAACTCCGGTGAGGTCGGAGCCGGAGGTGCCGAGCAAAGACGCGATCGAGTCGCTGCGAGCGATGCCGATGGAGTCCCTGATGGACGAGTTCCGCGAGAACCACCCCTACGAGCCGAGCAAGGACCGCAGGCCATCGCTCATCCCTCGCTCGCCGCTCGCCACCATCAACAACTGATGAAAATCCATTGGAAACGCAGCGCAATGCAATCTGTCTCTGTGTGTGTACTAGTGTAATCTTATTAGCCGTAAGTAGGTCATCAAATGCTGGCTTTTGGTGTCCTTTGGTTGTTGTGGCTCAGTGCCAGTGCCAGTCCAGCTTCTTGTTGTGGGTTGCGAGCTATCTCAGCTTCCCCCGGCGCCCTTCCCTTCCTTTCTTTCACATTTTATTATTTTGATGTACCAATCTGTTGCTTTTCTGTGTGATTATTGGAGCTGCATAAGAGATTTGTTGAGCATTGCATTCCAAATCTCATCTCATTGCATTACACTTAACCACACATGAGAAACAATCGACGAGGTTTTGTCATCTAAATTAAAAGGAAAATGAGATGGCATCAGGTGAGGTAGAGCTGCATCTCGGAGTGGTTCTCCTGCTCGATGACGTCGAGGAAGACGGGGTCGACGACGATGTGGCTGTCGATGCTGACGGAGAAGCGGCGGGACCAGAGGGCCACGGCGGCCTCGCCGGCGATCTTGACGGCGGCGTCGAGCTCCATGTGGCGGCGCGCGGTGTCGGCGAGGATGGAGCGGGCGTGGTGCGCCAGCTCGACGGCGTCGAGGCGGGCGGGGAGGTGGAGCAGGCGGCAGGAGGTGGGCGGCTGCTCGCCGGCGTCGAGGCGGGCGGTGCCGAGGTGGGCGCCGCCGTAGAGGATGGAGACGGTGGAGGGGCCGTAGCGGACGGGGACGACGTTGGGGTTGGTGGCGTGGACGGTGAGGGTGAGGCCGATGTCCAGCGCCGCCGGCGGCCGGAAGTGGAAGGTGGAGAGGCTGATGGAGATGAGCTCGAACGTCGGGTCACGCGGCCGGCACAGCAGCACGGCCGCCGCCGCCGCCGTTGAGGCGGCGCCCACGAGTGCCGAGCCCCAGCTCCACCGCCCCCTGGACGCCGGCGCCGGCGACGGCGAGCTGTCCATGTAGGAGTATTGGGGATTTGGGTTAGCCACCTTTTTCCCTTCCTTTTTGCGCGTGGCCTTGAGGTTGTTTTGGCCTGCTCCTTCAGAGTTGGAATCAGGTTCTTCGCGTGCAGATTTTGTTACTTCTACTCAAGACTTGATTAGCTTTGTTAA